>NW_028242452.1:0-600000 GCF_964263255.1 Lissotriton vulgaris
GTACTGTGAGAAGTTGGCCTGATATATAATGTTCACTATTCTAGTGAGCACTTTGTATCAGTCCTAACAACCTTTATGGTGATTGGTTGTAAGTCAACCTTATAGACCAGCTATCCTAGTAGCGTGGATACGAGCAGTCTTCGGGCTAAACTCTAGAGGGCGGGTTAAGCCAGCTGTTATACCATCACATATACACCTTGAACACCAAGTGAAAGGACACCACACAAGTGTTATGAAAATAAACAGTGTATTTATTTAGATCACAACAGCCCTGTACTCTTTATGAGGACAGGGTACTAAGCACACAACAAAACTCTTACAAAAATACTTTAAGTTGCACAATTTACACAAATGCCGGAGGGGCACGAAAAACCATATACTATGAAAGTGGAATGCGAAATTACTAGCAGGTAAGTACTGTACTAATAGGCTTTGGAATCGCTAGGACTACGTTACTGAACCTTCAGATTACTAGTAGGATGCCTAGGGGACTCAGGTGCAGAGTGTGCACTCTCATGCGGGATGCGGGACAAAGTCTATGGGAGCTAGTAAAGACAAAGTTAGTGTTCTCGGGCGAACCCGATAAGGTAGGTCGAAAACGACAGTGGATCTGGACCCTTAGGTAGTGAGGCTATGCTGGGGCACCGAAATGCCGAAGTTACCTAGCCCAGGGGCTGCAGCTGCATAGGTCTGAAAAGACGTCAGGAATCCTCGTTGACGAACCAGGAGCCTGAAGAAAGAAGTTGCTGGCAGGCGACCAGTGAAGATTGTTCGAGTGATCCAAGCCTGGATCGAAGATGGATGACACCTGAAAGCAGAGGGGACCAAGTTCTTAATCACTAGCCAGTGATTGTGTGGGCACCAGGATGGCACCGGGCGAAGTCACCTCGACCAGGTGAGTGGGCGACGCTGGGCTCTGCAGTCTCACGGACCAGGAGGCGTTGTCGGCAACCAGGATGGAGGTGCGAGCTGTCCCACGATGGTATCTGCTGTCGACGTCGCTGGACTCAGGATTGGGGCAACAAGTCTTGGCAAATTCAAGCCCACGCGGTGGACCTAAAATGGCGTCTGGAGTGGACCAGGAGGGTCCGGGGTGCTCCTCTTTTGGAAGGGAGCAAGGGCCAGTCTGGAGCAACCAGACCAGCAGCGTTGCGGTCGTCGGGAAGGCCACAAGCCAGCGGGCTAGTAGCCAGACAACGCGGTGAGCAGCAAAAAGCAGAAGGGCCCCACGCAGATCGTGGAGATGCTGGGGGGCTGGACTTCGGTGCTGGAGCTGCTCAGGGTCGGGGCTTCTCGGACCCCAAAGCACTCACCAGAGGATCCCTCGGCGGTCGTGCTGGATAGAAGTCGTGCAGTTCTGATGATGGCCGGTCCCTCGAGGTCTCGTCGCACCTACGGCTCTTAGCTTAGCTGTAGAGGTAGGTAGAGGTCAGAGGTGCCAGAGAAGCCGGGTCTCGTCGTGCTGGTCGGTCGGATTCCTGAGGAAGGACGTGCAGCAAACCGCAGAGTTCTTAGATGGTGCCTGCGGATGCAGGGTGACTACTCCTTAGCCACAAGGGAGAAATCTTGAGAAGAAGTCGAGAGTTCCTTTCGTAGAAAGTAGTTTCTTGATTCAAAGATGATCTAATTTGGAAGGGTCCCCGCTCCTGCCTTTATCCTAAAGAAAGGGGTGGGTACGCGACTAGGTCCTGCCCTAGGGGTGGGAGCAGGAAGGGGGGTGGTTACACCCCTCTCCCATGCCAGACTTTCCCCAGGCCAGGGGCTGGTGTGCCCCTGGAACTGGTTCTAGCCGGCAGATGCGTAGTGAGCACCGGGGTGCCACTTGCAGTCACCTTCCTGTAAAGCCCTGCCTACCCAGGATACACAAAACCCTGTCTGGGATGGTGCTAGCACCGCCCCTGACAGGAAACCCTTTGTCCAAGCTCTCCTCGCTGAAAGGACTCCCAGCAGCAGGAGGTCAGACTCGTGTCTGTGATGGCAGCATCCATTTTGTGGAGCTGAGGCTTCAGTTAACTTTAACCGGGGTTCACAGTTACATACATGTCGTGTCCCTCTAGAAGGGTGTTTCAAGTTTAAGTTTGTTTGATTAATTAAAATCTTACAAAAAAGTACACTTTAAAAAAAAAAAAAAAATAGCTTCAACAATAAAAAGTTTAAGAGCATAAACAGATAATTTTACTAATCTTCTAAAAAGCTGAACTCTAAATAAGATTTGCCTTAAGGCCTTTTGTAATCACAGATAAAATTTTTACAAAAGCGGAGTTCATTAGTAGATCGTTCGTGCTTAAGCACGCCATTAGAGCTTGTCTACAAGTTCTTACACCTCTAGCATTGAATAACCGCCTGAGGATTACTTTCCTTTCTACTTCTATAGCAGGACACAAACATAAAAGATGCAACATATCTTCTTGTCCTCCTTTACACAACCTACAGATCATATTTCCTTCATTTAACTTCCACGGTGGAAGATGACACAAACCTGGCCATAGACCAAAGCGCACACTAATAAATGTTCGCTTACTTTGGACAGACCAAGGAGTTTCTAGATATTTCTGGACTTGTTTTTTCTTATAATCGTTTACAATTGGCCAGGAGTGTTTTCTTTTTACAAGTAGTTCTTTGTCTTTTAGCAGTGATAAATGAATGACCAGCTTATTAATTGTTTTTTTAAAACTTTCCTGGGTGATAGTATTTTCCCAAATTGATGTTAATCCAAAATCTTCTTTTGCTTTGTTTAAGTATACCCAGGCTTGAAGTTTCCTATTGTCTCTTACTTCTTTCCATAATGTTTGTGACAATTGATTAACCTGGTCATTTTTTACCCGGTTCCATACTTTTAAAATTTGGCCTTGCCGGGCATAAAGCTGATTATTTATCTCAAACTCCAGCCTTATTTGTGCCTGTGAAGCGTTACATGGTAGGTTGAAAAGAATTTTATATGTTTTTGCCACTGCTTCGTTAATTAGCTCCGCATCCTTCCCATTTAGGACTTCGGCACCATATGTTAGAGTTGGTAGTAGTTTGGCAGATATGATTTTTAATAAAGGACCATATGTCAAGGCTGTTACTTTCTTTTGTATGGTTCTAAATGCGGCAACCAAGCTATTTGCTTTCCTAGAGATATCCTTCTTTTGGGGGAGAAAACTTCCGCTCTCGTTAAATAGGACACCAAGATACCGATAGCTATCAACTTGTTCTAATTGGGTTTGTCCCAGCATCCATTTATTTTTTTGTCTTCTGCTTCTTGTGATTACCATTATTTTTGTTTTTGACTCATTTATTACCATTTGGTTATCCTTTGCATACTTGAGTGATCGATCAATCAGTCTTTGCAGTCCTACTTTTGTGTGGCTCATCAACACCACGTCGTCTGCATATAGCAAATTCGACATTTGTTTTCCCGCTAGCCTCGGTGGATGTGAGTTAACTTCATTCAATGATTCAGAGAGGTCGGCTAGGAATAAGTTAAAAAGTAATGGTGCAAGGACACAACCCTGCTTGAGACCACGTGTCACCGGTATTTTTTTAGATAATGATCGGCCGTCACCGAGCCGCACCCTGACCCAGGTTTCAGAGTACAGTAGTTTTATGAGGGTCAGTAATGAGCCCGGGATACCATAGTCTACAAGTTTTCTCCATAGTAGGGACCTATTAACAAGATCGAAGGCCGATCTAAAATCAACAAAACAAAAATAGAGGGACTGTTTAGCTAAAAGTGCTTTATCCGTTAAAACTGATAGGATTAAAATGTTAGTAGAGGTTCCTAAGCCTTTAATGAACCCGGTTTGATTTGGGGGTAATATTAGCTTTTCTTTGACCCAATTAGAGAGGGTGGAATGCTAACCCCGTCGCCAGAATTGGCGAGGAGTTAGTATTCCAATTCGTATGACACCTTACTCGACATGTTTTGATAAAGCAATACCAGAGATAGCATTTAACCGCGAGGATTATAATGCACTTAAGAGTATATGGTATGCGTTATAATGGAACAGCTATTAGGACTTGGTTCCGCAAGCTGCAAACGGGCTCAGCTCATGCCAGAGCACCATTTCACACGATTCCAAGCACTCTGCCTTCAGGATTGTCAAGGCCTGCCATAGGAGTGACTGATAGGAATCTGTGTGTCCATTTTAGGGTTAGATATAGGTATACTATATCTAAAGCAAGGGGTGATTACACCACCTTGCCCCAGCTGTCGTGCAGCCAGTTGTGTCAGATTTAGATGGCCATCCAGGGGTGGCATAATACATGCTTCAGCCCCCGGTAGGCCCTGGGTACACCTATGCCATGAGTTACAGGGTCTGATAAAGTGGCCCAGTACCAATTGGATAATGCACCTAAGGCACACATGTCAATTTAGTGAGAGAACAGCTAGGCTGTGGGTCTGATTGGCAGGCCCACAGCCAGAGAAAGTCGTAAACCAGTGAAACAAAAGCAATAAAATCTGGGTGATCATAGAATTGCAGACCCTACTCTCCTACATGACCCCCCCCCCCCCCCCAAACTTTGGGACAATAAACTAACCTTGACCAGGTGAGTCTTCTTGCTGTAAGTGGAAATACCTGGAGAGCCCATCTGCATTGCCATGATCAGTGCCAGGTCTATGCTCCACTGTAAAATCCATCCCCTGTAGGGAAATGGACCACCTAAGCAGTTTGGGGTTTTCACCCTTCATCTGATTTAGCCACAAGAGGGGCTTATGGTCGATCTGAATCTTGAAATGAGTGCCAAACAAGTATGGCCTCAGTTTCTTCAGGGCCCAAACCACAGCAAAGGCCTCCCTCTCAATAGCTGACCAATGTTTCTCTCTGGGGGTCAGCCTTCTGCTTATAAAAGCAATGGGCTGGTCTTGACCATAAAAATTCAGTTGAGATAGAACAGCTCCCACACCCAACTCAGAAGCATCTGTTTGGACAATGAATGGTTTGGAGTAGTCTGGACTCTTGAGGATAGGTGCTGTGCACATGGCCTGCTTTAGGCCATCGAATGCTTTTTGACAGCCTGCTGTCCACTGAACCTTTTTTGGCATTTTCTTACTGGTCAGTTCATTAAGTGGAGTCACAATTGATCCATAATTTCTGACAAACTTTCTGTAGTAACCAGTTATCTTTTTCTTGAGTGGAATTTTGTAATGCTCTAATTGTGGTTCAGGGGTAATCTTTCTCTTGAGGAGAGAGAGCTTGCCCGTGTTGGCGTCAATGAAAACTTCCTGACGCTCCTCTTCTGCCAGTGTTCGTTGCCGTGGGCTTGGGACCACCAACGATGGCTTCGGCGTCGAAGACACCTTCACGGGCACTTCGGCCCCTGATTTTGCTGTGAAAGCTTTCGGCGCCGTCTTTGGTGGCAAAGTGAAAAGAATAGGCGTTGGCGCCTTCATCGGTTTTTCTAGAG
The DNA here is from genome assembly GCF_964263255.1 of Lissotriton vulgaris. Classification (NCBI taxonomy): domain Eukaryota; kingdom Metazoa; phylum Chordata; class Amphibia; order Caudata; family Salamandridae; genus Lissotriton; species Lissotriton vulgaris. Next base: position 5,392 of record NW_028242452.1, read on the forward strand.
GCTTGGACGGCACAGGGTCCTTTGGTTCGACTGCAGCGGCCCCCTCCCTAATACGTTGAAGGGACTCCGTAACCTTCTTAGTGAACGAGGCGGAGGGACGCACCGGCTCGAGAGAGTCTTTTGAAGCTGGTTTTGGGGTGGCGACCGATGACGCGCTCTTCGGAGTCGACGCCGTTACCCCCTTGGCCTTGTCGAGTGGAAGTGAGGCAGTGAGGGACTTGGGTTCGTCCTGCCGCTTCTTCGGGTCTAGAGTGGACTTCTTATGGTCGTCGACCTGCTTCTTGGGATCGAGTCGACTCTTATGTGCGACCGCCTTCGGCGCCGATGCAGCTGCGTCGGTCCCTTTAACCTTCGGCTTCGATACAGTAGCCTTCGGGTCGGCCATTTTGGCGGGGCTCTTGAGCGCGACGGCCATCTTAGATTTCTTCGGCGCCGAGGCCTCCGAAGTCTTCAACCCGACCAGCGTGATCCGCGCTTTCGGTTTCGATACGTCTGGCGTCGAGACCGTTGGTTTCACTTTCGGTTTTGGCTGTACCGTGAGTGGCGCCGTATCAATGTCCGTGGCCGGGCCGGAAGGCGGAGCCGTGGGACGGGTATCAAGGTTTTGGGTAAGGCCCGAAGGCGATACCTCGACCTGGGCCTCATAATGGTGGCTGGCCCCGGAGTCAGTCTGAGGAAGCTCCTCGTCCGAGCTATCCTCTACAGTGACAAGGGCCCCGTCGTCGTCCCCTACCTCCTCGACGACTTCATCGAAATCCTCGTCTTCCGCGTCGTAGTAGTCCTCGACCTCCGACGCTGGGTTAGATTCTGTGATCTCCTGGAAAGTGTCGTCCCCGACATCCTCCGCGTCGAAGATGTCTGTAGGAGGTGGTGCCGACCGTTGGGCCTCCAGGCGCGCAGCTTGACGGAGCTTGAGTGTTTTCTTGGACCGGAACTTGGAACAGGCCATACACTTGGCCTCGTCGTGGTCCGGCGACAAGCACTTATTGCACACCGGGTGTACATCGATATGCGGATACTTCGAGGCACACACCGGGCACCGTTTAAATGGACTTCGTTCCATGATGGAAGAGGTTGGAGCGTCGAGTAGGCCCGTCCGTGCCGAAAGCACGCGGAAGGGCAGTGTTGGTTTGGAGCCGAGGAAATTAAGAACCCGAACGATAGACAATACCGACGCAAGTCTTAAAGACCTTTTGGTCTCAAGAAAAGTAAGTTAACAACTATCGATTCCGACAGAGGGAACCAAAACACATCCAAACCCAATGGCGGAAAAAAACAATCTGGGGATGGAGTCGATGCCCATGCGCACTGTAGTCCAGGGGAGGAGCCACCTATCTCGTGATACTTCGAAGACTCTTCCAGGACAACAATGTGCAATCATCCGGACCCAACACTAGGCGGCGATCTATGCACAGATATGAATTCAGCAGCCCACATGCCTCGAACTTTGTTCTCTTTATTGTGATATTTCATACCCCTCCTTTCCCTGGCCTGATTGAGTCTTGAGGGGGTCCCATCATATCTGCTAATACATCTCAGGCACACCTTAATCAAGCCATTAGCGTTGTGAAGACTTCAGTTGTTGAGTGAAAAGAATCCGCGTCCATCTGCCACTGGAACAGGTGCTCACTTGGATGAGTTCTGTTGCATATCTGGGAACATCAACCCCCATGATTTGACTGCTCTCTGTGATAACATCCTGCAACCCCCCCCCGCACATGTTGGATGTCCACGACCTTACAGCCCAGAATAATCATGCAATGCTGAACGTACTAGACTCTGTCGCTCCACTACAGCTTAAAAGAATCTCCTCTAAACTCTCCAAACCATGGTTTACTGATAGTCTCAATTCAGAAAGAAGAAACCTAAGTCTTGCTGAAAGACTGTGGCGGTCCTATCCCTTCCTTGAGCATCTTTACCACCTAAGATCCCTCAGAAGCATATATAATAAACGCATCAGATGCTCGAAGGCCACCTTTTTCAGAACTCAGCTAGACCAAGCAAAAATCACATCCCAAAAAACTGTTCGAACTCAAGTCCCAAGCCAGTAGTCATCCGAGCTCCGCATCACTGGGTCAAGAGAAATTGCCTAATTGCGAAGAATTTGCAGATTTCTTCACAGATAAGACCAGTAAGATTGAAACTGAATTACGATCTGCCCGTGACCACCTGTCAATCAGTCCACTGACCTCCCTATATCCACCTGGTAGGGATTGCACGGTGCTGGCGCAACACACCTCCCCAAAAACAATGCATCCAGGAGTCTCTTCCAAACCTTGGATGAATGCACTATACGCAAAACGCTGTCGACTCTGAAACCTTCCAACCACTACAACGACCCACTGCCATCGAACCTTTTCCCGGAAGTTAGATCTTCCATACTAACATTGTGGACTACGATCTTCAATGCATCACTTCAGCAAGGTGCTATTCCACATTGCCTAAAATCGGGTCAAGTCACCCCGATTTTAAAGAAACCTACTGCTAATTCCACAGACCTTCATAACTTCAGCCCAAACTCCAACATCCCCACCTTAGCAAGGATACTAGAGAAATGTGAGCTTGCCCAACTCTGCAACCATACCGACCATTTCCAACTCCTGGACCAATGCTAATCTGGTTTCCGCTCCAGGCATAGCACAGAGTCCGCTCCAACGCACATTGTCGATGATGCGTTAAGAATACTGGACCACAATGAGTCATGCCTACTGATCCTTTTTGACTTTGATAATTTAATGGACCTCCTGGAACACAGGATGGGGTTGTCTGGGCCTGTGCTTAATTGGTTCTCTTCGTTTTTCCTGAATAGATACTAACGTTTCAAGGTGAACCAATCCCTGTCCCATCCCGTACCGGTAACACTGGCCGTTCCAAGGTTCAGCACTCTCTCCCACGCTCTTTAACTGGTTAATGGAGCATCAAATAGAAATGCTGAAAAATCATCCAGCATTTACTATAACATGTATGCGGATGATACTCAACTATACCTGAAGATCGCCTCCCCTGAGGACATTCAGTCCAACTCAGGCTTGCTGGAAACACAAAGCTGGCTGACACGTAACCACCTGAAACTAAATGCTCTAAAAACAGAATTCCTCCTAATCTCACCCCACAAGCAATCACCGGTCATCGAACAATGGTTGAATCAGCTAACTGCTCTTAACTGCAGACCTCACCTCGTGGACTCCGCATCCTCGCTTGGTATTATACTAGACAATAGTCTGAACATGCACAAGCACATCAGTTCCCTCACCAAAGGAGAGAACCTCCAACTTAACATCCTAAATAAGCTCAAACCCTATCTCCCTGCTCATGACCTAAGGGTTGCAGTGCAAGCAGATCGCACATCTGGACTATGGCAGTGCAACGCATTGTTGCTTGCCCAGAGTGAAAACTGCTCCCCTTAGGGTGGCCTTCAATGCTGCGGTTAGGCTCGTAACAGGCGCAAATAAATTCAACCACATCTCTCCAGACCTGCTAGCCCTGAAATGGATCCCATATTTATCTTGGATACAGCTGAAAATTGCATGCATGACACCCAAAGCCATCCACCTCAAGACCCTGATGAACCTCGCCCAGAAACTGGAGCTCTCATGTGGTTCAAGAGCCTCCAGAAGTACCAGCACCCTCTTACTCAAACCACAAAAATTAAAGAAAAAAAAAGACCTATAATAGAGCACTCTCAGGTATGGCGCCAAGGATCTGGAACTCTCTTCCCCGCGAAGTCAGGGTGATCCCTTCCACTATCCTCTTCAAAATAGAAGTTAAAGGGCTCTTGATGAAGAAAGATCTGAATCAGTCGGCCTTCCTCACTTGACTCCCTTGCTATCAATGCTGTTTTGTGTCCTAGAAACTAGGCTCACGGAATGTTGGACATTTTAAGTCAATGTACTTTTCGCTATGTTGAATATTTGTGTTTGAATGTACACGTCCTACTGCACAATCTGTAAAGCGTGCCAATACCCTCTGTGGTAATCTTCGCGCTATATAAAACTTGCAAAATAAAATAAATCTCCCTCATGGTGGTTCGGCGATGAGCCCACCCACGAGCAGAGCAAGCCGGGATAGCAGCATCACAGGTTTGTAGTATACGAATAAGTCAGTGTTAGCATTCTGTCAAAAAACAAGGCAAGACCCACACATAGTAGTTTAGAGTGCTTACAAGAATCCTCGCAGAGCAGCGAATGCGAGCTGGCTCGACTTAAACATGAAAAGCGGCTACTGTTGCTCAAAGGCAACAACCCTCGAGTGGTGTGTGCGGGGTCCGCTGGACTAAGGGAGTGCTGGGAAATGAGTGACCACACTCACAGGGAGTTTTTTCCCCTTCTCCCCATTGTTGGGGAAGATATAAGCCAATAGGAAGCATGCTTGTTACCCACTGAGAGGCAGGAGGGTTCACTGCAAGTGCAGAGAGCGGGATCCCATGTGGGAAACAAGAGTCCACAGAGGAATCCTGCTAACAGGACACCTTAGTATAGAAAAGTGCAAACATTTAGAGTAAAACAACCCCGGGACTGTGCAGCTCTGTGCACCGATCCCCAGGCACTTTATCTTACTGCATGTCGTACCTCCCCCAATGTGATTGAATATGCGCTTAAAGCCCAGATCTCATTGTGTCCGGAAAGCAGGGCATTGTGAAACATAAGTGAACGCACGCAGAAAATAAAATCAAAAAGCGGCTGCCGTTGCTCAAGGTCAACGTCCCGAGAGTGGTGTGTGCGGCGGCCGCCATTGCGAATCAAAGCACGTTGTGCCTACAGTAAGAGAAACTTAATAAAGCAAATCGAGCTTACAGACTTAGGAAAAAGGTATTGTGTAACAACCGAAGTAAAAGGGCCAGTCACCATGGGAGGTTACAAATTAAGACAAGGCGTTACTAAGGAGAGGTTAACAAGCCTATTTCCGAACCAGAAGGCAGCATTTACGAAGGACAATGACAAGCCAATAACAAATATGGGTGGAGAGTGGGCGAGGCTTCTAGTCCATACTCCACTACAAGTCTTGCAGAGCAGCACATGTGCACTGACTAGGCTCGACCTAAAAAAAAAAAAAAGGTAACAACGCTGTGCGGCTGATGTAAGATTTAAAAGCTTGCATTTCTAATGTGTGTGAAATACATTGAAGAAAAAAAAAAGCTTACTTTAAGACACAAAATATATTTAACAAAGGAGGACAGGTGCTGTGCTGCCCAACATTCAGTGCCATCTGCTTTCTCTATCTAGCCTGAGCTGTTTATAGTCCGGTAGGAATGGGCCAAATTGTGGCTGAAAAGGATAGTGTCTCGCTGCAGCACTTGCACGTCCTATGCTGCAGACACCTTGCTAGAGTGCAAAGGAGGACAGTCATACAAGACCTCAATCACACAGGCACATAGCTACAGCTACTCGAACATGGAACTGTACTGGAGGACATGCATGTGGACAGGCTACAAGCAGCTAGAATTAAATGTGGATCTCATTGAGTGCCTACTGGTGATGGACTATATTGCATAAAGACAACAATTACGGAGAGACGAAGCAGGTGTGCTTTTGGAATGCATAATTAGACCACCAACTACACCTATCCTCTTGGAGCTTACACCCACCAATATCCGTTGCACCACTCAATTAGATATTATTGAGGCCTTTCGCAGGAACTACACAGAGCTTAACGGCGCTCGACGCCTTCAGACCCCTGGCATCATTGAAAAGATTTTCAGTTGCCTCATATATCGACTAACCATAAAGAAGGATTGGTAGCCCTTCTGACATGGGCGAACTCCGCCAAACTATTGGCAAATTGGCCCGTAATAAGACGTCCTGGATGGATGGGCTACCCATTGAATTTTATGCAACATTCCTCTCCCGACTAATTCAACAGTTGAATGGCTCTTTAATGCATCCTTAAAGCAAGTCTTGACTACATCCTTACTAAACCTGCCCGTAACTAAGAAGACCCATCTTCTTATAGACCTCTATCCCTCCTAAACACGGAATACAATACGTACAGTGAAGTGCAGGTGAGACAGCTGCTCCCTCTGATCCGAGCTGATACACACCGATCAATACAGATCTGTTAAACGGCAGAGCACCTCACTGAATATACGTGGCTTATACCAGGTCATGAAGGTGGCACGAGATTGCTACCCTGCAGAAAGCTGCCTATCCTTACACAAAGCAGGCATTTGATATATTGGGGGTGGGATTACAAGTTTAACACTCAAATTCAATATTCCTTCCTAGGTTAGGCTCTTATACACTAATCCTACTGCAAGAGTGGAAGGGTGCACACATCACAGTACCCAGAGTTCTGTGGCACTATACAGGGACGCCCACCATCGCCTCTGCTAAGTGTCTAAGCAATGGAACCCCTACAACAAGGCCTCAGGAAGCTAGACCGCGAGTGGGGAATCATGCAGGGACCTGTGATTCATACTGTCTCCATGTTTGCAGATGATATGATTTTATAGTTGTGACCTTGATACAGATCTGACACCTATATTTAACTAACTCCAATTGTTTGGTGACCGGTCTGGTCTTAGAGTCAACCACGCCCAATCCCATGTTTTCATTCCAGGACAGCATGGAGCAAGATACACTGCTCTTAGGAGCACACAACATACAAGAGACACCAAAGTTCCACTATCTGGGCATCCAGATCTACAGAAATAGTCTTTGGATCACACCGATTGTCATTAGTATGCCGGATAACAGTGGCTAAGATGGTAATGCTGTCCCGTCTGTTGTATTACTTTGTTAACTTAGCTATTGTTATCCCCACAACGATTTTCAAAACACAAAATACCTTACTGATTGAATTGATATGGGGCACAGGATGGATTAGGGTTATCCTACTCAAGATGCAATTACCACCTTGAGAGGAAAGGATGGGCACCCCGGACCTCAAAGCTTATTGCTTAACGGGACAACTAGTGACTGTCCTACTGATAGGCAGATTTCAACAGACAAAATTAACTATACACAACACATTCAACAATTAGGCATACTTCATAGATCATTGCTAGTACTGGTATGACCCACTCCTCTTCCATTACTGCTCCTCATTGCACTAGCATACTGGAGATGTGTTCTCTTCTATGCAAGTTCACCCCCCTAATACGCCACTGAAGAATTTACCCACACCAGTGGGCACACTCACGTCGACTAGGCTATCGTCCTGGGAAAGTGCAGGGGTTACGACAATTGTGGATCCATTAGCAAAGGGCGCACTAATGAGACATCAAGAGTTCACAAAACTCCTTCGCCTGAAAGATTCAGTTTTCCTGACACATGCCAATCATTTTCGATATGTCAGTACAATGGAGCCCCACCCCCCAGGGCACAACTACACAAAGTAACAGAGCCTCCTTTGGACATCCAAACGCACTGGACGTTTGTACTCAATATAGCGCAGTTTACAGAGACGTAGATCTAAGCTGGCAGTTAAGGGTTAGGGCTTGGGGGGTGGTGGTAAGGGTTAAAACAATGTTTTATGTTTGGCATTTCTGCTGTTTGCTCTTTCAGACTGTTTGCAGAAGAATATTGTATTGCTTGATGTATGTTCAACATGTTGCATGCAATGCAAGAGTGATAAGCCTCCTCGAACCTCATTGTATAGTTCTATTTGACATGTTTAGGATTTCTCTGCCCAATAAAATAGGTATGAAAAAATTAAAGACTGAGAATTCACAAGAACACAAAAATTGGTTTCAGTCGTTCAAAGCCTATTAATACTCCGGTGTGTTCTGGGAACCTTGCTTTATGAATGTATAAAAAGAACTACATCTGGGATCCTGCTAAGCATTGTAGAATAGCACAGCTACTAGAATACCTAAAGAGTAATGTTTTCTTCATGTTACAACCTACACAAAAACACTGTTTCCAGGTGTATTTTTTCAGTGGAAAATGTTTTTTAGAAAAAGGGCTGTTCTTGGATAGGTGTACAGTACGACAGTTCCATAAATTGATAGTTTAAGAAAAATGCTGCTACTAAATGATAAGTTTTGTTTACAATTTCATCTAAAAAGTATACTTTAAAAAATACGCTTCAGTATTCCGCACATGCGCAGCAAGATTCTACAGTGTATGAATATCAGAGAATTCCATGACTGTCATATTACTGTGTCATCAAACTGATGGCTAATAGTGTTCTTGACCCCTGAAAGGACTTCATAATACTGAATCTTCTGAAGACATTAGTAAGACAAAAACACTATTGTTTAACAAGTTATGAACGAAAAACACTGATAGAACACACTTGACCTTTTAACATGTAATTCATGGATTTGGCACAAAGATTTGCGGGTTGGTTGTCACACTAACCCTCATCCAGAAATTTAAAAAAAGACCAAGACGCTGCACGGCTGATGTAACATTCCAAAGCTTTCATTTCTATTGTGTGTGAAATACATAAAAAAAGAAACCCTTAATTTAAGACACAATATATATTTAACAAAGTATTGCGGACACATGCTGTGCTGCCCAACATTCGGTTCCATCTGCTTGCTAGATCTAGTCCAAGTTGTTTATAGCAGGTAGGTATGGGCCTAATCCGGACTGAAAAGGCTAGTGTCCTGCTGCAGCACTTGCACGTCCTATGCAGCAGATACCTTGCTAGAGTGCAAAGGAGGACAGTCCAAGAACAGGGCAACAACACAGATAAGTCTAGCCTCAGGCTTTAGCCGCTGCAGCCTGAGCAGCCGTCAACTGCTGAATTTTCATACTCATCATTTCCACCACAGCTGAAAAAGAGAACACATTTAATTATAAAGATATTTAAGGAAAAGCAGTCACAATTATAACAAAATATTATCACAAAATAAGAGATTAATTTTATGTGCAGATCTGCACCCGTTTGGTTTCCCTTTAAGACACCCATCTTCCATCCATTAGGTCCGTCTTTACCAGCTTGTTCATCTCATTCTCCACCATCTGCTCTCCCTCTACCCAAACTCTCCAAAGGCTTGGTCTCAGTGCTCGGTTCTGATAGATTCAATGCCTCAGCTTCTGGTTGCTGTCCCACTAACTCTCAGCAGTGTATGCAACAAGAGTCCAGATCGACCTTTTTATATTAAAATTAATTGCATCCATATAACAGATACATCGCCATACAGCATGTGCACATCCATGAAGAGATTCTGTAAAGCATGTGTCAACTCAAACAATTAACCGGGTCTACTGTACAATGGGAACATGGTAGTCCTATCTGACCAATCCAAAACTATTTCCAAATCTAAAAACGTGTGCATCTTGACCTTTGCCCTAAAATAAAATGTTGGAAAACATGCTCTAACGTCTCATCTAATTCAGAATTCTAAAACACAATCACTAATCCGTGTGCGTCTAATGCATAATTCAGGAATAATATATAACCGAGCATGTGTGAGCTTGTTCCAGGACTTTTGTAGTCTTTGGAAATCACGTGTGCTTATACCACTACCCAAGAGAGGTTTTAACAAGCATTTACAATGCAATGGTCTCGGCATTATTAAAGGTAGAGCTATTGGCATTGCTCATTTTTTTTTTTTTAATCAAAAATAAATGGCATTGTCATTTACAATGCCAATAGCTTAAGAGTCAAAACCATTGAAGACAAGGAGAATTGACAGAAAGGTTAAGACGTTATATAATCAAAAAATATATGTTCCATACCAATATTATTCTGTGTGAATATTCTGTGGTAGTTTAGTTACGTGATAAGAAGGGAGATGTGTGGTTTCTTCAGCAGGTCAGAGGATTCTAGAAGCTGCGGTGTGTGGTAAAATGTGGGACCTTTCATTGTTTAGGTGATGCGCTTCACAGAAACACTCGTACAATAACTCCTTCTCACTTGGGTCAGCTGCTCACACCTTATAGCAAGTTGTACTCTTGGAAATGTCCCCGTTGATGCTGGTTACCAATAGTTTCCTTGGCCGACCGAGGCCTCATGACTAAGTGGCTCTGTGCTCCCTGTACTGCCTTGTAGCCTTGTGTTGGAACACAAGGTTTCACCTTACTTATGGCTATGCCCCGAGTTGGGTATTATTATTTATTTCACCACTAAGCTGAGCATCCTCATTGGCTTACATGCAGGTGAAGTTCTTACGTACTCTGATGTCATGGTTACTTCCAGGATGCCCCTTCATTTCCATAGTCCTGACGATGCCCCATCATTTTACCAAGAGGGGTTAAAATATGTTGACAAGCTATTGTAACAAACAGGAAATGTGTCTGTTTCATCCAATAAAAAAAAATGTTGTAGTACCTTCAACAGTTGTCTGTTACTGTGATAAAAAAACGTTGTGTATTTCTGCAGTGTAGCCACACAAAAACCTTGGTTTTGACACTGGGGACATATTGCATTAAGTGTTTGATTGTTATGGTAATGTTTTTTTTGGGGGGGGGTGGGTATTTTTTTTCATGTTTTAACAAGTATAAATAAAACAGGACTTCTCTTTATACCAGGAGTGGCTGGTTGTGTTCTAGATTCCAACTGTGTTATTTTACCTGTTACTTATATAATACTGTTCAGATTATGGACTACCTCATTATTTTGTAAAGGATGCCAGGGTGAACCGCTGCTGCCTGGGATTTGACAGATGAGTGAGAGCAGACCCGAGTCCTGGGTGGAGGGCTGTAATGGAATGCAGAAGGGGGGCAGACACTGCGCAGCATGTCTACACCCCCACCCCCACGGACACTAAGGGGCAGGCACGGGTAAAGGGGGGCACGCACTGCGCAGCATGTCTTTACACTCCAAGGGACAGTAAGGGACAGTAGAGGAGCCCAGATCAGCTGCATGTTTTTACACCCCCCACGGACAGTAAGGGACAGACACGGACAGTAAGGGACAGTCATGGACAGTAGAGGAGCCCAGATTAGCTGCATGTTTTTACACCCCCCACGGACAGTAAGGGACAGACACGGACTGTAAGGGACAGTAGAGGAGCCCAGATGAGCTGCATGTTTTTACACCCCCCCCCACGGACAGTAAGGGACAGTAAGGGGCAGGCATGGGCAGTGGATGAGCCCAGATCAGCAGCATTTCTTTACACCCCCACGGACAGTAAGGGACAGGCAAGGACAGTAGAGGAGCCCAGATCAGCAGCGTGTTACACTACCACGGACAGAAATGGACAGGCACGGGCTGTAAAGGGCCGGAAGGCACACACTGCGAAATGTGTCTTTACACCCCCACGGACCGTAAGGGACACGCAGACTAAGTGGGGGGAGGGGGGGGAATACATCAGCAGCATGTCTTTACACCCCCACGGACAGTAAGGGACCGGCATAGACCGGAGAGGAGCCAAATCAGCAGCGTGTCTTTCAATGTCCACAGACAATAAGGGACAGTCACGGATTGTAATGGGGCGGAGGGCACCGATAAGCAGCATTGCTTTACGCCCCCACGGACAGTAAGGGGCAGGCAAGGACAGTGCAGGAGCTGAAATCAGCAGCATGTCTTTACGCCCCCACGGACAGTAAGGGGCAGACATGGACAGTGGAGGAGCTGACATCAGCAGCATGCATTTACACACCCACGGACAGTAGGGTGCAGGCACGGACAGTGCAGGAGCGGAGTGCACACACCACCAGCATGTCTTTAAACGCCCACGGACAGTAGGGTGCAGGCACGGACAGTGCAGGAGCAGAGTGCACACACACCACCAGCATGTCTTTAAACGCCCACGGACTGTAAGGACACCCACAAGGAGGGGGACACCAGCCCACACAGGGACAGTGATGGGCCCCACTGAGCGTACAGGTGCAGAGGATCACAGCTCATGCTCACAGCACCGCAGACCTGGGCTGGCTGCGCCCCAGCTCTGCCCTAGATTCCTGCTCCCGCGCACACGGAGCGCAAGGGAGGCGCGCGGCATATTAATGCCCCGTGGGTTTAAGTCACATTAAATCTCCGGACCGGAAGCTGAGCTTTGCTCAGCTTATAGGTCCCGAGACCTAAAAATCACACCTACACCATTAGACCTTCTCTATGCAACAGAACCACAGGTGCACCACTCAGTATCTCCACCACTACACAGCATCTTATGCAATAAATCACACCCCCACCATTTAGACATCATCTATGCCACAGAACCACAGCTGCACCACTAGAAGGCAACTCCGCCAACAGGCTACATCTCTTTCACTAGACCACCACTTCACAACTATATATTTCAAATGTAACCACTGTCCATGTACCTTATGGGCACCACTAAAGCACGTGTTCACAAGCTGCCCCATAACCATAAGGCTCCTGCACCGCCACTGCAGCGTTTCTCTCACTCTTCCCTGTCTCGAGCCCACGTCCCTCCTTCATGACTCATCACCGCATTCGGCTCTTGTTAATCCTAAATCAATGGAGAGATGAACACACAGGGTAGTGTCTAGTAGGGCCCTGAAAATATTAGGAGATGTGGTTTCAGGGCCACAGACTCTTTTACATCTTGCAACACTTTATGGCGATTCAGCTTGCAGATCTTCACAAGGATAAAAGGCCGAGTCATGCAGATCTTCAGAAGGGTAAAAGGCCGAGTCATGCAGATCTTCAGAAGGGTAAAAGGCTGAGTCAAGCAGCTCTTCAGAAGGATAAAAGGCCGAGTCATCCCTGCGGGGCTTAAAACCAGTGATCTGCAGGCGGCCTGCAGGCATGTTCAGCAGACTCTTTAACACACCGTGCTATCTTGCAACCAGTGAAGCGCTCATCTCACACCTCCAGCCCGCCAATCAACATCCTTCTCTCATTCTAGCCTCGACAGAACACGGCGCATTCAACATTCTTTTTCTGTGGTAATTACACAAAAAGACGACCCCGGCTCTGTGCCCGGGCTGCAGCTGGGAGGCGATAATTTGATTCTCCAGCGTCTCCCATCGCAACAAGTTGGGGCAGGGACGGTGGCACGGGAAGGGAGTAAGATGGAGGGGTCTACTCCACCCCTCCTCTCTCTCCTTTTTCCATGTAACCCGTTCACCCAAGCAGACGTTTATTTTCAAGGACAGCGCGTTATGTGGGTGGGCGAGGGTGAAGTAAAGCCTCAAGAAGGGCACCCACTCTGTCCTTCCTCTCTTCGCACCCCTTGATACCCTCGCCCATCACTTCAAGCTTAAATGTATAGCCAGGGCCACTGGAATTATGCGGCAGGGGACGATCAAATTATGCGGCAGCGTTGTCTAAATTATGTGGCCACAAACGCCAAATTATGCGGCATAATGCTGCGCATTTTGTTATAGAACTGCTGTTCACCTTCATAGGACCAGTTAAATACCCAAATACAGCAATAAGCAACAGTAAAGTGACCGGTCGTTGTGTGCAAAGGGCAGTCCATTGCATGCCAACAAACATGGCTGCGTTTTAGTAACTTTTGATCCCCTTAATCTAGAAACAAATGTTAGTGTTAAAAGAAGCAGATGGTCGATTATGCGGCAGATCCACAATTATAAGGTAAACGCTGCAGCCGCTAAAGCACATTATTCTGGTGGCCCTGGATATAGTTCGTGTGTGGTAGACTATCAAAGGCAGGGGTGCGGGGCGGCCAATGGGGCGGGGGGGGGGGGGGGGTCTCTAACGCTGATCAAGTCTCTGTCCTCAGCACCCCTTCCTACAATACTAGGGTGCAGGAAGGGCGGCGTGGGGTCTAATCCAAGTAAATGCCCCATCCCACTGTTCAGGTTTAAAGAGAAATACAGTTATAATAATGAACCCTCACTCCTTTGGGTTCCGAGGTCACTGCACCTGCTGCATTCATGATACCTACCCTTGGCACCCTCATGGCATGTCCGCTCGCTCAGGCATGATTCCTCCAGCTACCTCTCCTTGAACCACTCAGTCGCCACAAGGAGGGGGAGGGGCGCCTTTATGAAAAATGTTTCTTTTTTAAGCGGAGGAAACGAGTTCAGCCTCGACAGAAGCGTCAGCTTCTCGGTTACCTCCACTTGGCCCCCAAGAGATCCTAAATATATATATATATATATATATATATATATATATATATATATATATATATATGGGTGCCCCGCCCCACATTTTCAGGTGAGAGGCGGCGGCCACCTTCTAGACGGGTTATATTACCTGTCCCTTACCCCACGATTCAAAACATATCTCAGTCTCAGGTGAGAGGCCACCTTCATGGAGGGGTATATTCAGAGGGTGGGTTAGCTTCACACGAGCCTCTGCGTCTCCGTACCCCCTCCCCCCTCCCACGCGTTGAACATGTCCATAGGCCGCCGTCCATCCCAGGTGAGAGGCCACCTTTATGAAAGGGGTAGCTTCAAAGGGAGGGGGTCAGCCGCAGCAAGCACCGCCAAGTTCTCTGTGCCCATGTCGCCTGCCCCCCGCGCATCATAAAGCCAAACCTCTTAAACATCCCCCCCCCCCCGTATCCGCCAATCTCAAAGGTGAGATGGCATTTGTTGGGGGGCCTCACTCAGGAGTATTTGCTTGTCTGTCACCCCCCTCCCAGTGTAGAGGCCACCTTCCGAAAGGAGATTCTTCAAGGACAGCACACTACGGGGGAGGGACGTAAGAATGAGGTCAGCCCCACCCGGAGCCTCCTCTGCCCCACCCCCCTCCCTGCTCCCGCTGCCCGCCCCTCCCCGATTCCTTCTCTGATTGGAAGTCTCCGCCTCACGTCAAGGAGCAGATGGCTGGGAGCGAGTCTGCTTGCCAGACATTTACCAGCTTGTGTTCCTCCAGTCCCCGCCGCGGAAGAGAAGAATGAATAAAAGCACCCCCCCAAAAAAATGTTTGAGCGAGTACGTGAAATAGCAAAATAATTGTTATTGTGGTCATATTCAGGACGCGCCACATTTCTTCGTGGCTCCTTAAGTAATACATACTAGCAAACGCTATTATACTCGTGTTATCGACCTTGGAAGGATGACAGGTGCAGGCGGCCCTGGCCTCCCATCGTCTGTAGGTTACACAGAATTCCAAACAGATAGTCGCATCCGCGGGACTCGAACAAGCCACCTGCAGCGCACACCTCTCTACTGCACGCGCTGAACCCACTCAGTTACCTCACAGGTAAACTTGTGACCCGGAAGTCGCACAGTGATCTCTGCAGCAGATTGGGGAAAAAATACAGTCTTCGCCCGGTCGTGATCACATGAGGTTTTGGTTTCTGAGCCAGGATGGTTTGCAGAAAGTCTCATGATCATGCCAAGCCAGGGAGGCACGTGCCCATCTGTACCCAGGTCAGAGTCAGACTATAACGTAGGCAGTCCTCACGCAACCCCACAGGGCGCGAGGCAGCCAGGGTGGAGGGCCGACAGACAGGCAGCTGTAAGGGAGGGGGGACGACTAACAAGCCAGACTGGAGGGCTTGAAGAAAGGACAGAGAGAAAGGAAGTAGGGAACGCTGGCGGGAGCACTCCTAGGAAGGCAAGCTGGAAAGAATGGGTGAAGGAAGGCAGACGGATGCACTAAGCAAAACGAAAGTAAGGCAGGGAGGAAAAAAAGTGGAAGCAAAGAAGGCAGGTGGGGAGGCAAGAAAGACAACAGATGGGTAAGGCTGGCACAGGTCTATCCATGCGCAGGAGCGGGGGCACCCAGACCCGTGACGGAGGATGCCAGCATCTCCCACCATCTGAGCCCGCGCCGTCCTTTGCATCTGCCCCCTTCGGCCGAGCGCCAGACCTGCCGCATGCACCAATGACTGGGTCTTACCTCCCGCCGAGGCGGTGCGGGCAGCATCGGTAGCGCTTGGACGGGGCAGACTGTGTGGTAGGCGCATGGCGGCCTCCTGGCCTCGTGCTCTCACGGTCCGCAAAAGAAGTTCAACCAGCCCTGCGTTACTCCCAGTGCGTCCACGCGCTGTGTTGTTTGTGGGGTGAGGGCCTGCTGCGCATCTGCCCCCTTCGGCCGAGCGCCAGACCTGCCGCATGCACCAATGACTGCGGGAGACAAGGGTCTTACCTCCCGCCGAGGCGGTGCGGGCAGCATCGGTAGCGCTTGGACGGGGCAGACTGTTTGGTAGGCGCATGGCGGCCTCCTGGCCTGGTGCTCTCACGGTCCGCAAAAGAAGCTCAACCAGCCCTGCTTACTCCCAGTGCGTCCACGCGCTGTGTTGTTTGTGGCTCCCAGTGCGTCCACGCGCTGTGTTGTTTGTGGGGTGAGGGGCCTGCTGCTGTTTTAAGCGGGAGGAAGGGAAGTGGGTCCGGCGGAGGAAAGAGCGCAGGGAGAGGAGGAGGAGGCTGAGAGAGGAAAGGCAGTAGGAAGGAAACCGAGGCAGGATGCAGCATCGGGACAACGGAAGGTCTGTCTCGTCTGGCGGTCGGGCAGAAATGGCAGCCTCAAGCTTCGAAATTTTTCCGATTCGGGGGCGTGTTTTGCTGTCCTGAGTGACGGACAACGTCACGAGCTAAAGAACAGCAAAATTTACGCCCCCAAATCCGAAAAAGACGGGGCTTGTTTCGAGTGACTCACTTCTCTTCCAATGGCTGGCCTCTGTTTAAGAAGCCAGCCAATTGAAGCGAACGGAGCTGAGAGGCGGGTCTAAACTGCCCTACTAACTGACATTAATTCTCTGACCGGAAGCTGCTTTCGCAGCTTCGTCCCGAGACCTAAAAACTGGAATGGGCTACATCTTACACTTAATGCGAGGTGGTTGAGCAGGGCCATTACAGGTGTAGCGTTAGGTGCATTTACTTTTCTTCTTTAGCTGTTAGTTTGAAAATTGTCAAAGCTTAGTAGCATATTAACCTGTGTGGAATTCAGATAAACCCATTAGAAAGACCAGCACAGACCTTCCCAAATGCTATAGGATGGATGACCACCCATCTACAGGAAACATTGCTGGATATCCTAAGGCCTTTTTCAAGAATCACAGCCTTACCCTGTTTCATAGCATGCTTCTCTTGAAGTGCTGGCTGAATCTTTTCGATCTGCTTTGTTAGAAATTCCACTTTCCGTTTGAAGAAGTCTTTGGCACGGTCTGAACTCTGGAAAGACAGATCAGAGGCATGGTAAAAAAAAAAAAAAAAAAAACACTATCCACCCACACACACATACACCACTACATCGTAATGCCAAGTTCTAGATACATGACCAGCCTCAACACCTTACATCTCCCATCCCATCCCTCATCCCAATGTGTACTTTTATGGAGTGTGTACGTGATTGATTTTGAGACTGTTGCAAGGTGCAGCGGCAACAGTGATGTTGGGGTGCAGAAGCAATGGAACAGGGCACTGGCAAGTCAAGCCAGGTGGAATTCGGCATGCCTTTATGTGACATACTCGGGCACCTACAGAGACCAAAGCCTCAATCCTTTCTATTGCTTGCCCAATGGAAAGAACTATATACCAGAGCTCAAGGACATGAACTTGTTGCAGCGGTAGCTAGAACAGAATTGTCGAACAGAGATGGGGGAGGCAAGTGTCTGCACACATTTTGGAATCGTTGGTGCTAAACGTGAAAAAAAAAACAATTATGCATCAGTGTCCAGACGTGTTCCCATAACTTTTAAATCAGTATTAGTGAGAAAATGCACTGGCTGGTAAATAGCCAGCCCTTCATTTCCCGCTACATAGGATTAGGGGCTATTTTGTATTACGACTTCAAGGTGATCAAAATCTTTGAATTTGTCGACTGCGTGTGTCTAATTTACCAACTGCCCATGGTGAAAGCAAGTGACTCATGTATTCCATCAATTTTCCACAGTTAAATGGGATGTAAACTCATTGATTAAATACCCTTCGCCACCGAAAAATCTATCAACCTACACTCCAGTGATGGAGTGTTTATTCCTTCCTATTTTTAGGTCAAGTCACACCGAAAAGGTATGTTATACAGATTCATGGCTAACAGAATAAACCAAAGATGAAACATGAGCGACAACACTCATCACTACATCTTATCATAATTTGCATACATTAGCTACCATGGCTAAAGATTTGTAGTGAGAAAATGGTCAAAGTCAGATCATTGGAGGATACTGCTAGCAGCACACATTGGCAGGCAATCGTCTTCAGGTATACTAGTGGGCAACTACTGTTTACTAAAAGATAGATTGAAGGCTTCAATTAATCTCAGCCACTGGTACACCAAGCTACCTTGGATTGGCCTGCGTTATATGCAAAACAATCTTGACACCGCTATAATGGAAACATTCCAGACAGAACTGCCAAGCCAAGTGCTCCCTAAACCAGAACACAAGCACCCCCAGTACCGGTTTTGCCACACTTAGGGCTCAGTCAGATATAGCTTGTACTAGTGACAGTGTCCACAAGACCTAACAGTGGGCATACCAGTTCCACTCAGGGTGACACCCTAAAGTATATAAGAAGTGATGGATAGAATGCTTAAGTTAATGTCAGCCACTGGTAATTACTCGCAGCCGCATCCCAATCCATTTAATGAGCCCATAACAAATGCAAGACCAGTCTTGGGTTGCTTGTGTTCTGGTTCAGAAGGACCTGGTTTGGCAATTCAGGCTGGACTGTTCCCAATGGAGCTGGGTCAAGACTGATTTGTTTATAGCTGGGTCAAAACTAACGTTGCATGGTGTGCAAAATAATGGATTGGGATCACCCAGAATAATTTCCAGTACCCGAGATTAATTCAAGCATTCCATCTATCATTTTTTTGGATACTTTAATATGTCACCTTAAGTGGGACAGGTAAGCCCAGATAAGGGTCATTGGAACCAAGCTATACTCTTCTGATGAACCCATACCTGTGAAACCGGTCCTTGGTTGCTTGTGTTCTGGTTCAGGGTGGACCTGGCTTGGCAGTTCGGGCTGGATTGTTCCCACTGGAGCAGGGTCAACACTGAACTTCATAGAGTTGGGCCCAAACTGAGGTGACATGGTGTGCAAATTAACAATGGACTGGGAAAAGACCCAAGTAATTACCAATGGCTGAGATTAATTCAAGCATTCAGTCCATCACTTTCGTATACTTTAGGACTACTACTGGAGAGAGATGAGCTCCTTCCAGCAACTACCACAAACTTACCTAAAGACAAAGTCACAAGCATACCTACTAATCAGGTTTACCTAGAGCTCCCACTTGCCTGAGTTCTGGGGGGGTGGGGTTGGGGAGAGGGACTTTCAGGGTGAAAAAAAAATCCCGCAAACGTGACCTGCAAAAAATATTGCACATCATGACTGACAAAAGGTGTCATAAGACTTATCACTCAAGAATCCCAGTCGGACACATGGATAACAACGGGTTGTAGTTGTAGAAGTGCTTTACTACTCTCAAGATGGCAAAGAGAGTGGTTCACTGCATGCAAAAACAAGCACTGACAAAGCCAACAGATATCGCCTATGCAAGAGCTATTGGCTTTGTGTTTTTAGCCATACTGTACAATAGCATGGCTGAAAGTAAAGAAAAAAAACTGCTTTTATTTGGTCGAGGCTAGCCACCTCCTATTGAGGTTTTTAATTTATTTATTATTTTTTTTACTCTCAGCCACGCTTCTGTAAAACAAGCACTTTTGTTGAGTGCTGCAACTTAATAGCTCTGAAAAGAAGGACTTTTAAAAGTGATAAAATTGACACTTATCTCTCAAGCTAGCGGATAAGGAGGACTTAAGGAAAAAATCATTTTTGGTCAATTGCCAATTCTTTTGGTAGGTTGTCGCCCCAACCCTATTTGTCATATCATTTACGATCTTGGATTAAGAATAAATTTATGCACTTGAGGTTGGGAAGATATCCGACAACGGATGGAATTCCAAAATGGGAGAATCAATGGTCACTGATTATTTGCAGGCTTTGTGGGCTAAGTGAGGAAACAATAATGCATATTGTAATTTTATGCCCAGCATTGGCAGATGCTCGAAGTCTATCCTAAAACCGATTTTTAATGAACTAGGAGTTATAACATATAGGAATGCAATTATTACTTGTTTGAGTGGGGTCAATATTAAACTTATTTATCTTTTTGTTAAGTTAATCATTATTGTAGAAAAGAAATTCAAAAGAGTTGATGGACTAAGTAAATGTATTTAGAGATAAAATATCTAAGGAATATAACTGGAGAACTGTTTGAAGTATAATGTTATACCATCTTAAGGGCCTACTAGCACAATCTAATCTAGTGACGCACATTGCACTTTATTATTGCTTGCAAATGGAAAACAGCTAAACATTTGTATTTATAATACTTACTGCTAACACATGTCTCTTTAGTTAAATGCTGCTATAATAGTATTTGCTGCTAGCATAAGGCACATTAGCAAGTATAATGCATTGTAATTATTTTTATGTAATGTTTTAATATTTTATCGAAATGTCATTTATCATCTCATTACTGGTGGATCATTTTTAGGATGTGAATAGCTTTGTGTATGTTTTTTTTTTTGGTTCTCTTCTCTCGATTGTAATGATTTTAATTAATCAACAAATAAATTCTACTACTACTACTACGGCTCGGCCTTATCCAAGGGCGTGCTCAGATTACGGAGAAAGGAGCGGAGGCGAGGCGGCCGCCTGCCCGGAAGGCGGGGGTGTGCTCAAGTCAGGGGTATGAGCATGGGCAACAACCTGCGGCACCACAGGGAGCCCTGCAGGGCTATGCAGCGCGGCAGAGGCGCCGTGGGACAGAGGGGGACCCAGGAGGGCCGCACCCTAATAACCTACAGTGGAGCGTAGATGGGGAGCCAGCCGGGCCATGCCCTAACAATACCACATCCCCGACGTTTCAGGGCGGCAAGAGCTCAATTGGTGCCGGGGGCGAACCAGCCGACGAGTTTGTCGGAGACCCCACAAGAAGTTGAGGTTCAGAGGATGCTCCAGGAACTGGAGAGGACCTAAGGGAGACCTGCAAGGCCGTAGCATAGGCCTCCATTTAGGCCCGAGTCGCCCCCACACCCGGAAAGGGCGAATAGAAAGAGGCAGACAGTCAGGAGCGCACATCCGGGAAGTTCCGGGAACCAGTGCCCCTGACAACAGGTGAGGTCGATGACCTAGGCGACAAGCGCCTCGACTTACCAAGTGGAGAACGACGGCCCCGGACACCCCAGAAGGCAATCGACGATGGAACCGGCCAGTAGAGGGATCTGCAGTCGACGAAGAGGCTGGGGGAGGGGTGGGGGGGGGGGGGGGGGAATAGACTACTTAGACCGGGACAGCGATCCGAGAGAAGCTTCATATGGCGCTCCGGCCGAGATTTCGGTTTCAGAAGCTGGCATGCTTCACAGTCCGTGGAGTCATGGTGCTCGCCTAGACACCACATACAAATAAGATGCGGGTATGTCGCGGATATCTGCTGTGAACAAGAATTACAAGATTTGAAACCCGAAGGCATTGCGCACTGTTCCAGGCGCGAAGTGCCAAAAATGAGGCCTGAAAACAGGCCAGAGGATCTCACCCCGGATCCGCGTTGCACGCAGGAAAGAAGGAAACGGACGTCAGCGCGCCAGGTGGGACTTATATGACCTGCTGATGTCACATAGGAGGAAGAAGTCGGGCGGGATCGTGTTGCGCCGTCCCCCGGCGTGCAGAGGTGCTCCTGCAAAAAAATTCCCGGATCCAGTATCACACCTGGGGATATTCTCAATTAAGGAATCTGCGGCTAGATGTCTATCAAATAGAACATGCAATGATGGGTGTGTGTGGGGGAAAAGGCCTATGACAAGGAAAGCAAAAATTAAGAAATTGAATCAAAGAGACAAAGTAGAAACTGCCTGAGCCCAGCTCCCACTGCGGCTCCCCAGTCTGGCCAATTCTTGGCTGCACGCCCATCCCCCACAGCAGCCTGTCTTGACAAACATGCCTCACGGAAGAAGCCCTTTTGCCATCCATGCTAAGCATATAACATCAAAAATGTGCTGACACAGTAACACTACAGATACACAGGGACAGCAAATGCTGAGTGAGAGAGGTCATCGCTGTTCACTTCGACCTCATGCTAGAAACAGGGGCAATACTACAAAAAACAAAGGTTATGGTGGAGGGGGTGAGGTGGGATGAGACGGAGCTTGTAAAAACACAGCTCTAGTATGGAGTGTTCAAAAACAAAGAAAAAGTAGCTTCTAAAAAGGGAGCAGTGGATGTACACAAGAACTTCGTTCATGTTGTGGGGCAGGGTAAAACACAAGATGCATGCTATGGCTGAAGCGTATGAGAGCGACAAGGGATCAGTAAATGGTAAGCCTATGGGCGGGATGAAGCCCACAGACTGAAAACAACAGGTCTCAAGACAGCTGCACTTTCTGGCCGAAACCTAAAACGGTAGCTAAACCCATTCTGATCAATGGAATGGGAGGAGATTGTCGGACAAGTTTAGTCTCAATTAAACATTCTGGTGATCCAACAACAGAAGCTATTAATAAAGTCCAACACCAGAACAGCAGCTGACCTGGTTTCTGTACTAGCCATTAGACAGCTCAAAGACACGGATGGTCTTTACTTTATTCCACAAGCCCAGACTGAAATGCGGTTCATTACAGAAGTCACATGAATAAAGGGAAGAAATAATGCAAATACATAGCCCAACTTGGAGCGTTTAGGAGGGTTTGTTTTATTCTTTCTCTCACCTGTTCAACGTAATAACCAGTTCCCACATCAATCAGCACATGCTGCACATCATTCAGCTTGCCTGGAACATACATCTGGAAAGGAGGTTAAGGAAAACACACAACATGACTCAATTTATGCAACATGCCATCAACCCATCTGACACTAAGTCTATTGCAATTCAACGTAGTGTAATCCATGTATGGCTTCCGAAGCTGTGCATTCTGACTTTGTTCAGGTCTGCCTGGATTATTCTAGGATTTTCCATTAGAAGCTGGATAGTGTTAGTTCACAAATGGGCTTCATAATTAGTTGTTGCTGTTTGATTGTAAAACACTGGGCTCTGCAGTCCAAGGTGTACTCCCAATGTGCCTTCACTCAAAGTTGAATCAGCCACTATGCCCTAAAAACAGGCAAAATAAAGTCTGATGGTGGTGGCAGGTGATTATAGTTTAGAGACACTAGCTATGCCAGTATTTAACTATGATTGACTGACTATTCTGGAACTCAACTGTTCTCTGCCTAAACTATAGCCTGTCCTGGGTAACAATTAACGCACAATGACTAAAAGTAAGGAATTGGACTTCAAAAATGTGCAACTTAGTCCGTTAGCCATTTTAAATATTAACACAGACTTCGATGGGGAGCCCTTCACCCATAGCAGAGTTTTTGGGTCATTTGGTCTTTTGGACCATTTTACTGCTTTCTCAGCTACCTAGGCTCAAACCCACAGACAAAGACAACTTCCTACATTGTAGGATTCTGTCTGGAAGCCCTGTCTCAGTGATTTTAAAAACAGAAAGCCTACAGTAAACCCATGAGTTTTGCAGAGAACACCTGGATATTCCACCATACAACAACTTTGGTCACAATTGGGTGATAGGTTGTATTTTTGGCCACACACAGACTGGTCAGTATAGTTTCTTGTGTTATTTCATAATATGGACGGCCCTATTATCCTAACTTAACTAGAGTACCCAATTTTCAAAACAATAGCTCTGTATGTAAACAGAGTTTGGCGTAATTATTTAGTTCAAAATGACCCCTGCACCCCAATCCCAACAGAAATGCATCATTCACAACAAGAAAGTCTGGGTGGGGGAAGCAAGAGTGGCCATCCATAGGTCAGATTGGTGCTGGTCTGTTACCCCTGAATATCCAGAGCCATGTCCTGCAAAATCAGGGTGGGGGCATCCTAGGTGCTTGACCCACTGACCCATGGTGTTCCACTGTGGGGGCACACAGGTATAGGGCCATATGGTGTACTGGACAAGGAGAATGCGCAAGGATGGGAGCCCAAGACACCTTAACAAACTTAAGGATCATATCCTAAACATTCCAGAACCGATTTTTGGGGGTAGGGGCCTTAACACCATTATAATAATAATAATAATAATAATGATAATAACACCTTTTGTATAGCGCCTGGTTACACTAGGCAACAGTGTGTCCCCGCGCTTTAAGACTAATTACCAGCACAGAAACCCGGAGAAACAGAAGGTCGCTGAAGGAAAGGGCGAGAGGATCTCAGGGTTTAGGAAAAAGGTACGATTTCAATTTACGCCTAAAGTTTCCTTCAGATGGCTCCATCCGGAGCTCAATGGGGAGGTCATTCCACTGTTTGCTGGCCAGATATTTGAATGACCGTCACCCATCCGTGCCCGTTGGATTCTGGGCACCTGAAAGAGCATACAGCCCTGAGATCGTAGATAACGATTAGGGTAGTACTTGGTAAGTAGTTTTTGGAGATAGACAGGACCTCTCTCATAAGCAATGCGATGGGTCATGCACATACTTTTAAATATAATGCGCTCCCGTATGGGGAGCCAGTGGAGTCGCACTAAGGCTTGTTTCCCTGAAGATCTTCTAGAGAGGTTGAGCGCCAATCTAGCTGCTGCGTTTTGAACACATTGAAGCCTATGAAGGCCTTTCCTACTCAGGCCTAAGTATAAAGCGTTACTATAGTCGAGATGGGGCGTCACCAGAGTATGGATTAATGTTTTCCTGCTGTTAGCAGGAAGCGAATCCAGGGTCTTGCGTAAGGTCTTAAGAATCCCATAGCATTTTCCTGCTATCCCCTTAGTGTGATGTTCATAGGATAGAGTCTCGTCCAGTTTGACCCCTAAATTCTTAACCTGTTCCAATGGTTTAGGGACGGTGCCAAGTTCTTTAGGCCACCATGCCGACGACCAAATGGATGGAGATTTCCCCAACACCAGAAGTTCAGTTTTATTAGCGTTGAGGCGTAAGCAATTTGTATTCATCCATCCCGCTAGTCCGCTCAGACAGGCAGTAAAGTTGGCTGAGGCCTCATCCGGAGGCTGAGACAGTGTCACTACCAGCTGGGTGTCATCAGCATATGACACTATCTCAACCCCATACGCCTCAACCAGCTTGGCCAGGGGCGCCATATAAAGATTAAACAAAGTCGGGCTCAAAATTGAGCCCTGAGGCACCCAGTGTCTGAGCGAACGCACCCCAGATTTAAAAGGTGGACAGTGAACTTGGAATTGCCTATTCGCCAAGAATGTACGCAACCACTCGTGAGCCAGACCCTCAATGCCAGCCTCGCTAAGACGAGAAAGCAGCAGAGGATGGGAGACTGTGTCAAAAGCCGCGCTCAGATCTAATAAGAGGAGCGCGGCTGTCTTCCCCTCATCAACTTTACTCCTTAATAGCTCGGTGGAAAAGAGGAGGGCCGATTCAGTTGAGTGGTGCGCTCTAAATCCTGACTGCGAGGGATGCAGGTGCAGTCCCCTATCCAAATGTTCAGAGAGCTGTTTGTTAACTATCTTTTCCACCACCTTAGCGCAAAAGGGCAGCAGCGATATAGGTCGATAGTTATCTAACTGCGCAGCACTCGGATTAGGTTTTTTCTTTAAGGGGATGACCTGCGCTATTTTCCAGTCTTGAGGCATGTGGCTTGTTTTAAAGGATAGTTTCGCCATATGGCCTATGTGAGTCGCTAGCAGTTCGGCTTGATTCCTAAGGACGTTGGGACGGGCCACATCCCTAGGGGAGCCTGATTTAATGCTGCGGATAATGTTCAGCAGCTCCGTGGTGTTAGGCACCGTAAACTGATTAAGGCACCCGTTATTCCCCTCACTGCTAGTGGAGGTATCCCTAAGGGGTTCTTCCAGTACCTCTGGAAAGGTTTTATATATATTGTCCACTTTCTGCACAAAAAAAATCAGCAATAGCTTCACACATGGCTGTCGAGTGCAGATCAGGAGCTATAGTTCTCTCCAGTGAGGTGAGTTCCTTGTAAATAACAAAGAGTTCTTTAGTAGAGTTCTCCGCCCATTCAATTCTATTCTTTAAGAAGTTGCGTTTGGTAGATCTAATCAATTTATGATAGCTCTTTATACTCTTCTTATAATTGAGTCTTGCCGAGTCGTCATATTTACAGCGCCAGATGCACTCTAACTTTTTGCATTCTGTTTTACATGCTTTTAATTCAACATTGAACCACTGAGCTGTTTGAGCACCTTGCTGGGGTCTTGGTAGTCCACGGGGCAGTTTCATCCAAAGCTCCAGACAGCCATTTTTCATAGTCTGTCCAGGCTTCGTCTACACTGTCTTTAAGTGGGTGGCTGCCTCTTTTTAAAGCCAGCTCTCACTCGTCCTGCTTAATTTTCCCCCATTGCCTACGTTTACATGCCATCCGTTTATTGCTAACCAATAATTTGGACTCCCCACGGATGGTAAACTCCACCAGAAAATGGTCCGACCATAATACCTTACTGGGGGTTGCACGACCACCCCCTCCCTGTTGGCGAAGATCGGGTCCAGAAGATGGCCAGCTTTATGGGTAGGAATCAGGGATTGAATGTGAAGATTAAACATTTTTAAAGATGTTAGTAAACTTAGAGCTTCCATGTCGTTTTCATCCTCAATGTGAAAATTGAGGTCACCCAAAATCAGAAATTTATACCGTAGTGCAGGATGGGCAATTACTTCCATCAGGCTGTCCAGAAAAGGCGAGGTCTTACCTGGCGGACGATAGATCAGGTAACCATTAATGGCCCTGTTAGGGGGGTATTTTATAGTAAAGAGAGCGGTTTCACAATCTTTAATTGACACGGTCTATAAAGTGCATGACAGACCCAGTTTATGAATAATGGCGATACTGCCTCCCCGCTGTTTGACCCGGTCTAGTCTTAATATCCCATAATCCTGCGGGAGAGCTTCCAATATATCTGGATTGGACTCTGCATCCAGCCACGTCTTGGTTAAGAAAAGTGCATCTGGTTGTTTTTCCAGTAAAAGGCCATAGATGTCCACCTTGTGCTTCCTAGGGGAGCGACAATTAATCAGTAGCATGTTCAGAGACTCTGTCTTACAGTCAACAGTGGTGTCATTAACTGGATTGTACAGGCAGGTCTTACACATCAGGGGCAACCTATCTACATTCAGAGTATGCCTACAGGCTCTCTGAATGGAAGGACAGAGGCTTAATAATTGGTCTTTGGAATATCTGAGCGGTTGCAGAGCATCTGCAGAGATTTGAGCAGAGTTTCGGGCCCCTAGCCCCGTCCGGGCACAGACGGGCTTGCCTTTGGCGCGCCCGCTGCGCGGTCGGGAAGACCGTGTCCTTTTATCCAGTGTGGAGGAGGGTGGGATGCGGCCAGCAACTGCACCGCAACCCTTTCCTCCCTCCAGTATGGCGGGTCTAGCGAGTCTCTCCTGCAGCGTCAGCATGTAGTCTGCTGCGCTGCGCTGGGAGAGGGGAGCACAAGGGAAAGGCTGGTCTCTCACGGAGCACCAAAGCGTTAGGAATTGCCACACAAAGTAAGTAAAATGCACAGTAATACACAAATTCTAAAAACGGTTAAAAATCCCAACACGCTGTCCCCCGGCTTTCCGCCTCAGGGGTGAACGCAATTAAATTATGTCAAGGATAGCCCTTAGGGCAATCCACCACTTAAGTTCAGGTGGCACTACCCTCACTAACTGAAACCCCCAAGGAAAGCAAAAGTACAGCAGTCGACCAGAAGTGGTCTTTAAGTGACAATGGCGAGCCTGCCATGAGCAGCCAGTTACCGAGGTACAGGAATACATGCATCTCCAACATTTGTAAATGGGTTGCGACCAAGTCATCCCTTTCGTGAACACCCGAGAGATCATAGTAAGACTTCACAGCAAATTGGAGCACCCTAACCCCACTGTGAATAACAGGAAGCATCTATGGGAAAGCTGGCCAGATACAAGAAAATATTTGTTTTGCAAGCTCAGGGACTACATCCAGGTTACACAGCAGAGAGGGCATGTGCCAGAGTGAGAAATGGGCCTTGTCCTTTCTCACAAAGGCATTCAATGATCCGAGGTCTAGTATAGGCCTGAGGCCTTCATCCCTTTTTGGCATGATGTACGGCAAATAGCTTCACTTGCGCTTTTCAGCGTCTGGCATCCACTCAATGGCGCCTTTGGCCAGCAAAAGAATGATTATTTCCATCTAGAGGACTGTAAATACATTTTCTGTTGTGGGTTGGAGGGATGAATAGGACAGGGGACAAAATTAGGAGCAGGGGACAAAATTAAAAGCAAGGCGTAGCCCCTTTGAATAATATGTAAAACCCATTGGTTTGACATGATAAAAGGTCATATCCTGTCCCCTACCAGCTAGTCAGTCTGCGAGGGAAGAATCAAAGCGGCTTATGTGCCATTGAAGCAAGGGAGGAAGAACAAGATGACTTCTGCTTGAGTGAACGACTTTGGCTACAGCTGCATTCTCTGCTTTAAAAAGGCTTGGCCAGTTCCTGCACAAGATGAAGTTGGCCGTTGCTAGTGGGATAATGGGATAGTCCCCTACATTTACTGGTTTGCTAGTAGAATTGCCAGGCTGGGGACAATAACCCAAAGGTCTTGCTGTGCTGTAACAATCCATTCCCTCCGCTCACCAAAAGTCTAGATCTTTCAAAGAGCATGTACATGAGGGTTATGCCCTAAATATCAAGTAACCGATTTGGCTTGAATTTTGGAAAGTAAAGCCCTGAGATCTTCTGGGGTGATCCCACTAGCAATGTCCTATAAGGAATGGATGTACCTGCCCAGAAGGCACACAGAGTTCAAAGTAGCGTAGGACAAAGCTAGCTGACAAAACAATTTTCTGCTTAAAGACATCACTAAGTTAGACTCCTTGGATGTGGGCTCGAAAGAAAAGTCTTCGGATTGACTTACCTTTTATAAATAGGCAAGAAAGATTACAGGCATGGGATGTTTGTTGGGAAGTAAGGTTCACTAGGTGCTGGTCTGTGTTGCCTAGCCACAGGCTGACTGGTCGGAGCCACAAGAGTCTCGTTAAATGGCAGCATTGCTCTGAATTGGGACCAGCTCTTCGAATTTCAATCACTAAACTGATTTAGCTTTTAACTGTGGGAACTTTTAGATCTAGCACTTCTATGGCTCTTTGCACTCCCTCCGTAAAGAAGGTTCTTTCTTTCGCTGATGTACCAGCAGAAGTACAGCCCACTGGCATTTTGAAGGTCTAAGTAAAGCCCTTCAACAGTGTAGGGAGGTGGTGGCAGCTTGCCAGTCTTCTTACATCGCCTGTGCTGTGCCAAGGAGAATATTTTGTAGGCCTGGACTGTGTCCGAATTGAAGACAAATGGGTCTTTCAGCCTCTATAAATCCAATTAAAAACCAAAAGGTGATTGAAGGAATGCTTGAATTAATCTAAGCCAGTGCCACGTTCCAGACCATTGTGTTCGGACTCAGTGCAAGCATTTCTCCCATCACCTTCTGTGTGTCTGGTAATGGAAAAGCACTGCACAGGCTTGATGTGGCCTACACGGATTCTAGGTTGGAGACTGGTATCAGAATTGGGTCTGCACAAGCAAAGGCACTGAAGAGACTGGCATATACCTTAAAGCCAGGAGGGAAGTCTAGACAAATGTTAGCAAGGACATTAAAACAGGTGCAGAAGGACTAGTCAGCAATGGTGGACAGCCTGCTGCCAGTTGTCTGAATGGAGGCCCCCGCTGTTCCAGTGGGGCCTGAAAGGCACCAGCTGAATGATCTTCAACATTATATGGTATTGTAATTGCATTTATATAGCAATTACTACCCCTGACGAGGCGTTGAAGACCCATAGACGATTAGTGTTAAATTAGTATAGTGAAACATGCAAGTTCATTTTAAGTGTTGGATAGGTTAGTCAGTCATTTTGATTTGGAATGATAGTAGAAGGATAGAGGAAAAAGGTTTGTATTTATATAACGCCTGTTGACCCATGCTATTCAGCAAGCCCATAAAGGATTAGTGGTGAACTAATATGGTGAAATATGAAGTAATTTCAGTGGTGTATATTTAGTCAAATTATTTGGAGTGAGACGGATAGCAGAGGGATAAAAGGGGAAGAAAGGTTTGCATTCATATAGCACTTTGTTACCCCTGATGGGTGTTGAAGCGCTTTTCTGGCGAGTAGCACGACACTTTGGAACCCATGAAGGATTAGTGTTGAAAATTAGTATGGTAAAACATGAAGTAATTTGAGTAGTGAATATGTTATTCAGTTATTTGGGTAGAGAAGGGAGGTGGCAGGATAGAAGAGGGAAATAAGTTTCTATTTATATAGCGCTTGCTACCCCTGATGGGGTTTTGAAACACAAGTGACACGCTACTCTGGAACCCATCAGGATTAGAGTTGAATTAGTACGAAGAATCATGAGTAATTTTAGTGGTGGATATGTTAGTCCGTTATTTGGATTGAGAAGGGTTGGGGAGGGGTAGAAAAGCAAAAAGGTTTGCATTTATATAGCACTTGTAACCCTGAATGGGTGTTGACTCTTTATTAGCGATTAGGACACTACTCTGGAACCCTATAAAGGATTAGTGGTGAATTAGTATAGTTGAATATGGAATTTGAGAAGTGAACAGGTTAGTCTGTTAATCTTGATTGAATAGGATAGCGGAGGGATAAAAGAGTAGGATTTTTTTTGGGGGGGGGGGGGGGGGAAGAGTCTAAGAAAAGGGTTATTTTGGCGATCATAGTAGTGGTATGGGGTTTAGGATAAATGAGAGAGTGGATGTAAAGGATATATTGATAGATGTATAGGATGAGAGCTAGGGTAATGCATAGGAAAGAGTAGTAGAAAGAAGTTTGAGATGAGTCAGAAGGTTGGGCTAGAAGATATAATGAGCCAAGTATAGGCTGAGAAATAGGGTAATGCATTGGAAATGCTAAATTAGAAGAAAGTGATAAATATATAGATTCATAAGTACATTGAAAGTACGGTATATAGATGCATAAAGGAGGTAAGTATATGTAGATTAAAGATATTGATAGGAGCCTCAGGATGAGAAATTGGGTAGTGCATTGGATAGGCTTTCAGGAGAAAAGTAACAGACACAGATCCAGTACATGGAAGGTACATAGATGCACAATGGAAGTACGTACATGTAGACCAAAGATGATGTATTTATTATTATTTTTCTCTCAACAACAATTATTTTACATGTTTATTCAAAGTAGTACACAAAGATACGTACATATCTATAGTGAAAACAAATGCTTATATACAGAGGGCTATGCTGTAAATTTCTGTTTGCGTATGGTGCTTATGTGGGGAAGAGACATTTGGAGTAGTTTTCTTAAGATAAGGTGGTTGTTGGTGGACCTTCTATTAGGGGTAAAGAGTTCCATAGTTTGGCTGCTTGAACAGAGAAGGATGTGCCACCCAAGGTTTTTTTCTTGTATGGTAGGATTTTGAGGCGCGATGCTACTTTAGAGCGGATGTTCCTTTGTTGAATGAGTTTGGTGATTTTATTGCGGATGAAGAGTGGTTCCATTCCATGTATTGCTTTGTGGGTGATACAAAGCAGCTTGAACGTGGATCTCCTGGCAACCGGTAACCAATGCAGGGCTTTCAAGGCAGAGGAGATGTGGTCTTGCGGTTTGATATGCAAGAGTAGTCTGGCAGCCTAGTTCTGAATCCGTTGTAGTCTTTTCATGGTCCTTAAAGGTGATCCTTGGTAGAGGCTATTGGCGTAGTCTAGTTTGGACAGAACAAGGGAAATGGTAGATTGTACCTTGTGTGGAAATGCTAAATGAGAGAACATTTGTCGCAGTGTTTTTATAGTGACAAAGCTTGTTTTTTCTAGTTTATCCACTTGGGCATTAATTGACAGCTTGGATTCCATGGTCATTCCGAGGTTTCGTACTTCCTTCGAAACTTTAGGCAGTGATCCCAGTTCATTAGGCCATGCGGCAAGCAGGTTGTAATGTTTCCTATTGCCACACATGAGTATTTCAGTTTTTGAAGCATTCAATTTGAGATGGCTCCAAGTCATCCACTGATCCACGGCCCTCAGACAGCTGAAAAGGAAAATGTTACTTACCAGTATGCATCTGTTCTTGGCATGTAGAGCTGCAGAGTCGTACACTTTTGCAATCGATCGCCACCTGGTGTTGTGCTCGGATGATTGCAGGTTGTTGTCTTCTTGCAAGAAGACTTTGTAGTCACGAGATAGGTGACTCCTCCCTTGGACAATGCTGCGCATGGTCATCAACTCCATCCTCAGATTGTTTTTCGCCATGATGGAAAATGATGGAGTTAGTAGAAGTAAAGAGAAAGGATGTCCATGCGTGTGCATCTAAGTAAGATGAGTACTGGAACGGATACAAGTCCGGGAAGGTGGGAGGGTGTGTACGACTCTGCAGCTCTACATGCCAAGAACAGATGCATACTGGTAAGTAGCATTTTCGGTTCGAGGCATATGAGCTGCAGATCGTACACTTTTGCAACGATTGTGCAGCAGTGTCTCCCCTAGCGGTAGTCGCTTGTATATGTTGCAGCATTCCGAAATAGTGTTCTAAGGACAGCTTGGCCTACTGCAGCTTGCTGCTTGGCTTGCACATCAACACAATAGTGTTTACTGAAGGTGTGTGTTGTAGACCATGTTGCTGCCTTGCATATGTCCTCTAGTGGTATATTTCCTAAGAAAGCAATGCGAGTTGAGTGCGCACTAGGAGGAACAGTTAGTGTACGTTTAGCTTTTGATAGCATATTTGTATAAACTTTACAATCTATCTGGCAATTCCTCCCTTAGAAATGGGATTGCCCTTGTGTGGGGGAGAGAAAGATACAAATAGTTGTTTTGTCTTTCGGAAGGATGTAGTCATGTCTGTATAGTATAACAGAGCTCTTCTAACATCTAAGGTGTGTAAAGCCCTTTCTGCAACAGAGGCCGGTTTTTGGAAAAACACTGGTAGCTCTACTGATTAGTTCAGGTGAAAAGGAGTAATAACCTTTGGCAGGAATTTAGGATTGGGCCTAAGAACCACTTTGTTAGGAAGTATCTGAAAAAATGTTTCTTGTATTGTGAATGCTTGTATTTCACCAACTCTTCTGAGAGAGGTGATGGCAACAAGGAAGGCAGTTTTCCATGAGAGGAATTGCAATTCACACTTGTGTAAAAGCTCGAAAGGGGGTCCCATAAGTCTTGTAAGGACCACGTCTAGGTTCCATACTGGGGCAGGTGGTAACCTAGGTGGGATTATTCGTTTTAATCCTTCCATAAATGCTTTGATTGCAGGTACTCTAAAGAGAATTAGATGTTGCATATTCTGTAAATAGGCTGCAATTGCTGCCAGAAGCAGGCGTATGGAAGAATAAGCCAAATTGGACCGTTGTAGGTGTAGAAGGTAGCAAATAATATTTTGGATGGAAGCATCCAGAGGATAAATGAGATTATTGTTACAATATATTGCAAATCCTTTCCACTTAGCGGCATAACATGCTCTGGTAGTGGGTCTTCTAGCTTCTTTAATTATGTTCATACAGTCTGGTGGTAGGTTTAAGTAACCAAACTCTAAGACTTCAGAAGCCAGATCGCCAAATTCAGTTGGCTTGGTTCTGGGTGTCTTATTTCTCCATGGTTCCGTGTTAACAGGGATGGCGTGAGCCGTAATTTTTTATGTGGAACCAGTGAGATCTAGTAGTGTGGCGAACCACGGCTGACGTGCCCATGTGGGAGCCACTAGTATTAGTTAGAGAGACTGTTGTCTGAGCTTGCGTACTACTAGTGGAATGAGTGGGAAAGGCGGAAAAGCGTACGCAAATCTGCCTGACCAGTTCATCCATATCGCATTCCCCTCCGACCGTGGGTGTGGAAACCTGGTGGCGAAGGTTGGGCATTTTGCATTTTCGTGGGTGGCAAACAGATCTATTAGTGGATGCCGCCACATTTGGAAGAATGGTTGAAGAACTTGTGGGTGTATCTCCCATTCGTGAATCTGTTGTGACTGACGACTCAACAGATCTGCTATCTAATTGTGAATTCCTGGAAGGTGTTCTACTGTCAGGTGTATGTTTTGAGGAATGGCCCATCTCCAAATGTTCTGTGCAAGCTGGGACAGTTGCAGAGAGTGTGTCCCCCCCTGTTTTTGTATATAATACATGGCTCTTATATTGTCCGTCCGGATTAGGACAGCTTTCATACTTGTACCTGAAACGTTTTGAGTGCTAGGAAAATTGCTAGCAGCTCTAGATGGTTGTTATGGAACTGTTTTTGGTGGTTGTTCCATTGGCCTTGTGTGGTATAATGTAGGAGATGGGCTCCCCGTCCTGTGAGGGATGCGTCTGTCGTGAGCATTATCTGTGGAACAGGTTCTAGGAACGGCCGTCCCTTTGTCAAATGTTTGGTGTTCCACCATTGCAGAGAGCGATATGTACGGCTGTCTACCAACACCAGGTCTGTGAGCTGACCTTGAGCCTGATTTCACTGCTGTACTAGACATTCTTGTAATGGGCGCATTTGCAGTCTTGCGTGAGGAACTATGAAGATGCAAGACGCCATCATGCCTATCAGTCTCATGAACACTCTGACTTGGAGAGACTGCTGGTGTTGAAAAAGGGAGACTAAGGTCTGAATGCTCTGTATCCTGGCTGGACTGGGATACGCTAGATCTGTAGACGTGTCTATGGTAGTTCCTAGATACTGATGAACGTGCGAAGGCTATAGGTGCGACTTGGTGTAGTTTATTGTAAACTACAAGTCGTGCAATGTCTGAATTGTTTGTTTTGTGTGTTGGACACACTGGTTGAACGATTTTGCTTTTATGAGCCAATCGTCGAGGTAAGGAAAGACATGTATCTGTTGTCTTCTGAGATGTGCTGCTACTACTGCTAAGCACTTTGTAAACACTCGTGGTGCTGTGGTGACCCCGAATGGAAGTACTTTGAACTAATAGTTCTGTCCTTGTATGACAAACCTTGGATACTTTCTGTGCGCAGGATGTATAGGAACATGAAAATAGGCGTACTTTAGGTCTAGTGTTGAAAGAAAGTCTCCCTGTTGTAGTAGTGGGAGTATTTGTTGTAAAGTGATCATGTGAAAATGATCTGATTGTATGTAATGGTTGAGGGGTCCGAGGTCGAGAATTGGTCTTAGTGTCCCGTCCTTCTCGGGAATTACGAAGTACAGGGAGTAAACTCCTGTTCCCCGTTCCTCTAAAGGAACTACTTGAATAGCATCCTTTTGTAGAAGTGCTATAACACTATAGGTGTGACAGGGTATACTCAGACATGAGTCCCTTTCTCACTGCACCATCAGGATTCAAGCAAGCCGGGCCGAAGAAGGCTGAAATGCCAGAAACCGGTCCCCGGTAGCTTGTCTCCTTTCTGGTGAAGAATTGGCTTGGTAGTTTAGTCTGCCCTGTTCCCATGATGCACTGGGCCAGGGACAGACTGATTTGCATATAGCCAGGTTCTGAGCTGAGATGGTGCAGTGAGATAAATAACGGTGATGGATCAAGCCCTGATCTTTGGACTGGGTAAGAGTGGTCTGCTTAATTCAGACACTCTGTTCATCACCACCCCCTTTTCTGAATCATAACTTCCTGCTGAAGCAGAGTTATATCTTCTGTGGACATTGGACGCAGCACGGGTGGTATGTTCGGGGGGGTTGCTGTGAGTTCTAGGCAGTAGCCATGTTGGATAATTGGTCTTACCCATCTGTCTGTTGTGATGGAATTCCAGACAGGTAGGAACTGTGATAATCTGCCCCACACAGGAGTGGAATGCTGTAGGGGAGGCAGAGGGAAGTCACAGTTTAGGAGTGGAAGAGGAGCGGTTGTTGTTATTACCTCTACCTCTCCCCTTGTTATTGTTGCCTCTGTATCCTACTCTAAAGTAGCCTTTGTTAGAGGAGGCCTGTGTGTGCGTCTTAAAAGATGATGTATCTGTGCCGGTTTGCTTGGAGCCTCCTCTATAAAAGGAGCGGCGAAAAGAACTTCTAGTCTGTGTGGATTATAATGCACCAATAGACTTAGCTGTGTCCGTGTCTTTCTTCATCTTTACTAGTGTGTTGTCTTCTTCCGGCCCGAACAACTGGTTCTGATTGAAGGGCTGGTCAAGATAGTAGTCTGTACCTCTGGTTTAAAACCTGAAATGCGTAACCACGCATGACGTCTGAGTATAACACTAGTATTGACTGCTCTAGATGCTGTGTCAGCTACATCTAGTGCACATTTAATTGAGGCATTGATATTAATTTGCCTTCTTGTAAGAGCTCTGCTGCCTGATCTTTGTATTGATCTAGGAGGTGCTCCATTAGTTTTTCTAATTGGTCGTAGTGAGCCCTGTCATAGCGCGAGAGTAAGGCTTGTGCATTTGCTATGCGCCATATGTTTGTTGCCTGCGCAGCAATCCGTTTCCCTGACGCATCAATAACTTTAGATTCTTTGTCAGGAGGGGGCGTGTCACCAGAAGTCTGGGAATTGGCTCTTTTACGTGCATTAGACACTACCAAAAAGTCTAGTGGCAGATGTCCCTTAATATAGACTGAATCAGATGGTGCTGGTCTATACTTCTTTTCTATTCTTGGATTTAACACCCTACATCGTACCGGGTCTTTAAATATTTCTGGAGCATGTTTAAGGACTCCTTTGATCATGGGTAGTATTTGCGTAGACCTTGTTGTCTGCTCAAATGTATCCAGTAAAAAATCCTCATCAATGGCATCAGAGTGCATTGGAACCCCATGGTAAAGGGCGGTTCTATTTAATAGATGATTAAACCCAATACTATCTTCTGGAGGGGAATGTTTTGTTGGGTAGTACGGAGGATCAGGAATGTCTGGCACATTGTGTGGTGGAAAACCATACATGTCGTCATTCTTAGGATATTCTGGATTGACATCTTCATCTAAAGGGTATGCATGTGGCTCTGGTACGTCATTCACTCCACCTAGATCATACTTCTCGTCAGTGTGGTGTGATGATGCAGGAGATAGAACAGGAGAAGCTATAGGTTCAATATAAGGAGGGATAGGAGAGGAAAAAGGTGAAGGAGAGGAAGGGTGCATTGGAGAAGTAGCACAATCCTTTTTGCCAGGAACCACAGGTAGAAGTGGTGTGTCTGCTGGTCTCTTCTTGTAAGGAATTGCTTTCACATGTCCAGTTTTTGGAGTGATATGGACCTTTCTTTGTTTCAGGATCTGGTCTAAACAGTTCTTCCTCCTCTACAATCTTCTTCGGCGTCGATTTTTTCGGTGCCGATATGGGTTGTTTTGTGTTTTTTGCTTTAGGAGGAGTTATCGAGTCCTGTGGCAAATTTTTCGGTGCCAAAGGTGGTTTCCGCTTGGTAGGCTTGTTAGAGGGTTTAGGTGTCTTTGTATCAGGCCTTGGAGTCTTTGGTACCAATGTTGGAGATTTCGGCGTGGAGACAGGTCTTGTTGGCCCTGCGGCGCCGGACTCTGGCTTTCCATCTTTATTCTTGGAACCGGAAGGTTTCTGAGTCAAAGCTTTCGGATCCGGAACAGTTTTTGGCTTCGGCACCGAGGTGTCTTTTGGTTTGGGTGCCGAAGGATCTTTGTCTTTGGGCACCGAAGGGCATCTTGGCTTCGCTGTCGAAGAGTCATTCTGTGTCGAAGGATGTTTCGGTGCCAATGGAGGAGGTGGAATTGGCCCATGCGGTTTCGTCGGTGCCGAGGCACCGGAAGGCATAGTCTTTTTCCTCGGAGCCGAGCCCGTAGGCGGGCGTCTGAGGGTAGATTTCGGTCTTGACTGGGCCCCATAGGCGGAGTGCCGACCGCTGCCTTTGGCTTGGGTAGTGTATGCTGTGCAGGGGCAAGAGTACTCACGGGTTGCCGAGATGGAATCTAGTCATCTGAGTCCTCTGCCCCCGATATGATCTGGAGATCAGGAGAGTCTTCCTCGGCCACGAGTGGAGCCTCGTCCTCGGAGATATCTTCGAGTGGATCCTCGTCCCCGGAGACGTCCTCTCCGACTATCTCCTCCTCAAAGATGGCCTCTGGTGCTGGCGCTGATCTCCTCATCTCGTGTCGACGTGCCCTCCGATCCCGAATGGTGTTCTTTGATCGGAAGGATGCACAGGCTGCGCAGGTCGACTCGTCGTGTTCCGGCGATAGACAGAGGTTGCAGACCTCGTGATGGTCGCTATGAGGGAATTTTGCTCGACATACCGGGCATCTCTTGAATGGAGTTCTGTCCATGAGACGTAGGCCATACGGTGCCGATAGGCCCAACAGCCCGCGTAGACGCACGAAATGTAGCTGGTGATGTCGAAAAGTCTATTCGATGTCGAAAATGTGTATATAAAGTTTCACGCTTTGAAGTTGCTGAAAAAGTATTTTCTAGCCGGAACGGAAAACTTTCATCCGAACCCAGTGGCGGAAAAAAACAATCTGAGGATGAAGTCTATGACCATGCGCAGTATTGTCCAAGGGAGGAGTCGCCTATCTCGTGACTACAAAGACTTCTTCCAAGAAGACAACAACCTGCAATCATCCGAGCCCAACACCAGGTGGCGATCAATTGCAAAAGTGTACGATCTGCAGCTCATATGCCTCGAACTTGGTGATTTTCCAATGTCTTTGGGGAATTCCAGTTGAATACGTGAGGTGAAATTGATTGATCAGTACAGAGAATGACATGTAGATGTTGAAAAGCTTGGGCGAGATGATAGAACCTTGAGGGACCCATGCTTTTGTGGAGTACGGTTTGGAAGAGAAAGGTGGGGTATGGATGAAAGTTCGGTTTTGAAGGTAGGACGTGATCCAGTCCAGAGCAGTTCCCTCTATGCCGGCTTCATAGAGTCTTTGTTTTAGAGTGTCATGGTCAACCATGTCAAAGGAAGTTGAGGTCCAAGAGGAGCTTCTATCTACTGCACAGCTGAGAATGACTGGGAAATACAATCAGGGCATGCTAGGATTAGCTGAGGGACTGGATCAGTGTCAGAAGACACTGGAGGCTCAGGACCCTTTGAGTGTCGCCCTCCCAATCTCTCATTTGAGATCATGTGGTGGAATGAAATTGATCCCGGCTTGGCATTCTTGTGTTTCTGGTATGTTTTCGACTTACCTGAAGACTTTGAAAGAGAATGGGACTTTTGCTCTGACCCAGCCTCATGATCAGGAGTGGTTCCATGTCTTGGAGTGGGCCCACAGCTTCAAACACCACCTTTTCTCTTCAGTGACATACAGCCAGGCTTCCCACTCCCTGCTAACTTTCAGGTGCATGATGTTGCACTTTTCACATGACTTCCGGAAGTTCCTGGAGCCCATGCACCCAAGGCACAGGTTGTTCAGGCCTGTGAGACATTTGCTATCTAAACTAATGGCATAATTAGAAACCTGTCATTTTCAGCTGAAACATAATCCATTGGCTTTAAATTATTTTGACAATCATCAGAAAACGGTGCAGATCTACGTTGAATGGTATTGAAAGAGAGGAACTGACATCAGAACACTATATGCGGTTCAGTCCCCTCCCTTCTGGGGCGTGCAAGATTGCCACTGTACCACCTGCAGGAGTCAATGCTGGGAGAACTTTCTGGATATAGTCTGATGACTTGGATATTCTGAAGGTGGGGAATCTGTGGTTAAAAGAATGGGTCAGTAGGTACAATTTAAAAATCTTTCAATCGGGACTTGGAACTTTTTAGACTAACATCAGAATTTTTACCCATGCTTAACACTTTCAGGTGAAATTTAAATACACATCTCTTCCACAAATACCAGATCTCTTCAATCCTCTTTACATTTTCGATATTAATGTGTTACTAGTTAGTTTAACCAATG
This sequence comes from Lissotriton vulgaris, assembly GCF_964263255.1. Taxonomy (NCBI): domain Eukaryota; kingdom Metazoa; phylum Chordata; class Amphibia; order Caudata; family Salamandridae; genus Lissotriton; species Lissotriton vulgaris. The sequence continues at coordinate 44,856 of NW_028242452.1, forward strand.
TTTTCCAGTTTTGCTGTGATACATATTTTTTAAAAAGGCACACAAGGACATCCAAGGGTGGTTCAGGTGCTCTTTATAAGAGACTTCATCTTTAAAAAAGTTAAGAGTAACAAGACTAGAGCAAATAAAAGCCAACCTCTTTCTTCTAGGCTAGAGTAGAGTAACAACAATATGTTCATATCACCCAAAACACAACCTCCATGACACAAACGTCAAAATAATTTTGTGATTTGCAGTAATTTTAAACACTTAAAGGACCCCTGTCTCTTTAACAGGCCAATTTAGAAGCTGTTGCAAATCAGGAACAGGAAATTTGCTTCACATCATGCAGCAAACGCCTGTTAAATCGAAGTATAGAGGGCAATAAACTCAGAAAGTGGGTGTGGTGCATGTCAGAATTATTGATATCAAACGGTTATTATATAGAGTCAGGGGTTGGACTTCTAGAACATTATTTGGGGCCTAGGACAACAAGGTTTCATGTTTATTTTGTCTTAGGGACAAGTATGCCCAACTTCCTGCAGCACAAACCCTTTGGCTGCCAGTTTACAGTACCACTTGATGGATCAGGAAAAGCCATGGATTGCAGTTAAGGTAATATTCGTGTACTCCAGTGAATGCTGTTCGAACTTTATTTATAGTTCATTAATGCAAAGCCTTTATTATTAGGGTGAGTGTTCTAATTAAATAGTGTAAGCTTAGACTGCACTGCTGACAGCAGCCCCAGTATGAAAATATCTACACACGTTTGAAAAGTTCAACAATATGAGGCGAAGTATAATGCTCACAGAATGCGCTCAGATTAGATGCAAATATTTGCACAAGTTTTAAAGCAAGATTGACGAGTCCTTGCTTTCAAATTAAATGTACACAAAAAACACGAGGACAACATGTTTCACTATACTATAATTAAAGTTTAAGTATCATTTCTTTGGAACATCATCTAGCAAAATGTGTTGATCCATGCTAGTATTCGCAAAAAAAATCATTATGGAGAATCCGTGCTACCAGTTTATTATGAGAAACATGAAAATAAACAATCCTTGGCAAAGCCAATACGTCTGACATTTGTAGTAAGCCTTTTGGTTTAGTTAAAGCTGTTGTGGGAGCTGCTAGGCCCTCACCATTATAAGCAGCACTGGCAAAAAGCAATATGTTGCTCTCAAAAAGCACACCTTGCCACAGTAGTCTCTGGCAATGAAAAAAAAATCTGTGTGCCGATATGCTCCTTGTGAAAGCAGAATGCTGTCACTCACAGTGAAGCTAATCTATAGGTAGGTAGGTACGTAGGGACATAATTTTTATTAAAAACAAAAGGCTTTAGTTAACTAAAGACCTACTTAAGGGCCCAATTCTTGACCCCTTCATGCTCATGACGAGCTCAGCTCGTCATGAGGCACGGTTGAGCTGTGCTGATGACGAGCGGAGCTCGTCATGAACAATGCGAATTACACATGCATCAGCACAGGAGGGGAAAACCATTAGCAGCGATGTTGTTAAATAAGTGACAAAATTGCACCCATTGTGTATGCCCATGCGTTAGTGCAGATTTACAGATTTCATGAATTAACAATAATTCACTGAAGTAGGCCAGGAAATTGTACTCCTACAAAATATTTGTGTACTGCATTTTAGCACAAGCAAATATGCACGTGTAGATTTGCTCATGCGAAAATCTGTTGAGCGTTTAAGAGTTCGTTTTTCCCTCCAACTACTTTTTTTGCCAACCATCGAAGAATTTACTTCTGTGCTTGTGAGGAGTAAATTACAACCTTTCTTAGAAAAGAGCTGGTGAAAATCCCTAAAACATGCACATTATTAGTTTGCACAGACACCAAAGTGCATTCCAACCCTGAAACTATTGGTTAACCCTACCTCCTGCCCCAGTATGTAGATCCATGGAAAGGTGGCAAAAAGCATGAATTGCTGGAATTCAAATCCTACGATTGTATGAGCCCTGGCATAGGCGACGGACTATTATCAGAGCACTTCTTGAGATTGCTGCCTTAATTTATCACCGCACTACGAGGCGCCAAAAGGGACAAGTGGATTTTCTTTACAGGACAAGTAGATTTATGAAGCAACCTGTCAAATAGACAAGTAGATATTTTATTAAAATTCCACACCACTGTGTAGAGGGATTTAGGTACCACCAAAACAAATAAGAACGCGAATAAGGGTGTACTGTGAAGTTTTCATTTTCTTTACCATGGACTCAGCATCCCTAACTAGATTTCTGATCTAGTGGGCTGCAAATGCATGGAGGGTCGAAAAATGCTCTTACAGTTGAATACTACACATTACACTGTGAATTCAATTGATTGTGAAATTCGTTAGGAATACAATAGAATCTTGAGCAACTTAGTCCATATATCAATTTTGTATAGCAAATTTAAAACTGCAATGAAAAGGATACAGAACTGGTCAGTGGGACAAGCAATTCCTTCCCTATAAAAGAAAGAAAAGAAATGTCAATTTAACATTTTTATAAATAAATCATATCAGCCCTACCAAAGCACCCAAATTAGGAGTATGCTGCGCATGCTATGCTGGTCAGCCAATCGTACAGATTTACAAAAGTTCAAAAGAGCACAGAATAAGTCCTGTTCATCCACAATCACATTCTTTTGTTTGCAAGCTACACATATTGTGAAGGTTGGAGTATTAGATTTTGTGGCAACGATTGGTTTCAACCAGTAAAGCTGTAAAATGTTTACCACAAAACTGAAATATGTAAGTTGCACAGTTCACACGATGGGCTTGCTCATCGTTGCACAATATTTAAAAAATAAAATATGGAACCTTGAACTGCACACCAAAGTTGCCCAACGTTGATGCTTGAGAGGATGGTTTGGTTGAACAGAGGGGCATGACCGATTCTGAAATGTGTTCTCCTGAATACCAGAAAGCAGTGAAATTTGCACTGGGCAGAAGCTGTGGTCCCAAACTTCATGACTGATTAATATCTAGAAAAAGGTGGCAGACATTGGGATTTTTCGCCTCATATTATTAACAAGAACAGAAAAGCTTCATATGTCCTACAGTTGAGGAAAGGCTCAAAACGTTTTAAAACATCTGTTCATGACTTTCACACTAATTGAAGATGAGACGCTGATCCTTAAACTCTTAATAAATGCATACATTTCTATGGCACAAATAAAGCCGGACTGATTAGTTTCCAAATTCGATATAGAAGCTATTCTGTAATAAGATACTTATTTGGAAGCCACAAATTCATAGGTGCAATTTAAATCGCAAACCTTTTATGATTCACTTTTCTACTCTGATGAGACCGTCATTTGAAATATGTTCTACACTTTGTGTGCTTATCAACCTATAATAAGCATAGGACACAAAGAGAACAAAAATAAACTTCAAAATGAAAATTGGTAAGAGACTTCTCTATTGAAAATTGTGCACTCGGTCAATTGATTCGCGATGTAATGTTGTCCCAGGCACCAAATTATCTTAACTGAACAAGGAGATATTGCAGCTATTCACACCATGGTTTTGGTTTGCTAAAATACCAGTTTTTGTTCCTAATTTATAATAAGAGGGACTTGTACATCATATTCATTTGTACCCCAAGATATCTGCAGTCTGCAAAGTTGAACTATACTATTATCAACACCCAAGTACAACCAGGAAAGTACCATCTGTGACTTTAGAGTACAGTGAAGATCTCAAAAAAAATATAAACTATTTATTTACTTAGGAGATATAGAAAGCACAAGTAGACTGGCTGCTTTCACGGAGTTCTGAAAAGACAAGGTGACCAGAGTGCCAATATTAGAAAAGGGTAAGTCCTACAGAATGTTGAGTGACATACCCATTCGATACTGTTCATGTATTGGCACAGACTGGATGAAGCCCGTTTAAAGTGTTTAGCCTGCAGTTGTTTGTTTTCTGACCTCCAGTTAGTTTAAATGTTTGTTAATTGGCAGTGGTACAGATTAATTGACCAAAGTTTTTTGGGTCGAATTTAACCTGGGGCATGTTTTCTTTCAGTCGGCCTTGCACACGATGTATGGATCTGATCCTGGATTCCACAGAGACAGTGGAAGACTTAATGTCAGTATTGCTTGGTTGCATTTCTTGAGGGTGATGCACAGTATAGATGCATAATTTTGCAGCATTTGCAACTGTCAATGTACTTTTTTTCTTTACAATCTGAGGTAAGATTACAGTAGTTCAGACAACTGCTAAAATGGCTCTAGTCCGTTCCTCTCAATGATTGATTTCCTTCAGCGGCAGGATTGTTCTGAGCAAGAACACCTGAAGGTTAAGGCCTGTGACTTCAATGTTCCTTTGTGGAGCTAAAAACTAGAGATCTTCATAAAAGATTGTTTAAATATTGTTTTTACTTTGAGATGTGGACGATGGGGAACCCAGGCCATTCAAACAGCAACTTTCCATTGTCAAGGACTCAGAGTAACAGGATCTCCATTTCAGATTTGTTAGCACGAGGGTAATTTTCGTTCATCCAATAAAAAAAGGAAAATGCTACTTACCAGTATGCATCTGTTCTTGGCATGTAGAGCTGCAGATTTGTACACTTTTGCAATAGATCGCCACCCGGTGTTGGACTCGGATGATTGGAGGTTGTTGTCTTCTTGGAAGAAGTCTTTGTAGTCACAAGATTGGAGACTCCTCCCTTGGACAATACTGCGCATGGTCATCGACTCCACCCTCAGATTGTTTTTCGCCATGATGGGAAATTATGGAGTTAGAAGTAAAGAGAAAGGATGTCCATGCGTGTGCATGTAAGTAAGAGGAGTACTGGAACGGATACAGGACGGAGGCGGGAGGGCGTGTACGAATCTGCAGCTCTACATGCCAAGAACAGATGCATACTGGTAAGTAGCATGTTCCGTTTGAGGCATATGAGCTGCAGATCGTACACTTTTGCAATGATTGTGCAGCAGTGTCTCCCCTAGCGGTGGCCGCTTGTATCAGTTTCAGCATACTGAAATAGTGTTCTAAGGACAGTTTGGCCTACTGCAGCTTGCTGCTAGCCTTGCACATCAACACAATAGTGTTTAGTGAAGGTGTGTACTGTAGACCATGTTGCTGCCTTGCATATTTCCTCTAGTGGTATATTTCCTAAGAAAGCCATAGAGGCTCCTAGTTTGCGAGTGGAGTGCGCTCTAGGAGGAACTGTTAGTGTACGTTTAGCTTTTTGATAGCATATTTGTATACACTTTACAATCCATCTGGAAATTCCTCCCTTAGAGATGGGATTGCCCTTGTGTGGAGGAGAGAAGATACAAATAGTAGTTTTGTCTTTCTGAAGGATTTAGTCTGGTCTGTGTAGTATAACAGAGCTCTTCTAACATCTAAGGTGTGTAACGCCCTTTCTGCAACAGAGTCCGGTTTTTAGAAAAACACTGGTATCTCTACTGATTAGTTAAGGTGAAAAGGAGTAATAACCTTTGGCAGGAATTTTGGATTGGGCCTAAGAACCACTTTGTTATGATGTATCTGAAAAAATGGTTCTTGTATTGTGAATGCTTGTATTTCACCAACTCTTCTGAGAGAGGTGATGGCAACAAGGAAAGCAGTTTTCCATGTTAAGAATTGCAATTCACACTTGTGTAAAGGCACGAAAGGGGTCCCATAAGTCTTGTAAGGACCACGTTTAGGTTCCATACTGGAGCAGGTGGTAACCTAGGTGGGATTATTCGTTTTAATCCTTCCATAAATGCTTTGATTGCAGGTACTCTAACCACATCGCTGCTGTGGTTAATTTTCCCCTGTGCTGGGAATTGCCATTTTGCTGGTGTCATGACGAGCTCAGCTCGTCATCAGCACAGCTCAACTGTGCCTCATGACGAGCTGAGCTCGTCATGAGCATGGAAGGGGTTAAAGAGAGATAGATGTTGCCTATTCTGTAAATAGGCTGCAATTGTTGCCAGATGTAGGCGTATGGAAGAATAAGCCAAATTGGACCTTTGCAGGTGTAGAAGGTAGCAAATAATATTCTGGATGGAAACATCCAGTGGGTCAATGTGATTATTTTTACAATATATTGCAAATCTTTTCCACTTAGCGGCATAAAATGCTCTGGTAGTAGGCATGGGCGGAAAATCCGTTCCGCACGCGGATTTTGCGGATTTTCGGGAAATCCGCAATCCGCGAGATTTGCGAATCTCCCGCAAAATCCGCAAATCCGCGAGCAGCGGATTTTGCTCGCACTGCTCGCACTGTTCGCGTGAGTTCGCGCCCCGCGAATAAGTGCAAAATTGCAGAAATACGATCTTAGCAAAACTGAAAGTAACTACTTACCAGGTTCAAAAGTTCAGGCTCATCATTAGTAGCCATTTCCTGTAGTGCTTCCTGAGGGGCCCCTCCAGAGTTCAGTTGCCAGTTGCAACTATTATGTGACCCTGCTCTGAACCTCAGAATAGTTACACATATGCCACAAAGGTCCTGAATTACAGCTAAGGGAGACAAGCAGGAGCCAGGCTGGAAGTTAAAATCCATTAATCAGCCCCTAATTCATTATTGTCAGTTGGGGCAGGGCAGGTGTTGTAACTAATTTTGCAACAATGAAAGCACTTAGCAAGTGCAAAAGATCACTAATCAGGGCGCACTAAGGAAGCAGGTGCCAGCTAAAAAAATATTCTGTGACACATTAATCAGAATGTGTCACATTTTCTCTCTCTCACATTTTTTGAATTTTAGGCGCACGTTTTTAATCTTGACACCTACACTAATGCTTTAAGGAAAATTTTCCAGTTTAGGTAGTCATTTTTAATCATGCACATTTTTCTTTAAGCACTGCACATTCTTTTTTCTAACTGTAGATCGCACACAATTGTGACTACAGGCACTGCCTCTTGATGGTATGGGCAGTAGACGGAGCAATTGCCCGTCTCCCACATGATGATATGCCGCCATGAGGGTGGTCTGATGGGACTTTACTTGCCCTGTGTAATGCAACACACTTCCCTGCACGCATATCAGTGTGATTCTTTTTGCACCAGTCAGCACAGCACACCATTACAGACCTGGTCTCCTCTTTTTGTGTGTTTTAACACATTAATCAGCCCCAAATTAATTCAGGTCACTTGAGGCAGGGAAGGTGTGCTTTGCTTTGCCGAAAATAATGTACACTGGACAACCAGAGGGTGTGGTGATGAAACAGAGGGTGGCATGGGTGGGCCAGAGGGTGGCATGAGTAGTCAGAGAGTGGCAGTGGTGACAGAGAGTGGCAGTGATGAAGAAGAGTGTCCCAAACAGGCTGGACACGTAGAAACAACAAGTTCGCGAAACTTGCGACCCGACAGGTAAGTTCGCAATTTGCGAAAGTGTACAAAACCCTCGCGAACTGGCAGAAACACGGGCGAACACAAAAAAAAAAATCCGCAAATTCGCGGGAATTCGCGGATTTTGCGGATTGCGAATCCGCAAATCCGCAAAATTCGCGAACGCGAGATCCGCAAAATTCGCTCATGCTTATCTGGTAGTGGGTCTTCTAGCTTCTTTAATTATGTTCATACAGTCTGGTGGTAGGTTTAAGTAACCAAACTCCAAGACTTCAGGAGCCAGATCGCCAAATTCAGTTGGCTTGGTTCTGGGTGTCTTATTTCTCCATGGTTCCGTGTTAACAGGGATGGCGTGAGCCGTAATTTTTGATGTGGAACAAGTGAGAGATCTAGTAGTGTGGTGAACCACGGCTGACGTGACCATGTGGGAGCCACTAGTATTAGTTTGAGAGACGGTTGTCTGAGCTTGCGTACTACTAGTGGAATGAGTGGGAGAGGCGGAAAAGCATACGCAAATCTGCCTGCCCAGTTCATCCATATCGCATTCCCCTCTGACCGTGGGTGGGGAAACCTGGTGGCGAAGGTTGGGCATTTTGCATTTTCCTGGGTGGCAAACAGATCCATCTGTGGATGGCCCCACATTTGGAAGAATGGTTGAAGAACTTGTGGGTGTATCTCCCATTCGTGAATCTGTTGTGACTGACGACTCAACAGATCTGACAACTCAACAGATCTGCTATCGGATTGTGAATTCCTGGAAGGTGTTCTACTGTCAGGTGTATAGTTTGAGGAATGGCCCATCTCCAAATGTTCTGTGCAAGCTGGGACAGTTGCAGAGAGTGTCCCCCCCCTGTTTTTGTATAGAATACATGGCTGTCATATTGTCCGTCCGGATTAGGACAGCTTTGTTTCGTACTTGTACCTGAAACTTTTTGAGTGCTAGGAAAATTGCTAGCAGCTCTAATTGGTTGATTTGGAACTGTTTTTGTTGGTTGTTCCATTGGCCTTGTGTGGTATAATGTAAGAGATGGGCTCCCCATCCTATGAGGGATGCGTCTGTCGTGAGCACTATCTGTGGAACAGGTTCTAGGAATGGCCATCCCTTTGTTAACACCATCGATGCTAGTGTTATTTTCCTCCTATGCTCGAACTTGAGATTCCCCATTGTTCATGACGAGCTCAGCTCGTCATGAGTGTATGGAGGTGTACACCATGACGAGCTGAGCTCGTCATGAGCGTCAAAGGAGTTACGTTTTTGGTGTTCCACCATTGCAGAGAGCGATATGTACGGCTGTCTACCAACAACAGGTCTGTGAGCTGACCTTGAGCCTGATTCCACTGCTGTGCTAGACATTCTTGTAATGGGCGCATTTGCAGTCTTGCGTCAGGAACTATGAAGATGTAAGACGCCATCATGCCTATCAGTCTCATGAACACTCTGGCTTGGAGAGACGGCTGGTGTTGAAAAAGGGAGACTAAGGTCTGGTGCTCTGTATCCTGGCTGGACTGGGATACGCTAGAGCTGTAGATGTATCTATGGTAGCTCCTAGATTCTGGTGAACGTGCGAAGGCTCTAGGTGCGACTTGGTGTAGTTTATCGCGAACCCCAAGTCGTGCAATGTCTGAATTGTTTGTTTTGTGTGTTGGACACACTGGTTGAACGATTTTTCTTTTATGAGCCAATCGTCGAGGTAAGGGAAGACATGTATCTGTTGTACTCTGAGATGTGCTGCTACTACTGCTAAGCACTTTGTAAACACTCGTGGTGCTGTTGTGACCCCGAATGGAAGGACTTTGAACTAATAGTGCTGTCCTCGTATGACAAACCTTAGATACTTCCTGTGCGCAGGATGTATAGGAACATGAAAATAGGCGTACTTTAGGTCTAGTGTTGAAAGAAAGTCTCCCTGTTGTAGTAGTGGGAGTACTTGGTGTAAAGCGATCATGTGAAAAGGATCTGATTGTATGTAATGGTTGAGGGGCCTGAGGTCGAGAATTGGTCTTAGTGTCCCGTCCTTCTCGGGAATTAGGAAGTACAGGGAGTAAACTCCTGTTCCCCGTTCCTCTAAAGGAACTACTTGAATAGCATCCTTTTGTAGAAGTGCTATAACTTCCTGTTGAAGCAGAGTTATATGTTCTGCTGACATTGGACGCTGCACGGGTGGTATGTTCGGGGGGGTTGCTGTGAGTTCTAGGCAGTAGCCATGTTGGATAATTGGTCTTACCCATCTGTCTGTTGTGATGGAATTCCAGACAGGTAGGAACTGGGATAATCTGCCCCTCACAGGAGTGGAATGCTATAGGGGAGGCAGAGGGAAGTCACTGTTTGGAAGTGAAAGAGGTTCGGTTGTTATTACCTCCACCTCTTCCCTCGTTATTGTTGCCTCTGTATCATCTTCTAAAGTAGCCTTTGTTAGAGGAGGCCTGTGTGTGAGTCTTAAAAGATGATGTATCTGTGCCGGTTTGCTTGGAGCCTCCTCTATAAAAGGAGCGGTGAAAAGAACTTCTAGTCTGTGTGGATTGTAATGCACCCATAGACTTAGCTGTGTCCGTGTCTTTCTTCATCTTTACTAGTGTGTTGTCTACTTCCGGCTCGAACAACTGGTTCCGATTGAAGGGCTGGTTCAAGATGGTAGTCTGTACCTCTGGTTTAAAACCTGAAATGCGTAACCACGCATAACGTCTGAGTATAACACTGGTATTGACTGCTCTGGATGCTGTGTCAGCTACATCTAGTGCACATTTAATTGAGGCATTAGATATTATTTGCCTTCTTGTAAGAGCTCTGCTGCCAGATCTTTGTATTTATCTGGGAGGTGCTCCATTAGTTTTTCTAATTGGTCGTAGTGAGCCCGGTCATAGCTTGGGAGTAAGGCTTGTGTGTTTGCTATCGCCATATGTTTGTGCCTACGCATTAATCAGTTTCCCTGACGCATCAATAACTTTAGATTTTTTTAAGGACTAAAACAAGGCAGACAGTGGAACCTTCTTTGTACATTAAACTAACCAAAATTACTCAAGAGTAAATTCCCCTTATATTCTAAGAGGGGACTTGTGTGCACTCCGAATAACCACCCACCATCACAGTGATAGTTCTAAATAGAACTTAACATGACTTCATTCATAAGCTCAGGTGCACCGTATGTTGAATTTGTGAACACTCCATCACAAACTTATTACAAAGACAATACAAATAGTGTCCAATTTTTTAGAAAAAAATCCACTTCATTGTTCCATTTGTACTCAACAGCAGACGCGTTTCATCCCTCACGGGACTTCTTCAGGGAGTGAAAAATAATTGTGGGTAAATCAGCCGGTAATGAAAGGAGACAGGATCCCTGGTCAAGTGCTATACGGACTGGAGGAACGCGACTAGACATCCGAGGAGACTGATCGAGCATTTTCGTGCTCCCGCGAGTCGACTGTGGCCAGAGGGAAGGTTCACAAATTCAACATGTGGTGCACCTGAGCTTATGAATGAAAACTTTAGATTTTTTTGTCAGGCGGGGGCGTGTCACCAGAAGTCTGGGAATTGGCTCTTTTACGCGCATTAGACACTACCAAACAGTCTAGTGGCAGATGTCCCTTAATATAGACTAGATCAGATGGTGCTGGTCTATACTTTTTTTCTATTCTTGGATTTAACACCCTACATCGTACCGGGTCTTTAAATATTTCTAGGAGCATGTTTACTGACTCCTTTGATCATGGGTAGTATTTGCGTAGACCTCTGAGACTGCTCAAATGTATCCAGTAAAAAATCCTCATCAATGGCATCAGAGTGCATTGGAACCCCATGATAAAGGGCGGCTCTATTTAATAGATGATTAAACCCAATACTATCTTCTGGAGGGGAATGTTTTGTTGGGTAGTACGGAGGATCAGGAATGTCTGGCACATTGTGTGGTGGAAAACCATACATGTCGTCATTCTTAGGATATTCTGGATTGACATCTTCATCTAAAGGGTATGCATGTTGCTCTGGTACGTCATTCCCCCCACCTAGATCATACTCCTCGTCAGTGTGGTGTGATGATGCAGGATATTGAACAGGAGAAGCTATAGGTTCAATATAAGGAGGGATAGGAGAGGAAAAAGGTGAAGGAGAGGAAGGGTGCATTGGAGAAGTTGCACAATTCTTTTCTGGCAGGAACCACAGGTAGAAGTGGTGTGTCTGCTGGTCTCTTCTTGTAAGGAATTGCTTCCACATGTCCATTTTTTGGCTTGATATGGACCTTTATTTGTTTAGGATCTGGTCTAAACAGTTCATCCTCCTGTACAATCTTCTTCGGCGTCAATCTTTTCGGTGCCAATATGGGTTGTTTTTTGTTTTTTGCTTTAGGAGGAGTTATTGAGTCCTGTGGCAAATTTTTCGGTGTCGAAGGTGGTTTCAGCTTGGTAGGCTTGTTAGAGGGTTTAGGTGTCTCTGTATCAGGCATTGGAGTCTTTGGTACCGATGTTAGAGATTTCGGCGTGGAGACTGGTCTCGTTGGTCCTGCGGCGCCGGACTCTGGCTTTCCATCTTTATTTTTGGAACCGGAAGGTTTCGGAGGAGTCGAAGCTTTCGGATCCGGTACAGTTTTTGGCTTCGGCACCGATGTGTCTTTTGGTTTGGGCACCGAAGGGTGTTTTGGCTTTGGTGTTGAAGAGTCCTTCGGTGTCGAAGGATGTTTCGATACCAATGGAGGAGGTGGAATTGGCACATGTGGTTTCGTCGGTGCCGAGGCACCGGAAGGCGTAGTCTTTTTCCTCGGAGCCGAGCCCGAAGGCGGGGCGTCTGAGGGTAGATTTCGGTCTCGAATGGGCCCCATGGGCGGAGTGCTGACCGCTGCCTTTGGTTTAGGTAGTGTATGTTGTGCAGGGGCAAGAGTACTCACGGGCTGCCGAAATGGAATGGAGTCATCCGAGTCCTCTGCCCCCGATATGAGCTGGAGATCAGGCGAGTCTTCCTCGGCGACGAGTGGAGCCTCGTCCTCCGAGATATCTTCGGGTGGATCCTCGTCCCCGGAGACGTCCTCTCTGACAATCTCCTCCTCAGAGGCCTCCGGTGCTGGCGCTGATCGCGACTCGTCGTGTTCCGGCGATAGACAGAGGTTGCAGACCTCGTGATGGTCACTAGGAGAGAATTTTGCTCAAAATACCGGGCATCTCTTGAATGGAGTTCTGTCCATGAGGCGAAGGCCGTACGGCGCCGATAGGCCCAAGGGCCTGCGTCGACGCACCGGAATGTAGTTGGTGATGTCGAAAAGTCTATTCGATGTCGAAAATGTTTATATAAAGTTTCACTCTCTCCCCCTCCCCTCGCCACCGGGCCACTCTCAGCAGAGTACAGACGCTGAGAGCTGGTCTCGGGCAGCCGATCCAAAATTAGCGGCCATATTGGGTGTGGGCGAGCGCGGTGACGCGCTCCAGCTGCAGATAAAAGGCCACGGTCATGCCTCCGCACAGCGGACGCGCCGGACCTGTGCCGGAGTCGTGCCAGAGTCCTGCCGTCTGCGCCCGTCCACGGCCGGACGGGGCAAGGGGCCATTACCCCTAGTCCTTTAGACAAAAACTCTGAGTTATGATAACACCACATTATATCGGTTAAGACCTACTGAGATGGCGAAATGTCAACATACATTGGACCCTGCTAAGTCTCTTTTATTATGCTAACATTGTCACAGGCACTTTAAAAAGCACGACCACCGGGACAGAGACCATACGTCCACAACACTTTACGATCTAGCACTTCTAAATTGTAGCTCCTTGCCAAAACACTGCACAGAAATAGGACTTTTAATAGAAGAATTGGGTTTGGATGCCATATTCCTGACCGAAACCTGGATCCAAACAGGAAATGAACCAGACATCGTCCGCGCCCTACCTCCAGGGTACAATATCTGTAGAATAGACCGCAGCACAGGAAGAGGTGGAGGGCTAGCCCTTATTTTTAAGGACAAGTATAGCTGTCGCCTCCTGCCTTCAACCTTTACAGAAGGAGAAAACCACCTTTTTTCTCTAGAGCTATCTTCTTCAGACTGTCTATCGGGTAGTCTGATATATCGCCCCCCCCAGAGGCGCTTAAGGATTTCATTCCAAATTGATTGATCTAGCCTCAGAACAAGTGATAGCCATGGCCAATTACACCACTTTAGGAGACTTTAATATTCATCTAGATGATGTCTCTCTGTCCACCACCAATAATCGCCTATCTGGCCTTCAGGCCTTCGGTCTTGACCTAAAATGTCCACTTCCTACTCACGGGAAAGGCCACTTACTGGAACCTGTATTCAGTGAACTGCAAAATCTTACTTCAGGAGACCCATTTTTTAGTTCCCCTGTTCTGGGTCACTAAAAATACGGGAGAGGCACCTCCCCTCAATGTAATATACGACCGAAAGTGGGGTAAGCTACCTTTGGATAAATGGCAAACCTCTTTAAAAGCCACTCAACCTGTAATAGGAACCAACATTGAAGAGGCAAATACCAACTTTAATATCTGGATCCAAAATACGTTGGACTCCATTCTCCCGAACGTTATCACACAGAAATGTGATAGGAAAAACACCGCACCATGGTATAGTCCTCAACTAAGATTGTTAAAACAAACATGCAGTAGACTTGAAAGAACCTGGAGAGCTTCTCCCTCGAAAGACACAAAAGATACATATAGACAAGCTATCAGGAGCTACAAAAAGGAAATAAAAGAAACAGGCTAAATTTTATGAAGAAAAAATAGCCACTGCCGCTAATTCTCCCAAAGAGATCTTTCGAATAGCGAAAACTCTGATTAATCCGACACAAACACCCCCTGCCAAAGAAGGAGCCCAGGAACGCTGTAACAAACTCGCAGTGTTCTTTAAAGAAAAAATAGAGACGATATACAACACCTTTCCCTCCAACCAAAATGATACAGATAGTCAGCATCTTACTAATTCAATCGGAGTGCCCATCTTAGACCATCTGGACCCTCTGACGCCAGAGACACTCAATACAATCATTGGTAAAGTAGTCTCAGGTTCTCTGACAGATGCTGCACCGCCCAAACAGCTAAAAGCAATAATTAATTCTGTCCAAACTACTATAATGGACATATTAAATCTTTCCTTATCGATCGGTATAGTCCCCTCATCATGGAAGTGTGCAATGGTGAAAGCATTGATCAAAAAGCCTAGTCTGGACCCCTCCATTCTATCCAATTATTGGCCAATTTCCCTCCTGCCATGGCTCAGTAAATTGGTGGAGAAACATGTAAACAACATTCTCACCAATCATCTCGTATCAAACAGTCTGTTGGATGACACCCAGACTGGGTTTCGACCTAACCAAGGTACAGAGACTGCACTGTTGCTAGTAACAGAAGAGGCAAGGAAATTGGTAGACTAAGGAGGAAGGGCAGCTATTATCCTGTTGGACCTCAGTGCAGCGTTCAACACTGTCAAACATTCCATCTTGACCAACCGCCTCAGAATGAGCGGGGTGTCTGGCGCTGCCCTGAATTGGATTGCCTCCTTCCTCAGTGATTCAGAAAAGGGGGTGGTGATGAACAGAGTGTCTGAATTAAGCAGACCACTCTTACCCAGTCCAAAGATCAGGGCTTGATCCATCACCGTTTTTTAGCTCACTGCACCATCCCAGCTCAGAACTTTGCTATATGCAAATTAGTCTGACCCTGGCCCAGTGCATCATGGGAACAGGGCAGACCAAACTACCAAGCCAATTCTTTCACTGGGAAGGAAACAAGCTACCGGGGACCAGTTTCTGGCATTTCAGCCGTCTTCGGCCCGGCTTGCTTGAATCCTGATGGTGCAATGAGCAAGGGACTCACATCTAAGTATACCCTTCCACGCTTATGGTGGACAAAAATGATTCAGAAAAGGGGGTGGTGATGAACAGAGTGTCTGGATTAAGCAGACCACTCTTACCCAGTCCAAAGATCAGGGTTTGATAGTTTGGTCTGCCCTGTTCCCATGATGCACTGGGCCAGGGACAGACTAATTTGCATATGGCCAGGTTCTGAGCTGGGATGGTGCAGTGAGCTAAATAACGGTGATGGATCAAGCCCTGATCTTTGGACTGGGTAAGAGTGGTCTGCTTAATTCAGACACTCTGTTCATCACCACCCCCTTTTCTGAATCGTTTTTGGCCACTATAGGTGTGGCAGGGTATACTCAGACATGAGTCCCTTGCTCACTGCACCATCAGGATTCAAGCAAGCCGGGCCGACGACGGCAGAAATGCCAGAAACCGGTCCCCGGAAGCTTGTCTCCTTTCTGGTGAAGAATTGGCTTGGTAGTTTGGTCTGCCCTGTTCCCATGATGCATTGGGCCAGGGACAGACTAATTTGCATATAGCCATGTTCTGAGCTGGGATGGTGCAGTGAGCTAAATAACGGTGATGAATCAAGCCCTGATCTTTGGACTGGGTAAGAGTGGTCTGCTTAATTCAGACACTCTGTTCATCACCACCCCCTTTTCTGAATCCTTCCTCAGTGATCGCCATTTCCAAGTCTTTGAGGGAGATATAGTTTCATCTATTCAGCTGTTGGAATGTGAGGTTCCACAGGGTTCGGCATTGAGCCCAACACTATTTAATATTTACATGAAGCCGTTGGCAGCTGTGGTACATCCATTCGGCATTAAGATAGTCAGCTACGCAGACGATACCCAACTGGTGGTATCGCTGGGCCAAGATGCGGGTTCGTCTGATAGGCTGACACCCTGCCTTGAAGCAGTAGCCGGATGGATGGAGGAATCCTGCCTCAGTCTTAACGGAGAAAAAAAACTGATCTTGTTGGGCAATGCCGCCCCTGCTTCCACCATGCCCTCATGGCCCACATGTTTGGGTCCAGCTCCACTACCCAAACCGCATATAAAGAGTTTGGGAGTGTGGCTTGATGACAAATTGACCTTTAATCACCAGGCCACAATATTATCATCAACATGCTACAGCCTGTTAACGATGATGCGAAAAATTCTCCCTCTCCTCCCTTTTGTAGCACGAAGAATCATGATTCAGGCCTTAATTTTTTCCCGGCTGGATTATGGGAACTCACTATACCTGGGAGCTCCTCTGTCCACCATTAACAAATTACAGGTGGTACAAAACAGTGCAGCCAGACTACTCCTCCAAGTCCCTAGGAGACAATCAGCCAAACAAGCTCTTCGTCAGCTACATTGGTTGCCAATGAATGCCAGAATTCAATTTAAAACACTGTGCATAGCCCACAAATCCATTTGGAAAACAGGCCCTAAAACTCTCCACCCATTAATGCCACTCTATTTACCATCTAGGCCGCTTCGATCCAGCAACCAATTTTTAGCCTCCACTAGAAAGATAAAGAAAGCAAGATGGGGGGGCTGCTCCTTTTCACACCTAGCGGCTAAATTGTGGAACGGCCTTCCCCAGTCTTTAAGAGAGACACGTAGCCTGACTGTCTTCCGCAAACATCTGAAGACACATCTCTTCAACTAGTGTCCTCACTGAATTGTCACTCTTGGTTCTGAAGGGCTACGAGGCCTCCGTGTAGTCTGGCGCTATATAAATACTCTTTCAATTCAAGTCTTTTCTAGCTGGAGCGGAAAACTTTCATCCGAACCCAGTGACGGAAAAAAAACAATCGGAGGATGGAGTTGATGACCTTGGCAGTATTGTCCAAGGGAGGAGTCACCTATCTCGTGACTACAAAGACTTCTTCCAAGAAGACAACAACCTGCAATCATCCGAGCCCAACACCAGGTGGCGATCTACTGCAAAAGTGTACGATCTGCAGCTCATATGCCTCGAACATGGTATTTAGGTGTTCCGTAATGTTTGCCCCTGATGTGTTGGGTACCCTCAGTATAAAAATGGAAATGTATCGCTGTTATAGTAGGTGTGGTGCTGGAAGTATACAAGTGTTGAACATTAGTGGTCAGAGGGAGGTTACTCCCCCATGAACCCTGCATCTCTCTTTGAACTGATAATGCTTGTGTTCCAATGGTTAAGTCGCTGGCTTTTATCATGGTCGAAGGAACATATCAATTTTAAAACTGTGCCAGAATTGACAAGTCTTTCCAGAAGGATCGCCTAGGTATCGTAAGCTGCTGAAAGATCAAGTAGAATTAGAGCTCCTTGCTTTTCTTTGACCAATGTACAAAGAAGATTTTCCCTAAAGTCAACATGTGGTTTCTGTTCTTGACAAGGGAATATAACTTTATTGTAGGTCATGGAGGATATGTATGCATTCAATTTGCTCGTGTAGTTTTAAAGTTATTTTCTTCCAGGTTTTTGTTGATGTAAAGCATGTTGGAAGTGGGCCGATATTTTCTGGATTTACTGTTTAAGGAGAGGTATGATGATTGCATGTTTAAGATGTTTTGAAAAAGATGTGCTAGAGAGGAAACCATTAATCAGTTGAGAGGTCAACCAACAGTGAAGAGAAATGCTTTTGCCTAACTACAGGTCAAGGCTCAATATTAAGGATGAAAGGAACTGCAAGATTTCTGGATTGGTTAATTTCTCATAGATTTTGAACACTTCTTTGATTCACTGATCAGTTTACAGATCTAGGTTTGTGTGGCACATTTTATGGCATTATTATAGAATTTCCTTTGTCTCTTTCAACACATCTTATCCTGTTCAGACAGTGACTTACACCATAGGCATTCCAACCCACATCACTCCCATTTTAGGCTGCCTGGTCTTTCAGTAAACCATTTGTCAGAGGTTTTCAGACTAGTTTTGAGTAAAAAATACCTTGGAGGGGATGGAAAGCATCTAATCAAAGGTGAAATATGCAGATTCTATGGAACATTGGACATGTCTGGTTCTCTTTTGTCAGAGTTATATAAGGCAAGAACTCCTTTCTAGCTTTTCTTGTATTGTCTACTCTGAGTAGCTGTGGCAAGGTGTTTTGAAGCATGTATGTAAGGGAGACTAATTAGTGAGTGATCAGATCATAAATAAGGATGTACCCGAGGATTTTTTGTTTTGAACATAAATGTGAGCACTTAAGTCCGGGGGTGCGCCGCAAAGTCTGAATGCTCATAGGCTATATTTTGTTGAAACCAAGGGCATTTAGATTTTCATTGCGGTCCCAAGCTTGTTTGGAGTCTGATTGGATAACCCAGGAGATGAAATCACATATTTAAAAGATTTTTAATATCCATACTGCACAGGTGCAATTCTACTGTTTGCCAAATCTGGTGCACATCCATTCAGTATTTCTTTTCCTTTATCTTTCAGAAAAATTTCCTATGGGAAATCAATGCTTTTTTTCCACCTCCCAGTCTACATTTTTTATTATACATGACAAAACTTGGCTGAGTAGAATGGCAAGTGTTGGCTACATTGGCCCATACGCAAACTTAACAGACAAATCAAAAATGCTTTTACAATCAACACAGGCTTAAACAACGGCGATTACGTGTGTGTAATACACACATATATACAAAAAGAACAATTGATGGACAGAATGCAGAACAATGTCATGCATTCACCCTAGTACAGAGATCTGGGCCTACATCCATCGTTTTTCTGCTTTCCATGCCATTCTAGTTTGAACCCTGCCATATGCAAATCAGTCTTGATCCTGCACCCAATGGGAACAGTCCAGCCCGAACTGCTAGCCCCTCCCTGGACTGGAACGAAGCATCCTAGGACTGGTTTCGGGGTTTTTCCCCTCATCATTCAGGATAGCTTGATTGCAGAGCAGTTGAACCCAATATGCAGCTCTCGTTATATATATATATATATATATATATATATATATATATATATATATATATATATATATATATATATATATATATATATATATATATATATATATATATATATCCCCATATATCCAGCAAGAGGAAAGAGTCAATCTCCGAAACGCGTCAGTCGAGGCATGCGATAAGATTGAATTTGTCTTTCATTTAAAGGTGTCCCTGCGCTTTGAATAATCTTGCTGCGAGTGCTTTCTAAAGAAAGGCAACTTGTGGTACATATATATATATATATATACACACACACACACACAAACACACACATACATATTCCAAACAAAAGGTGTCCCCCAGGCAAGAACGCACTTGAAAAGCAGACTAATCTTGTCATTTGTAACCGCACTCTATTGTAGATAACCGGACATCATTGGGCTTTAAAATTTCAGCAGCCCTACATGTTTCAGCGCTCCTGCGCCTTGATCACGGGCAAAATGCAATGTCAGCAAGCGGAAAAAGCAGCAAACAAATCACTACCTTTTTAAATAGTTCCGGAAAACACCCCTCGGTAATCAGACTGGACTGTGTTTGAAGTTTGCAGGTAAAAGCAGTTTATGGAAATAAACCGGAGTCTTGTGTTTTTAGCTCACCGGAGAGCTTTACTTTGTATGATTAATGTTCAGTTTTCAAAACTGAGTCCACCGAAGGATTTAATTATTGAAAGCATGCAAATTACAAGTCCCAGGACTCAAATGGAATCTCCGACCAAGGGGGGTGTATATCTATGCGATTTGTAAAGTGGGGGCCGAGATATAGGGCGGTTATGGGGTACCAAAAGTGCTTTCCCGATGCAATTTCCCATACTGCAGCCCAAACAGGTGAATGCAATTACACCAAATTTGGCAGAAAACTAGATCTTGTTCCAGAATGTCATTTCCAGTTGCAGATTATTTTCGCGAGGGGAGAGAAGGAGGCAGCATTGCACTGCATGATAAGGGTATAAACAAAGGTGTGAGCTAGACTATCATATCCAGGAATCCTGCGGTAGTGTTCAGTCCAACGCCAAGTATTTGGGAGCATCACTGATGTTTAGAGTTCCACATCACTGAATGAGGAACCACAAAAAAATGCATTTACCATCATGCAAAATGCCTGGAGCCCCAAGTGCAACCTACACAACTGCCTTTGGGAGGAGTCGTCGAAAAACCACTTTAAAGGGAGTGGTCTTTGAGATCCAGGAGTATCCATCAGCCTGTGAGACCGGCACTGATGCCGGCCATTTTGGCTAGAAACGAGTCTATCCAAGCGTTTCACAGACTGTAAGGACAGAGCTGCAAGTGTGCTCATTAAATCCTTTGTTTTACCCGGAGCAAGTGTGAGAAGTTAGCCTGGCATATGATGTCCACTAGTTCTGTGGGTACCTTGCACCAGTCTAATCGACCCTTATTGATGGTGGTTGTGTAGTCAACCTTATAGAAAGCAATCCTAGTGGTCGCCTGGACCAGCAGTCATCAGGCTAAGACTTCAGAGAGCGTATTAAGCAAGTTGTTTTACCAATTATAATCTCTTGAGTACCAAATGAAAGGACACCACACAAGGTATATATCAAATATATATGTATTTATTCTAAACACAACCCCTCTGTACTCTTTATGAGGTCAGAGGTAAAAGTACAAAACAAGTTACTCAATTACTATACAATAAGTTGCACAGTATACGTTGTGCCCTAGGGGCCTCACAAACCATATACTAAAATAGTGGTATAAGAACCATGAGAAAATTAGAAAGCAGGCCTGGGGCCTGTGGAATCGCTGGGACTACTCTAAACAACCAAAGTTTAGGAAGTAGGAGGCCCACAGGAGACGCGTGCAGTGTCTAAACACAGCAGCGGGTTACCATTGACTTTCTATGGAAAACGTAGAAGTTACAAATATACAATTTAAGGACACTTCCGGATGGACTACGATGGAACCCTTTTAAACTAGGACACTTCGCTGGAGTCAGTCAATATCTTCCAGAGAGGCTGCCATCACACTTAGATTCCGCCTTACTCAACTCCGTATTTTCCACCGCTCATATCCGACTGGGGTCATTCTTGCAAGGATTGGGTTTAGGCCAGACGATCTTTGTTTAAGGGGCTGCCGGCAGTCAGCTACTTTTTACCATATGGTATGGGAATGTCCGATGGTGCAGAGCAGATGGGACAGAATAACGACACATATGCATTCCGCGCTGGGAAAGCCACTTACCTTGACGCCACGACTGGGCCTGCTCAATATATGGGAGGCGACTGATCATATGGAGACAGTGGTGGAATTGGAATTGCGAAGGAATAGAGATGGGGAGCAAAATATGTAATATGTATGTTTAATTTACCTTGATTTCTAATACGACGCTAAATGTAACCTGCATTGTGAAATTATAAATAACAGTGAACTTGTCTGTCATTCTTTCAAATAAAAATATTTTAAAAAAAATAAAACAAACTAGGACACTTCGAGAGTCAAGACCCACAGTAGCACCGGAGTACTCGTGTTACCTCACCCAGGGAAGCCGGGTGCATAGGTGTCTTTTCGTGTCGGGTTTCGTCGTCTTTTTCAATGGAGAGCTGCAAAGAAGTACTGCAGGCGACCAGAGGAAAAGTGTCCGGGTGGATCCAGGGTGGATCGAAGATCTGTAGAACCTGAAAGCAGAAGGGACAGAGTCTGGGTCACTTGCCAGTGACCAGGGCGGCAAAAGAAAGATGCCACCAGATGTCAGGTGAGGTCGAGGCCCACGGGTCACTCGTGGAGTGGGGGCCTCGGAGCTTCGTGCAAATGGTTCAAGCACCCCAATGCACGACTTAGAGTTACCTCGTGAAGTTAGTGCAGCTTACAAAATGCAGGATGTCCAGGAGTTCCGGTCCCACTTCTTTCGTGTCCGCCACGGGTCTCAGCTTTGCTGTGAGCGATGGTCGGGGTCAGAGATGTCTGGAAGTCAGTGTCCTGTGTTGCAGATTCTTCGGGATCCAGCGGGAGCCTCAAAAATGCAGACCGGCAAAGTTGCTGTTGGTGCCTGTTTGAACAGGGTGGTCACTCCTTGCCCACAAGGGAGATGTCCTCCATCTTCCAGTCGAAATGGAATGTCGAAGGTCCAGGATGTATGTTTCAAAGTTTCGTCCAGGGTAATCTAAAGTCCTAGTGACTGGGCTCCTATACTTATACTAAGTTTAGGGGCTGGACTACCCTTAAGGTCCCTCCTATGGGTGGACCTGGGAAGGGGGTGGTTACACCCCTTTCCCTTTGTCCAGTTTCGCGCCAGAGCTGGGGCAGAGTGCCCCAGCAACCGGTTTGAACTGGGAAATGCATGGGGCACCTTGTGTGCCCCAGGCAGTGTCTGGGAAGCATTCACTGAATGCAGCCCTCCCTGCCCCAATACACTAAAGCCTGTCTAGGGAGGTGCTGGCACCTCCCTGGGCAGGAAACCTATTGTCCAGGCCTCCCCTGCTGGAGTTTCGTCCAGCAACAGGAGGTCAGACTTGTGTCTGTGGCAGCAGCATCCATTTTGTGATGCTGAGGCTCTGTTTAACTTTAACCGGGTAAACCAGTAACTACATGTCTTCTCCCTCCAGAAGGGAGAAACACTACCACCGCCGCCAGGACTGGCGGGGGGGGGGGGGTAGTATTCCAAAGTGTTTGACACCGTACACAACATTTTTTGATAAAGCCAAACCAAAGTTAGCATTAACCGCGAGGATTATAAAAAGCACTCTGCCTCCAAGATTGTTAAGGCCTGCCATAGGAGTGACTTATAGGTGTATATATGTAGATATAGGTATACTATATCTAAGAAAGGGGTGTTTACACCACCTTACCCAGGCTGTGTGAACAGACCTGTGGTGTCAGTTTGGAAGGCAAACCAGGGGTGGCATAATACAGGCTGCAGCCCCTGGTAGGCCTAGGGTGCACCTATGGTACACTATACAGGGGCTCACCAGGGGGACCCAGGGGGACCCAGTAACCAATCTGGTATGTACGTGAAGTACATAGTATCAATTTAGAGAGAGAACAGCTGGACTGTGGGCCTGATTAGCAGGGCCACAGCCACACTAAAGTCGAAAAACCATAGAATCGCAGCAAAAAGTGGGGGTAACCATAGGAATCAGACTCTACTCTCCTACAGCAAGTGTCCCGCTAACTTTTTACCAAGGTTAGCATTGGGTGTGTGGGGGAGAGAAAAATAAAAAATAAAAAAAAATAAGAAGGAAAGAGAAAGAGCTTTTCCATAAGAAAAGCATTTTTTGTTTTGCTAATAACTTTGGTGCTGTCGGGGGAACCAGGGAGATTCGTAAAGTGGGGGCTGGGAAAAAGGGCGGCTTTGGGGGTACCAAAAGTGCTATTTCCGATGCAATTTCTCATAAGGATTTTAGACACTACTGCAGCCCAAACAGGCGATTGGAATGACACCATATTTGGCAGAAAGCTATTTATGTATTTATGCAGTGATATATTTTGATCATCTGCTGGAGGATGTTCCTGTGCAAGTTTGATATTATGGATTTATCCAGGACAACATCTCCATCATTATACATGGAGTCCCTGGATTTAGTCTTTGGGCAAATATTACTTACCCAATTATCTCGGACATTTGAACCACTTTGCACTTTATGAATTGTACAATATTGTACTAATATTATTCTCTATACTTATTGTAACTGCAACGTTTAAAATTGGGCTTTATTAGAGATGCCTAGTATTTTTTTTAGGTTTATGCACCACGTGATGACCATAAATGGATGTTTAACTATTGCGGCGAGAATATGATTAAGGGCAGGACTGACCGAAACGAGTCATGCTTCCATAACTGCAATAAAACAGAAATACATAACCATGTCGTTGCCAGTCTCTTGGCGGTGGTACAGGGGGTTTGGACATTTATTACGGAGCAGCATCTGGCTTGCGATACAGACCTCCTCCCTACTGTGGCTGAGCGGTATACAGCAGATTGACAGCTGCTGCTTTCATTTGGAACTTGCTTTGTTGAGGGAGAACCGCCAACCCCTGTTCCCGGAAGTATACACAGCCAGGACAGTTTCACAATGTGTGTCGGAGGACCGAGGCAGAAGAAGATTTCTCACTGTGGTGAGTGTGAGAGCACAGGGTGGAGGTCTTGTGGTCCACTGGATACCAAGCAATACATAGGTTCAGTAGACACCAATTGTACGCAGTCAATATGTCAGCCGACAAGCTGGTTGTGAGGGAAGAGGCAGCAGACTAGTTGTTCGGGAATTTGCCCAACGTTGATAAAAGCATTCAGCCCCGTGTGACAGTGGCAATGCTGGGGACTGAGTTGGTAAAAATGTAATTGAGGACTCTAGAGAAATGCATGAAAACCGAACAAGCTTAAACGGTGTTCCCTCCAAAAGTACCTGGAAGTTGGACGTGGCCCCCGCAGACTACATGTTCTTCCAGTACCCAGCTACGAGAATCCAAATCCTGTAATGTTGAAGGAGTGGGGAACAGCAATATGGAGGAGTCTACTCGTCTGGTGCAGATATTGGTCAAAAATGCTGAAAATCGATAGGGAGTCACTACAAAAGGAAATTCAGTCACCTAATAAGGAGCTGGGTACATTGTTGCAAAATCAAGATCTGATTTCGAAGTATCGGGAAGAAATTCTCGCACGCTTAAAGGAAAGCCTGAAAAATTCACAAATTCCAACCCCACAAGACCGATTACGAGACAGGACACATTTTCACGTTTGCAAGAGATTTGACAAACAGAAAAGGCAACATGCAATTGACAGCAATTGTGGCAAACAAGACAATGGTTTGGGGCAGCTGCCTCCGCAAACATATCCTGCTCAGCATTGGAAAGCGAAACGCATTGGGAAAATGAAAGGATCCCCATAGGTCAATTGGCGTCCAATAAGTTCTCAAATTTTTTTTAACGGAGAGATCACTGACAAACGCTGAGACGAGAGAGACGAGGGTCAAAGGAAACAAAGGAGAAATGAAAGGCGGTTCTAACGCAGGAAGTGTCACAGAAGACTCAAAGAAACAGGTGCACCAGAAGAACTGGCCAAAGAAGCAATAACTCACAACAAATTCCAATATAAATAGCAATCCAGTGATCCATCTATCCAGCATAGAATTGAATGATGCTGAGAAATCGACTTCTCTTTGGGTTTCTTGTTCTGTCCGGAGAGCACGTTCAATTATGCTCAGACCAGGATTGACATTTTCAAATTCATCCGAAAATTAAAATGCTCTAAATTCAATCTGCTCAAATCCAAAATCCAAAAAGCAAAGGCGGGACGCAGCAATTCGGTATTCATGTGGCAATGCGGAGCTTCAAGTAGATGATTTGCGGACACTACATGATCTGTGTGCCTTACAAGCTGAAAGCTCTTTGGCAGAACAAGGTATGTCAACACAAACTGATTAATGACTTCTCTTGTGAGGTTATGAGGAGCATATCTATCAGCATATCTATAAATCTATTATGAGGAGCATATCTATGAGGAGAATATCTATCCCTTTTAAACCAAGGTCTACTTTAGTTAAAGCTAAAGTCATGCCTCGTGATGCTATCGACATTTTTAATGACAGGCTTGCGGAAAATGTGAAAAACTGAACCATATTACACAACGCCAACAGAGGAAGTATCACTGATAAAGTCAAGACTGATAAAGGAGGCAACATTGTCCTAAAGTCAAGGCAAGATTATTTACAAGAGAAATACACCCAACTTAATGATGTGATGTGCTAAGAAAGGAGTAGTTGGGACACTATAGACAGCAGACTAGACGCATCGAGAACAGTTGCAAAAATGGAGAGATGGATTTAGGTTTTGAGGAATAGCAGTTTAAAAAACATTATTCCCCCTAATTTATAAATTCTGCTGAAAGTTCATAAGAATAAAACTCGACCTCCTGGCAGACCCATTATCTTTGCACGACAAAGCACTTTTGAAATTGGTACATTGATTTCTTTTTGAAGGATTTTGAGAGAATGAGATTTCAAGAGAGAGGGAACCCCACTGTCACCAGGGAACAGGGTGCAAGAACACAAAGTCAAAAGGAAATCCCTGGGATGGATTTGTTGGGCTATGGTGTCAAAACCCTTGCAGTTGCACTATAGTACCTGATTTACAGCCTACTATAGATCACTGTCTGACAGGAAAAGATTAACATAATGGTTTCCACAGAAAAAATATATTTGTTAACAATCTAGTACTTTTATTAAAACAAAGAATATTTTACAATAAAAAGCATACATTTAAAATTTCAAAGGAATTTTCCCTGAAAAGTAAAAGTTAATAGAATATGGACAGACAGTACGGTAATGAGGCATATAAGTTCATACACAACACATTATATATTATACACAATAAAAAAATTATACCAAAATCAACATATGCAGCAAAGCAAACAGACCCCTTTTAAAACAGTGGTACTTAAGTATTTTCACCACGATAGATTTTTGGATCCACTGGCCTAATGTTACATGTGCGATCTTACACAAGTGCGACAAAGTTACATGTACGTCCCGTGTGTATTTAGGCTTGAAGTGGATTCTCTCGTATGAAAATGCGTCGACGCGTTTCGGTGCTGTGCACTTGATATGGTGGCACCTTCCTCAGGACTTCATATTTGGGGTTTCCTGTGCAAGCAGGACTTCGCTCTCCCTGTTATAAGGGGCAAGATAATATCATGTCAGTATCTATTATCCTATTTACATGGTTATATTATAGACCAATTGTCTCCCTAGTCTTGTTTTTCCACAGCTGTCTTAGTGGTACATTTATACATCGTGGTTTTGTATGTCATTCAAACCTTGAATTATCTATTGACTGGTTATCTACATGACTTCCATTGAATTATGGGGGTTGTGTCTCCAAAATCCCTGCCCCCACGTTGGGGATCATATCAGCAGTATACTGTTCAGATAGCATAGAAATAATGTCTCTTTGTGCATTTACACTCCTGTTCTTTGTTCTATTGTGTAAATATCAAAGGCCCTTACGTCCTCCAAATATAATTCGTTGTGGAAATCATTAATTTGGGGCTCTTAGATTCAGGGTGGGCGAGTAGTGGCGTGTTTCACATTCCCCCCAATCTCACCTTTGTTGGGGGAAAGGATGTTTCCGGTAATAACTGGGCGCCTGTGGCGTCGAATCAGAACAGTTATTTAAAAAATGTCTGGCTGGTGTGGCCTGCGAATAAACACATACGTTTCAGTTACATGAAGAAAGGTCAACACCATATAATCTAGGTGGGCAATTTATGGACATTGTTTTACCTTTTTGTCTTCTTCTAAACTCCTCCTACTGGGATCTTTTGTCTCCAAGTTGGTCTAGTTTTTTTCTTTATTAGGAACACATATCTAATAGAAAGCATAAGTATATATCTGGTTGTCTCTTCTAATTTTTATAAGACCTTATACCCACGCTTACAGTTCTTAGTTAGTAGTTACCTGTTTGTTTTTGAAAGACTCCTCCTATGGGGTTCTTCTATCTTTGCGTCTCTCTGGTATTTTTATTTACAAATCATGTATCTATTTAGAGAAAAAAAGGGGGATTTTTGTTTCCGATTTTACCTCTCTTGGTTCTATTTGACTCAAAGGTTATTTTGTTTGTACTTGTTCTACCTAGAATCTTACCTGGAATCGTTTTAAAACCCACTTCAAACGGGCATATATTGTCTTTGGGCCTCGCAGGAACTGGATATGTTCTAGTAGAATCAAAAGAACATATGGGTCAGTTAAGGCTAAAGCAACAATCTCTCGGACTCATCATTAATTCATGTTGAGACGTTCTGAAAAGCCCGAAATTTATTAATTTGCTATGTTTATTAAGTGGCCCCCGTTCCTCATACAGGACTCAGGGTCGTGCACGTGTAGCAGTAAAACTTTACTATGTCACTTTAATGCCTGTGCTTAAAAGTTAAAGTTTAGGCGCATCCTACAGTCTCTTCCGTGGGAGTCTGACTAAGAAACGATCGTTTTTTTGTATACGGAGAAAAGACTCCCCATCCCGCTTTTCTTATTTGGCTAGGAAAACATGCTCTTTTTACATTGTGGGGAAAAAAAGCCTCAAATCCCGCTTTTGGATTATTCGGGCAGCCCTTTTCCCGTTGTGTGGTGGAAGGTTACTAACGATTACATTAAATCGTAACCATCCAGGCAGACACTGGCCCACGCCTGTTCAACATAAATCTAGGATATCCTCCCCCATTTGCGTGAACTGCTCGTAAACTGTAGCTTGTCCTTACCTTAGTGCGTGTGGCGCCGCGTTTCTGCCTCGTTTAAACCGCTTTCTGGCGTCCATGTCGGACAGCCTTCTATTTATATATACTTAATGACTAATTATTACTAGCAGCTGGTTAGTTTACTTCTGTTAGGGGGCGTGCTCTATGTTGGTGGTATCGCCATCTTTGAGTGGTGATTTTTAGCGTCCATCGCCCAGTGTATTGTTTGTTTACATTTGCCATAAACCCACGGGGTGCCGTCTATACTGTATTGGGGTATATTTTACATCGCTTCTTGGCTAAACCGAACTTCCCCTCAACTTATTACATATGTTTTAATACTTGGCTGATTGCTTTCTATTCCTCACGGTGTGTTCATATATTGTAGCGCGATTTTAAAAAACGGTATTGGTAACCTGGATATTATGCGTAATTCCTGTCATCATTCTTTTTTTATATTGACATTGGCCGTTTAAAATAAACGGGGGATGTTCTATTTTACTTTTGAAGTAAGTGATCCCTCGTCCTATTATTATTATTGTTTAATTTCAAAGCGATCATCCGTGTTTTGGAATACTCTGTACTGAGGTGATTCACAATACAACTAAAAAACCCAGGCCTACCGTTTTCGGGGTTGCCATGCATTTTCTAGTCTTTTGCCATACAAAAGATTTTTTAATGTTATTAAATGTATATGTACCTAGTGTTAAGCTATCATCGGAAAGGGGGGGGGGTTTGGGGAATATTTCATTAATTGTCTAAGGGGGGGGGAGAAAAAGGTTCACCTTACCCCTCATGTTTTGTTTTCTTTTGGAGCCAGATAGTTATGCTGATTGTTATTATTCTTGTTGGTCGCCATATTTGCCTTTACGTTTTTTTGAACCTGTTGGTACTATCTCTATTCACTGAGCTATTTGGTTCCACTTGGTTTTATTGAGTGTGTATCATATTAGTGCCTCCCATTCTTCTCTTGAGTTGAGGCCTTTCTTAATTGTATTGAATTTAATCATGTACCACTGTTCTTGTTGTTTGCGCCTGCTTGTACTATCGCCTAGTCTAGTCTGCTCTTTTATTCGTTCTATGATAATCCATCTGAGGTCTTTCTCATTGTGGCCTTTCTCAGTGGAACCAAATAGCTCAGTGAATAGAGATAGTACCAACAGGTTCAAAAAAACGTAAAGGCAAATATGGCGACCAACAAGAATAATAACAATCAGCATAACTATCTGGCTCCAAAAGAAAACAAAACATGAGGGGTAAGGTGAACCTTTTTCTCCCCCCCCTTAGACAATTAATGAAATATTCCCCAAACCCCCCCCCCTTTCCGATGATAGCTTAACACTAGGTACATATACATTTAATAACATTAAAAAATCTTTTGTATGGCAAAAGACTAGAAAATGCATGGCAACCCCGAAAACGGTAGGCCTGGGTTTTTTAGTTGTATTGTGAATCACCTCAGTACAGAGTATTCCAAAACACGGATGATCGCTTTGAAATTAAACAATAATAATAATAGGACGAGGGATCACTTACTTCAAAAGTAAAATAGAACATCCCCCGTTTAAAATAAACAGCCAATGTCAATATAAAAAAAGAATGATGACAGGAATTACGCATAATATCCAGGTTACCAATACCGTTTTTTAAAATGGCGCTACAATATATGAACACACCGTGAGGAATAGAAAGCAATCAGCCAAGTATTAAAACATATGTAATAAGTTGAGGGGAAGTTCGGTTTAGCCAAGAAGCGATGTAAAATATACCCCAATACAGTATAGACGGCACCCCGTGGGTTTATGGCAAATGTAAACAAACAATACACTGGGCGATGGACGCTAAAAATCACCACTCAAAGATGGCGATACCACCAACATAGAGCACGCCCCCTAACAGAAGTAAACTAACCAGCTGCTAGTAATAATTAGTCATTAAGTATATATAAATAGAAGGCTGTCCGACATGGACGCCAGAAAGCGGTTTAAACGAGGCAGAAACGCGGCGCCACACGCACTAAGGTAAGGACAAGCTACAGTTTACGAGCAGTTCACGCAAATGGGGGAGGATATCCTAGATTTATGTAGAACAGGCGTGGGCCAGTGTCTGCCTGGATGGTTACGATTTAATGTAATCGTTAGTAACCTTCCACCACACAACGGGAAAAGGGCTGCCCGAATAATCCAAAAGCGGGATTTGAGGCTTTTTTTCCCCACAATGTAAAAAGAGCATGTTTTCCTAGCCAAATAAGAAAAGCGGGATGGGGAGTCTTTTCTCCGTATACAAAAAAACGATTGTTTCTTAGTCAGACTCCCACGGAGGAGACTGTAGGATGCGCCTAAACTTTAACTTTTAAGCACAGGCATTAAAGTGACATAGTAAAGTTTTACTGCTACACGTGCACGACCCTGAGTCCTGTATGAGGAACGGGGGCCACTTAATAAACATAGCAAATTAATAAATTTCGGGCTTTTCAGAACGTCTCAACATGAATTAATGATGAGTCCGAGAGATTGTTGCTTTAGCCTTAACTGACCCATATGTTCTTTTGATTCTACTAGAACATATCCAGTTCCTGCGAGGCCCAAAGACAATATATGCCCGTTTGAAGTGGGTTTTAAAACGATTCCAGGTAAGATTCTAGGTAGAACAAGTACAAACAAAATAACCTTTGAGTCAAATAGAACCAAGAGAGGTAAAATCGGAAACAAAAATCCCCCTTTTTTTTCTCTAAATAGATACATGATTTGTAAATAAAAATACCAGAGAGACGCAAAGATAGAAGAACCCCATAGGAGGAGTCTTTCAAAAACAAACAGGTAACTACTAACTAAGAACTGTAAGCGTGGGTATAAGGTCTTATAAAAATTAGAAGAGACAACCAGATATATACTTATGCTTTCTATTAGATATGTGTTCCTAATAAAGAAAAAAACTAGACCAACTTGGAGACAAAAGATCCCAGTAGGAGGAGTTTAGAAGAAGACAAAAAGGTAAAACAATGTCCATAAATTGCCCACCTAGATTATATGGTGTTGACCTTTCTTCATGTAACTGAAACGTATGTGTTTATTCGCAGGCCACACCAGTCAGACATTTTTTAAATAACTGTTCTGATTCGACGCCACAGGCGCCCAGTTATTACCGGAAACATCCTTTCCCCCAACAAAGGTGAGATTGGGGGGGAATGTGAAACACGCCACTACTCGCCCACCCTGAATCTAAGAGCCCCAAATTAATGATTTCCACAACGAATTATATTTGGAGGACGTAAGGGCCTTTGATATTTACACAATAGAACAAAGAACAGGAGTGTAAATGCACAAAGAGACATTATTTCTATGCTATCTGAACAGTATACTGCTGATATGATCCCCAACGTGGGGGCAGGGATTTTGGAGACACAACCCCCATAATTCAATGGAAGTCATGTAGATAACCAGTCAATAGATAATTCAAGGTTTGAATGACATACAAAACCACGATGTATAAATGTACCACTAAGACAGCTGTGGAAAAACAAGACTAGGGAGACAATTGGTCTATAATATAACCATGTAAATAGGATAATAGATACTGACATGATATTATCTTGCCCCTTATAACAGGGAGAGCGAAGTCCTGCTTGCACAGGAAACCCCAAATATGAAGTCCTGAGGAAGGTGCCACCATATCAAGTGCACAGCACCGAAACGCGTCGACGCATTTTCATACGAGAGAATCCACTTCAAGCCTAAATACACACGGGACGTACATGTAACTTTGTCGCACTTGTGTAAGATCGCACATGTAACATTAGGCCAGTGGATCCAAAAATCTATCGTGGTGAAAATACTTAAGTACCACTGTTTTAAAAGGGGTCTGTTTGCTTTGCTGCATATGTTGATTTTGGTATAATTTTTTTATTGTGTATAATATATAATGTGTTGTGTATGAACTTATATGCCTCATTACCGTACTGTCTGTCCATATTCTATTAACTTTTACTTTTCAGGGAAAATTCCTTTGAAATTTTAAATGTATGCTTTTTATTGTAAAATATTCTTTGTTTTAATAAAAGTACTAGATTGTTAACAAATATATTTTTTCTGTGGAAATCATTATGTTAATCTTTTCCTGTCAGACAGTGATCTATAGTAGGCTGTAAATCAGGTACTATAGTGCAACTGCAAGGGTTTTGACACCATAGCCCAACAAATCCATCCCAGGGATTTCCTTTTGACTTTGGGATTTTGAGAGAAACCTTCCCTAATTCATTTTAGATCCTGGAGATGTCCTTAAACATATTTATGATATTCCTTGGCATTCGGATTATCTCTTAATGACCCTTGATGTATAATCGCTATGTACTGGCATCAATAACTAAGATGGGTTACGTGCTGTTAAGTATTTCCTGAAGAGTAGACATCTGTGCATGTATATCCATAATGGCATATTATTATCTATGAACAAATGGTGTCTGGAGAACTATTTTTACTTCAACCGAGAGGTGTTCCATCAGAGGCGCTGGAAGGCGGTGGCCACGTACTTTGCCTCCAGTTCCACGTGTTTACACATGGGTTGGTGGGAGGAGCGGGTGCTCATCGCAGACCATGGTGATCAGTGGAAGGAGCACATAGTATGTTGTCTTCATTACATCAACAATTTGTTTGTCAAATGGAAGGGCAAATCTGAAACAGCTATGGAATTTGTTGATAATATTAACAATGATACAGTCAACTTACATTTTGTGGCTCATTTCGTCAGTCAGGGGTTTAGTTTTTGGACTGGAGTAGCTACACCAAGGACAATAATATTAAAAAATGCTTACACAGGAAGTCCACTGCAGGCAACTCTGCACTACATGTTAATAGCTTTCACCTCAAGCATTTGAAGAATAGCATTCTGTACAGTGAGATGCTCTGTTAGAGGAGGAATTGCAGTTACCCTGCTGATGTTACTCAGATGCAGGAAGACGACAGATTTCTACAGATGGGTTACACTCAGGGAGTGTTGGATATGGCCATTAAGAAAGCAGATCAGAAAAGCAGGAAGACTATTTGATTGGGTCAAAGTTCAGGATCCGGTCAGTAAACGTATTCTGACTTTCAGGAAACCGGATAAAGAAAGAAGCTATATGTAACAGATATTGGTCACTAGTGCAGGGGAGCACATTTTAGGACCTACACATCGGCTATCCATAATTTTTTGCAAGGCACCATGCATGAGGAATGCTCTTGTGAAGACCAGTCTGGAAACGGTGACCAGCAGCAGTTGGCTAAAGCCTCTGCATGGGTTTTATGAATGCAGCTCATGCAGAGCATGAAAATTTGGCAAGAATACCAGTGAATATGTGACCCCGTTTTGGGAAAAACCGCAACCAAAGCAGAGGTGTACAATTGCAAAATTGAATATGCAGTCTATGTTTTAGAATGCAACTGTAGATAGCAGTACGTGGGGAGTACAAAGTTACAGGTCCACAAGAGGGTACAACAACACCAGAGAGCGATCACCAATAGGGATCAGTCATACCCAGTCGCTAGGTACTTTAGACAACACCATAAGAGTAAAATGAAGTGCATTAAATATTGTGATGATTCTGTTCCTAAGTTGGTTTGTGGTGGCAACCAGGAGAGGCTGCTGAGGCAACTTGAGACATGTTCTATATTGAATTTCGATTCCAAGGCTTCTAATGGTCTTTATTTAGTTTATATGATTTTCATAATTCTCTAGATACCCGAATACAGCATTTTGTTTTCCCATTTATCAGAGTAGCCACGTATGTGATCAGACCGATGCCTTTGAAAGACAAAATCTGCAAGACACTTATCCCTAGCATGAACAAATTGAATCCGGTTCAAGGATTTTATGTTTGTGGACGTTGCAAAGCATGTAAATACAGCTCCAACGTTAAAGAAGTAAAATTATCAGAACACTGTAAACCCTACAAAATCCAAAAACATTTTTCATGTCATACTGAGCCTCTCACACCCAGAGAACCACACAAGACCCCTCGCACACCCAACCACTCACACCTATCCAGAGAGCCACAACACCATTCACACACCCAGACACCAGTACAGCCAATCGCACACCCAACTCAGACACCAAAAAAAACACACTTACACACTCATACAGCCACTCACACCCATAAAGACACTTGCCCAGCCACTCACAGATCCACAAAGCCACCTACACACCCACTCACTCACACTAGTGCACAGGTTGCAGGGATGTTATCAATAGGAAAAACATTAAAAAAAATTCTGTTAAAAAAAACAGAAATTCACACAAAAAACTAAAGGTTACAGGGACATCGTAGTGAGGTTCAGATTTTATACAAACAAAACCACAGATATTCGGAACTTATAGTTATTTCCAGAAACTATAACTCGTGCCCTAAGGCAACTATAACTTGCCATTCACTGCTAATAACCTCTCATATTACATTACTCATGACATCTTCCATGGCATCACTGAAAATAGAACTCCAACATGTGCAGTGAAGTTATTGATGAGTAAACTGAGCATGGCGGGTGAGAGTTAAAGTACCTTAGGGCACGAGCTATAGTTACTTGAGATAACTACTGAATTTCTACTTGTGTGTGTAAAATTTGAACCCAACTATAACATCCCTGTAACCTTTGGGTTTTTGGTTTACATTTACGTTTTTAATGCCATTTCTGAGCTAGGACATCCCTGTAACCTTTGGAATTTTCAGTAGAAAACACACACACACACACACCCTCCCTCTCCAAACCAGGGGATAAATAGGAATAAATAACCTTATTTGGTGTACATGCTTTTACTGAATGGCATCTTATATACAACTATTCCTTTTAATATAAATAGTTTGTAACATCATTGACATAGATTACTTCTGCGGTGGACGGATGAATCTTACCACACCCCAAACAACTCATGTGGGTAGAGTTTATCTTTGTACTTCAAGCACTACTAGCACAGTTTAAACTTCTTGCAAATTGTCAATCGCCCACTAGTGTATGTAGATACAGATCAAAAGTAGACATTTTTCTATATACTACATCCATATTCTGTAACTTACATAGGCTCAAAACCACAGTTTATTAGGTTAACTAAACACTTGCCTTCGTTGCTTGGGGTGAGAACGTTAAGACAATCCTTGGCTTCCACATACTTCGTCTGGACCACCTTTAGTTGGGCAATAGAGGAGGAAAGGAATTCCACTTCCTATTAAAATAAAAGACATGCTCAGAAAGAATAAGTGTACTCGATTTATTCCAAGAAGGAAGGTTTTTGATAACTATTAGACCATTGGACAGAGGTTTGCCACTGTTCAATTTCAACTTAAAAAGATAGGAGACCAGTGCCACTAAGCCAATCAAACATTAAACTCTTAACACCTGGTGCTACTCTACTACCAGATTATCCGAAACTGTCTCTTTATCCCCTTCTATGTTTGCCTCTCTCATGTATGCAGCACACGTCAGACATATCTTTCCTACCACACCTGCTACCTCAGTGTCTCCTCTTGGTCTGTCTGCAAGTACCTCTTCTCTGACAGAGTACGAGGTTTGCTTAGCGACAAGATTGGATGCTTTGCATGTTAATATGACTTCATAGTTCCTGCAAGCCCTTCAAGTGCCATTTGGCAGATGGGAAGGGCATAATTAACGTGTTGAAAGAAGAAAGGATAATGCAGTCAACTGACCAAGAAATAGTTAGTTACTTTTAATCCTAGTTCTTCTAAAGGAGTATACTCATTAAAGTCCTCATCAATGAATTCTACGCCCATGCACAGGATCCCGGA
This sequence comes from Lissotriton vulgaris, assembly GCF_964263255.1. Lineage (NCBI taxonomy): Eukaryota > Metazoa > Chordata > Amphibia > Caudata > Salamandridae > Lissotriton > Lissotriton vulgaris. Next base: position 80,795 of record NW_028242452.1, read on the forward strand.
TCGCTTTTCATAAAGTATAAAAACAATTTTCTTTCTGAAAAGCACCATTTTAGATGAAAAAGCTTATGACATCCTATAGCAGTCTTTCTAAATGAACTTTCATGAATTCCCTTTTTTTTTTTTAAAGCGTATTTTATAAATCATGAGAATGTCACTAAAGAAAGCGTCAAGAAACTTTCAGGTACATTTTAAAAAGAAAACAAGCATTTGCAATGCAATCAGTCTCGCCTTTGGGACCTTATAAGCAGTTTAATGCAGCACATTACCGTACATTACTGCAAAGTAGCCTAGCTATGGACTGTGTGGCGGTGATCATGGAACTGGCAGTAGATTTGGCAACTGACTAGGGATCGTGGTATTTAAGCTCTTTGGAGTTGTTTGAAGAGAAATACATTAAATTATTGATACGTTTTAATTAAATGTGTAAAATAGTGAAGACTACAAAAAAGTTTTTGTAAGTTTGTGGAAATAAAAAGGCATGTTTTGAAGTTACTCCCACCCTCCGATAGTCTGCCCACAGTTCCCAAGCATGGTGCCAACAGAAAAGCAGAGCCACACGAGGGTAGGGGTAGGGTGGGAGCAATGAGCAAAAGCACTGTACAAGAATGTAAGTTATGACTTCATGCAACTCCCAGCTCAACAAAATAAGCGAAAAAACAAGATACCATTCCTTGCAGTGAGTTAGACTGTGAAAAGTAAACAGCAGGAGTAGGGAAAGGAAATTACAGAAACCAAAAACTAAAGAAAAAGGCACAACAAATGCAGGGTACCACCTTGAGACAATAAGGTTCTCATGTTAAGCAATGGATAAGCTGCCACACAGGAAGCAGGCCCTCAGAACCACCATCAACATAACATTATTTGATTTATCGGGCCCCAAGATTCTAACATCAGGAAATCTACCTCCCCAATACTATTATGTGGATAATCAATTAATAATCACAGCATGATCTCTCACTATAGCTACGCATAATGAATGTTTAGCACAGCAAACAGCCCTGCAGCAAGAGGCCCATCAGAACTCAACTCGGGTCAGGCTAATTACAGCGGACACTGCTTGTTGATAAAGCCAGGTTACTGTGACCTAACAGTCATTGTGACCTTTAGCACTGTGCACACTGCAGCATGCAATGTGATTGGGGCCGTTCCTTCAGCATCAGCCTGCATCACTGTGTCCTTACTGAAAGGTCCCGGTACCCATAGAAACCAGCCAGACGGCCCCATGAATGGGGCCAGGGGCTACACTGAGCTCAGACTCTCGGCGGCAGGTGTGGGGCACCTCTCGTCTCGCCACCCTCCTAAAACAAGAAACGTCCCCAGCACAGACTAGTCAAAATAGGTCCCGATACACAGACCTATGCATCTCCGATGGAAACCCCCGTGCAAGGGACTGGACACATTCAAACCTCCACGGCGTTTATCTCCCTATATTTACGCACTAGCCCAGAGTAGAACACACAGACCCATCCAGCCCCAGCAGCCTGTGCCCTCCAACGTCAATACTGCACGTATGGTCTGAAAATAACAGGCCTCTATTGACGGGCTCCAGCCTGCGCCCATGGTTAACTGTTTCTAGGCCGCCCTCTGGTGCACGCGACTACCATGGATGTCTCAAGCCCCACTGCCCCACCCCCTCCAGCTCAGAGAAGCAGCCCCTGATAGAGACCCGACGGCTGAGATCACTTACCCTGCGCCGGTGGGAATGCGTCTGCAGCCTCCTCCACCGTGGCGAACTGGGGCATCATATACTGAATATGTGGGTGCACCCCCGAATCGACCTGCTCGGAGACCGTGGGACAGGCGGATGCAGTTCAGGCGCGACGTCATCCTCAAACAAGTTGGCCTGGAGTTGAGAACAGCCTAAGAGACACGGGAGGGCATGAGCGTGACACCGTGAGCGTGCACGTTGGCATTCCCTGCGGCTTCTGCCAGTGGCGGCCCTGCAAAGCTAGAAGCGCGTTCACAGACCTGAATCTGCTCGTGCACAGGTCTGTCTCCAGGTCTGTCTTCCTTGGAGGCAAACACGGCAGCTATAAGTCTCGTTGGCGGCAGCGCTTTGCGCTGCAAAGCCAGCGAGACCTAAAAATACAAAAGGGCAATGTAACCTAACCTTGTGCGCCTACTAAGCCTGAAAAAGTGAAACTGTTCTTTTAAGAAAGAGCATTCACCAGTATCCTATTATTTCTTTGCAGTCAGTCAGTCCAGTTTTTTTTAAGGGAATTACTGATCCTGAGAAAACAGTAGTCTATTTCCTTGTCTGGTACAAGGAGAGGAGGGAGGAGTGTTGCTTATGACTAAATGAAGCTTCCCAAGGAAAAGAACTAGCATTAAAGTTAATCACTGGACCACAGGCGCCTGAGCAGGCCTGACCATCTCGTCCCAACTGCACAGGCCCTTTCGTTTGTGGATGGAGCCCCCAAGATAGCCACCTTCAATCTGTAACCCCAGCTTATCTGAGCCCTAAACAGCAAGGACAAAGAAAGTTGGGTCGAAAACACTCAGTGCTGTGTGGCTTGTAACTTTAAAACTTCTCTTTTCTTCTACCGGAGACTGTTTACATTTCTCTCCTGGGTTTCTAAAGCTACTAGAAGACAACCCCCCTCTCCATAACCAGCTAAAATTGCAAACCACACCTGTAGGCCTAACCAGAGTGTCTTTAGAGACTGCGCGAAAAGCCGTATTTTAGTGGCTTGAGATTTGGGCCTTACCTGCAGTGTGCATTGAGCCTGTCTGTTTCCATGGAGAGTCAAACTTTAGGAGCACACACCTGAATTCCCCTCCCCTGCCTTGTGCTTCAGTGATAGGCCCACAGGTATAAAGGCAGGCCTGACTCCTACCCTTACACCCACACAGACCATTAAATTTAAGGTCATATACTATTTCAATAGGTTTCTTACTGGTTGTTGCAGCCGCGTTCTGATTGGTTGCTAAGGTTACGGTTTGTATTGGTCCTAGAACTTCGCATTTGTTTTCAGATTGGTTGATAAAACTAACTAGGGTTCTGATTCGTTCCAAGGGTTTAGGGCTAGAGTTCCCATTGGTCCAAGGTCACCCGATCACTAGGACTATTTAACCTTAGGGTGTTTCAACACGAGTGTCAAGGACAAGGGCAGATGCTTATTTGTGCTGGGTTGGGCCTAGGGCCAGCAATGCTGCCCCCATCTCCATTTACCTGCCACCACCTTAAGCCATCCACATCCTCAAACATACAAACACAGTCTCAGCAAACATGCACTACTCATTCACAACAAACTCTATCCATATTTCAAGGTCTCAACAACTATTAAACCCCACAAACCAAATCTATAAACATTCTGCCCCTAATGTCACACAATGGCTCCGTTGTTCTTACACAAACCACTACTCTGCCCTATACCACTATCATATCCACACATCACCAAATTAAACAACCTTGAACCAGTCAAACACACCCTCCCTTTTCAGCTCCACCATCTAGTTACTCCTAACTAAACCCATTCCATCACCAGCAAACCTATACGCAACCATCTCTCATATGCTTCACAAACACCCTCCTCCTCTATTTACCAAATAAAACACAATCACTAGACACCACCACATATATTACCTCTTCCTGCTGCCAAACACAAACATTCATAACCCCTGTCCATCCGCTCACACAACACACATTCTTGTCCACTGCATATCCCCCTTTCTCATTCAACTTCCATTACCAGTACTTTACATCCAAAACTGACACACACACACTACCTCATCAATATGTCAGTTCACTACTCTAAAGAAACAGAACACACTCCTTCCCGCCAATTATAGATTAAGACTGCTACATTTCAAGTTTCTACATCAGCTGTATAGACCCCCCTGCAGCTTCAACAAATGGGATTAAGATCAAATAGTCACTGTTGAAAATGTACAACACCAGACGCAACGTTTACCCACCTTGCTTGGCACTGCCCAGATAGCAAAATACTAGGACAAAGTATTCATCATAATACGAGACATCATCAAGATAGACCTAGGTTGCACATAGTTGCTAGGCCTGCTGGGGTATGTCCAGGAGATCCATCCCCCCCCCAGCCCCCCCCCCCCCCCCCCCAACTCCGAGGCAACTAGTGGCGATGTTGCTACAATTAGTCAAACACAAAATCGCCATACACTGGGGTGGACGTAACAACCCCTTCACAGAATCTTGGATTAAGAGCATTACATACTGCCTAGAACAACTATCTACCTATTGGGGACGTATGCCCCTGGCCTCCAGACCCAAGGACATCTGGGCTCCATTTGCAGAATGGCTGGTACGGGAGGGGACACCTCGCCTAGATACACACACCTATTATAGATAACGATGCCCAACCACCTAAAACTGACACTATCACTTACGTGATCAAAAAACGCAGCAACTGCCCAGGGAATACACCCGGATATGGGAGTAGGATGCTTAAACATAACGTGCTGCATAGAGGATTACTGAATAATAACTACGAAGCATAGATATATAACTGTGCTGTGTTACACCCCAGGTAGCATGTAAACTAAAGTATGGCTGAAATAGACATCAAAGGACACTGCAATAATGCTTCCATCGGTTTGTGTTAGTTTTTATTTTAAGATATGCAAATGATGTGTAAAATGAACATACTATGTTACCTATTTGCATAATAATAACAAGCATTTGCAATGCAATAGGTCTCGCATTAGGAAAGTTTGAGTTATTAGTCTTGTACATGACAAATTTGTTATTTATGTGTTATTTTTGAAAATTGTGAAAATAGCTTAGTCATTTACAATGCTAATACTTTTATTTTTTGACAATGTGACACCAATAGCATTTTTAATGTAACATGTTTTGTATTTACGTGACTTAGAAGTACTGATTTTACAAATAATGGTCTAAAAAAAAAATACTTAAATAAAAGTTATTGTACTTTATAATGGCAATAGCTCAAACTTTTGTAATTAACTTTTGTGAAGATTATGTTCTTATATTTTAGTCACAATAAAATACAATGAACAGAAGGGAAATAGTTTTTTGTGACATTTGTTATAAAGCTTTATACATTGAGAGAACATATTTGAACCAGTTGTTGTTGAATGTTTGCACAGATTGATACAGTGGTGCCGCCGAGTGATGTTGTGGTGCCGCCGAGTGATGTTGTGGTGGTGATGAGTGATGTTGTGGTGGTGATGAGTGATGTTGTGGTGGTGATGAGTGATGTTGTGGTGGTGATGAGTGATGTTGTGGTGGTGATGAGTGATGCTGTGGCGTTCAGTGATGTTATGGTGCCCCTGATTGATGCTGTTGTGCGGTAAAGTGAGGGCGATAGGTAAAGTGAGGGCGATAGGTAAAGTGAGGGCGATAGGTAAAGTGAGGGCGATAGGTAAAGTGAGGGCGATAGGTAAAGTGAGGGCGATAGGTAAAGTGAGGGCGATAGGTAAAGTGAGGGCGATAGGTAAAGTGAGGGCGATAGATGTGTGTGGTTGTATGTGTGTGTGCGTGGTTGTATGTATGTGTGTGCGGTTACAGAAGGATGTATGTGGAAGAGAGCAGCAGATCAGCATATTATAAGAGAACAGGGAGTTAGAGAAGTAGGCAGTGGAAGGGAACAGCAGATCAGCACGGGAGAAGAGAACAGGGTTTTGGAGAAAGGGGCGGGTGGATGAGAGCAGCAGATCAGGATGGTAGAACAGAACAGGTAGTTAAAGAAGGACGCGGGTGGAAGAGAGCAGCAGATTAGCACAGGAGAAGAGAACAGGGAGTTAGAGAAGGAGGCGGGTGGAAGAGAACAACATATCAGCACAGGAGAAGAGAACAGTGAGTTAGAGAAGGGGTCGGGGTGAAAGAGAACAGCAGTTTAGCACAAGAGAAGAGAACAGGGAGTTGAAGAAGGAGGCGGGTGGAAGAGAGCAGCAGATCAGCACAGGAGAAATGAACAGGGAGTTAAAGAAGGAGGCAGGTTTTAGAGAGCAGCAGATCAGCACAGGTGAAGAGAACAGCGAGTTAAAAAGGATGCAGGGTGGAAGAGAACAGCAGATCAGGATGGTAGTAAAGAACAGGGAGCTAAAGAAGGAGGCGGGTGGAAGAGAGCAGCAGATCAGCACAGGAGAAGAGAACAGGGAGTTAAAGAAGGTGGCAGGAGGAAGAGAACAGCAGATTAGCAAAGTAGAAGAGAACAGGGTGTTAAAAAGGATGCAGGGTGGAAGAGAACAGCAGATAGGCACAGGAGAAGAGAACAGGTAGTTAAAAAAGGAGCCGGGGTGGAAGAGAGTGGTACAAAAGGGGGTGGTGATGGAGGGAGCATCTGAATCAAACACTCACACCCAGTCAGAAGATCTGGGTTTAATCCATCACAGTTCTTTAGCCCACTCTGCCACCCCAGTTCAGACATGGCTATATGCAAATCAGTCTGACCCTGTGCCTCATGGGAACAGTCCAGCCCGAACTGCCAAGCCATGTCTTCCCTGGACCGGGAACAAGCTTCCGAGGACCGGTTTCTGGCATTCCAGCCGTCTTCAGCCCGGCTTGCTTGAATCCAGTGGCAAAGTGAGCAAGGGACTCACGTCTGAGCATACCCTGCCACACTTATGGCGGCCAAAAGCGGTACAAAAGGGGGTGGTGATGGACGGAGCATCTGAATCAATCAAACACTCACACCCAGTCAGAAGATCTGAGTTTAATCCATCACTGTTCTTTAGCCCACTCTGCCACCCCAGTTCAGACATGGCTATATGCAAATCAGTCTGACCCTGTGCCTCGTGGAAGAGAGCAGCAGATTAGCACAGGAGAAGAGAACAGTGATTAAAGAACTGCAAGCCGGCCGCCGTGAATTCCAGTCAGGCCGTCGCTATTTCAGAGCGGGCCGTGCTAGGCCGGACGAAGCCGAAAACTGCCCCCCGTGACGGGGGGCTCAGACCACGGCCCTATTAGGCGCCGCGCAGCGATAGGATGAAGCTGCTGCGCCCTTCAGTACTGCCTGCTGATTGGCCGCTGTGGACGAGCCTCCTTTCGCGCCTCGCATCCGATTGGTTCCCGGGCCGCCCGCATCATCACGGACCCGGGAACAGGTCACCACCTAACCGGAGGGCTCAGGGAAGACCGAGGGCCCTACCCACTACGAGACACCGTTGCAAGGGGCCCGGAGAGGCCCGAAGACCAAGGTAACCCCCCCCCCCGGGAGGAGGACGGAAGGCCGGAATAGGCCCGAGTTCGCCCCTCCCCTGGGGAAGACTGTTGAAGGGCCCCGTTGGCCCTAATTGGCCTGTTAATGTACAGGACCTGGGCCAGAGCCCTGCAGGACTCCCTTGAGGCCTGCGTTGGTTGGAAATAGCCCCTGTTGGGGAACGGATTGTTCACACTTGCCTTGTGCTGGCCCAGAGGGTTATGATTATTTCTGGCCTGATGAAATGTTTATTCCTGAATTATTTTACCTAAGGCAATGGTTCACTTCTACTTACTGGAAGGTTATTCATCCCTGATGCAATGTTCATAATTACTTGGTGAAATGTTTCCTCTTGTTTAACAAGATGTGGCCTGGTATGTAGAGATCCGATTATTCCTAATTCATGGAATGTTATTTAAATGTCTTTCTAAGGAATTTCTTGCAGGTGCTGACTAGGAGCAGGGCTGTTGCCAGGCCTACCGTTATTTAACATTTAATATTTATTTAAGTATTTATGGCCGGGTAATGCAAAACATGTGCTTCTAAGGGAAGGAAATAAGTATATTCTTCTGCGATTTTTGATTACTCTGATCTTGATCTTCGATAAAACGTATTTATTTGAATCAACCATACTGGTGTGGTCTGTCTTTACGTGCATTCATTGTTTCAGCGGATGAGTGTGATGTGTAGTCACTTTACACCTAAGCTTCGGGTGCCTACCTGCTCGAGCCAAGCTACCCCCGGGGACCTGGTGACCCCCGTTCCTACATTTGGTGGCGAGTGGTGGGATACAGGACCTGTGACTATACAGCACCCTCCGGTGGGACAGAGTGCGCTGCAATTAGACTAGACACCTATCGTGCATGCAAGCCTACTCAATTGACCCCCACTGTCTAACCTGAGTGTATAGAGACCTGTTTTGACCTAATCCTGTTACCTACATCCTAGTATCCTTCCTCTAATTTATCTGGGTCCCCACCTGTCAAAATGGAGTTCCAGCTGGCCAACCTTGAAGAGTATACAGTGGTGCAGTTAAGGGAATTTTGTCAGGGGATGGGGGTGCCGGTTGGGCGGAGAGCCGCAAAGGAGGAACTCCGTACCGCCTTGAGGGCATGGTTAAGAGCCCACCCAGAGGGGAGAGGGGATGGGGAACAGGAGGGGCAGGGCACACCAGGGGAAGCGGCTACCCAAGAAGAGCTAGACCTACTGGGTATTGAGGTTACTGAAAATGTTTTTGCCAGGAAGACATTCCAGGGCAGGTAGTAGTGGATCTAGAAGGAGTGGGTCGTCAGAAGAATATGAGGACAGGAGGGAGGAGAGGCAATTGAGATGGGAGCTTGCCAAGTTAGAGCACGAGAGGGAGAGAGAAACATTAGCTTTGGAAGAGAGGAAGGTGGCGCACGAGCTTCAGCTTAAGGAGTTGGAGCAATTGAGGGCGCCAGCAAGTCCCAATGGTGGCAGCGTACCAGGGCCTCAACACAAGCCTAGATTTTGGTTACCCAAGGAGGTGATAGCGAGCTACACTCAGGGGGATGACATCGCCAAGTGGCTGGAGGCGTATGAAGTGGCCTTCACAACCCATGGGGTGCCCGAAAAACACTGGGGAGGTGGCCTGTATCGTTACATCCCTCCCAATGTCAGGGACACCCTCCTGTATCTTGATAAGGCGGATCAGTTCAGGTATTCCCCCATTAAGGAGGCGCTCCTTTAAAAGTTTGGCCTCAACCCCAAAAGGTATCGCCAAAAGTTCAGTGGCAGCCATAAGCTGTCCACGCAGTATTGGGTGGATTTCTTTGATTACGCCCGTAAGGCTCTGGATGGTTGTGTGCGTGGCAGCGAGGTGCAGGATTACGAGGGCCTGCACAATTTATTTTTGAGTGAGCACCTCTTGGAAAAGTGTTTTCCGGAGCTGCGCCAACCTCTGGTGGACCGCAAGCTAACTGATCCCCGTGAGCTTGCGGAGGAGGCGGATACTTGGGTTAGCACCCGGGTGTCACACAAGGGCCCCGGGGGAGATGGCCCGAAAGGTGGACAGGGCGTCCCCCAGAAAAAAAGAGGGGGGGGGGAGATAAAAAGAAGGAGTTCTCACGAGGCCCACAAACAAGACAGTTTGGGAGAGGAGTAGGTACCCTGCCTCATTCCAGTTCCCCAAAGCCCACTTACCCTGACAAGAGTCAGCAGCCAAAAATTGTCCGGTGCTATGCATGCGGGGAGGTTGGACACTACAAGGGGGATCCCCAGTGTCGCAAGAGACCTCCAGCCCCCACAGGTGGCATGAGTCCCGGGGTGGCTAGTGTAGCGCTTGGTGTGGAGCTGCCCCTAGATAGGGAAGAGGAGTGGACAGGCCTGACCCTGGTTTCACTTGGGGACAGAGAGATGGTCCCAGTGACGTCCTTACCATCAAACACTGCTAAGTACCAGCAGAGGGTGAAGGTTAACGGGGAGGAGACTCTGAGGGACACAGGTGCCAGCATGACCACCGTAGTGAGGCGGCTGGTGTCCCCCGAGCAAGTAGTACCTGATGTATTCCATCCGGCCCTATTGGCTGACGGCACTCTGAGCTACTATCCTGTGGCTCAGGTTCCCTTCGAGCGGGGAGGAGTGAAAGGCCCGTTGAGAGTTGCGATAAGCCCTGCCTTACCTGTGGACTGTCTGCTAGGAAACGACATGGAACATACCGCCTGGAAGGAAGTGGAGTTAAGGCCCACACTGAGATGCTGGGGTTACCAGGATGGACTTGGCGTGGTCACGCGGTCCATGGCTGCCCAGCAAGGAGCTCAATCCGGGTTGGAGCCTGAGACCATGGCCCAACCCAATGCCGGTCCTGAGAATGTTGTGGAGGACACTCCGTGTGATGGATGGGGAGCCTGTGGAGGTAACCCCGGAGTCCGCGGAGGTGGAGGTTGTTCCAGTGGGGGACTTGCCGACCCTTGCAGAGTGGCATGTGGAAGGAGGGCCTACCCGGGAGGAATTTTGTCAGGCGCAGAAGGAGTGTCCCACGCTTGAAGGCATGCGGCGACAGGCCGATGCCCAAGCGACCGATCAGGAGACCGGCAGTTTTCACGTGTACTGGGAGGATGGCCTCCTTTACAGTGATCATGAAATGAGTCTTTGGAAACCAAAGGCTACGTGTCGCACAGCTCCACAGGCTAAAACAAGCCTAGTTTGTCCAAGACTTGTTTAAACAAATGATATATCATAATAATTTCATACGCAATCAAAAAGCTTATTCAACACATTTTCTTTTTATATCCCAAATATTTGAAAAATACTGATAATTATTAAAGTCTCAAAAGTTCAAATATGTCATTCATTAATAGAAAACACAATCAATTCTGCAAAGGATATTTCAAAGCAACCCGGTTCAGTAACCTTTCTTCAAACAACAAAAAAGATATATAATAACAATTCCCAATGCATTTCGGGTTCAATCTGAACCCTTCGTCAGGGGATTAACATTACGAAACTGAAACATGTATATACAGTTATTGAAAATTTCTTCTAAAGTGTTTAACGTCCGGATCTACAACACAAAATCATAGTCTTAGTACATGATTTATTCTATACATGATTTCTATTGTATCTGATGTATATATGCTGAGAGCTTGCATGTAGATCAAAAGACTTAAGCCCAAAAGGGAGAAAAAAGTGTCAAGAGGGAAAAAGGAAGAAAAGCTTCCATGACTCTAGCTGGAGTGCATAAAACGTGCCGATAAAACCCGAATCGTGCCCTTTCAAAAGAAAAATCAACGATCAAAACAACGTGAGTATAGAATGCGTGCATCATTCCCCACCTACCTTCCAATATGAATAGTATGTAGCACCCCATTTCAAGGTAACTCTGTTAATGAATATGGTACCTGGTAACCAGAATCCAACTAGTCTTAGTATCTGTATGTTAAAGAGATATATATCAATGCTGGACCCACTAAATATAATCGTGAGTATCTAAAATGCCAAGGACGCTGAGCTCGTACCTTCTGAAATGTTGTGCGCACAAGGTACTGAAACCGACTACTCTTTCAATCCTACAGGACATAACAGGCCAAATTTATTCCTCAATACTTTAAACTGATCTTAAAACGACATCGTTAGGAGAGAATCTTACCTCCTGGTCTTAGTATGACTGCTGGAGTGCTCTTTTCACCAAAACTCTCCCAACGTCTAAACAAAAAGACGAACTCTCGTAAAACAAAGTTCCCGAGTGGAACGAAAAACAAATGTGTCAACATTTATAAAGAGGAACGTACCGCTAGCTATTCAGTTTCGCTGCAAGATTATTCCGCCATCGGACGTCATCACTGAAGTCACATGTTTGCGCAGTAGCCAATCCTGTGCGTTTAAACCCTATTCATGGAAATAGACAAAGGAATCCTTCGCCCCAAAGTAATCAACCTAAACGTAGGACTAAGGAACCCTTTGGGATTCAAAAATAACTGTGTATGGCGTCATGACGGAAGGCTACAGGATGCCAGATGTGGCCCCTGGAAAAGACAGGTGAGCACTGCATCTCCTTTTGTAGACTGAGATGCCAATCAGTGAACTACTATTTATTTGGAGATCATTTGCGACTCGTCTCTAGTTAGTTTAGAACTGCTGAAATACAAGGCTTTGGAATAAAGGCAAACAGTTCTTTGATCAGTTTATCAAAAAAGTTATTTCTCATAGTGTGCCACCAGTTAAACTTGGTAAAGTTTGGGCATTTTATGCTATCCACATTTAGGAATAGCTCTGGCTATAAAAGTCCAAATTCGCAGTAGGCATTGTGCAGCACTTAGTGGATTGATACCTACTCCAATTTTCCTTTAAAAATCCTGCTTATGGAGTTGGTCTGTGAGCTTTGAACTGCCAGGAGATTGGAAGCTGTAATGTGGACATCCCCAGCAATTACACAATTCTATGACGCCGGAGTTTTGAGACAAGAACTGTGGAATGAGAGTCTCCATGATTATTTAAAGGGTGCTTGGTTTTTGTCTGACTGATCCAATAAATAGAGGGGTGGGTAATCAACTTGGAAAAAATGGGATTTAAGAGCTAGATGAACTACCATCGGCTGCAGAAAACTTAAGAGGAAGGACTTCTTTCCTGATCCTGTGCCTGTGCCTTGAATATGCAGGTGTTCCATACAGCTCCTCATATCAGAAGGGGGGCATTTGTCAAAATAGTCTCTGACAGAACATCCTGATGAAATGAAACATCTGGTTCTGTGAATGGCAGAACCAAGGAAAAAATGTAAAGGTAGCGTCCAGGAGGGTCAAATGACCTACCTAGCTGTCTATATACAGAGCCCACTGTTTCTCTAGACACTGTTGCAGAGGTCTCACCCATATTTGTGAATGTGGAACTAGAAAAATGTACGAAGCAAAAGACCCCAGAGGAGAGGAAATTTGATAGGCCGTTGGATGCAACATCTTCAAAAGAACGTGACACTTCAGATGACTAGAAGGAAACCTCCGTACCGTAGGTGGCACATCTGCTGCCTGCATGCCCACAACCGCTCCCAAGAAATAAAATGGACTGGATGTGGAGTTTACCAGATTTATTTTATGGCCCAAGCTTTACAAAATTGATAGAATCAGCCAGAAGGCATGCTGAACCTCTTGAAATGTGAACGTTTTCAAGAGTGAGTTATCCAGTGCCATTTGTCTTGCATTGGTATGCCCCCACTGTTTGCTGAACTGCTGATGTGCTTGGACTGTGTGCCCTGGGCTCCTGCCAACCAGGTGCCCAGGGCCTGTGTTCCTTCCCTAAAACTGTGTTGGAACTAAAACCCAATTGGCATTTCTGGCCACCTCTCAGCCCCTAGTAAAATGTACCCTAGGTACCCAGGGCATGGTGACTAGAGACGGCCCCTAAGGGCTGCAGCACTTCTTGTGCCACCCTTAGGGGCCCTGTACCTTGAAACCCACACACAGCCTTTGCAGGCTGAGTGTCCAAGCAGAGAACTAAACAAAGAGTCATCATTGCACACATCCCTGTGTGCCATGCCCACAAAACCCACTGCCCTGGCATACATCAGCCACCCCTCTAGCTGGGTGCCCTATGCCAGAGGTGTGGGCACAGGTGCATGAGCCCTCTTCCCCTACAGTACCCAGGGCCATTCCTGGGCACTGTAAGTGCAGTGATGCCATTAAGAGTATATGGTGCTGGGAGGTTGTCATTACGAACTCCACTTGCAAAAACAACAGGTGATGGACCGAATGAGGATCAATGTCACACATTCAACCCAGTCAAAAGATCTGGGTCCTAATCCATCGTTTTTTTGCACTCCACACCACCCCGGGTTAGACAATGGCGATATGCAAATCAGCTCTGACCCCGTGCCCCATGGGAACAGTCCAGTGATTAAGTGCAAGCAACACATAATAGGATTGAAGGCCTATTAGAGAAGCCAGGATGGCTAGCTCAACCCACCCAGAACTAAAACCTTCTACAATAGTAATGGGAAGTAAGGGGCCCCCAATTTTTTTCCCATAAGGTCCACATATGGTGTTAGATACAGATTACGTTTCGAAGGGAAAAAAGGGGTAACCCTGATAAACCCTTACTATAAGTAATACAAAATGAGGATTTAAAAATAAAAATAAAAAAAACATAGCTAGTTTTTCACGGAAAACTATTTAAGTGTCAACTTTGAAAATACATTTACATTCTTTAAAAAACATAACTGTAACCAATACGCTTTTGCTCAACTGTTTACAGATTAGGTCCCGGGACTGAATCCAGGATCCAGTCCTGTTAGAAAAGTAATCCTTAAGTAATCAACTGAATTTATGTAGAAACACCCATTGAGCTCAATGTTAAATTGTGTTTAGAATTGTGTTGCCAATTGCAACCACTGTAGCTATTGTACTTACAAAGTCTATTGCCTTTCTGCAAAGTAACTACCTAAAGTCACTCATATTGAGAAAAGCATATTTTGATACCTGTTGGTTCTAAAATAAAACAACTATATCTTTTGATATAAAAACAATTGGCCTAGAGTTCAGTTCTTGAGTGTGTGAAACCTTTTGCTGACTGTGTACATCAAATGCTTTACACTGTCCTCTGATACGGCCTTACTGCTCAGCCAAGCTACCCCTTTAGAGAGCAAGGTCATATCTGACTTTAACCTCCGTTATAATTCTGGAGATTGGGGACTCTATACACAATGTACCTTACTTTGGTCCAGTATATATAGAACCACTTTCTTACATCCAAGTAATAGTGTTAAAAAATTGTTTTATTACTAAGCTGCGTGGCTACCAAGGCCTCTGCATACTGAAATTAAGGACTCTGTACAGCTGAAAATTGCAGCCAAAATTAAAATTAAGAATATGCGGAGTTTCTTTGTGACTGAGATGCTAAAATAAGTGCCCTGAAAATCCATGGCGCGCATCCAGCTCCACTGATAAAGCAGAGGTCAAATTTGATTTAAGGCTAATATTCAACATATTTTAGATCCAGAAAGGGGCTGAATTCATGTGGCGGATCTTTCAAATACATTTCCGTTCCTTTTTGGAAATTAGGCACTTTCACTAATGCTTCCTTGCTCAGAATGATTCTGACCTTTCATTGAAGATCTTGATGGTATTGAGAAGAGCTCCACAGATGTATTACTGGAGAAGATCTGAAACTCAGAACAGCAACAGGACACAATATTCAGCAAACATGTACTTTTTGTGACATTTCTCCACTGGTCTAAACAACTGCTGATCCTTCCCCATACTAATGTTGTGAACAAAAGGAAAAGATGGGAAGATCCACTTTTGCAGGAAGTTTTCCTACAGCAAAGGAAGGCCCATGTAAACCCTTACCGTATGTGGACTTCCAGGATTTGTTTGTTGTGGTCAGCTCTGAATTCATGTGCAGTACTTCATCTGCACGAGAATCAAATGTTTTCCCAGACAAATGCCCCTCCGAATTCTCTGCTGGGCTTCAAGAGGAGTTGGAGCGAGGAAACACTGCATAGCCAAGCCATTGCAATATTCATACAAAGCCAGATATGATAAACCTGTTGCCACACATTTCTTGGGCTGACAACAATAAGCCCTCTAGGATTTCTTTAAAGTCAGTCAGTCAAAAAACTTTATTCGGTTAATTAAAACCATAAAAGCAATACATGATACATAGAATCAGGTTAAAAAATACTATTAAACAAGTGTAAAGAATTGATTGCTACTCCTTCATAAGACACGATTAACGCATTCTTTCTTTAAAAAGGATCGATAGATGTGGGGAACACCTGTATCAACATGTTAAAAAACTTTCTCACCAAGGTTTATGCAAAAGTTAGATTTGGAGATTAGTTAATGCGGCAGCTCTTAGTTTGTTTTGTCTGGCGGCTGCTACCAAAAAACAGGCTACACCATATGTGACCTGCACCGAGTTCAACATCTGTAGATATAATAATGCTGGCCGCACCTGGACGAAATTCAGATGTTTCAAGATGGGAACAAGAATTTTTTTCCGCGGCACCAGGTAGTGCTCACAGAACATGACCAGGTGCAGAGTGTCCTGAGTGGAAAAACAGTCACATGTACAAGGGGGAAAATTTTCTGGGGTACCCCATTCTGTGTGCGAGCCAAGGACAAGGTGGATCAAGTTGAATCTGAACCTTGTGAGCAGGAAGCGATGGTAAGGCTTTGTGACATATTTTAAATAGGGTTCCATAGCTGTAGATGTGGAAAGTTGAAAAAGTAATCTCACCGTAGGTTTACAAAGTTCAACCGATTCTCTTTCGCATTCCAACAAAGTTCGAAAATGCTGCTTCACCCACTTTACATCCTCTTTTTTAAGATTTTGCGGTAGAGAGTACATTTCCGGGCGCCCTAGCCTCGCGCATGCCGCTCTAACATACGCCAGCCACGGTATATTGTGAGCTTTGTCCAGAGACATACAATCTTTAAGGATGCAGTGATTCAAGCTGATTTCCTCATTTGTCCAGATTTTAATCCAGCATAGTACTGGGGACATTTTTAGGAGATCAGAGACATATCCCATGCCTATTTCATTGTGGATCGAATGTGTGGGAGAAGATTTCGGGAGTGACAACAGGGCCCGTATAAAATTGTTTTCAGCAATTTGTATGCCTGGGGTTGAGACGTAGCCCCAAATGTCTGCCCCATAGGATGTGATTGCCACGCATTTAGCTCTGTAGATCCTGGTCATGGCTTCCATAGGTCTAGAGCCCAGTCTTTTGGAAAAACTCAGAAGTGCTGTAGTGGATCTAATGAATCCATTTTCCTTAAGTTTCATTTGTGCCTTCCAAGTTCCTCTCTCGTCAAAAGTGACGCCCAGGTAACAAAAGAAAGGAACCCTCGAAATTGGCAAGTTGTTACAGCTGAAGGATCTAATCTTCATATGTTTCTTTCGTGAGCCTACGACCATGACATGGGATTTAGCAGTGTTAATCTTTAGGTCGAGGGCTTCCATGAAGAGGCAAAAATGGTCCAAAAGTCTTTGCAGGCCTGTGCCAGTCCGAGCTATAAGAACAGCGTCATCCGCGTATAGGAGGACCGGAATAGGTAACCCCCCCCCCCCATACGCGGCATGTCCAAGGTGGCTGAGTTCAAGGATTTCCCCAAGGCATTGATGTACAGTGTAAAGAGGAGAGGGGCCAGGATGCAGCCTTGTCTGACCCCTCTCCCTGATCTGAACTTTGCTGTACACCTTCCATCCCTCGTTGTCCTAACGGACGCAAACAAATTTAAATGAAGGTCATGCAGAAAACTAACCAAGGTGGTGTCCAAACCCAAATTTCGTAAAATAGACCATAGTTTTGAACGATTGACCAAATCAAAAGCGGAAGATAAATCCATAAACCCCAAATAAAGAAGCCCCCCCTTCACCACGGTGTATTTGCTAATGATTAGATGAAGGTTCAAGCATTGATCCATTGTCCCTCTGTGAGCCCTGAAGCCATACTGTAAATCTGAAAGGATCCTGCTCTCCTCCAGCCGATCCCCCAGTCTATGCAAGATGACTCTGCCTAAGATCTTGACGGCAGAGTCCAGCAGGGAGATAGGTCTACAGCAGGCCGGGTCCCCCCTATTCCCTTTCTTAAATATAGGCACAATTATGGAGGTGGACCAAGAAGATGGGAAGCCAGCTGTGGGAATCGCATTAAAAACGTTGGTTAAAATCTTTGACCAAAATTGTGGGTACTGGATATAGAGGTCTGCAGGAACCCCATCGGGTCCCGGGGCCTTGTGTTTACTAGTGTCTCTTATCGCCCTTTCAACCTCCATGGTGTTAAACTCCATAACCAAGTTGGACGGGTCATGGGTATTGGCAGGTAAGGCAGGCACTGTAGATTCATAGATTTTTCCAAAATGGGCAAGCCATCTGTTGTCCTCTATGACACAGTCTTAATCTGATGTCCCATTGTCAGAGAAAAAGGGCTGATTTACAATGGCCCAAAACGTTTTACTGTCTCTCAGCACATCCACAGATGAAAGGCTATCCCAAGCTTCCTCCTTGATTTGGGTTTTACGATTAAGGACTACGGTTTTATATTCCTTCCTTAACTTGGCCACTATTAGCCTATCTCTGGGTTTTTGTTTAATGGTTTTCATCAGGGCGCTATGTTTCCTCGAGCATTCATTATTAAACCATTTATGGGTCTTCGTGTTCCCTTGCGCGACTGTCCTTCGTTCCAAGTTCTTGCTGATCCTTAAACAAATCTCCTCATATGCAGCCAAAACCTCGGGACCCTGGGCGGTTGGATCCAAACACACTGCCATATTGGCCTCAGTCTCTTGGGCAAGTGAGTGAAAGAATTCGTCTGGGACAATCAGCTCCCATTTTAGGCGCCTTCCCTGATCTTTGGACTTCAGATCCTTTGGAGCTGCCACGCCTGACGGACTGCCAGTCCGGAAGCAGTCTAGGTCCAAGGTCAGGAGGACAGGATAATGATCACTTGAGATAACAGTGACCACCCTGTACTCACGTGCCTTTGCCAGGGCCCCATTTGAAACAAAAATGTAGTCTATAACGGTGTTGGCATCTCTCCCAACGAAGGTTGGGGCTCTAGGGTCATTAATACTTTGGTCAAGTTCATAGAGGTTTAGATTAGCTAGAAGGAACTCTAGATACTCGCCCTCGGTTGTGTGCTCGAAATGAGGAATCGCTTCAGATAGTATGCCCCCATATCTATCATTAAAACAACCACCCTCACAGGGGTGAATATTAAAATCCCCCAGAATAACCAGCTCTGGGACGGTAGTGCAATCAAGCCTATAGACTGACAGAAAATTTAACAAAGAAATCAAATGTTCGTTCACGGTGGCGGACTCCTTTGAATTATAAAAATTAATCAGCAAAAAAGTCTTTGAGTCAGGGAGGGTCCACTCCACCGCAAGCGTGTTGGTAGGTGCGGTATCTAATTTTTTTAAAACCCCTGCTAGATCCAGAGAACACAATGTGAGTAAGCCACCCTTTGCTCTCCCTCTTACACCTGGTACTGCTGGTATAGAAAAGCTACAGAAACCATCCAAAGAGAAACTAGATGTGGTATCCCATGTTTCTTGGAATCCTAGAATATGATATTGTTTAATGAATCCTTGCCATATTGGGTCTAAAGCCTTTGCATTTAATCCCGCCACATTCCAGGTGAGGACTTTACATAGTACTAGGTCTGTGTTAGGGGCAATGGACGTAACCACGCCCCGATTCTCACTCCCCATCAAGCTGTTTCCGGGTGTGGGGGATGAATTAACTATGGTCGAGTCCACCGTGGCGGCATACTTGCGAGAAGAGGTTGGACTAGTCCAGGTGCTCCGTTCCCCTGGGGAGCCCTGAGTATGTCAGTCCACCCAATCTGTAGTTGACAAACAATCAAAGCGATTTGCTATAGGGAAGTGCAAGGGGTTGGATGGGCCATTTGGCGGCTGCTGGTAGTAATAAGGTTGGGTGAGAGGGGGACCGTAAAAGGGGCCGCCTTGACGTGGTCTACCTCCTCTACTCCTCACCAAGTTCCAACCCCATCCCAGCCCTCCTCCCTGGCAGGGGGTGGTGTGTCCCAGGGGAGGTTAGGCCTCTGTCTGGGTATGCGGTCGTGTGAACCTTTAAGCCAGCTCCAGCGATTATCCGCTTGATTGTAGGGGAGATAGAAATACGAGAGAGGTCTGGCGGTCACCGTACTCGCCTGATATCTTGGGTCCCCGCTATTGCAGATAAAATCTACAACCTCCGGATTCTCGAAAGTAACCACCACACAGTCCCCTGGCAGATTTTTTCTGTTGCCTCCTACCCAAGGGGCCCTCTCTATCATTAAGATGTTGGTAGGTATGTTTGGCGGAAGGGGATAATTGTTAGCTAGCCAGTGGCATACTTTATTTTTGAGAGCCTGATATGATTCTTCTTCTGGTGAGCGAATTTCAGTGACTCCAGTAAGGATGACCACGTAGGGCGCGGCATCCGGGGGGAGGTGAATGTTTCTACGTGCCATATCCTTAGCTTTATCGTGTGTATCAAGTTTGGGGGCCTGAGATAATCCATCGCTGGATGTGGGCTGAGGGGTTATATTGTTTTTAGAAGGAATCAGTGTTGTATCTGTTTTCTTAGTTTGCTCTACTACAGGGGGTTTAGATTTAGAGCCAGCCTGATTTGGGGTGTTACTGGGTTTCTTAACCGTCATTTTATTAGTCTCCAACACTTTATTAGCAACCACCGGGGTCTTTGCGGGTTTAGTTGGATTAGTGACCTGGGTGGGTTTATTATTTAAATTATGTATATTTTTTAAGACAGTTTCCAAGCAGCGTAATCTTACCTCTATGGGTTCTAATAATACTTTTAGCATGTTAAAGATTACTGTATTATTTATACTTGAGCTGGACTCATCCTGTGGTGGTGATATTAATGGATTACCTGTGGTTCCACTAAGTTGCAAAATTTCTTCCAGACTTTGGTCTATTATGGTATCGTCTGGGAGACTCAGAAGAAAACCGGGGTTGTTGGGAAGTGAGCCCTCAGTGGAGGTAGGCGGAGCGACTAGAGGTTTTTCAGTGTTAGGGAGATTGGGCAAAGTAATGGCCTTCTTTCCTTTCACAATAGAGGATTTGTTGGTTTTGCGTTTTTGCTTGGGGATTGCCCCTTCTAGCCGGGCCCTTTCTTTTGTGATGGCTGTAGGGTTACCGATGTTTGACTCGCTACATTGCGTTCCACTCTCAGTCAAGATGTTGAGGTTGGGTGAGGCCTCCAGGTCCTGAACAATATTTGAGGTATCCAAATCCCCGTTACCCCCGGGATGATGTACTAGGACCTGTACATCTGCCCGGGGATCAGTTTTTGTTGTCTGAGCCTGAGCAATAAGGCCAAGGGAGGAACACTTGGCCATGGCTAGGTCTTGAGAGACTCTCCTGTCCATAAGTATTATCCCTTCGTCAATTAGTGCGCGTGTACGGGTGATTAAGTCATCCAGGGTCCCTGTAAGCTTTTTTGCTCCTGCGGCGGCCATGCTTCTAGTTTCACGGCAGGACATAACCTGTGTATTCTAGATGAGGTGACGGTTCGGAGCTATATATGCCCAGCCAAGATTTGTGGCCCAGTCCAGTCTCCTCGGGCCTCTGAGGGCCACAGAGGGCCCGCCCTTTGCACGGGCTTAGCCCCGGGCGCTCCCGCGCAGCGCGGTTCACCGCTTCTTATAGGCGTTGGTCTGGTTAGGCTGGGCAGGGCGGTCAGGGAGAGCGGGCCAGGTGACTCGGCCTCAGGATTGCCGGGACTCCTGGGAGAGCGAGTCCCGGTTCCTGCGCTCGCAACCCTGTCTCACACTCACTCGCCCAGCAAGGGCCTGCACCTCCGGTTTCGACGACGGCGATGCGGGACCCGCGAGTTGTGGCGTGGTCCTTCCTCTAGCAACAGCAGCAGGGCAAAGGTAAATTCGGCGTCCCCTTTGGCAATGAAAGGCAGAGTCTTTTAAAGTGATTAGGCGGTGCGGTTAGGGAGAGCGGGCCAGGTGACTCGGCCTCAGGATTGCCGGGACTCCTGGGAGAGCGAGTCCCGGTTCCTGCGCTCGCAACCCTGTCTCACACTCACTCGCCCAGCAAGGGCCTGCACCTCCAGTTTCGACGACGGCGATGCGGGACCCGCGAAGCGGGTTCCGCAAGTTGTGGCGTGGTCCTTCCTCTAGCAACAGCAGCAGGGCAAAGGTAAATTCGGCGTCCCTTTAAAGTCTTCCCCGCTCTCATTGTAGAAGCCCGTTAGTTGTTTTTGGGTCTCTATCCCACATTTTACGAGCAATACATTGGCTACTTTCAAAGTAGTTTCCAAAGTTTCACAGACCCTACTGCAAACAGCCTTCATCCTTTTACTTTCTTTCTCTGGAAAGACAGAAGAATTTTGAGACATCGGAAGGTACTACCATGTAGCCTATACTATCACCAAATCTGGTTGAGGATCTTTCTGTCACCCTCTTCGAATAATCTAAATTCTCAGTCATAACCATAGAATAAAATGCACTCCCCTAGGCAGGACGACTATATGGCATCTCAAAACATCTGGGCCCTTTGTAGTATTGTTTAGTTAAATTCAGCTCTTATCCAAGAAAACTAAAATGGGGACCCAAGCAAAGTCAGCCGACAATTTACCAATTTAAAAATGTTATTTCTTGATCTCGTGCTTCACTGCTTTGCATTAGATCAGACCACTGTGTTTGAACTTTAAAAAAAAGGAACTTTTCCATTAATAATGCACTGATAACACTATCACAAGTAAACCAAGAAGTCAGCTTGTCATGTGCACTTTATATATGGCCAATATTTTTGTATGCAGGGCAAGACTGTCTATCAACCCGTTGGCTGCGTCGAACGTTCAGCTCCAGTGCTGAACGTTCGAAAAACGGGTGGGGCAGCGTCGGCCAACGGGCGTGCGCAGCACTACCAAGGTAGTGCACGCGGCGACCGTTGGCTGACGGTAGCAGCCAACGAGTTAAACTTTACAGAAGTAATGTTCTAGAATAGCGTACACTTAAATTTACAGAAAGTGGTCTCGTAATTGACTGTCAATGAAAATGAGCCACAGTGATCTGGGTAGGCTCGCACAATGTGGTAAAGTAAGGAAGCCAGGATTTGACCCCAAGGGTCCTTGTTACACATCGTGCAATCCAGCCACTGGACTGGTACTACTAAAAGCGAGCGGGCATAAGTATGTCTAGAAAAAGTACTACGTTGGAAAAAGGCAAGTTATTTGTTTTTATTTTACTGTCACTGACTTTCTTGTACTTAAAATAGGGGCAAACGTCAGGAGGGTGTTCAATAATTCAGTAGTGGAAAATAAAGGTATTCGCAAAACAAAGGTCCACCCTGCAGAGTTAAAGGTCTACACTTTGACAATGGAGAAGTGGAGAGCTCCAATTGTGAAGTGGAGAGCTCAGCTGAACTCAGATGGCAGTGCACATGGGCTGATAAGGGCATTTTACACTTTCGATTACTGCTTCGGTGGCAGACTGATCATGAAGAGGCAGTACAGCTCTTCAGATCACTCCATGGATTCTCCCCCATTCAGCTAGTCAGAATACCCAGGGTGGTTAAATACAATCAAAGCAAATACTTTGGCATAGTGCTGCTGCCTGGCACCTCATTTGCTGCACAACTCAAGGGAGAATTGTTGGGGAGAACAAGCTATAAACCTGGAAGGCTAGGCTCATTTTGGGTTGAAGAATCCTGCATGAGCTAGACCTAAATCAAAAGATAGGCTCAAGACTACTTTGACCTACCCCTTCCATAATTTATCTAGCATATTAGCTATTATGTGTTCTGCCTTCATTTTCACATGTTCCGCGAGTAGTCTATTTTTGAGTTGGGAGTGTACTGGTAACTCCATCCAGGAGTATGTAGATTTGCATATCGCAAAAGGTGGTATGGCAAGAAATAACTCTTAGGCAACTCATATTGTGGTTTCATTTAGGCAAATGACATCAGACGCTGACCCAATACATCTCACAGTTTGATATACCAATGGTATCCTATTTCTTGAAAGCTCACTCTGATCTCCTTCAAGCCTAAAGGGCATATCGCGTTATGGTTCCCCTAGCACCCAATCTCTCCATGCATGAATTACCACTGTGCTCTTTGCAGGATGATGTGCCCCATATAGATAGAGAATGTTCTACATTTCCAGTCTTGTGACAGTTCATTTGTGTGGAAGATCTAACTGGTGGTCAAAATGCCCATTCATTTACTATCAGGTGTGTTGCTTGATGGTAGATCCTAAATTCAAGAGAGCTATTCTTCAATCATAGAATCGTTTTTACAGTACATCAAGATATCTGAAGACTATACCCCAACCTCCACACTTAGGGGAGTTCTTGCAAATTTGAGTCTAGTGTTTTGAAGCAGTTGTCAGGAACACCTAAGTATGCATTCTGAAGCACACAGGAGAGCTTAGGAAGCAGTATCATCTTAAAAGAGCATTGCTTTGCCCATCAGCAATTGCAACAGTTGCTCCCAGCATGTTGCCCTTGCTTGAAAGTTTTTGAATTGAACTGTTACTTTTTTTCATAAATGTCTGAACTATTTACCAAACAGATAGAAGAATATTGGGAGAATGTATTCAACAGTGACTGCACAAAGAGTTCTTGAGCGTCTTCAAAGTGCTGAAGATTTTTCACCGCCTGGAGAAATCAGAACAGGTGCTGGTCGTGAAACTACTAGATGGAGAGTCAGAATTGGGTGGGTGTAGAACTGGAGAAGGTGTTGATTCCACCATAGCAGAAATAGGAAACGCAGGTGCTGGTGATTCGTGCAGTAACAGAGGTACTGTGTATGATGGACTCACCACTAACATGTATGACTCATCCAGTCCTTACCTAGCCTCAAAGTTCAAGGCAAGAGGCAGCTTTCCCACATCGAGAATGTTTTTTTTAGCTCTCCTTCCGGTGGGGGCAATATGGTAGTCATACCACAATATTTATACAAACACATGAGTAGACCTACCATCACACACAATTGAGAAAAAAACAGGCAAAAACCCAGATTGCAGGCAGAACCAATGAGATGGGTCACTCATGCTGCACACCCAGGACATGGTGCTTTCACAAAGGCACGCATATCTTCCAGCGTTTGTCAAGGAACCAAGGCAAACTGCCCAGCAAATCACCTTTTTAGGTCTCGCTAGACCTATTGTTACCGAGTTCCTTGTGAAGCGACCTAGATCTGGCCACGAGCGCCGATTACACCTCGTGGACGCGCCCCCTGGCCCCGCCCCCCCAGCCGTGCACATCTCTTGTTCCAACTGTGCACAGCAAGGCAGCCTCTCGCCTCTCAATCACGCGCACACACACAGGAGCGCACAGACCCCCCCCCCCCCCACCCCCACCCCACACAACTAAGCAGCACACTCAGACACATGCACACACACATTCCCCCACCAATACCACACACCCCCACTCACCTGGCTCTTTCCGCGTGTCACTCTCCCTCCGCAGCATGTCAGTCTCGGCATCAGCATCAGGCTCCATGTCTTCTCCGGCGATCCTCCCCTGCTTACGTGCACGCTCACGGCGGCGTCTCGAGCTCTCCAACCTCGTGCACTACTCACGCCTGAACCTGGGGACCGAGATCGTTTTTGCGTTGTCTCGCGCTGGTGCGCGTGCAGCAGTTCGTTTCATTCTTGTTGTTCATATGCTCTTTCGAAGAGGCACAGCGTTATTTTCTGAGAACTTTTAAACACATCGTCATAATTCTGGGAGAAAGCCAGGCTGCAGGAACAGGCGCCCGACAAAGCCGAGCAGTGGATTCACATTCGAAGGGCCTGTGGACGCTTTAACAATATAAAAGAAATCTGACCCGGGAGGTGCCCATGCGTGCAGCGCGGCTCTGAAAACAATGCGCATCTCTCGAGGGGAATTTGCGGTCATTGTTTCCTGAATACGGGCAGCAAGAAACCAAGAAACTCTTGAGCATTGTAAAAACGTCCCTGGTTCTAAGAACACGGAAAGTAAAGGCCGGTTGCACCGGCGTAGCTAGGGGGGGGCGGGAGGGGCGGTCCGCCCCAGGCGGCAGTATTTTAGGGGCGTCTACTGTAGTAGTATTGGCCTATTGGATGGCGGCCTGGGGAGCAAAAAGAGGTGCGTCCGGTCTTGGCGCCTGGCGTTGCGCACTCGAGAAGTGTGACTAACTAACGGTGATAGGCCTCACACTGCACCAGAGTGAAGGCAGGCAAGGGAGGAGACAGAGAACCGGATATATCATCAGTCGGAGGGAAAGCAGGGGCCTGTGATCTTGCACCGCTTTCACTGCCGCGTTCGATCTCGGACGCCAGCTCTCCGTGTTAATAATCATGGCCTCGCATGAGAGAGGCCTGGGAGAGAGCTGCCTGCAGTGATGTGCGGCCCTGACACGTCCGGCTCACTCAGAGCGCGTGAGACACTAGTGCCAGCTGCCAGAGTATTGTGAGACCCCACTACAGACAAGTAAGTTCATTGGCCAGGCAGCCTGCATTCTGCCACTGACTTTTAGTGGTATTGGTGTTCGTGTCACACAGAGTCTCACACACAGTGCACTGCAGTTAGTCCGTGAATTTTAGCCCTGGTAGCGGGGCACCGTTGCGCACCTGTATTAAGTAGTTTTAGTTTATAATAGTGAACATTAATTTGCTGGCTGAGGGGCCAGGGCTCAGCTGCGGTATCGTCGGTCATCCGCATCGGACGATGCAAGATCTGATCCTTTCATTTATTTCAGACAGTAATCTGCATGCATGGCTGCTCTGTCTCAATCCTTCTTAGATTTATAATGGTGGGCACCGTCGGTCATTGAAAGCACTAGTAGCTGGGCGTGACCCACTCGGCCTGTAAGTAATTAACTTATTATTCAATTATAATTCAATGAGTCAGTGTCAGCGATAGTC
Source organism: Lissotriton vulgaris (assembly GCF_964263255.1). Taxonomy (NCBI): domain Eukaryota; kingdom Metazoa; phylum Chordata; class Amphibia; order Caudata; family Salamandridae; genus Lissotriton; species Lissotriton vulgaris. The sequence goes on from NW_028242452.1 coordinate 106,759, forward strand.
TGCAGCTAGATCAGTCAGATAATCTAACTAATTAATTGTGTACTTGAGTTGAGAGTTTTTTACGTGGTCACATTATACACATAATGTACACGGTGCTTAATTTATAAATGGTGCAAGTATTTGTACATAATATGTCTGAGACGGTTTATTTTCAATGACTTACTGTGGTGTTTTGCTAGGGCTCCCAGCTCTCTCTCATCGTGTGGGGGGTCGTCACGACTCACGTCACCCTCCAGAGGCCCCTCATAACTAGGATTAGTGCTTTTAAATTTCTGATGCTCTGCACAGTTTCAAGAATTAATTAGCGATTTATGTTGCCCAAATGACTGTAATTTCTGATATTTAGTAGTTTCCCTCCTCTTTATTGCATGCTTTTCGCTTGCGAGAAAGTGTCACTCGTAGTCGTTGAAATGTCACTCATAATTTCACTAAAGTTATGAAAATGTCACACATCGCAATCTGAAACATTGACAGCTATGGCAGTAGAGGGAAAATAAAAGGTGAGATGTTGCTCTGCACTGTCGGAAGTGAGAACAAGAGCTGTTATGCAATGCAGGCGCTGGGGGATGGAGACAAAGGCACTGTGTTTTCTCTGTATCGCTGTGTCTTGAGAGCGAAGGCACATTTATTTTTTATTTTTTTATTTATTTATGCGTTTTCATATAGCGCAGACTTTACCCGAAGGCGTCAGAGCGCTTCACAATAGGAACAGAAAATTACAAATGAACAAAATTACAAAAGCAGACGATAAGTTACATGAGGTAAAAGTGACAATTGTGAGCAAACAAAATACATGAGGTAGCAAACAGTGCAATACAGGAGGAAAGACAGCGGCCTGTCCAAACAGTGCAATACACAAAGGCAGCGGCCTGGCCTGTCCTGTCCTGGCACTGCACACGCTGTCATAGAGGGCATCGGATATATTTAGCATACATGATTTAGGGTAGGGGGAGCAAGGAAGGATGTGTGGATTGGAACTGCAGGCACTAAGGGAAATGTAGGGGGGTGTGTTGTGGCACTGCCGTACAGTAGGGTGAGGTGGACACGCCAGGCAATGCGGCTTAGGGGGGACAAGGTGGATGTGTTCCGTACTGCTGCATGCCCAGGGTGTAGGGAGAGCATGATGGATGTGTTCCGACACCTCCCAAAGTGAAGGGCAGGGAGATGTGCTCTCGTGCTGACACTGCATGGATTGGTGTCAAGGGTGTTAAGGGAGATGTGCTCTGCCCTCATCGTGTCATGGAAACATGGGGGCGTGTTCTTATTTAGCATACACCGCTTTATTTTGCATTTCTGTGTTTGATTTCAGGTGCCTTTCCGCTGCAGCTCTGCATCCTGATGGGTGAGGTGGGTTAGGGCACCGCACCACAAGCACACAATGCTGGCCGATAGCGCCTGCGGTGGTTTTTGTTTGAAGTGGGCCTCATTTGGGTGCCCAGTACACATCATGTTGCCGGTCCTCCCACGTTTTGCCCCTTCTTACTCTTTCAGGGTGTCCACCATAGACCCAGGAGAGAAAGATGCATGTCAGATGACCACTAGCTATGCAAATATTTTATTTTAGATTACTTGTGGCTAAACTTGTCTTATGGGAACTTCAAAAAAAACGGGCAAGGATCCAACCGTCCTGGACACATTTTGGACACCTCTAAATCCATCGCGCCAGAGTGGCTGTCTCCAAAAATGCCCTTTTCGTGCTCATTGAGCTGAGGGGGCGTAGCTTCCGGTAGTGCCTGGGGCCCAGAGACCCGAAGAGCCCTCTGCATCATGGTTATTCCTGTATTTTTTCATTCAAACAGCTTGGGAAGGGGGGTCATTCCATTTCTTGCCCCAGACCCCATGACACACTGACTACTAGGCTGATTCAGCCCTTTCTTTCTCAAGGGAAATCCTGCACTCCCACCTTCTCCTGAGGCACTCTGGGCAGCACCCTTGGCACAGCGACAACGAGAGCCATATGCCATTATTACACATATGACCACTAGCCGGCCTCCACACTTTGTACAGGTGCAGCGCCGAGGATGGGACTACACAGAGCCTGATGACCCCAATTCAAAACCTTTTTGAAGAGGTGGGTCCGTCCCAGGGTCTAGTGGAGGACCACTGCCAACCCAAGAGGAACTTCTACAGTGCATCACAGGTATCTCCACAGCAGTTTGTTTGAAACGTTTGAAGACAGGAACGAAAGGAGAGGAGCAGACCGGTAAGTCCACCCAGCAAGCGTGTTGAAAATTATGCAAATAGCAGTTTTGCACCCTAATACCACACGTGATGGTTGGCGCCTGAAAGGATACAAGCATCCATGAACATGGGTCCCAGTATGTTATTTTCTCGTTTTCTTTACCATTGAGGCATTTTCTGCTGTGGTGGGCCACCAGTCAGACTCACTTAATGCAGGCTTATGCTAGGTTGGTGACAAGATAGACAGAGCTTAGAAATCTCCCTTGACTTGAATTGAACTTAGCTGTTGCACACACTGCAACTTAGAGCAGCACCAAGCAGTAGGCACTAGGAGTTTGGCAGAAACTCTCTGGCTGCAATGGAGTGGGTCTGACTGTTGAGACTGGTGTGACTCTGTTCTAAGGCCAGGCTATATGTGTACCACCCCACCCCCCCCCCCTCAGTAGTTCATGCTGTTCTGAGTTCGTCATTGCATTATTGTACCTCAAGTCAGAGCACATCACGTTTGTGCACGTCCCCACTGCTATAATGGGGGGAACCACGATGTTTAGTCATTTAATGTCAGCTGTAGATGATGGATCCCTGAACAGTGTCATGTATATGCATGTTTGCATTGTGCTGAGGGGATTATCAGGTAATCGTTCACGCAGCTCTCTGATGGATGTCACATGCAGTTTTTCTGAGTCCCCAGATAGATCATGCTGTCTGTGTGTTCTCCTTTGTACTGCTGGTCACCGGTGTGTATTCAACTGTGTTGCCTTGGACCGTGTCATGTATGTGCAATGTGCATGTAACTTGCATGATTGATCGTGGTAACTATTAGCGGCAATACTACGTGTCTCTCGGACCTCTTTCAAGTGCTCGCCGTCCATTTTCCACAGCACAGGGGGGCGGCAACCTGAGGGATAGCCCCGGGCACCACAATCTCTAGCTACGCCCCTGGGCCGGTGCCTTCGAAACCAGACGGCCCTCGAGAGAAATCTGAGTCGAGAACATACATTCAACACACTTCACGAAGCACGCTTCTAGGCGCTGTTCAACTCGCTGATTGCACTGGTCCCGAAATACATCACATCCCAGTAATTACTTCCTGACTGATTTTCTCTAATGTACAGGCGTGTCTGCTGGCGATCAATGGGGTTGGTTAAGATGGCAGGGGTTGCTGACAAAGGTAAATGTGGAGATGAGTACATTTGCATTAGTAAGTTCATTCTTACACTCTGTGGTAAATGTCATACTTTTGGCTATTCACGATTTATGTGAAATGTTTACAAAGTGCAGATTTACATATCTCCGGCCCTCGAATTAAGGGGCTGAAGGTTTATTTACGAGTGTGAAGTTACTACTAGCAATTTTTCCACACCTAGGTGGCGTTCTTGGCCACCAGGGCCAAACGTTTATTCAACAATTTAAAGAATTTGAAAAATGTATTTCATGTTACATATTAGTGAGTATCACATTTAAATATGTATTTTGAATGCAGAATTTTGTAATACAATTAGATCATTAATAACATATTTAATTCGAACTTTAATTATTTTGAATGTATTAAATTAAACTAAAATTATTTTTGGGAACTATAAATTAAAAAAAATCCCACCTAAAGGAAAGTAATTTTACCTTAATATGTATTAACAATCATTAAAACGAATGTATAGCATTCAATTAGTTTAATTATTTTGAATAAATATTAATGTCACTTTAATTTTTAAATTGAAAATAGTTAATAAAATATTTTCAAATGAAAAAATAATGACTTTTTATTTGTTGACTTTTTTACATTAAATACATTGTATTTACATGTTTAAATACTTTACTTAATTGAATTTATTTTAACATTAGTTCCTATGAGGTACTACAAAGTGCAGTTTGTGACTAGGCCCTGGTGTGTAACTTGCAGTGTGTCTTTGTAGAATGATGAATGGTGAAGTAAGTAGGAGTTAGCATTTTATCCATGTGGTGTGTGGGACATGATGTGTTGCCCTATGCTGTATATGACTTGATGTGTAGTGGGTTCATATATAAGTAGTATATTCGCTGTGTATGGTGTGCGTTGCACTGCCTCATGGTGTAAGTAATCTGATGTGCAACAGTGATGTTTGCTGTGCTATTTGCATGGCCTGTGTTGTGCGTCCTGGTCTTCTATCTTTATATAGTGAGTCGCTCTGCTCATTATTGTAGGGTATAATAGCCAAGGGATCCATTAGGATGGCGAGCGGATCGCCCCCGCCAGGCCGGCGGTAGCCACTGCCGGACTGACGGGGGCAATCTGCCCGCCATCCATGCTGGAATGACCACCCGCCATATTATCATGGCTGGGGTGTCCGTGGCGGATGGAAAGACCATCTGCCGCTTTTCGACTGGGGCGGTAAAGGGTTCTATATGGTGGCGGTGTCTATCAGACACCGCCAGCCATATTACAATGGGCATTTTCCAATGTTGCCACGGATAGGCATGCAGAGTCTACCTGCGGGGCCCGTTGCGGGCCCCCAGGGATTCCGGGGTGGTGGGAGGTGCACATGTGGGGTACCTATGGTACCCCCTGCATTACAGAGAACAACGTAGCAGGCCCCGCGCGGGGCCTGTCATGTTGTGCTTTGAAATGCACAACATACTTAGGTTTACTGTTAACTGGATGGCAGCCAATTCCCTCAAAGTCAACCCGGATAAAAGCGAGGTGCTCATTATTCCAACTCAAAATAGCCCTTGGTGTGATCTTTTTTGGCCTCCTGAACTGGGTGTGGTCCCAATTACGGGGCCAGTTGTAAAAAGCCTGAGATTGAAAATTGAATCGGATTTGTCTGTGGCTGGCCAGGTTTCTTCGGTCGTGGGCATCTGCACAGGCTTACTTAGGCAATTGAGAAGACTTGTGCCTCTCCTCTCTACTTCTGCATTACAAGCCATTGTCTCCACCACTGTCATCTCTCGGCTCGACTATGGTAATGCCCTCTATTTGGGCATTCCCCAGAAGCTCCTTAGGAGATTGTAAGTTGTGCAAAATGATTAGGCTAGGCTCATTTTAACTCCCCAGGAGAACGTAAGCCACTCCATTACTACATAAAATGCACTGGCTGCTTGTTGAACAGCGCGTGCAATTTAAGAGTCTTTGTATAGCCCATAAGGCTATTCATGGGATTGCACCAAAATATATAAAAGATCGAGTGGAAAAGTATGTGCCCGGTAGAGCTCTACACTCTTCCGAGGCCTTTTGGCTAGCCTCTCCTAGGTATAATCTTAAAACTAAAAGGGGGCTGAGCTTTCTCAGTCCTCCTTCCTCAGATCTGAAATGATCTACCGGAGAACCTGTGAAAGGAATCGGTTCTGCTCTCCTTTAGAAAGCTTTTAAAGACCTACTTGTTCAGACAGACATTAGCATCGGCTTAAGTGCCGTTCCCGCTGCCACTAGACCCTTTTGCGCTAGTGACCCATTCTTTTGCTAGGAAGCGCTTAGAGACCAGTGGTGAAATAACATGTATTTTTACCATTGCGGCGGACGGTGCTCCTCAATGGTAAAAATACAGGATCCGCCTGCCACTGTGGCGGGCGCATCCTAATTTCCCCCATGGGACCCCCGCCCTTATGGCGGGCGGTCCCTTTCCACAATGGGATGGCGCCCGTCATCCTAATGGGTCCCCTAATGTTGTGTCAAGCATATGCTTCTGATGAGTTGTGCTTGTATACCTCTACTAGCTATTGTGTGTTGTGGTGCTCTGTGGGCTCGGTGTCTTCTATGCTGTGGAGCTGCATACATTGTGGGGCTAGTTAAATAACCATTGATATGGCTTCTGGCGGATCTGAGCAGCAGAGAAGGGATGGGTTCTTTAGCCAGTATATATGCTAGATCCATTTCCAACATATTAAGATGGTTATATAATCTTTTACACACCAACTCAAGATCTCTAAGGCACATTTTGAAATTGGAGAAGTTCAGAGATGAGTCATCGCAGTACACTTTTATTCAGAATCTTAATATAGCTCTTAATGTGTCTCACTGCACAGTAGCACTATTACAATCCTGGACACCAGCACATTTGAAGCTCTTTCTACAGAACTTGACACCAAATATAAGCTTCAAATTGGATGTAGAACGCTGTTCGCAAATACAAACCTATGATCAATATGTAAAAAGCATAGAATATAAATCTCCCAAGCTATATCTACACTTTCAGCTAGATCACAGAGAACGGTGGTGCATTCTTCTATTGCGGTTTAAAGTTTATACCTCCAGATGGAATACTGGTTATTATTAAGCGATGATGGTTTTCAATTTTGGGGTGTGCCATGTGATTCTATAGATTGTCAATGGTTATTACATGCAATGTAGGGTTTGATTTTTCATTTTTCATAGGCTGACCACGTGTGTGGCAGTAGTGTGAATTACAGTTTATCTGTAGTGTGAGGCAATGGGTTGTATTTTGTGGTGCAGTGTTGGAAGCAGTGGTGTGTGTTGTAATGCTGATTTGTATGATGTGTTGTGGCTGACATTGAGTAGAGCAAGGGTGATTTTAAAATAACGAAAGGCTTATTGTGCAGTGGCAGGCTAGTTGTCAAGGTATGTTCATGGTGCTGCATTGTGAGATGTGCACATACATTGCATGTGGTGTTTGAATGGAAATAAAGCATTGTGTGGTTGGTGAGAAGTACGAGGATATGTGCTGCCATGCCGCACTGTTTTGACGTTTTTAAAGGAATTGATTTTGTGACAGAGCTGTTTTGGTGGCACAATGTCTCAGTTTGGGGAAGAGTCTGCAAGAACATGGGGCCCGATTCACAGAACTAACTTAAGACAAAATCCTAAACTTACTACTTTTGGTATTCACAGAAGTTAGGATTTTGTCTTACGTCTGTCTTAAGTCTTTCTTAAGACATACTTAAGACAAAATCCTAACTTCTGTGAATACCAAAAGTAGTAAGTTTAGGATTTTGTCTTAAGTTAGTTCTGTGAATCGGGCCCATGGCTGGGTTATTTCTGTGTTCTCATTCCCTGCTCTGAAGCCCACATATTCAAAGGCAAAGTAAGTTTTATTGTTTAATTAGTTAAAACCTTAACAATATAAAAGGACATATAAAACAATCAATAGAATTTGCCAGTTTTTAAAAACGTAACATCAATGTGTTGCTGATAAAATATTAAACACTGTTGATTAAACATTCTCTAATTGTTACTCCAGATCCCAGTCTATTTACATTGGCAAAATCCCAAACATTTCAGCAGACTTGATCTGTTGTTTAAAAGTTTGAGTCACTTGCTTTACTCCTGAGGAGAAAAAAATTGCCACCTTCCGGCTGGATATTTTTGAGTCAATTTTTAGGGCCTGTTCGAAGACGTTAAATAATGTATTCAATGTGCAATTCAATTGTGGATCCGATGGGTCTAGCTCTGACATTGTTGCAGTGTTACAGGTCCTGATACCTCTGGTGTTTAGAGATTTTCTAAGTAAAGTGACTCGTGCATTGTGAAGTTTAGAGCATGTGCAGATTATATGGATAAAGTCCTTTTTAGGTCGAGCAGACCTACTCTCAATGCGTGAGCATTGAGAGTGTCTGCTTCAGACCTTTTGTGGCCCGTATTTAGGAATGTGGACAGCTACCAGACGCGCGCTTTGACGAGGTCAGATTTCACCTCGGGAGCGAGCGTCTGGTAGCTGCTCATGCGCAAAGCCCTTGCTCACACATACAGGCAGCCCTCACCCCTCTGCATGCACGCACGCACGCACACACACAGGCGCCCCCCCCCCCCCCCCCAGGCGCCCCCCCCCCCCCCCCCCAGGCATACACACAGGCACGCACGCACTTTACGTCAGCCCTGGGCCCCACTCACCAACTGCGCTCTTCTGGCGGGGCTCCTCACGGCGCGTCTCCTCATCTAAATCGGGGCTCCCTCAGGTCAGAGGAGCCCCGCAACAGGCGCCACACTCCTCCTTCTCCCCGGCCCCCTCCTGGGGACCCGGGCTACACCGGACGGCAGGGCGCTCCATGCGCCGGCAGCTCGCGGACCTCGGAGGCGGGACTTCCGGTCGGCCGCGAGCGGATTGGCCGGCCGGCCAAGAGCTTCTGGGTCGCCGCGGGCAGCGCGGCGGCACTCTCGTTTCTTACCTGGAGGCCGTCATACTCGCTCTGTATGCCTGGTGCAGCTTGTTTTCTAATTGCCATCATAAAATGCGAACGTTTCGCACGGATTTGCAAAGGCGGCTTTTTTTTTTAATATCGCGGTGCGATTTAGGCGCGGTGACATTAGACAACACGTTGCCCTTTGTGAAGGTGCTCCCCTTTCACGGGTCTGTCATGATTCATTGTTCAGGAAGACTCGCAAATGTCAGATAACGCAAAGAGCCGTCAAGTGGCTCGGACGCGGGCAGGACTCCCCGAGGCGGGAGGCCTGGCTTTGTCGCGGGCTGTCCTTGTGTTTGTGGCTGTGTTGGTCATAGCCAATTAATCATAAGAATATGGTCGCCAGCGCTAGTACTCTCCTATCAGGTGTCCTCTCAACGAGAAATCTGTGATGCAATGGATACAAATGTGTAAGTGCGTCTACGCCTTTTAAGTGCCAGGAGATGTGAGTGGATGCACAGCCTCGCCATTTACGTTTGAAATGTCTCCCGATGCCCTTTCTCTATTCTCTGGACTCGCCCCGCTGCCCAGCACGTCAGTGAAGTAACAAAGGTCTGTGTCCCAACATTTGGGTGTTTGTGGGTACTGCCTAACGCGTTGGGCTTTGACATCTAAAGATAAATGAGTGTTTAATTATTTTGAAATAATAGGGAACAAAAGAGTGAACATGGCAAGGAGGATTCCTTTGTGCAGGGAGTCCTTTAATGTTCATGTTGCTTGAGGCCAGTGGCCGGTTGTACTTTTAGCAGGGCGGGGGAGGTCGGGGTGCTAATGCACACTTAAACACTCACTCACACTCATGCATTCACAGACGAATGGATACACACACATCCATTGACAGCTCTCACGACCTAATATTCATGCACACACGCACGCACCAAACATTAAAATTTAAATCATACTTACCTGCATAGCTCTGCCTCTGAGATCCCTGGAGGGCTGGGACTGCTGCTCTCCCTCATTGGCTGACCTAACGCCAGCTAGTGAGAGAAGTCAGCAGTCCCTCACTTGCCCAGAGTGGGATGGGATCCATGAGACTGCTGGCACCACCCCATTCTGTGACAAGAAGTCAGTGATTGACAATCGGCCCTGGGCACTTTATCATGTTGTCTGCGTAGTGTTTACATGCAATTGCCTAATTATTGATGGTTGTCTTTTAAGGCATTGGGGTTGCTGTTTTTGTCCCATTCAGTACACAATCCCTGGTGAATGTCTTGCTCAGCTTTTCTTGCTCAGTATGCAGTGGGGTGCCTTCTGTGAGTTTAATTGGTTCTATCCATGTAGAGAACTTCTTCAGTGACATGCTCATGGTTATAATGAGAATAGAATTATCTAAACTTTCATGCTCTAATTAGCTTTTTAGGATTTCCAACTCTGGCTAAGAATTATGAACTCAATGCAGTCACTTTTGAAGAAATTCCATTCATCTGCTTCACTTCACAATGGACTGGAATGTGGCCTATGCGATTACCAGTGGCTGAAATAAATTCAAGCATACATTTATCATCTTGTTTTTGTTGCAGTTGACTCTCTAACTGCGAATGGTATGCCCAGACGTGGGTCAATGTGCCATAGGGCACAAGCTATATCTAACTGATGGGGCCTAAGTGGGTTGAAACCGGTTTGGGTTGCTTGTGGTCTCTTCTGTAGGGGGCTCGCCTGGAAGTTCGAGATGGAGTGTTTGTATGAGGAGCTGGATCGGTAATGATTTGTACAAGACAATACTTTGTCTAGTGTGGCATGGTAGGCATAAAATAATGGACTGGCATTCATCCTGATGACTTCACACCCTCACCCTCACACACCCTCACCCTCACACACCCTCACTCACCCTCACCCTCACACCCCCTCACCCTCACACCCCCTCACCCCCTCACACAACCTCACACTCACACACACTCACCCCCCACCCTCACACACCCTCACCCTCACACACCCTCACACACCCTCACCCTCACACACCCTCACCCTCACACACCCTCACTCACCCTCACACCCCCTCACCCTCACACCCCCTCACTCACCCTCACACCCCCTCACCCTCACACCCCCTCACACACCCTCACACACCCTCACCCCCTCACAGCCCCTCACCCCCTCACAGCCCCTCACCCCCTCACAGCCCCTCACCCCCTCACAGCCCCTCACCCCCTCACAGCCCCTCACCCTCACAGCCCCTCACCCTCACAAAATCACTATGTGAATGTGATGTGATGTGAATAGGCTTTTATAGAGCGCTCTTACACTCCAGGGAGCATCTTGGCGCTAGACATCGCTGTCCCGACAGAGAAGAAGTAGGGATGCTGCTTAAGGTAGGTCCTATATGTAGATCCTGGTCTATGAGTAAAGTGTGGGTTAGATTAACGCTAAGCAAAGTGAGTCTTCGATTTTGAAGATCCATGTTTTGAGCATTTTACGAAACAGTTTTTCGGAATGGATCAGGCGCATTTGTGATGGGAGCTTGTTCCAGGCTTTGGCTCCAAGTACTCCGATGGATTTTCCACCTTTTGTGGTAAGTCTGAATTTGGGGACTGCGAGTAGGTTTAGGTTGGATGATCTGAGTGACCGTGGGGGAGTGTATCTTCCAAACCTCTGGGACAGGTATGTCGGTCCTGACTGGTGGTAGGCTCTGAACGTAATGAGCAGGATTTTAAATAGCACTCTTTTGTGGATGGGTAACCAGTGCAGGGTTTTGAGTGCTTTTGAGGCAGATGATTTCCTGGGTAGTCTTAGCACCAGGCGGGCGGCGGCGTTTTGAACCATCTGCAACTTGTGCAGAACAGCTCTGTTTGAGCCTGCATAGATGCTGTTGCAGTAGTCTAAGCGGGATGTGATGAGGGCTACTGCCACAGTCTTTCTAGCTGTTAGGGGAAGGAGGTCGAAGAATCTTCTAAGACTTTTGATGATATTGAAACAGGACCCTGCCACTGTACCTGCTTGTTGCTTGAAGGATAAGGCTTCATCAAACCTTATCCCTAGGTTACGGGCCGACGTGATGGTGTTAGGGGGAATTTCGGCGTCTTGAGGCCACCAATTGGAGGGGGAGAAGAGGTTGTTTTGGCCGAAAGGGAGGATTTCAGTTTTACCTGAATTACATTTGAGATGGTTCGTTCGCATCCAATCAAAGGTTGCCGTCAGACAGGTTTTTAAATTTTCCTCCGCTTTGGAGGAGTTGTTATCCAGTACTAGGATAAGCTGGGTGTCGTCAGCGTAAGATATCGTGCTGATGTTAAAGGATGTGATGAGTTCTATCAGGGGGGTCATATAAAGGTTGAACAAAACCGGGCTCAAGCTTGAGCCTTGTGGTACCCCTGTTTTTATGGTTTTTTCATCCGAGCAGTAGTTTCCTAGCACGGTTACTTGTCTCCTATGGCTTAGAAAGTTTTTCAGCCATTCGAGGGCAGTTCCTGCTAGCCCTGACTCTGTCAGGCGGCCTATCAACACGGGGTGTGAGACCGTGTCAAAGGCCGCCGACAGGTCGAGCAGGATCAGGACGGCCTTTTTCCCTTGGTCCAGTGCCATCTTGAGGGTCTCTACAGTATGTAGGAGGGCTGACTCTGGAGTGTTTCGCCCTAAAACCAGCCTGGTTTGGATGAAATAGGTGGTTTTCCTCTAGATGTTTTGTCAACTGTTTATTAACTGCCGCCTCGGTCAGTTTGAACAGTAGTGGGAGCAACGAGATGGGACGAAGGTTGGAGAGCGTGGTGGGGTCGGGTAGGGGCTTTTTCTGCAGAGGCTTGACTGCTGCAAGCTTCCATTCAGCCGGAATGGATGCAGTAGTCAGAGAGGAGTTTATAATGGAGTTTATGGCTGGATTTACCGTGTCCACCAGAGTGTGGAGCAGCATAGGGGGGCATGGGTCAAACGGGGAGCCTGATTTACTGGAGAGGATTGCTTGTCGGGATTCGCCGAGACTGATGTGAGTAAAAATTTTCAACTGGGGTTTGTTGTTAATTGGTGGCGTTGCATCATAGGGGGGGGGGGTTCAGGAGGGTCAGGGAAGTCTGAGGTAAGTTTGAGTATTTTCTGTTCGAAGTAGTCAGCTATGTCGTTACAGAGAGCTAATGAGGGTGGTATTTCTTGCCTGAGGATTCTGGGGTTCATAAACTCGTCAACAATTTTAAAGATTTGTTTCTGGTTATTGTTGGACCGATTAATTCTTTGAAGAAAATGGTCTTTTTTGGCGGTTTTTATCATAGAGTGATATATTTTCCTCGCGATTTTATAGGCAAGAGCTTCCTTAGGATCATAGTTTTGACGCCATTTCTTTTCGAGAACTCTGATCTCTGTACGTTTGGCTTTTATTTCGGGGGAGAACCAGGGTGCCGATTTTCTATTCTGCTTTTTTCTTACTTTCTAAGAGTTGGCCGGACCACAGCACTCCGAGATCCAATTGCAAAATGTTTTGTAATCGGATTCTGTGTCTCCGGACAGCGATGGTTTAGATTTCTCTGCGGTGAGCAGGAGATTTGGTGAGTTGGCAAGCTTTTTCCAGTCTTTTTGCATAGGGACTTCAATTTTTTGGTTGACGGTGTTAGACCTTTTCTTGTTGGTGGTTAGATTAAAAGGGATTAACCAGTGGTCGGTCCATGTTTGGATCCGCGGGTCTTCGACAGTTAGGGTATTGGTATTGGTGCAAATGCAGTCTAGAATATGGCCTGCTTTATGCGTGGGCAATTTGGTCAGTATTTTCAGTCCTAGGATATTTGTTACGTCGTTGAGCCATATGGTGTTGGGGACGTTGGGTTTGTCTAGGTGGAAATTTAGGTCTCCCAAAACGTTGAAGTTTGCGTATTTTAAGGTGAAAGTGCTGAGAGCATCTTCGAAGCTTTCGAAGAAACCGTTTTGAGGTCCTGGGGGGCGGTAGATGAGGGCTCCCGCAAAGGTATTTTCCTCATTTAGTTGGATGCAGAAACCCATGCTTTCTGCCCCTTTTACGTCTGGGAGTTCAATGGTGGTACATTTCAGTGAATCTCGATGGATGATGGCCAGGCCACCACCTCTGAGTTCTTGTCTGTCGATCCTCTGAATGAGGTATCCTTGGGGGACAGTTTGGGCTATGATCGGGTTGCACCATGGTTTCAGCCATGTTTCGGTTATGAAGAGCATGTCAATGTCGTTTTCCGTAATGAGATCATGAATGTGCTCACCATTTTTGCAAATGGACCTTGCGTTGATCAAGGCTCCTCGAAGCGAGGTTGCGTTATTCATGTTAGGTAACTGTTTTTCCGGAGTGAGGAGAGTTCTGCAATGGTGGCAGCATGCGGGTCCTACCCATGTCTCGGCATTAATAATGTTGAGACAGTGATTTTTGTTGTGATTAAGAGCAAGTAGATCAGCTCGGGTATAGGTAGGTAGTTGATTTGTACGTACCGTGGGTTGGGCAGCGTGTCCGGCCCTGGGCCCGGCCGTGGCACGGAGGGGCACAGACGGGCTTGCCTTAGGCGCGCCTTTGGCGCGCAAACGGCGCTCCCGCTGCGCTCGTCCGCTGCGAGTCCTGCCCAGGCACATGATTTATGCGGGGGAGTCGGGGCGTTGAGGGGGGTGTGGCCAGCAGAGGGGGCGTGTCTCAGGACGCGCCTCGCCCTCGAAAATGGCGATGGAGATGGGGGGTGTCGTTGCAGCGCTACCACTGTTTAGAGTGCCAAGAGTGAAATAGGTAAGTGAAGAATAAAGCACAAAGTATCACAAAGTAATTTTTAAAATGAGTCTTAGCGCTCCCGGCTTTCCGCCTCAGGAGACCGATGTCAATGAGTTGTAAAGCGACGGCGCTTTATTTATACCCTGGAAGGGGGCGTGGCCAGCAGAGGGGGCGTGTCTCAGGACGCGCCTCGCCCTCGAAAATGGCGATGGAGATGGGGGGTGTCGTTGCAGCGCTACCACTGTTTAGAGTGCCAAGAGTGAAATAGGTAAGTGAAGAATAAAGCACAAAGTATCACAAAGTAATTTTTAAAATGAGTCTTAGCGCTCCCGGCTTTCCGCCTCAGGAGACCGATGTCAACCACAGCATCACTGAACGCCACAGCATCACTCGTTTGCCATCACAACATCACTCAGCGCCACCACAGCATCAATCTCTGCGACCATTCAACAACACCTGGTTCAAATATGCTCTCTCAATGTTTCAAGCTTTATTACAAATGTAACAAAAAGATGTTAATATTTCACTTCTGTTCTTGGAATTTCGTTCACAATAAAATACACTGAACATAATCTTCACAAAAGTTATTTACAAAACTTTAAGCTATTGCCATTATAAATTACAATAACTTTTATTCAATTATGAACTATTGAAAAAAAATTAAAAGTCATTGTTATTTGTAATATCAATACATGTAAGTCACGTAAATGCTATAGCTGTCACATTTGAGAAAGTTATAACTATTGGCATTGTAAATGACAAAGCTATTAATTTAGCTATTTTCAAAAACAAAACATAAATAAAAAAATTGTCATTTACAATACCAATAGCTCAAACGTTCCTAATGCGAGACCTATTGCATTGCAAATGCTTGTTTCCTTAAGATTGCAGACCCAGACCCTCAATAGGGCAGCAAAGGTGTTGAGTTTGTTAGGATCGCTAGTTTTGTGCTATATCAGATGCAGCCAAAAGGAATGCCATATCCACTATGTACTGTGCAAATCAAGAGCCCTCCCATTCCTACATAGATACCAGAAGATTTATTTTCGGGAATCATTGGATTGGGCATCCCAGGATCTAACCTCCTGCCACTACTTCTGAATCCCATGACAATTTCAGACCATATGGAAGAATTGACACATTTCTGCACCAGATGTTCGACAGATGGGTTTGAACACCTATCATTTGTCATAACTTTTCTGAGGTATAATAGACTTTGAAAAGAATACAAATTTCGATGAACCATAGACAAGCAGAGATGGCACTTTCCAAAGGAGCCATCCCCCACCTACCTTACCTGGTCATGCTCCCAAGAAGACTGGGTGTCTTAAACAGATGAAGGGAATCTATGACCAGTGATTGGGAAACCCTCAAGATATACTGCCCAACCAAAGCATTATCAACTATTTTAACTTCCAGGGGACTAAATTCTAAAAGGGCCATCACATCTGCAGTTTAACACTCTCACGCATGCTGCCATAGTTGAATATAACTACAGAATTGGTAACAGTAGAGTTCATACACATCTGAAATTAGCTCAAGGATTTCCTATAACTGGAGTCCTATGTATCCTCCAGCTTGGAGGTTACAATGAAGTCTATTGTCAAGACCAAGACATGGAACAACCTCTCCCAATACATCAGAGCCTCCTCCTCAGTTCTTGCGTTCCGCAAGAAGCTGAAGACCTGGCTCTTTGTATATGCACCTTGGGGACCGTACACCTAAACACCTGCCTAAGCACCTGAATACCCTCTCAGGTGATTAGTGTGCCATAAAAATCAATAGAACATAATATAACCCCTCCAGATTATCAAAGTATGCCAATCACATGACCTACCACAGGGGCATTACTTATGTTAATGTGCACTCCCATTTAGCCCAGTGCAACAACTTCTACCAGCATCACAACTCCAATTCAGTAGGCAGGGAGTCTTGAGCTGTGGAGCAGTCCAGCTATCAACATGGATTCTAAATGGGGTCATATCGGGGGCGTGGCCAAGATGGCGGCGGAGTAGGACGTGCTTTACAGTCCCTCCAGCGCCACCAGGTCTTTAGCTTTGTTTCATCGACCAGTAGTGTGCCCATCCATGCCTACAACAGTGCGGCCCTAAGTCCAGAAGCTTGCCCGAACCTGGCGGAGCCCCTTTGGTCTGAGCCGAGCGGATGTGGAGTGGGATAGCGGAGTGAGGCCTTAGCAGACAGCTGCCCAGACGGGCCTCGTGGCAGCAGAGCGCGAGGGCCTACGGACGCTGAGGTGGAGTGTTGGAGGCTCGTCGCCGCCGGTGCTGTACGAGCGGCGTGGCGTCAGGAGCGGTTATTGCGGCGCCAGGGGAGGCCGAGACACACCCGTGGAGCATTGCGTGGTGCGGAGAGAAGAACGGTGACGCCAGCCAATGGAAAAGAGGGGCGGGGCTTAACCTCGTTAGGGAACTCACTCTAAGTCATTAAGTCTCGCCAGCGAGACTGCGGATGTGAGCAGTCTTACGCTAGCCGAGACCTAAAAAGGAAAAGACATCCTGCAATAAAAAGCTGTAGCAAAGAAAAGGGTGGGTTAAAGTGTGGGGGAGGCGGGAGAGAGACGGGGTAGGTGGAACCCTCAGTGGAGTGAACAGCTCTTTGCATATAGACAAGGAGCACTAATGGAATGTAGAACAGCTAATAAAAGCAATATTTTGAAACTAAGTGCGTGATTACATACATTTATATTGCAGCTTGTGTGTTAGCAATGGCAGCCATGCATAGTCATCAATTTATGACTATCTCTCACCCCAACATTAACAGTTTTGGAATCTTGTATCTTTATACAGAGTTTGACTCCTCTACATTCAATGCGAGGGCAATCTGGCCGAGATATCTGTCCCACTATTGCTCATTGGGGTGTGGGCTGGTGAGAGGGGGAAAGAAGCAACACAAATGAACGAAGGGGCAAGTGAAAACACAAGTACTTGTGTGGAGTGCTTAAAACAAAGTAGAAAGTAGCACCTAAAACAGGAGCCGTGGATGGAACAAGCACTTGGTCCATACACTGGGAGAGGGCCAAACACAGGCAGAGGCACAGAGCATGCATGCCATGGACAAACATGAACAGATACGAAGGCGACATTGGAGCAAACAAATGGCAAGCCTATGGGCAGGCAGAGGCCCATAGACTGTTAACGTCTCTTTGATACAGCGCATGTGCTGTCTAGACGAGAACTAAAAGCTTAGGTCAAAGAGAACACCCCTGCCTGGGGCCTCTCTAAATTGGGATTCTGGGACTAATTAGAGGTAAGAGACAAGCAGCTTTCACCACCACTGATCATATCATCATGCAAGTAACACTGAGGTTTTCAATAAATTCTTAGGTCTGGGCTAAACTTTGTTTGACTTGGAAAATCTACCTGTCTGGATTGCATTTAAGTTTCGAAGAATCCAAACTGGCTTAACCTTTAAGTACAATAGAGCTTGTTGTGTATAAAACAGGTTTGGCTGTTGAAGCAACTTGTCTCTGGGATTCTACATCTTCTCACCAGGATTTTTCTGTTGTAAGCTATTAAGTTTGAGTCAGTTCAGACAACATGTACTTAGTTTGGATTTACATACTAACAGTTGCAAAAAACCATAACATAGATTAAGTCTTCTTAAAGCAATCTAATAAACCCTTTAAGCCATGTTTACTGGAGCCATGGTCAATTTAATGTTGGATTAAAGTGTAATCCTCTATTGGGTTTGCCCAGTAAGACTCCCTCTCAGGAAGTTTATTATGTGATTGCAGCTAGGCAACCAGTCGCCTTAATTCGGGTCCCCAATAGAAAATATTTCAAATGTCTCTGCCTTTTCAATAAATTAAAGTACAGTAAGGCCTCAACACATCCATGGGCGAAAGATTTTAAATTGAAGGACTACAGATAATCTTAGATGGCCAGAACAGGCTCTTTAATTGTAAGGGTCCTTCAAACTATTGGCAAAGGATTAAAGAAGAACTAGCACTCTTGGGGGACAGCTCTGCAACTCTCCCTCAACACTACAAGCTAATCCCTGAAAGTTTAGGAGCAGTCTCAATGCCAACTTCTCTTGTTCTCGTGCAGGGCTTGCCGACAACACCGGAGACAACTTTGTAGTAGAACTGCTCTACCAAGATATTCTTATAAATTCATTCATACATAAATACATAGAAATTGTGTTTCAAAGGGCCTGAGAAAAATCTGATTTGTTGCTGCACTTTAACACCATCGCTGCTAGCGATATTCTGCTGCTCCGCTGGATTTTTCAAAAGTCCATTGTTCATGACGAGCTGGGCTCGTCATCAGTGTTTGAGGAGGCTACACCATGACGAGCCCAGCTCGTCATGAGTGTGGAAGGGGTTAAGGCTGAAGTGAGCTGGAAGTGTGAAATTCCAGGAGCAGTAGGGAGTTGATGTTGGATTTAAGTGAAGTATGCACTAGGATGTTCAACTACATCAATATACAGGAGTCACTGACCCAGCTTTCGTCTCATTCCACTTGGGAGCTGCAGCTAACACCAAGATAATTCCTGTAAGGCTATAGCCATGAAAGGCCATTCATGAGATAAGGGAATGGACCCACGGTTGTATTGGGTGGCAGTGGGTTCGGTTGTTTACCCAGAAGGATCAGTACAGACTGACTGAGGTGCCTATCCAAGGCTAACCTGTATTTTGAGGGGAGGGGGATGAAGATAATGCAATCCATCCACTGGAGCATGAATTTTTAAAGGGCAAACTCAAAAAATGACCAACATATTTGACATTTCTACTGGGGCGATCACAGTATTCAACTAATAGCAGTAACAGTTGTTCTCCGGGAACAATTATGTATACATAAAGTCATATTATACCGACGTGATACCAAACTGTGATTAAGAAGGTAAAAAGGCTTGGGTAGTGGCTCTCTTTCCCTCAGAGCAACTACACTGTAAACAAATGCTGGATGGACTTTATTTGGCTACTGAGCATCTAATCATTAAATGTGTGACAGTGCAGATTTATCTTGTACTGGAGCAGTGGCATATAGGCAATCACAATTTCATAATTATATTTGAGAAGAGTTTATTCATTTTTTTTTTTATGTTTGAAAAATATGTAAACAGCGTTTTATCCCACGAGATTTCAATTCCCGGAATGATGAGGACTACACCCAGACCAGTGAATTCTTTGAATTGCTTCATTTATAAAGCTTCCATCAGAGACCGGTATGTCCTACTCATACTTCCTTTGGTTCCTAATTTCGCTGATCCTTTGAAGGTGTATTTCAAAACGTGTCTTTTGATGGATTTGTGTACTCAGTTAATCTGTCAATTCTTCAGGAACCTAATCCAACCACTGTGCTTAATCGGTTACCACCACGTTGGTCCTGATGACGACCCTCTAATATTTACCATGTCGTTGAAACGCCGGCTACGTTAACAATGGACTGATATTGATAGAAATTATGTATACATTGTACTCTAACCTGGACTCTTGTTAAAGGGTCCATAATTAGCCTCTTGCTTGTACATATTTGCAAATAGACTTGTGTACATTATTCGCATACGTCACTCTTCACAGTACCTTTGGAGCACCTACAGGATGAAAAAGTAATCATTCAGAGCAAATTATAATTTTTTGGTATATTTACTCCACGTTTTTCATGGACATTTTAACTCCTTAATTACATTTGGACCCCCCCAATAAATAAAGTAATCATTAAAAAATTGAATACAAATATTGAAAACTATAAACATCTAGGAGCAAGTGTTTCACAAGATAATTGGTAGAGACTTCATTTTTTGTTAGATGAAATTCTAAATATGCATTATAACAGTCTTGCTAAGGAAATTTAATGCCAAGCGTTATGCCTTGAATGCCCTTCTGTCCCATATTAAAAAAGACAAAAGAACATTTAGTAGTTCTAGTAGGAAGATTAATGTTTGGTTTACTGAGTTAACTTCTCAATCGGAACAAAAAGGGTCGTCCATAAAGTAGATTAAGTGGTAAGAATCCAGACAAATTAGCATGCAGCTACCATCATTACGTCTACAAAAAAAGGAGTGCATTAGCCAAGCAGACTTATTGTAGCAAATTAATTGTAGAAGACAGGCAATTAAGGGATGAACTATAAGATCTTTAAGGTAATTAAATCCCTTGTAAATACTGGGATATCAGAGGAGACAAAAATACAAGTTAGGTGGCAAATTATTAAGTATGACCAACAAAAATAATCCATGTTTTAAATCTGAAAATATTATTTTCAAAAATCAAATGCTGGATGAGTTTACTAATGAATGTACAAGTCGATTGTAAAGATGCAGCTCTTTCGATTTGATGACCATATTAGTACTAATAGTGGCCAGTCTAAAACCAACTCTTGCAAGGGAGGAAAGGCCTTCCTATTTTATGAATATAGACAAACCTTAGTGTTTTGACAAATAAAACAAGAATTTTCAAAGCAATAGGTGTCACATTACTTAATGTTTGAGCTACTGGTGTTGCAAATAATAATGCAAACAGCTCAAACATTCAGTAATGCGAGACCAATTGCTTTGCAAAACCTTATTTTTAGGTCTCGCTGAGCCAACGCGCATGTGTTGCTCTGCGAGAGTTCAGTAAGGGGCATTCAAAAGTGCTACCAAAGGCTGCAGGCGAATGAGGTAGAGTGCTTGTGCACCAGGGGCGCGCACCATTTGTCAGCCTGCAGCCTTTGGGAGCACTTTTGCGGCAGCTTTGATGTTCTCAGTGAGCCGCGTGGCCATTGAGAACATCAAAGCGGCCACGAAAGTGCTCACCATTTGCCACCCCCTCCCTTAACCCACTTCCTACTTTTTTCTCTTTACCAAGCCTTCCATAAAGGGCACAAATGTAGTGTCGCCTGTGAGGATGACTCAGTTTGGACTGGGCCCACGCAGGCTTTCAAGACCTGCAATTTGTGGGCCTACCGTGTGTAATGAAAGGATCCATATCTACAAAAATGTCTGTTAAGTTTCAGCGTGTATTTTTCTATCTATCTCTCTATCTGTCGCCCTCGCCCACACACACACACACACTCTGTCGCACTCACACACTCACTCTGTCGCACTCACACACTCACTCTGTCGCACTCACACACTCACTCTGTCGCACGCACTCACTCTGTCGCACGCACTCACTCTGTCGCACGCACTCACTCACTCTGTCGCACGCACACACTCACTCTGTCGCACGCACACACTCACTCTACCGCGCTCACTCACTCTACCGCGCTCACTCACTCTACCGCGCACGCACACTCACTCTGTCGCACGCACACACTCACTCTGACGCACGCACTCACTCTGTCGCACGCACTCACTCTGTCGCACGCACACACTCACTCTGTCGCACGCACACACTCACTCTGTCGCACGCACACACTCACTGTCGCACGCACTCACTCACTCTGTCGCACGCACACTCACTCTACCGCGCACGCACACTCACTCTACCGCGCACACTCACTCTACCGCGCACACTCACTCTACCGCGCGCGCACACTCACTCTACCGCGCGCGCACACTCACTCTACCGCGCGCGCACACTCACTCTACCGCGCGCGCACACTCACTCTACCGCGCGCGCACACTCTACCGCGCGCGCACACTCACTCTACCGCGCGCGCACACTCACTCTACCGCGCTCACTCACTCTACCGCGCTCACTCACTCTACCGCGCTCACTCACTCTACCGCGCTCACTCACTCTACCGCGCTCACTCACTCTACCGCGCTCACTCACTCTACCGCGCTCACTCACTCTACCGCGCTCACTCACTCTACCGCGCTCACTCACTCTACCGCGCTCACTCACTACCGCGCTCACTCACTCTACCGCGCTCACTCACTCTACCGCGCTCACTCACTCTACCGCGCTCACTCACTCTACCGCGCTCACTCACTCTACCGCGCTCACTCACTCTACCGCGCACGCACACTCACTCTGTCGCACGCACACACTCACTCTGACGCACGCACTCACTCTGTCGCACGCACTCACTCTGTCGCACGCACTCACTCTGTCGCACGCACACACTCACTCTGTCGCACGCACACACTCACTCTGTCGCACGCACACACTCACTCTGTCGCACGCACACACTCACTCTACCGCGCACGCACACACTCACTCTACCGCGCACGCACACTCACTCTACCGCGCACACTCACTCTACCGCGCACACTCACTCTACCGCGCTCACTCACTCTACCGCGCTCACTCACTCTACCGCGCTCACTCACTCTACCGCGCACGCACACTCACTCTGTCGCACGCACACACTCACTCTGACGCACGCACTCACTCTGTCGCACGCACTCACTCTGTCGCACGCACTCACTCTGTCGCACGCACACACTCACTCTGTCGCACGCACACACTCACTCTGTCGCACGCACACACTCACTCTGTCGCACGCACACACTCACTCTACCGCGCACGCACACACTCACTCTACCGCGCACGCACACTCACTCTACCGCGCACACTCACTCTACCGCGCACACTCACTCTACCGCGCGCGCACACTCACTCTACCGCGCGCGCACACTCACTCTACCGCGCGCGCACACTCACTCTACCGCGCGCGCGCACTCACTCTACCGCGCGCGCACTCACTCTACCGCGCGCGCACACTCACTCTACCGCGCGCGCACACTCACTCTACCGCGCGCGCACACTCACTCTACCGCGCGCGCACACTCACTCTACCGCGCTCACTCACTCTACCGCGCTCACTCACTCTACCGCGCTCACTCACTCTACCGCGCTCACTCACTCTACCGCGCTCACTCACTCTACCGCGCTCACTCACTCTACCGCGCTCACTCACTCTACCGCGCTCACTCACTCTACCGCGCTCACTCACTCTACCGCGCTCACTCACTACCGCGCTCACTCACTCTACCGCGCTCACTCACTCTACCGCGCTCACTCACTCTACCGCGCTCACTCACTCTACCGCGCTCACTCACTCTACCGCGCTCACTCACTCTACCGCGCTCACTCACTCTACCGCGCTCACTCACTCTACCGCGCTCACTCACTCTACCGCGCTCACTCACTCTACCGCGCTCACTCACTCTACCGCGCTCACTCACTCTACCGCGCTCACTCACTCTACCGCGCTCACTCACTCTACCGCGCTCACTCACTCTACCGCGCTCACTCACTCTACCGCGCTCACTCACTCTACCGCGCTCACTCACTCTACCGCGCTCACTCACTCTACCGCGCTCACTCACTCTACCGCGCTCACTCACTCTACCGCGCTCACTCACTCTACCGCGCTCACTCACTCTACCGCGCTCACTCACTCTACCGCGCTCACTCACTCTACCGCGCTCACTCACTCTACCGCGCTCACTCACTCTACCGCGCTCACTCACTCTACCGCGCTCACTCACTCTACCGCGCTCACTCACTCTACCGCGCTCACTCACTCTACCGCGCTCACTCACTCTACCGCGCTCACTCACTCTACCGCGCTCACTCACCCTACCGCGCTCACTCACCCTACCGCGCTCACTCACTCTACCGCGCTCACTCACTCTACCGCGCTCACTCACTCTACCGCGCTCACTCACTCTACCGCGCTCACTCACTCTACCGCGCTCACTCACTCTACCGCGCTCACTCACTCTACCGCGCTCACTCACTCTACCGCGCTCACTCACTCTACCGCGCTCACTCACTCTACCGCGCTCACTCACTCTACCGCGCTCACTCACTCTACCGCGCTCACTCACTCTACCGCGCTCACTCACTCTACCGCGCTCACTCACTCTACCGCGCTCACTCACTCTACCGCGCTCACTCACTCTACCGCGCTCACTCACTCTACCGCGCTCACTCACTCTACCGCGCTCACTCACTCTACCGCGCTCACTCACTCTACCGCGCTCACTCACTCTACCGCGCTCACTCACTCTACCGCGCTCACTCACTCTACCGCGCTCACTCACTCTACCGCACTCACTCACTCTACCGCACTCACTCACTCTACCGCACTCACTCACTCTACCGCACTCACTCACTCTACCGCACTCACTCGTCGCCACCACAGCCTCAATCTGTGCAACCATTCAACAACAACTGGTTCAAATATGTTTTCTCAGTGTTTCAAGCTTTATTACAAATGTCACAAAAAGATGTTAATATTTCACTTCTGTTCTTGGATTTTCGTCACAATAAAATACACTGAACATAATCTTCACAAAAGTTATTTACAAAAGTTTAAGCTATTGTCATTATAAATTACAATAACTTTTATTTAAGTATTATTAAAAAAATAAAAAGCCATCGTTATTTGTAATATCGATACACCTAAGTCACGTAAATACAACACATATTACATTACAAATGCTATAGGCGCCATTTGCGAAAGTTAAAACTATTGGCATTGTAAATGACAAAGCTATTAATTTAGCTATTTTCAAAACCAAAACAAATCAAAAATGTGTCACTTACAATACCAATAGCTCAAACTTTCCTAATGCGAGACCTATTGCATTGCAAATGCTTGTTTTTTTAGGGATCGTAAGCCCTGTACTCTGCATTTTAGAACTTGCGGCTTCGCTGTTTTCAGTACATTTATGGAATTAAATATACAAAAGCGCTGTTGTTAAAAGCCTTAACATAGAGAACGTGTCACAAATTGTGGCTTAAGTGAGGACGGAGGGGCAGAGGACTGACTAGTAAAGATGGTCAATTAATACACTAGCCTTGATGCTCTCACACTTCCACAAACACTAGTTCAGGGTCCAGCATAGTCCATCTCACATGCTCCATTTCTGAAGGTAAACAAACTGTGGCAAGCCTGGGAGGGAGTCTCTTGGTCCAGTAATCTCTGCAGGGTTACTGTTGACTCGTGATACAGGCCGCATATCAACTGTGATGGTGAGGAACCACCAAACATCAGCTAGAGACTAATCTGTGGATCCCTAACCACAGTTTGCGAAATGTTCCTATGGTATTCTGCATCCTAAGATTGTTTCTGCAAATCGGGAAAGGGCTGGATAGGAAGCTGAAGGTACAAAAACAGATCCACAAGACTGCTGAGAAGTATTAAGAGGGTACCCACGGATGGTCATCGCCAGGATGAGACAAACCTGGTGAATTACAGGCAGTGTATAAGAGGGGCAAAACAATGAACAAGGAGGGCCTATGTAAGTAAGAAAAACGTGTGGACTTCATTTAACTACGCAAACAGTACATGGTGGGTCGAACAAGGCTGTTGTGATCCTGGTGTTTTTGCTGCCTGTTAAATACAATTACTGTTTCTGTAGCCTTTTTGCAGGACCCACTTGGAAACAAAATGCATTAAGCATTCAAATTATAAAAATCACCAGAATACTGTTGACCGCAAGTCTTCATTCAGAGCTGTATGGACCTCAGAGTGTGAAATTGAAATGCCCAAAAATTAAAGAGTTCTGGGAGAAAATATTCATTTTCATTCAAAAAAGCACTGGGGTGCACACTAAAACCAGAGTGCTCTACCCTTGCCACCGCGTTTATGACCTCAGAGCTAGATTCACAGCACAACAGGGATCTGTTGGACCTCCTTCTGACCTCGGCAGTGAAAATAGTCCTGTCCAACTGGAAGAACACCGCCAAGACGACATTCAAAGGTTGGCTCAATTGGGTGACGTACCTCAGAGGCGCAGATAGCGCCTCTCGGCAGAACTCACCCTGGAGACCAGCAACTAGGGGAATGAGGGCATCACTGGACGAGTACCTGGACCCCTATGAACTTAGCTGAAGAGGGGTGTCTGCCCACAAGGCATAACCCCACAGGGGTCATTTCTCGGACCCACTTTGTGGAATGCGATGCCACTCTCTGTGCGAAATGAGACTAGCTATTTTAAGTTCAGGAAAGCCTTAAAAACCTGGCTGTTCAACATCTGAAAATTACACTCTCAGAGACAAACCACTGAATCAGAAGCGCCGGGAAACCCTTTGTTGGGTAGCTGTTGCGCGATACAAGATAAATAAATAGGCCCAGAATAGACCCACGGCTAAAGTACTCTTCTTGTATACTATTTCCTACCTTCTCTCTTCTATTCGCTTTCTTTTCCTTTTCAACTACTCTTAATCTCCAAGCAAGACAATGAAAGGAGGGGTAGCCAAACATGTATACCACCTATCTGTAACCATGGCAGACAGCCAGTTTGGGCTGATACCCTGTAATGGAAAAGCACGATTACCGGTCTGTAAAATGTAATAAAATACTTCGAAATCAACAAACAGAAAAGGTTATAGTAATTGATACTCAAGAATTGTTGCACGTGTCCCAACACTGGTACGCACACAAATAACGAATGCTCTTGTTGATATGAAGGTTAGTACCAAAATAACGCTGTATGAGACTCGTATCAGAAATAGGGACCAAGTTGCTGTGGGCCTCTAGCGTATTGGTCAGGTTTAACATTTCCTGTCTTATGTCTAGAGCAGAGGTCTTCAATCTGTGGGGCACGACCCCCCGGGCCGTGGAGTCATGAGAAGAAAGCTGCGCACTTCACTGTGCAAAAAGACAACGTCCCCGGCGGTTAATTCCGGTAGTTTAAATGCTTCGGTTGGAGTGTTATTTAGGGACTCTCCTGAGCAGTGAAATCAAAGCCAAGCAGACAGCTAAACACGCCTTTCTGCTGGTGTGCTGCTGGCCTGGAAGAAATGCAAATGTGCACAAGTTAATCTGCAAATGTAAAAGATGTTTGGTCCGGGCTTTAATTGACCGAATCACTTGAGGCTTCCGAAGTGGTAATGCACTGAGCTTGAAGTGCTTGCTTTCAATTGTTATTGTATCTACATAGAGCTTACTAGCCCTGAGAAAGCCTTGAAGGGACAGTTCCGTAAAAAAAATACATTTCATTACATAGGGTCTGATATTACTAAAATCTATGGGCCTCATTTACAATGAAGTGGTGTAGAGCAGCGCCGCAAGTATTTTTTACTGCGTTGCCCTACGCCAATTCAATAGGGCAGGAATGGACTTTATTTATAAGATGAGCTGCAATCCTGTCCTTTCTGTTAGCGCCCAATTTGGTGCCTAGCATTAACACAGGTGTCTGCATTGTTGGCATGATTGTTTTTGTGCAGGAAGGCACACCTTCCTGCACTAAAACAATATGTGGAGGGTTATTCCTCTTTTTATGCAGCCCAAAAAAAGAGGAAAAAATTGACGGAAAATAAAGATATTTCTCCTTGTTGCGCACCCCCTGGGTACAGCGTACATTTTTTTACACATCTTCAGGTTTACAGATCCGTATAAATCTGAAAAAGTGTCAAAACCCTAGGGTGTTGCTTGGGAAAACCAAACGCAATACCCATGGAACACCCCCCACGCCTGATGCACTGTAAGGCAACACAGCGGCTGGCGCTGCCTTACACCATATCAAGAAGGCCATGAAAAGCCATGGAAAGTGACTTTGCGTGGACTCATTAATATGGGTCAGCACTCTGCACAACCAGAGCATCCTAAAAAGTGATGCACTGACAGCGCAAGGGACTTGTAAATAAGCCCCTATATTTTGGAAGCACAATTTTATTGTAAAACATTTTGCGCATTTTGTAGCAGTCTTACTGTGTGTAATGCAAGTATAAAATAAAGATTTACTTATTAGCAGTGCTTTCTGTTTCAGACTGTCACCTCGTAGCACTAAAAATAAACAAGTCACCAACATCTAATTCTACACCTCTCTGGTTCCACTCAGACTTTTGCAGTGCATTAACTAATTGAAGTTTCATAATGTACTGTAGTGCACTTCCCACTAAGTAACTACTTTTTAAAAATGTATTTATTATTCATTAAAGCTTGCTTTTTCTTTTATATGTAGCTACCCGACGATGAAAGACCTAAAAAAGTATAGAATATTTTGTTTTAGCCACATCTTTGACCCAGCCCCCCATGGTCAGACTCTCAAGGCCGCCCAGCCCCCAAAATATAACCGAAGTCAAAAACATCAGCAATGTAATATAATTTGTACTATAGAAATTTACCTATATGTGTGTATTGCTTTTTATTAACCTGTAGAATAGTTGGGTTTTTTTAATATAAAAAAAATGTAAGTTCAAAACTTGAAAATCAGTTTATCAAATGCACCTTTAATCTACTTATACTTACTTCCTTTATGCATCTATATACCTTCCATGTACTTGGATCTATATATTAACTTTCCTCCCCAAAAGAAACATTCAATGCACTACCCTATACCTCTATCAATATATTTAATCTACATATACGTACTTCCTTTATGCATCTATAAACTTTCCATGTACTTAGGATCTACATATTTACCACTTTCTTCTAATTCAGCATATCCAATGCACTACCCTATTTCTCACCCTATACCTCCAGCAATATATCCTCTACATCCACTCACTCATCTCTAACCCCATACCACTACTATGATCCCCAAAATAGCCCTTTCTAGATACTCCCCTACTCTACCCCTCCTTGCACCATCTGACACCTCTTACTATACGGTTACCCTAAAACAAGCCTTTCTAAACTCTTCCCTCTGCCTCATCCCCTCCACATTCTTTTTTACTGATGCCAAGCCTCCCACTACTGCTATGACCCCCCCCCCCAAATAAAGTCTACATCCTCCACGCTTCTATCCCTCCACCATCCTTTTGAATCAAAACAACAGACTAACATGCCCACTTCTCAAACTTCAAATTTCACTATATTAATTCACTACTAATTCTTTATGGGTTCTGGAGTAGCGTGCTACTCACCGGAAAAAGCACTTTAACACCCCATCAGGGGTAACAAGCGCTATATAAATTCAAACCTTTTTTCCTCTTCTATCCGTCGGAATCCAAATAACTGACTAACATATCCACCACTCAAATTTCTACTTTCTTCACCGACAAGGCCAACACTTTGGAAATAGAACTTAAAACGGCAGCGGACAACCTGCCCATCCAACAACACAGACTGAACAATACTACCCTGACAATGAACCACGATGAAGCAAAAAACAAAGCGCATCGGGACTCCTTCAAGCTATATGATCAGAATACTATAGCCAAAATATTATTTGATATCAAACCAAATAACCACTATAATGACCCACTCCCTGCAAAATGTCTACAAAAAAAATCAATCACATCGTCATCCCAATATGGACCAAAATAATAAATGCCTCGCTTTCACAAGGGATCCTCCCAGAATGCTTAAAAACAGGACAATCAATCAATCATAGGCATTTATACCGCGCACTACTCACCCGGAGGGTCTCAAGGCGCTGGGGGGGGTCCGCACTGCTCGAACAGCCAGGTCTTGAGCTTCTTCCTGAAGGAGAGGTGGTCTTGGGTCAGGCGTAGGTCGGGAGGGAGGGAGGGAGTTCCAAGTCTTGGCGGCCAGGTGGGAGAAGGACCTTCCTCCTGTTGTCGCTCTGCGGATGCGGGGGACGGCGGCGAGGGCGTGACTGGTCGAGCGGAGATGGCGTTTGGGAGTGTAGAAGTTGAGGCGGCTGTTGAGGTAAGTCGGGCCTTGGTTGTGTAGGGCTTTGTGTGCGTGGGTGAGGAGCCGGAAGGTGATTCTTTTGTTGATCGGGAGCCAGTGCAGGTCTCTCAGGTGTCTGGAGATGTGGCTTCGTCTGGGGACGTCGAGGAGGAGTCTTGCCGAGGCGTTCTGGATACGCTGGAGTCTCTTCTGGAGCTTGGCGGTGGTTCCGGCGTAGAGGGCGTTGCCGTAGTCCAGACGGCTGGTGACGAGGGCCTGGGTGACCGTCTTCCTGGTCTCGGTGGGGATCCACCGGAAGATCTTACGTAGCATGCGCAGGATGTTGAAACAGGACAATGAGACGGCGTTGACTTGTCTGGTCATGGAGAGGGAGAAGTCCAGGATGAAGCCCAGGTTGCGTGCGTGGTCTGTCGGTTTGGGTGCGTTGCCCAGGGCGGGGGGCCACCAGGAGTCGTCCCAGGCGGAGGGTGAGGAGCCCAGGATGAGGACTTCCGTCTTGTCTGTGTTCAGTTTCAGGCGGCTGGTCGTCATCCACTCGGCCACGTCTTTCATCCCTTCGTGTAGGTTGGCTCTGGCGGTGTCGTTGGTCAGGGAGAGGATCAGCTGGGTGTCATCGGCGTAGGAGATGATGTTCAGGTTGTGTTGGCGTGCGATGGCCACAAGGGCGCTCATGTAGACATTGAAGAGGGTGGGGCTGAGCGAGGAGCCCTGAGGGACGCCGCAGATGACTTCCGTGGCTTCTGATCTGAACGGGGGGAGGCGGACTCTCTGTGTCCTTCCGGCGAGGAAGGAGATGATCCATTCCAGTGCCTTCTCCTTGATTCCGACGTTGCTGAGGCGCTGCACTGGGGTGCGGTGGCAGAGAGTGTTGAATGCCACGGAGAGGTCCAGGAGGATGAGGGCCGCTGTTTCTCCGTTGTCCAGCAGGGTTCGTATGTCGTCAGTGGCAGCGATGAGGGCGGTCCCCATCATCAAAAAACCAACAGCGGACCCTGCAGATCCAAATAACTTCCCGCCCATTTACCAATATTCCATTACTGGCCAAATTAATCGAGAAATGTGTACAAAACCAACTGAGTCATCACATCGCTACCTTATAGACGTACACCTAACCTACCTCATAGCAGTGTGAAACGTTTACTACATAGTTCTATACCTACCTCATTCTCTGAATGGTTATGCTATGTAAGATGTATCTCTAACCTACCTCATGTTATTGTATCTGTGAAGCGCTCTGATACCCAAGGGTCACGTTCGCGCTATACAAAAATTTCTAAATAAAAACTTTCATAGTTCACTACACTAATTCAACACTAATCCTTTATGGGATCCGGAGTAGTGTGCTACTTGCCTTAAACTCTTCAACGCCTCGTCAGTGGAAGTAAGCGCTATATAAATGCAATTACAATACAATAACCAGGAGTCCGTTTTTGCTAAAATAGAAGCATTTGTTTTAATAATGTTAATAAAAACCCTTTTTAGGAAAACGGTATGAAAAAAGATTAAGGGACCACTTCCTACCCTGGAATTACTTGGACCTTACAGTTAATCATTAATGGTTGTAAATGGTATGTTTTAATTAGGATGATATTCAGCTACCGCCAGTTACATGTAGCTGTAAATACCAAGCAGTCAGCATCCCATGAAATATAGTATGGCTTTCCTCAGATGCCGTGCAATAAAGTTGCAGCAAATGCATTACAACTATTATACCAAGGGGAACTGGAATTATGTGATTGAGCAGCCGGGGGGATTTTAGCAAAATTATAGATTTACCGCATTTGCCACATAAACCATCATATGCCTCATAATCTACAGATTTTAACAAGAAAAACAGTTTACTCAAAAGTTACTAAAAAGCAGCGATAGGGGTTGCTACCCAGTAGAAGGCCCTTTGAAAAGCTGCACTGGTCACGTTTTTCTTGCTTATTGCTATATGTGCGAGTTAAACTGGTACTAATGAAGCGCAAACACAGATTGACTATTTCTCAGGGGTCCTTACACCTAAAAAAAAAAGTTGACGATGGGGGTTCTCAAGACAACTGGTCTAGAGACACCAGAAGCTCCTAGGGATTAAAACGGACGTTCACAGTGGCAGGGTTTTGGTTTTCTTCGAATAAACGATGTAGATCAAACACTCCAAAAGTGTCTGAGAAAGGAAAGTCTAGCCCTTCAATACGTAGAACCTGGTAACACAAGCAGTCGTGTAAGCTGAAGAATGCCTCCAACATGCCCCCACGTAGTTATCAAGCACCCCGCGCCCCCACTGCTATCTCTGTCCCCGCACGATTCCTGGTCGCTCCCCGCATCTTTCAACCTCGCATGTCTTTCCCTTCAAAGTCCGTAATACTACACCGCTCTACATATTATACCGAGACCCAGATTCACCTATCCGCCTTCCCTCACATTTCTACCAAGAAACCCTCCACATTCTCAACATAAAAACATCGCAGGCACACCTGGTCCAACTGGTTCTTCAAACCTTCCAGCTGTTGCAGGGACAGCTCGCTAATATTCACCGTCTGCGCCATCTTGGGAGAACCGGACAGGAAGTAGAATTAAGCGACGCTCTGCATCAATAGCAACTCGCTCATCTTTTCCGGAAGAAAAGCTCAACCAATAAACAATCCAACGTCTTCATGAACAGAGAAGAGAGACACGCCGCCCAGTTGGACAAAGACGAAAGACTAATGAATTTTTGGGTACCTTCTTTTCGAAAAGTGACAGAAGCCGCTGAAATGAGTGGGCATAAAATGGCCTACGCTTGCCGAGTTTTTAATTTGTATATGTGAGAATTTTCCACATTTGTACCATGATCTCGTGTGACATTTCAGTGCCTTACTTATGACCCTTCAGGTGACACACTTACTTTTGGGCGCGTTAAAATTTGTAATTGGTGTCTAGGGTACAAGTATGTTTAGATAAGAAGGTCGAAAAGTTTTTCATTGTGGGAGGTGATTAGTGTAGTGTTTCAGCCTCGTAATGGGCTAACCCAAGTGGGTACTGTTTGTAGGGGTCTTTGTAACCACACCCCTGTAGCATACACCATCGAAGAGAAATAAAGGTGTTGTTCAAGTATGATTTATTAACACAACAAGGGCCCGCAGTAGCGGGATAAACAACTATCATAAGGGGAGTAAGCTGTCATCTGTCACCAAGTACCGGTGACGTCACCTTTATACAATGTGAACATTCCATGGTGATGCGGTATGACGCTGCATAACAGAAATAGAAAACACACTAACATGACCCTGTGTCCCATAACTGGCACAACATGTACAACATCTCCCTTCCTCCATGAAAACTTTAACCTGAATTTCATTCCATTACATAGTCTTTAAACCTGGTAGGCAATTTGACTACTCTGCCCGTTCTAGAAAGCTGCCCCCCGGTTAGATTGACATCAACGTTACTCATGTCTGTTACAGTATTTTCATTGTCCTCTACTTCATTGTCTATCATTGACTCATCCTGAACCAAAGCAGTGTCCTTGAAACCAGAAGAGTATCTAGTAGACCCTTCATCTGAAGCCAAAGATGATCCTTGACTGACATTGGGACGTGACAGATCTGTGTTACTAGACACATCATCCCATTCTAGGACACTATCATCTAGGCTTCCTTCTCCTTTTCCTGCACTTCTCATTATAATTTGTTCCTGACCAAGTTTCAGTTTTACTACATCGTCTTTACTGCGCCATCCTTCACCTTCAACAAACACAGCTCCACCAGTCGCTCTGCCAACTCTCATTGGTTTGCTGAGCTTAGATTCTCCTTTGCTCACCAGACCAGGCTTCCTTACTAGCACCCAATCACCTGGCGCTACGATTTTATCCTTAGCTCTGTTCACTTTATCAGAATATGCCTTATTCTTCATTTGTTTACACATTATGTTCTCCCTCACATTGAGTTCCTCTTCACACACTTGTCTTGCTTCAACAGCTGTTTTTTCCCATTCACCTATTTTAGGTGTTATGACATTGTTGCATACTCTTCCTCTCATCAGGAAAAATGGTGTAAACCCTGTCGCTTCTTTAGGCGTATTGTTGTACGCATTGATTTTTACCTTGATAAATTCCTTAACATCCATATCATTTGCAATAGCCATTTGGATTCCTTCTTTAAAGAATCTGTTTATCCTCTCTACTTGACCATTGCTCTTGGGACTGTACAGAGGTACTTTCTCCTGTATTATACCACGTTTTTCTAAGAACTCTATCATTACTTGTGATACAAGTTGTGATCCATTATCAGACACTATAATTTTAGGTTGCCCTTCTCTTTCAAAGGTTTTTTCCAGAAATTTTATTACTACTTCCGTTGTAACCCTTTTCACAAACTTGTAACACACCCACTTAGAGTAGTAGTCCGTCAAAACGATTAAATATTTGCATTCATCCCGCAAAAGATTGAAAGGTCCAGCAAAATCTATTGCTACTTTGGCCCAGGGTCCATTAGGGATTTGCACCGTCTGCAACTCATTTTTCTCTATTCTCCAATGTTTATCTGATTTTAAACATTGCTTGCACTTGTCTACAAGATTCCTAACTTCGCTGTCCACTCCTGGCCACCAATAGTGCATTCTTAGAACGTTCCTTGTGGCCGTTGTGCCTGGATGCCCTCTGTGAGCCATCTGAATTATCTTCTGTCTGAGTCCTAATGGCGGCACAAAGACTTCACCTCTTTTTAAGAATCCATTTTCTAGAGTTAACTCATCACTCACTTGTTGATAATTTTTTAGCTCCTTAGGTAGATTCCTCACATGTGGCCATTTGTTTTGTACATACTCTTTTACCTTGGTCAAAACAGTATCTTTCTTCGTACACTCTTCCCATTCCTCATCATTTATGGATCCTTCACACATTACTGTTGCGTCAATATGCGCGACTACGCATTCGTTGTCTTCCAGTTCCTCATCTATTTTCTCCTTCACTGGTAATCTGGATAAACAATCCGCCCTACTGTTCTTTCCTCCTTTTATGTGTTCAATCTTGAAGTTAAATTCCTGAAGCTTTGACATCAGTCTGATCAGCCTAGAACTTGCGTTGCCATTGCCTCGACCCTTGCCGTCCATCATATACACAAGCGGTTTATGGTCGGTTACAAGTGTGAAACTCTTGCCCCACAGATAGTCTTTGAGTCTTTGAGTTTGTGCACAGCCCACACACAGGCTAAAGTCTCTCGTTCAATAGTGCTGTAATGAATCTCAGTGTCATTTAGCTTCCTGGAAATAAATGCAATTGTGTTCTCTTCATTTCCTTTCCTTTGGCAGAACACAGCACCTATTCCTTCATTGCTTGCGTCTACAGTTACTATGTTGTCTAGTTGCGGATCGTAGGGTTTCAGTGCTGGTGCCCTGGCTATCTCCTCCTTGACTGACTTGAATGCCTCAACCTGTTCATCTTTCCACTCATATTTTACATTTTTCTTTAGCAGTCTCCTGAGTGGTTCCACCTTTTCCGCATATTTCTGGATAAACTTCGCATAATATTCACTGAGGGCAAGGAATGACTTGAGGGTTTCCTTATTTCTAGGTTCAGGGGCCTCCCTTATCGCACAAACTAAATCATCTTTTGGCAAAATACCTTCTGCAGTTAGGACATGCCCTAAATACTCAATCTCTTTTGTCATGAATTTGCATTTGTCCTTTGCGACTGTCATGCCTTTTTCTTTCAACACATCCAGAACCGTTCCAATCAATTGTATGTGCTCATTTTCAGTTTTAGAATGTAACAGAATGTCGTCTTGAAAGGCTTCCACCCCTTTCACTTTCCCAAACAAGACATCCATGAGTTTCTGGAAAACTCCTGAAGACGACGCTAGGCCAAAAGGAAGTCTCACATACCTAAACGCTCCAAATGGCGTGATGAAGGTTGTTAGTTGTTTAGACCTTTCAGACAAGCACACCTGATGATAAGCGGCCCTTAAGTCTATGAGTGAAAAATATTTTGATCCTGACGTTGACTGAAGAATGTCTTTAATTTTTGGCAAAGGATGACAGTTTATTACAATATTTTTATTAAGTGACCTCAGGTCAACACACAACCTAATGTCCCCTGTCTTTTTCTTCTTTGATACTACTATAGCAGAAACCCATTCAGATTCTTCTGCTTCTTCAATCACACCTTCCCTCTTTAGCTTCTCAAGTACTTCCCTTAACTCATTTTTTACTGACAAAGGCACTGATCTTACCTTGTGCTTACATGGAATTGCACCCTCTTTTAGTTTGATGTCATGACTGAAACCCTTTACGCATCCAATTACATTTTCAAACACATCTTTATGCTTTTCCAAAACAGTACTCAAATCAATATCATTTCTTTCCACACAAATGCTGTTCATCCATTCTTCTCTTAATATCACTGGGTCTTTTGCCCCCGGTACTAATACCACCCCCAGTTGGGCTAAATCTCTCCATCCTACTAGTATTCTTCCCTTCTCTGCTACATAGACTTTAGTCTCGATTACTCTCCCCTTAAAGGTTACAGTGTCGATGAAATACCCCAACATGTTTATATCCTTCTCTCCAAAAGCTTTCGGGTTCATATCAGATTCAGTTAACTGCACATTTTTCCATTTTTCTTCGAAAAGGGTATCAGATATAGTTGTTATTGGGGCACCTGAATCTGCAGTAAACTTTAGTTCCACCTCACCAATTTTTACATCGCTGATGGGACCCTTTATCTTACCATCTTCCATTTCTATGTACAACACGATATTCGCACACATTTCTTCATCAAAATTTCCTACCGTGTTTATACTAGTGCTATTACTAATTCTTTTGGTTTTGCATAAAGTGGAATAATGACCATATCTCTTGCATTTAATACACTTTTTACCTACTGCAGGACAGTTTTTAAAGTCAGCTAGGTGTTCACTTGAACCACACCTAAAACAGCATAACTGCTTACCTCCCACCTTTCTTTCATTCACATATTTTTCGTTTGTCTTACCATCCCCTTTCTTCTTCTCCTGCAAGTAAAATACATTAGTGTTATTTCCCGTTGAAGACAGTTCTTTGGTGGAAGTCAAAGATCTTTCGATACCTCTAGCAATATCTATAACTTCCTGCAAGGTTGGTCTTTTGCACGCTAATAATCTCTCCTGCACCTTCCTTGTGTAGCAGTAAAATACTATCTGGTCTCTTATGTATACATCTGTCATCTCCTCATATTCGCATTCTACAGCTAAAACTCTTAAACATGCAACATAGTCCTCGACAGACTCCCCCTCTTGCTGTTTCCTTTGAGCAAATTTATGCCTGGCAACCATTATATTATTCTCCTCATCAAATTGCCTCTCCAATCTTTTTAGCGCTTCCTGATACTCATTCATTGGTACAAATGTTCCCGGTGGACTCTCATATTCGAGTAGGCTGTCAAAAATGTCTTGTCCCGCTTTACCTAATAGCCCAAACAACAAGGAACACTTTCTTTCAGCATCAAAAGCTTTTCCATCTATAGATATGATGTAGTTTTCGAAAGCCCTTACCCACTTCTTCCACTTCATAGTGGGCTTTCCGGGCTCATCCAGAAAACGAGGAGGGGCACATATATTATTACACTCTGCCATGCCAACCCAATATAATTTCTTCTCTGTCGACTACTTTGTCAGAGTATAGGTTGTGGATTACTTTACTTTACTTCCGATTATACTTCTGTGGCTTACTTGTAATCCTTTTTCACACTTCTCCTCAGATTTTCATTTTTCTTCTTGTGCGCGATTTTTCCGTTGTGTGCGCTCTTTGAATATCATGCGTTCGATCTCTGACTGGGATACCATCAAAGATGGCCGCACGTTGTTTACGTTGATGACGTGCGCTGCCGTCTACCAATCAGATAGCACTACCGGCATGCTTCATGCAACTCAGCTGAGGTAACTGACTGACGCCTCAGCTGAGTTCTGTCACGAAGCGCGCCGATCATTAAACATTTAGTCAGATTCTTCCTCAACTTCGCGGCCAGATATGCCTTTTTATCTTCGCCTCACTTATTTACGCTGCACTTTTCTTCTGTGCAATTCTCTCGTACGCTTCAGTCTCTGCTTATTATTTTACGCGCTGCCGATCATTAGCGTTTTGCATTATTCTTCAAAATGCTTTCTTTAGTCAGCGCTTGCCCTTCCTTTGCGTACTCACTCCGTTTAGATTCCTTTAATTTCCTTCCCGCAGTTATTTTCATGGATAAGACCTCGATCTTAAATCATCGCCGATCTTCCTTTATTTCCGCTGGCCCTTGTTGAAACAAACCCTCGTCGCCAATTGTAGCATACACCATCGAAGAGAAATAAAGGTGTTGTTCAAGTATGATTTATTAACACAACAAGGGCCCGCAGTAGCGGGATAAACAACTATCATAAGGGGAGTCAGCTGTCATCTGTCACCAAGTACCGGTGACGTCACCTTTATACAATGTGAACATTCCATGGTGATGCGGTATGACGCTGCATAACAGAAATAGAAAACACACTAACATGACCCTGTGTCCCATAACTGGCACAACATGTACAACAACCCCCTCCTGCGTATAAGCAGTGGGCCGACCCTGCGTCTGCGCGTGTGTGCGCTGCGCTGGTGTGCGAATAAAAGCCCAGGGACCTCGTAATGGGCTAACCCAAGTGGGTACTGTTTGTAGGGGTCTTTGTAACCACACCCCCTCCTGCGTATAAGCAGTGGGCCGACCCTGCGTCTGCGCAGGGGCGGCACGCTGGTGTGCGAATAAAAGCCCAGGGACCTGGGCGTGGCGTCAGGCAGCAGCCGGTCACAGTAACTACAACACGTGTGCTGAGTCCATTCATTTAAGGCCTAGTTCAAACATCACATTGGCGACGAGGTGGTCTTTGCCACCCCACGCCCTTGCCTAAGGTGCGACACGGCGAGGCCCTGCAGCCTCCCAAAATCCGGCGGCCGACCCAGCTCCAGCCGTGCCACGTGGCGGTGTGAGCCCCTAGCTGCCCCGGTGCCGAGCGCACCCCAACCGGACCTGCTGCCTACCTCAGTCGAGGCTCCGGACGCACTAGCTCTCCCTCCCTGCTTCTCATGCCAGGCGGGGGCGCCCAACCTCCAAGGTGAGAGCGCGCTGTGCTCGAGCGCTCCAGCGGTGTCTCCACACCTGCCCACGCCCCGGGCAGCGCCACTACGGGCCCTGCAACTGGCCCCCACCCGCCCAGCAACTCTCTCTCCCGGCGGAGGCCGAACACGCGGAGCTGCGCAACACCCTGCCATCCCTCACGCTTCTCGCGCGCACCGCACCGGTCAGGCCTGCCGTTTCTCACGCATTTCGCGTGAGGTACAGTTTGCTCAGTTTGTGGCCCCTAGTTTCGTTCCTCCTGCTGGCCTGAAGTTCCTAGCCACCTGTGCCAAGCCCAGAGAGTCCACCACCGGCACCAGAGTGCGGAGACACCTCACCCTGAAGTTTGCCGTCAGTGCCTTTGCCACCTGCGCCTGCCCTCACCGGCCAAGGCCCACGTGCCCCCCCTGGAACCATTCACAGTCACCGGCACACCACCGTCACAAGCCACACGGTGGAAGAAATGGGTAGAAAGACTGGAGAACTACTTTGTTGCGGAGGAAGTCGCAGTTGAGCGGCGGCGTGCCATGCTATTGCAGGGGGAGCGATCCACGACATTTCGAAGGATGTGGTGGAGGGTGGCCCGCCCAGAAACTACGCCACGTTGCGCGACGCTATCACCGCATACTTCGAACCGTTCGCCAGCGCCGACTACGAGAGGTTCCTACTCCGCCAAGCCCGCCAGCTCCCAGAGAAGTCCGTTGATGTCTTTTACGCGAGACTGAAGAAGCTGGCAAGCATGTGCACCCTCCCGGATGCTGACGATGAAATCCGCGCCCAATTCATACAGGGCTGCGCGTCTACGAAACTGCGCGAAAGGGTATTGGAAGAAGACAATATGACCATGAGAAACATCCTTACGCTCGGTCGGTCCAAGGAGCTGTCCAAGGCCCGAGCCGCGCATATGGAGGCGAAACCCTCCGTCGCAATCAAAACAGAGCCGGTGTGCGTCCTCCAGACTGACTCACCGAATGTCCGTCCAAAGCAGCCTCGGCGGGGAACTCCTAGACCAGCCCAATCATCGTGTAGCTGCTCCTGTGCGTGGTGTGGAGGGCTGACGCCGCACAATGGAGCCTGTCCAGCGCAAGGCAAAATCTGTAGCACCTGCGGGAAGGCCAACCACTTCGCAAGTGTGTGCCGGTCAACGCCAAGGAAGAGACAGAATGGCCCACCCAGGAGGGTAAGGACAGTAGAGCCGCTCCCGAACAGCCCCACCAGCAGCGACATGGACGAAGACGAGGCCGATGCCGCTTCCGTACATGTCGTCCGGATGCTAAACACCTTCGCAGCCACTCTGACTGCAGCACCCATGTGCACAATCAACATCCTGGGCCAGATGGTGCCAACTCTGATCGACACAGGCGCGACAATCAACCTGATGGCGGCCAGCGTATTCCGGACACTGACGAACGCCCCGATACTACACCCCACCAGGGTGCAGGTATACGCCTACGGCACCACCCGTCCACTTCGCCTGTGCTGCATGTTCCGAACCGACCTAGCTCATGGTTCCAACAGTCTGCAATCCAAAGTCTACGTGTCTCAAGAAGGGTCAGCATTCCTGCTAGGATGCCGGACAGCACAGGACCTAGGTTTGATCCACTTCGCCCTCA
Source organism: Lissotriton vulgaris (assembly GCF_964263255.1). Lineage (NCBI taxonomy): Eukaryota > Metazoa > Chordata > Amphibia > Caudata > Salamandridae > Lissotriton > Lissotriton vulgaris. Next base: position 146,824 of record NW_028242452.1, read on the forward strand.
CAGTCCAAGCCCACAACCTTGACCACCTAATGCAGGAGTTCACAACCCTGTTCGACGGAATCGGGTGTTTGAAAGGGCCGGCCATCCACCTCCACGTAGACACATCAGTCGCCACAGTGGCCCTCCGACACCGACGCATTGCGTTCCACCTGCGACCTAAGGTGGAAGCAAAGGTTGCTGGCACGAGCAGGGATCATCGATATGGTGAGCGGCCCTACCCCGTGGGTATCCCCCATTGTAGTGGCAAAGAAACCAAAACAGCCAGACGCGGTGAGAATCTGCGTGGACATGCGCATTCCCAATCTTGCCATCAAGCGTGAACGCCACCTAACACCCACAATAGACGACATAATTGGTGAACTGTCTGGATCGAAATGGTTCTCGAAGATGGATCTGAGGTCAGGATACCACCAAATTCCCCTACACCCGGATTCACGCCCAATCACCACCTTCTCGACTCATGCTGGACTCTGGCGATACACCCGCCTAAACTTCGGAATATCAAGTGCGGCCGAAGTTTTTCAAAACATCATTCAGAATGTCTTGCAGGGGCTGGACGGCGTCCTAAACGTCAGTGACGACATCTTAGTCCACGCGCCCACGTTGGATGAACACATCCGGCGCCTCCATGCAGTATTCGCCCGGCTACAAGAACAAGGCCTGACCCTTCACCGGGAGAAGTGCGAGTTCTTGCGTAAGGACATCAGTTTCTTTGGGTACCGTTTCTCTGACCAAGGGATAGGTCCAGACCCAGACAAAGTAAAAGACATTCACGAGGCTCCTGCCCCCACCTCGGTGACGGCCGTCCGCAGTTTCCTGGGAATGGTCACCTACTGCGGGCGATTCATCAAAGACCTAGCAGATCTCACTGGCCCCCTTCGCGATCTCACCAAGTCAACCTCCACCTGGGAGTGGGGCCCGGAGCAGCAGGAATCCTTTCGCAAGACCAAGGCTGCCCTGTCAGCAGACACAACACTGGCCTACTTCGACCCTCGGAATGAGTCGCAGCTAGTAGTGGACGCCAGCCCAACAGGTTTAGGAGCTGTCCTTGCCCAGCAGCAGGCCCGCGGCGAGTGGGCCCCCGTTGCCTACGCCAGCCGGACCCTCACACCTACAAAACAGCGCTACTCGCAAATCGAGAGAGAAGCTATCGCAATCCTGTGGGGATGTCAGCATTTTCACATCTACTTGTACGGACACCCTTTCGTGGTAATAACGGACCACAAGCCCCTCATCCCTTTATTCCAAGGGTCCTCCACTCGTCCTCCTCCCCGAATCGAGAAGTGGGTGCTGCAACTCCAGGAATTCCAATTCACTGTGGAATATCGGCCCGGCCCCCGGAACCCCGCCGACTTCCTGTCGCGACATGCCCGCCCCGTCACGGTGGCATAAACGGCGGAAGCCACGGCTACAGAGGAGTATGTACGGATGATCGTGGAAAGGTCCAGGCCGCTACCTATCTCGCTGGACGAAGTAGGGCGAGCTACCAAAGATGATGACTGTTTACAAATCGCCATCCAAGCCATCACCTCCGGAAATTGGAAGAACCTCCAAAGCCCTGCCTCTTTCCGTACATCTGGAGCCCAAGCAACACTGAAAGCGTTGTACCAGGTCCGAGATGAACTGTCATTCTCCCCGGAAGGATGCCTCCTGAGGGGCCCTCGCCTGGTGCTGCCGGACTGCCTCACCCAACAAGCAGTGCTCCTAGCTCATGGTGCGCATCAGGGCATCGTGAAATCGAAAAATCGCCTGCGGAGCAAACTCTGGTTCCCGGGTCTAGACCGAGTCGTGGAAGCCATAGTCCAGAGGTGCCCTGTGTGTCTAGCAACCAGCCTGCCTGACCACCCCGCTCCAGTAATCACCGAAGAAGGGCCAACGTCCCCGTGGGAACGAGCCAGCGCGGATTTTGGTAGCCTCCCAGGCGGGAAATACATGCTCGTCGTGGTGGACGATTTCTCACGGTATCCAGAAGTAGAGATCCTGTCCTCCACCGCCGCCTCAGAGGTCATACCGAAGCTGGAAAAGGTCATAGTTACCCATGGGCTCATCGGTGAACTGCGTACAGACAATGGCCCCCCCCTTCAATGGCACTGATCTAGGCGATTACTTACAGTCTCATGGCATCAAACACAGGCGCATAACCCCAAGGTGGCCCTAAGCAAATGGAGAGGTGGAGCGGCTAATGAGGACTTTAAACAAGACTATCCAGATATCACTAGCTGACAGCCAAAGTCTAGAGCTAGCCCTCTATCAATTCCTGTGTGAGTACAGACTGACACCTCATTGCACAACAGGAATCCCGCCAAGCTGCCTCTGTTTTGGCAGGGTAGTCACGGACACCATCCCACACCACCCAACGTGGGCAGAGGCTCCTGCCCCACCGAACCGGTCGATGGAACGAAGAACAAAAACAAATACCGAAGCGTCCCGTCTGAGGAGAGCCACTGACAGTTTGATTAAAGTAGGCGATAGTGTGCTGGTAAAAGACCGTCACCCAAGGGGAAAGTTTCGACTGCCTTTTGAATTGGACCCATGGATCGTGGTCCACGTCAATGGCACTATGGTTACTGCATCCCGGAGGGGTGAAAGAGTCATGAGAAATGTGTCATTCTTCAAAAAAGTCCCAGCGGATGAAGACGGAGAATTCCCGGAAGCAAGAGACAACCGTCAGGACACTCCACAGGCCCCGAGAGAAACATCTAGAGGCGACCACCAGGACACTCCACAAAGTCCAGGAGAAGCGCGGGGGAACGATCTGCCGCCCAGGACCTCCAGCCCAAGAAGCGCCCCCTCCACGCAAGATCCGGAAGGAGCCCCGTCGCCAGGAACACAGAGCAGCGTGGACCTAACAGAGAGAGACTGTTCGGAGGACTTGTTCCAGACCCAGCCGAGCAGGGGCAGTCAGGGCCGGTATCACCTGCGGCCCTGCCCGCAGCCCTCACAGAAGTATCAAGACTTTGTTGCCCGCTGCCGTCTGTGGGAGTAAGACGATCCAGCCTACCTGCCTAACCCAAGTAAGACTGTTCTAGTTTGTCTATGGAAGTTGCAGAAGCTGAGGTATTTTGAAATGATGATTTAAAGAAATGTTTTGTTGTTAATATAATGGTTTTCTTCACATTTCTAGGTAAAGGAGGAATGTAGTGTTTCAGCCTCGTAATGGGCTAACCCAAGTGGGTACTTGTTGTAGGGGTCTTTGTAACCACACCCCCTCCTGCGTATAAGCAGTGGGCCGACCCTGCGTCCGCGCGGGCGGCACGCTGGTGTGCGAATAAAAGCCCAGGGACCTGGGCGTGGCGTCAGGCAGCAGCCGGTCACAGTAACTACAACACGTGTGCTGAGTCCATTCATTTAAGGCCTAGTCCAAACATCACAATTCGGTCAAAGTCAAGCCAGGGGGTGGTGTAATGGACTTGTGTTGTAGATGTTACTCACTGTTTTACTTGTTTGTATCACTTCTATGCCTTCTTCTATGTTTCCCGTTCTTCATTCTTTAGAATACCTGTGTGTATTTCTTGATTCTATTAAGGACAGGAGGCGAGGATTATGCTATCTCATTTCTTTACTGAAAAAATACAGCAGCCAATAAGAACACAGTAAAGAAATAACACACTACATTTCCCATGAGCACCTAGTGACCATAGAGAGTAGGCTGTATAAAAGGAACCATAGAGGACAACACTTCCTCTTTCTTTGTGCAGAACAGTTCAACAATAAAGTTCCAAGAATCCAAACGATAGATGAAAGAAACACGAACCACAGGCCATCGGGAAGCAGGACGATGAAACAGAAGTAGAAGATCGTCTGCAAAGCATCGACTCCTGGCACGTGGAACACAAGTTCAGCAGCTCACTTAGAATCTGAACCTGAAAGGCAAAACAGAGCCGTAACAACCAAAACCCACTAGTCTTAGTAATCATAACTAGACAAAAGGGTGGGAAAAAACAAGGCATAGAACAGCATTATGCATAGAAATTTACATGTACAGTCAGTCAGTGAGAACAACACTATAATGCAGATAGAAACAAGGGTGGGATAATCCTCGCCTCCTGTCCTTAATAGAATTGAACATTTTTGGCACGAATGTTAGCAAATTTTAAATTCTATGGCAGGACGGAGGCTCCGATTATGCTTGTTCAAAGCTTAGCCACCACAACAGAAGCAACATCCACAATAGGCTTGAAATAAAACGTTTTAAATACAGATTCTAAAGACCAATCAGCGGCCTTCATGATATCCTGGAGGCCGACCCCAAGGAAAAAGCCTTAGAAGCCATGGCTCCCCGAGCAGAGTGAGCCCCAAAGACGGAAATGTCAATGCCCGCCTCCAACATGAGCCAGCGCACCCAACGTGCCAAGGTAGCGGGAGTGACAGGCTTAAAAGGCTTCGGTAAAGCTATAAGCAGTTGACCCTGCAAATCATGCCGAAAAGGTGCAGTACTCACCTCGTAATCCTTGATGCATTGAACCACACAAAGCTTTGGATTGTGTGGAAAAGAAGGATAAGACACAGAAGACGTGTTACACTTAGTACGGCGAGATATGGCAAACGAAACACCCTCCGGAGAGAACATGCGCCCAGCAAGATCCAAAGCATGAACATCCGAGACGCGCTTGCAGGACAACAGGCATAGCAACATAGTCAACTTGGCAGACAATTGCTTGCGAGAGAGCAAAGTATTAGAAGGCCATGAATTCAAGAAACGCAAAACCACTGAGACATCCCATAAGGCGACATACTTAGGACAAGGAGGTTTTACCATCCGAATGCCTCCGAGTAATTTAGAAACCAAAGGATGTTCCCCAATAGGTTTATTATCCATAGGAACATGGCCAGCAGAAATTGCAGAACGAAAGTTATTTACTGTTCTGTATGCCAAACCAGAAGAAGAAAGAAATGCGAGAAAATTCAGAACTAAAGAGACATCTGCAGAAGAGGGATCCACTGACCGTTGTGTACACCCATCACACCATCGTTTCCAAGCTGACGCATAACGTTTGTGTGTGTTGGGGGCCCAAGCTTCACCGATAAATCGGGCAGCGTCTGAAGAAAGGCCTGAGATTTGCCAGCGTCCCCCGAAATCCGCCACGCCACAAGACGGAGATGTCCCGAAAAAATGAGGGGGTGAGGCTCCAGTAGAGGGTTCAGCAACAGGTTCCACTTGCTGGGGAGAAGGAGCGGCGGGGAGCAGCTCATCTCCAGAAGAACTGGAAACGACACCTGAGCTCTCCAAAGAGGAGTGATGAGAATGAGCTCTGAAAGAAAGTGCCTCGTGCGGGCCAGAACCCTGGGAATCATCATGAAGGGAGGAAACGCATAGCACAGGAGAGGAGGTCAAGACTGGAGAAACGCATCCGTGGCCAAAGCCTCCGGATCTGGAAGCCAACTGTAAAACAGGGGAAGCTGTCTGTTCAGGCGAGAGGCAAAGAGGTCCATGTGACATTGTCCCCAAATCTGGGACAAAGTCCGAAACACCCGAGGGTGAAGCCGCCAATCGCTGTAGTCCCACAGATGGCGAGAGTTCCAATCCGCTATACGATTGTCGCGACATGGAAGGTATTCGGCAATAATCGTGATCCGACGTTGCAGACAAAGATGCCAAAAGTCCTTCGCAATCTCCGCCAGGAGTTTGGACTTGGTGCCCCCGAGCTTGTTGACATACCTCACTGCTGAGATATTGTCAATGCGGAGGAGAATGCAACAGTTCGACGCCTGAGGTGAAAGACAACGGATTGCGAAGGAGCCCGCAAGGATCTCCAAGCAATTGATGTGAAGGGATAACTCCTCCTGGGACCAACGGCCTCCCGTTGTTAGGGAACCGCACCGGGCTCCCCAACCCCAAAGACTCACATCCGACTCGATTACCACATCCGGAGTCTTCCCGAACAGCGCTCGACCGTTCCAAGACTCCATGTGGTCCAGCCACCACAACATCTCCCAGCGAGCTTCCTCCGAAAGAGGAATGAGATCGGAGTAACGAAGGCCCTTCTGAAGATGCCTGATCTTGAGGTGCTGAAGAGCGCGATACTGTAAGGGACCCGGGAAAATGGCTTGGATTGAAGAGGACAACAGACCTACAATCCGAGCCACCGACCGCAACAATACCATTTGTTTGGACAACACCAAGCGCAATTACCGTTTGATCGCTCTGATCTTCTGACTGGGAGAAGGAGCTGGCAGGCCACCGAATCGATGCGGAACCCGAGAAAATCCATTGTCTGCGAGGGCTGAAAGTCTGACTTCAGAGGATTCACAAGAAATCCCACAGACTGTAAGAGTTCTATGGACCACTGTAAATGAAGTTGCAAAAGGTGAGGGCATTGAGCCATCAAAAGAATGTCGTCGAGGTAGACAACCAAGCGGACCCCACGGGCTCGCAAAGATTCCACCACCGGACGCAGCAGCTTTGTGAAGCACCACGGAGCGGAGGAGAGACCGAAAGGGAGGACAGTGTACTCGAACCACTTCCCCAGCCAATGAAACTGGAGGAAGCGACGATGAGGAGCATAGATCGGAACAGACAGGTAAGCGTCCTTCAGGTCGAGACGGACCATCCAGTCCCCCTCCTGAAGAAGATCCTGAAGAAGATGGATACCCTCCATCTTGAAATGACGGTACACTACTCCGCCGTTGAAGTCCTTTAGATTGAGGACCAGACGGGAACCTCCTCCCTTTTTCTCCACTAGAAAAATGTTGCTGCCGAAGCGGTCGGGATGACAGGAAGAAGAAATGATGGCCCCTTTCGCCAGTAGAGATTCGATTTCCTCGGAGATGAATGTCTGATCTTGATGGGAAAAAACATGGGGTAGCGGAAGTCGGTGTTGGAGAGGGCGTTCGTAAAACTCGAGTTTGTAGCCTTGAACCGTCTCCAACACCCATGCATCGCTGGAGATCAGCTGCCAATTGTGGAGAAAATACTTTAATCTGCCCCCCAAAACAACCTCGGAAGCCAGAATCAAGCTCACCTGAGTTCGAGGAATCAAGACGTCCACCTTGGGCTCCCCCGTAGCCTCCTTTGGAATACTGGTCTCTGCCTTTACGGGAAGGGTAAAACTTGGATTTGCCAGAATTGTAGTTGTCTTGGCTGGTGCCTCTTTGGGACTGACCACCACGTTGGTTTGGTTGAGTGGTACCCCGGCCGGACGAACGTCCCCTTCATCCAGCCCGTCCGAAAACCGGGCGGAAGGCCCGACGAAGATTGGCCTGAGCCTTGTCAAGGCCACTGAACGTTGCTACAAAGTTAATTAGTTCCTTGAGAAAAGTATGGCCAAAAAGCAAGCCCTGAGCCAGAAGACCAGATTCTGAAGGGGCTAGATCAGTCAATTTGGGGTCCAATTTCATGAGAATTGAGCGACGGCGCTCACATGACAGAGCGCAATTGGCATTGCCTAGAATGCAGATGGCCCTCTGAGACCATCCCACCAGCTCCTCAGGGTCGATGAGAGCGTCAGAATCCTTGGCACGGTAAGCAAGGTCTAAAATCTTTGTAATGGGGCCAAGAGGTCTAACATTTTGTCCTGACAGGACCTCCAGGATCTGTCCAGACCCTTCTTCGGATCTTTAGAGTACTTCCTCAAATAGGTCACCATAGTGGGATCCACATCAGGCGTATCCGCCAGCTTATCTGAAAGATCCGGACGGGGGCACTCCGACCTTAAGCGAGTGCGTACATCTTTATCAAAAGGGCGCTGAATATGCGACTGCACATATTCAGCCACCTCAGGGGAGGGAAGCCAGGCGGAAGAATTGGGGTGTACAATGTCTGTAGGGTCAAATGTAAGCACTTGGGGTTTAGATGGGGCATTCACAAAGTGCTCCTTACGAGCCTTCTTCTTGGGTGGAGGAACCACAGGATCCGAAGAGGAAGAATCAGTAGAGGACTCATTGGTCGAAGGGGAATCCTGTTGCGTCATCACAGGTCTTTTTGACTTCTTAGAAGGACGCGAAGTGGTCAATTGTTTTGCCAATTTTGCAAAATCCACCATGTGTGGATTTTTGGGAGATTTTTGGGAACGTCCAGAATGTGGCAACCAACCTTGCTGAGTGGCATACTCAGAAAAGTGCCGTTGGAAAGGGGCAACAGCATGAAATAAAGCCTGTCCCATATACTCGGCATCCACGGAACCTGTATGCTCTTCCTCATTATTGTAGTACTCTTCATCCTCATAGTAATCTCCCATTGCGCCTTTTAAATAAAGGTAATATGCCCACAGAGATGAAGGAAAATATTTGTAACCCAAAGGGAAATGCAGGGGGAGTGTACACCCCAAAGCAAGCCAAGCAAACCAGGGAAACCTGTCAAATTTAAGTGTGGAGGGAGGGCTTGCTTTAAACACCAGCCTGCTAGGAGCAGATCGCAGCCCCCAGCTTACACCCTCAGTTTGGGCGGGAAAGCTCAGAAAGACTAGGTGTGCTCAATGGGGACATGTAGATATTGAATAATGTGGGGCTCAGGGAAGAGCCCTGAGGCACGCCACATTGGAGGGGTGTTTCGGAGGAACGGGTGTTATTCTCCCAGATCTGAAAGGAGCGTTGATCCAGAAAGGACGATAGCCAGGACAGTGCGGTCCCTTCAACACCAGCACTCCTGAGTCGGTGGATAAGGAGTTGGTGGTTGACGGTGTCGAAGGCCGCACTGAGGTCGAGGAGGATCACTGCCACTGATCCTCCCGCGTCTAGAAGTGCTCTGGCCTCCTCCACTGCCGCAAGGAGGGCGATGTCGGTGCCCTGCCCTGGGCGGAATCCCGTCTGCGAGCTTTTAAGCTGGTTATTGATCTCTAAGAATTGTGAAAGCTTTCTATTCACAATCTTATCGGCAATCTTGCTAGTTCCCGGGAGAAGAGAGATTGGCCTGTAATAGGCCAGGTCGGCAGGGTCCAGGGAAGGTTTTTTTAGTAATGCCTTGACGACTGCCGCCTTCCAGCTGGAGGGGACGACTCTCTGTTGAAATGAGGCATTGATGAGATGGGTAAGGTGGGGAACAATCGTGGGTGCTACTCTCTTGAGGATGCGTAGTGGGGCAGGGTCCCTGGGAGATCCGCTTTTGATGGTATTAAGCGTGCTTTCGACATCTTCGGCAGTCACTTGTCCCCAAGAAGTGAGACAGGGGGGGGGTAGGAGTAAAGTTGATCACTTTTTCCTCGCTCAAGTTTGTAGTTGGGATAGAGTCGAGGATTTTCTGGATTTTCTCCTGGAAGAAATTAGCTAATTTATAGCATTTTTCCTGATCTGCCTTGGGGTCAGGTGGGTTTTTAGGCCGGGGTCTGGGACTTTAAGGAGTTCTTTTAAAATCATAAAAGATTCCTTACTGGAGCAGGCGGAGTTTTCTATTCTTTCTTGGAAGAATAGACTTTTGGTCTTGCGGAGGGCGGTTTTGTAACTTTGTAATGCAGTATGGTAGGCGTCCTTCTTTACCTTAGACGTATCCTTCCTCCAGGAACGTTCTGATCTCTTGCATTCCTGTCGCAGAGATTTAAGCGCCGGAGTGTACCAGGGAGTGGGGTTCACTCGTTTCGTGTGTTTGAGAGTGGTAGTATTGGGGAGGAGTTTATCCAATGAGGATGTAACCAAGAATTAAACTGTTCATCGGCAGTGACCAGATCAGTGGAGAGGGCGGGTGTAGAATCTGAACGAATACTGGCCCATTCATCCGGTATAAGCTTGTGCCAACGTCGGTCTGTGACTCGGATTTTGGAGGGTTGGGGGGGTGCTATAGGTAGATGCCAGAAGGTCGGAATTAGGAAGTGGTCTGTCCAAGGAAGGGGGAGGGGGGGCCCGTGGTGATATCCGCGATGTTGGTAAGGACGGGATCCAAAAGGTGTCCCTTGTCGTGGGTGGGTCCGTTATTGACCAAACGGATGTTAAATGACATAAAGTCCTGAAGGAGATCAGATGCTGTAGAATCTGTGGGGTCTGTGAGGTGAAGATTGAGGTCGCCCACGAGGAGAAAGTTCAGGGTGGAGGAAGCTGATTGTGACACCGTATCAGTAAGTGCGTTGAGGAATTTCCCTGGATTACCCGGAGGGCGGTAAATCAGCAGACCTGAGAGGGAGTGTGCCGGGGAAATTTGGAGGGCGAAGTGGCAGCTTTCGCAATCTTCAATGTTGGCACTGCTGGTTCTGCAGACAAGGTGTTCTCTATGGATTATTGCCAGCCCCCCTCCTCTCCCTTTAGGTCTGTTCAGGGTTTGAATAAGATAGCCTGGGGGTAGGGCATTGACAATGTCAGAGTCCGTGCTAGCAGAGAGCCAGGTTTCTGTGAGAAACAGTACGTCCAGGCCTAGGTCCTGTATCAGCAGGTTGGTTTCATGCGTATGCTTGGGGAGGGAACGGCAGTTAAGGAGGCCAATCTGTAGCCTGGGCTTTCCCGAGATCTGTTCGACTGGGTTACAGCGTGCGCAGTTGAAAAAGGGTTTACCTTCAGCGTGGATATAATGACACTCCAGATTTTTTTCCGGGTGAAGAGCCCGAAGCATGTCGCTTGTGTACGCCAAACGGTCATAAGGCAAATCCGGCAGAGTTCCTGGGCCTGGGTCCGGCTGGGCCCGCACGGGCTTGCCTTAGTTGAGTCTTCGGCGCGCCTTCGGCGCGCCCGCTGCGCCCGTCCGCTGCGCGTACGTGAAGTGCACATGTTTTTATGGGCGGAGTGGGCATGGCCTCGAGCGAGTGGGCGTGGCCACAGGACTGGCTCACTCGCTGATGGCAGCGATAGTTTTGGGCGTTTCCCGCTGCAGCGTTTAGCTCTGCTGCTAGGCGGTGAGCGAGGGAAATTAAGCCCCCAGTCTTGGTGCAGTCGGGGTAGAAAGGTAGGTTTTTACAGTTTACAAATTTCACACACAAGGTTAAAATTCAGCGCAGTTTGTTAAAAAACAATGCTCCCGGCTGTGCCTCAGGAGTACGATCTGAGCGGAGCTTGCAATCAGCTCGGTTTTTAAGGGCGGAGTGGGCGTGGCCTCGAGCGAGTGGGCGTGGCCACAGGACCGGCTCACTCGCTGATGGCGGCGATAGTTTTGGGCGTTTCCCGCTGCAGCGTTTAGCTCTGCTGCTAGGCGGTGAGCGAGGGAAATTAAGCCCCCAGTCTTGGTGCAGTCGGGGTAGAAAGGTAGGTTTTTACAGTTTACAAATTTCACACACAAGGTTAAAATTCTGAGCAGTTTGTTAAAAAACAATGCTCCCGGCTGTGCCTCAGGAGTACGATCTGAGCGGAGCTTGCAATCAGCTCGGTTTTTAAGGGTGGAGTGGGCGTGGCCTCGAGCGAGTGGGCGTGGCCACAGGACCGGCTCACTCGCTGATGGCGGCGATAGTTTTGGACGTTTCCCGCTGCAGCGTTTAGCTCTGCTGCTAGGCGGTGAGCGAGAGAAATTAAGCCCCCAGTCTTGGTGCAGTCGGGGTAGAAAGGTAGGTTTTTACAGTTTACAAATTTCACACACAAGGTTAAAATTCAGCGCAGTTTGTTAAAAAACAATGCTCCCGGCTGTGCCTCAGGAGTACGATCTGAGCGGAGCTTGCAATCAGCTCGGTTTTTAAGGACGGAGTGGGCGTGGCCTCGAGCGAATGGGCGTGGCCACAGGACCGGCTCACTCGCTGATGGCGGCGATAGTTTTGGGCGTTTCCCGCTGCAGCGTTTAGCTCTGCTGCTAGGCGGTGAGCGAGGGAAATTAAGCCCCCAGTCTTGGTGCAGTCGGGGTAGAAAGGTAGGTTTTTACAGTTTACAAATTTCACACACAAGGTTAAAATTTAGCGCAGTTTGTTAAAAAACAATGCACTACATCTACTACTAATCATGATAGGCAGTGATTAAGAGTTCCAGGACAATTGAAGCCTCAACATCTAAATGGTCAGTCTGCTTCTAAGAACAGAGCTGGCCTGCACCCATAACTCCAATGAGCTCTAACTGTGTTATGTTGTAATTGCATTCATATAGAGCTTACTACCTCTGAAGAGGCGTGAAGTTCTTTACAGCGAACTGTGTACTGTGAACATGTTACTCCACATTCTCAGGTTAGTGGTTAATTTAGTGGTTATTGTGATTTCAAGGATGGCTTTCCGTGCATTTAATCCAAATTCTTTGTAGTAAAATAAGTTAGATGTGATCTTTAGTGAGAACCATATGAGTTCTTGCAAATGGTGGGTAGGATGAAAAGGTAGACAGGAGTTTAGGTATTGTTTAGTTGCAGGGATATCGTTGTATTGAACGAGTGGTTATGATTTATGAAAATAGGGTTTGGACAAGTTACTTACCTTCGGTAACGCCTTATCTGGTAGAGACATGATCTAGCCACAGATTCCTTATCTTTGAACTTCCAGGTGTGAGGCTGGATCTGGAAGATTTTAGATAGCAGTACCCCTGCGTGCATAAGGGTGGCATCAGTCAACTCTGCATGACGTCGTAGGCTTTGGAATCATCGTGGCATCCACTTTGTCTAAATAGGCACCACTCCGGCACGCTGACATCAGTACTTTTCACATCTTTCCACACCAGAAGCACGGAGCCATGAAGTGACTGACCATGGTGTGTTGAAAAAAGAACTAGGGCACTGAAGAGGAGATAGACGTGGCACTAAACCAGTCCGCAGTGCGGGTAGGATGGGTGGGTCTGTAAGGAATCTGCGACTAGATCATGTCTCTACCAGATAAGGCGTTACCAAAGGTAAGTAACTTGTCCATCTGATAAAGACATCTAGCTGCAGATTCCTTACCTTCGAACAGATACCAAAGCAATACCATTCCTGGGGAGGGACTGCGGAAAGGTTTTCAATCAAAAAATCTTGCAAGACAGAGCAGCCAAAGAGGTCCTCTCTGCAGACCTGAGAATCCAGGCAATAGTGTCTGGCGAACATGTGCAGAGATTCCCACGCGGCCACTAGTCAGATGTCACTAACCGGGACACCACGCTGAAGAGCTGTGGTGGCTGCCTTCGCCCTGGTCGAATGGGCCCTAAGGCCTTCAGGAAGCTGTTTCTTCACCAAGGTGTAACACATTTTAATACAGAGAATGACCCACTGTGAATTGGTCCTCTTCTGAACTGCTCGCCCTTTTTTTGCCCCAACATACCCTATGAAGAGTTGGTCGTCCACCAGGAACTCTATAGTGTGATCAAGTTAAAACAATAACGCTCTTTTTGCGTCTCCAGACGGTGGAGACGCTTCTTTTCCTTTGACAGATGCAGAGGTACATAGAAGATAAGCAGAGTAACAGATTGAGCCAGATGGAAAGGTGTTACCACCTTTGGCAGAACAGATGCCCTTGTGTGGAGCCCTACTTTGTCCGGAAAGACAGTCAGGGAAGGAGGCTGAGATGGCAGAGTCTGCAATTCGCTCACCCTTCTGGCTGAAATTATGGCTACTAAAAAGGCTGTTTTGATAGTGAGCAGCCGAAGGGGGTTAATGTGCATAGGTTCAAACGGTACACACATCAAAAATGTAAGGACCACATTAAGGTCCCATTATGGCATAATAAAAGGAGAAGGGGGGAACAGATGAGTATGCACCTTAAAAAATCTATTTACAAGAGGAGATTTAAACAGAGACAGCTGATCTGGTAGCCAAAGGAAGGCAGACAGGGCAAAAGGTAGCCCTTCAGCATGCCCAAAGGTGGCCCTGCTGGGCCAAGGAAAGAATGAAAATAAGAACATCTGATAGTGAGACATTCAAGGGGTCAACAAATCGCTCTGTACAGTATTTACAATTTTTTGCCATTGACAGGCATATACTGACTTCATGGACTGCTGCGTGGCCGCCAGAATAACCTCACAGACTTCGGGTGGAAGGTCGAAAGTTGTCAACTGTTGCTGCTCGATCTCCATGCAAGGAGGTGGAGAGTGGACAGGTGTGGGTGGAGAACCCCTCCCTGCTGCTGTGACAGAATATCCTCCTGAAGAAGCCGCCTGACCGACAGATCGATGCTCATTTCCCGAAGCTCAAGATACCAGACTCTCCGTGCCCAGTCCGGAGCCACAAGGATGTCTTGGGCCTGGTCACTCTTGATGTTCTTGAGCAGTCTGGGCAGGAATGGTATGGGCGGAAAGGTGTACAGGAGGCCTGTGCTCCACTCGCGATGAAAATGGTCTCCAAGCGACAGCCGCCTTGGAAACTCCAACCTGCAATAGTGCTGACAGTGCGCGTTCCCTCCAGAAGAGAATAGATCTAATCAAGGCCTTCCCTACTGTTGAAAGAGAAATTGCACCATCTCCGGATGCAGATGCCACTTGTGATCCGCATGGAAATGGCGGCTGAGTTTGTGTGCTCTATCGTTCAGAGAACCGGCCAGATGTTGAACCACCAGGGAAATGCCTTGTTGTTCCAGCCAAGTCCAGGGACACAGGGCCTCTTGACAGATGGCCCACAACCCCACTCTGCACTGCTTGTTGCAGTAGCACATGGCAGTAGTTTTGTTTGTCAACATCTGAACTAGCTTTCCTTTGAGGGGTGGTAAAAAGGCTTTCAGTGTCAACCGGATCGCCCGAAGCTCCAATAGGTTGATATGGAGCCTGGCATCTGCCAGAAAGCCAGGGTCCTCTGATCTCCTCCTCTTCCAGATGGCCGCCCCATCCCAGAAGGCACGCATCCCTCACTACCATGAGATATGGGTGGGGAAGAGATAAGGGTCTGCCTCTTACCCAATTGCGGTTTGTCAGCCACCATCGCAGGTTGTTTCATGGATCACTCCGATATCCGACTAAATAGATGAGATTTCCCCAATGCTGTGCCCATTGGAACTTCAGGTTCCACTGCAGAGCCCGCATGTGCCATCTGGCATGGTCCACCAGCAGGATGCAGGGATCCATGAGGCCCAACAGCATCAAAGACATTCTCAAAGAAAATCCAGGATAGAGGCTGAAACATCAGTATCATAGCCGGAATATCCTGTACTCGCAAATCGGGAGGATAAGCCCAAAACTGCACCATGTCCAGAACTGCTCCAATGAAAGGGAGCATCTAAGAGGGAGTCAGGTGTGACTTCGGCACGTTGATAGTACACCCCAGTGAATGCAGGACGTTTGCCATAGTCTGAAGGTGGCAGACGATTGCCTGGGACGAGCTCGTCTGAACAACCAGTCGTCAAGATAGGGAAGACTGGGACTCCTTATCTTCTCAGATGGGCTGTGACCATCGCCATCACCCTCACGGCCCAACGTAAACCGGAGGTAGCGACGATGAGCTGGCAGAATGGGGATGTGGAAACAGGCGTTTTGCAAGTCCAACGCTCCCATCCAGTCTCCCGGGTCTAGGACACACAGGACCTGAACAAGGGTGAAAATCTTGAACTTCTCCTTTTTGAGGAAGTAGTTGAGGGCTCTGAGGTCTAGGATAGGACTAAGACCGCTGTCCTTCTTTGTAACCAGAAAATGGCAGGAATAGCAATCCTATCTATAGCGCCCTTAGCCAAGAGAGACTTAACTTCCTCGTGGAGTAAGACAAGATGATCCTCCATCAGCCGATCGTAAGTTGGAGGCATGGATGGAGGGGTAGTCTTCAAGGGGAGGGAGTAGCCACTTAGAACTATTTGCAGCACCCACTTGTCTGAGGTGATCTCTCGCCAGTGGTGGAGGTGATGGCGTATCCTGCCACCAACTGGACATCCATGATCCAGAGTGATTAGACTAGGACGGGTTTGCGGTGGAAGAGAGGGCTGTCACTTGACCTGACTTCTGGCCACCTAACGCGCGAGGTTGGGTTGAACCGCGTCCACGACCCGCAGAGGTTGTTGGACTTGCAAGATCCTCTGGCTGGAGTAAGGTTGGCGTGGTTGTTAGTCCCTTGCATAACTATGAAAGGGGGGGGAAAACATACACAGGCCAGGATGAAGGGTAGAGGTCCAGGGACTTGGCCGTAGCCCACGAGTCCTTGAAGCCTCAAGTGCTGGGTCTGCCTTGTCTCCGAAGAGACAGGAGCCATCAAAGGCATGTCCATGAGGTTGGCTTGGACATTCCCTGAAAAGCCAGACGTCCTCAGCCACCATTGAGGAAATCGTTCTGCCTAGCAAGTCTGTTGTGTCTAAGCCACATCGAATGGCAAACTTAGCTGTATCTCTCCCGTCTATAATAGCTTGGCATAGGAGAGGCCGATCCTCCTCCAAGACTATGGGCAGCACTTGTGCAACCGTATCCATGACAAGTGGGGATATCGGCCCGAGAGGTATGCAGTGTTTACCGACTGCAATGCTAGGCTGATGGACGAAAATATCTTCTTACCAAAGCTGTCCAACCATTTGGATTCCCTGTCTGGGGGTGCAGAAGGGACTGCGCCATGGGAAGTAGAAGCTTGGTCCAACAAGCTCTGGGGAGTGGGGTGGGTAGAGAGGAAAACTGGGTCATCAGTGCAGGGCAGTGGCAGCGGGCAATGGTTCTATTCACAGGAGCCCCTTTGCTGGTCTTGAACCAGGTGCTCAATAAAACATCTGTCAAGGCTTCATTGAAAGGCCGCAAGGGTTCAGAAGAGGAGCCACCAGGCTGCATGACTTCCGTCAAGACATTAGTCTTGACTGCCACTGTAGGTCCAAGACTCCTGCAGCCCTACGCACAACCATTATAAATGAGACTCCCTCCTCCGTAGCCAGGTAAGGGAAAGACAGCATGCCAGAATCAATAGCAGTCTCCAGGCCTCTGGCATCACCAAAGTCCTCAAAACAGCCCAGGTCTTGATTGGGTTGCAGGATTTCTAAGGTATCCTGCTGCCCCTTCCATTCCTCATCCTCCATGCCTAACACTTCAGAATAGGGCAGGTTGAACAGCATTGAGCTGTATGGCTCTGTCAACACCAGTCTCTGCTTCGGTGGACGACTGTACGACTCTGTGTCAACCGGGATGATGATGGGGGAGGCACCGCTGGTGGGTGCCGGTGATGCAGGGGGCCTTGACGTCAGAAGCGGCACCGGGGAAGCCCGCAGTAGTATGACTGGTGCTGGTCGGTATCAAGGAAAAGATCCAGGAGGAGGCCGTGGTGCTAGGGCCGAAGCAAGAGGTGCAGAATTCATGGGATCTCCTTCAGCCAAGCTTACAGGGCCTGAAGGCACGCAGGCAAGGTCAGGCCACCCAAATATGGCGCTGTGAGAAGTTAGCCTGGTATATGATGTCCACTAATGTAAGTGCAAAACAGAACAAAGTGGCTAATCAGGTTTGTTTTGTAATTAGTTAGGACACACTCAGCCAATTTGTGCTGCGTGAACCCACGAGTTTTGTTTTACAAAAAATGTATTTTCATTTTTAGTTAAGTTTCATTGATTTATCCGTATGTCTTCAAAGGAATGTTTTGTCAAAACAGTCGAATCAACAACAGACAATTTTGTGCGCAATATATACAAGTGTAAAAAATGTTCACAATAGATACTCGAAGTTCAAGACACCAACATACAAATTATTACATACAATGCAAATTGAAACATAGAAAGCATTTCACAAAAAGAACCTGTCCTTTAACTTATATACCAATGGACAGGCGGAAATCAGAATACAATGAAACTGCCTACCTGTCTCACAAAACCTGTGATTAGGTGTTTTAAGGATTAACAGCTAGGGCCAACAACAGTGGTATTAATTATTCCCTGGCTGCACCCTTCTTTCTTGTCACAGGCTGGGGGTCAACGCGTTTCGAACCGTGGATGATTGCGAGGTTCTCCTCAGGACGGGGACTGGGTGAATCCTTCACTGTAAGACATGGGGAGTAGTGTCAAAATAATGATGCGAATACATAAGTGCCCTCTCTGCCTAAGAAAGGAAACATTTTGAGGTTTACCTGCAGAGAGCGCGCAGGAGCTGCAAGAGTGGGTATTAGCTTCACACAGTGTGAGTTTTCTGAAAAACAAGGGTTGGCGGCGGTCAGGACTAATCAGTTCAAAAGAACCCCATGAGTACACAAACATGGGTGCTAGAATGCCAGCATAGCCGGCCCGTGTCCTACCTGCACTTGGAATTGGAGGCAGGGAGAAGAAGACACGTTGGTCAGGACGCCCGGGAATTAGTGCGGAGGCGGGGGGTGGAGCTGCTCACCTTATCTGAAATACTGAATGGAAAGAGGCGGTAAGGGCTAGATTACGTTGTACCCGATGTGTACAAAAAAGCATAGACATCGAGCATTGTCATGTCCTACCTGCGCTTGAGTATGACAACAGGTAGACGGAGACGCCCGGGAGTAAGTCCGGAGGTCGCAGGGGTTATTACTCTCCTTCGCTAGACCGCTAGCTAAAAAATGGAAAGTGTTAAAAGGCATTAGCGGGCCCTAGCTGATATGTATCAAAGTCATTAGAAAGACCGAGGCTTTTACACTTACTCGAACGGGGGCTGCATATCGATCGAATGAAACTTAACTAAAAATGAAAATAAATTTTTTGTAAAACAAAACTCGTGGTTCACGCAGCACAAATTGGCTGAGTGTGTCCTAACTAATTACAAAACAAACCTGATTAGCCACTTTGTTCTGTTTTGCGACTGTTGAGGTCCAGGCTGGTCAGTTATAGGACCCAATACCTTCTTTTGTTGATTCACTAATGTAAGTGGGCGCCTTGCCCCAGTCCAGACAACCCTTATGGTGATTTAAGAGGTCTCAGACAACTGTAGAAAGCTATCCAAGTAGTAGCTGTGGAAAACAGCCTTCAGGCTTAGTCTGGAAGGAGTGTAAAGCAGCTTGTTTATCAGAATGTAATCCTATAAGATAGATTCAATGAAAAAGAACCACAAAAGGTATTTATAAAAATATGTATTTATTATATAATACTCTCTAGTACGTTCCCATATCTCCCACATGGAGATATACACAAAGCACACAATGCCATAGCAAAGAAATCACAGTAAATAGCACTGATACACAGTGGGCCCCAGGGGGGGACCTAACCATATACTAAGAAAGTGGTATAGAAACCACGACTCAAGTCAGGACAATGTCGAGAGGTAGTAGAATCGTTGGGGACCCAAGGAAGCACCCAAGGTAAGTAGACAGGGGCCCACATAGGGCGGGTGCAGTGTGAGAACATGACAGAGGGATCCGTTCAACTCTACGTGTAAGTCGCCGTTGGATTTTTAAAGATTAGGAACCCTTCCCAGTGGACTCTGAGGAAACCCTGTGGAAGACAGAAGGTTGGAGAGCCACCCCACCCGTGGATACCGTGGTACACAAGTTACCTATCCCAGGGGAGGAATGTGCATATGTGTGAAGAGACATCGGAAACCGCCATTGAACCCAAAGGCGGACTTCAGGATAGTGCCACTCATGGAAGAGGAGAAAGTGCCGTAGGAATCGAAATGTGGACTCTTGATGAAGAGTACCTGAAAGCAGAAGGAACGGATTTGGGGTCACTAGAGAGTGACCAGAGGCTTGGTAGACGAATGCCCACCGATGTCGGGTGCTTCAGGATAGATGTCGATGACCTTGACTCCGCAGCAGTGGGGATCAGGAGATGCTGTGGATGACAAGGAGCCGGATACGAGCTGTCCCACAAAGGATGTTGAGTACTGAGGGGTCGGTGTCCGGCAGGAGCACCAACAAGCCTTGGCAAAAGCAATCCACATAGGAAGTCAAGAAGTTGCAGGAAGAGGACCAGCAAGGTGTAGGAGACTCACCACAAGCAGGGGAGTCAGGGCAAGCCCAAAGCAATCAGGGGAGTCCAAAGAAGACATAGTTGACCCACAGGTCGAAGACAATGGAGTCGGAAGAGCACCTTGTGCAGCTTTACAAAACAACAGGCCACAGAGAACAAGGCGCAATGTGGTTGAAGATTTTTGCAGGAGATGTTGCCAGAGGTTGGGGCTACTTGGAGCCCAATGCACTTGCTGCCGAATTGCCAACAAGCATTTGCCCTTGCAAAAGTACGTGGTGCACAGGGGTTCGGGTATTGCAGCCCACTGGTGAGAGGGCCGGTCTGGGCTTGAAGAACATAGAATCCCACCTTCTGTGTTGTTGAACCCTTCAGAGTTCGTAGGAGCTCGGTATCGGTAGATCAATCAGCAGTGTTACAGTGCTCGCGAATGTAGGGGAGTGACTCCTTCACTCCAAGGGAGATTATCTCCAAGTGTCTTGGATGCTCCACAGGCCCTGCACGGATCCTGTATGGTGCCCAGGCACAGACGAGGCAGCAGACTGAATGGGAGATGAAGTCAGGCCCAGACGAAGTCCAGAGTGCCCAGATGGTAGAAGTGTAGTGTTTTCAGTTCTGAATCTTGTCCACAACGAATCTAGGGACCTACACCCAGGTAAGCCCTTAAATACCCTAAGGAAAGGGTTGGGACAATTCAGGGGACCCTTCCAGAGGAGGGTCTGGACAGAGGGGAGGTTACTCCCATGTCCTTTGTCCAGTTTCGCGCCAAAGCGGGAGCCAACGGCTCCCAGGACTGGTTTGAACTGAACTATGCACAGGGACTCCTAATGTGCCCCTCATGCAGTGTTTCAGGCACTGGCAAGCGCACCCACCCACCCAGCCCGTATACACTAAATCCTGTCTGGGAGGTGGCCACACCTCCCCGTGACAAGATGCCTATTGTTCTTACTGCCCCTGCTCGAGCTTGGCTCAGCAGCAAGAGGGCAGAAATGTGTATCTGGTCCATAGCTACCATTTTATGCTGTCCAGGAATAGAAGGCTGCTACCGGGAACACTGAGTGCCTAACGGAGAGCTCTTCCGGTGGGTAGAATCATAGCTCCCGCACCAGTAACGGTGTGGGGGTACGATTCCAGCATGTTTGACACCAAACACGATAGGGTTCATTGCATCGGTTTTCGAGATGGTCATCCCACAGTCACGTAATGCCCCTCTTTATTAGTATATGGCTGTTTCACTGGCAACCTGGGAGAATGGACTCCTTAGGCTGCAGGGGTCTCTTGCTCATGCAGGGGCTTACTCTCACTTAGAACCAAGCACTCTGCCCTCAGGATTGTAAAGGTCTGCTAGAGGGGTGCTTTATAGGTGTTAAATGCAGTTTACCCTTAGATATAGTAAACCTATATCTTTCGTAAGTGGTGCATGCACCATATTACACAGGCTGCAAAGACAGTCCTGTAGGTCAATTTTGAATGGCCTCTCATGGTTGCCACAATACATGCTGCAGCCTATGGGAGACCTCTGGGGTACCTATGCCCTGGGTACACGGTTACCATATACTAGGGACTGACAAGGGTACTCCAGTATTCACTGTGGGGTGTACCTAAGTACATAACACAACAGTTTAAGGCGAAAGCAGATAGACTAGGGTCCTGAATAACAGGATCCCAGTCAGACTAGTCAAAAACAGTGTCACATCAAACAAATAGTGAGGGTAACCATAAGAAGCAGATCCTACTTTCCTGCAGGTGCATTTGGCATCATAAAATTATTTCAGCTGGGTGGGGATCACTCCAGGCCCTGGAAAGGGTTGGAAATGCAGAGCCGATTAATGCACCCGTTCTGCAGAGCGAGGCCATGAACGCCAAGGCTTCTCAGTCTCGTCGTGTGACAGACATGGCAGAAAGAAAAGAACTGATGTTAGCGTGCCTGGGTGGCGCTTATATAGACATATAGATGCGGAAGTCACAACCAACCAGATGCCTACAGCTTCACACAGAGTCGTATGATGCCACCCTTGGGCACGCAGGGGTACTGCTATAAAAAATCTTCCATATTTTGCCTGACACCCGGAAGTTCAAAGGTAGGGAATTTGCAGTTAGATGTCTCTATCAGATGCAGAAACACAAAAATATTGCAGATAGGCATGGAAATCACAGTAGGCTATCCATAGAGAGAGAGAATGCATAGCAGAAGATGGAACGTTAGTAGATTCAGTGAACAATAAATGAGAGAGAACAATTGAGTTTTAAGTCAAGGTCAATTTTTCATGCAGGAACATAATCGGAGGAGGCTTTTTGAAATAGCATGCAATCTGAAGCTTCTTCATGAGTGAGAGGACACAACCTATCTTGAGAACTTCTGTGAAGAAGCCTTGCGTGAGGAAGTCATTGACAATCGTAAAGATAAGAGAGCACCTCCACAGAGAGCTTTGATGAAAGACAATGGTAAGAAATCATCTTCATAAGATGTGGCTTTGAGGAAGTTGAGTATGGCAGCTAAATCTGGGAGGGATAGAACTTTGAAGGTTGACCATTGCAGCATCCTAGAGGAAGGATCAGGTGTAAGAATTGAAGACGGCTTGGTATCCTCAATGTGCTGTAGGGTCTAGTGTATATTTACAATTAAGATGAAGTTGATGGCATGGCCTTCTTTATGGACTGAGGAATAGGTGGGTATGGTAGGGAGTTCATGCAGGACTTGATTGTCTTGAACACCATTCTGCTTCTGGCTGGTTTCCTTGATGGTGTTGGTACAGTACTTTGCTTTTGTTGATGTGATAAGCTGTGTCTGAGTGTTGTGCGGAGGGACTTCAGTATGTTCTGTTTTTCTTCCTTTTCATATTTATTGTCTGTGAATTGATCGGTTATTGTCAGCAAGTTCTTTAGTATGCCAGGGTGTTGAAGGGTTTGACTTGCATGTTGTAATCGGAGTTTGGATATTCCCATAGCTTTCCAAACAATTGTTTGAGTTGTTTAGAAGTGTGTCGGCATTGGACTTGGAGTTGACAGGGCGATGGATGAGTTAAAGCATTAGATTGCCTATGGAAAAGTCTTTGAACAATTTGAAAGTTTGATATTCTCTTTTGTGTTGACCTTGATTTGTTGGTAGGATGTTGAGCAGGGACAGGAAGGGCAAATTGGTCAGTCTTGTTTAGTAGTATGGGTGGTTTGCATTGGAGTGTTGGCGATGTTGAGAAGAAAAGGAAGAGAATGTAGCCTTTGGAATGTGTTGGTTGTATGACATGCTGTACCATGTTATGTGTATAAATGAGGCTGAACAGGGTGCATCTTGTATTTTTGTAGCTTATGTTATCAGGGAGATTGAAGCCACCCAGGAGAGTCGCATGAGCATGTTGGGTAGGCGAGATGGTGAGGAGATTTGAGGATTCATCAATGAAGGCCTTGTTCTGTCAATGAGGCCTGTTGATAGGATGGAAAGTGGCATCTGAGTTGCATAGCATGGGAAATGGCATGGCAGCAGATCAAAGATACCTCTAGTCTATTGGGGTTTCTTGTTTCAACATCGGTCAGTCTCCCCGCTTGCCGGAGGCGACCAGGGGTATGCTTCCCCGATGAGGATGATAATACTGTTTGTGTATTCTGATAAATTTGTGTGTAGGCACATATATATATGTACTCCAAAGTGCTGCTCGAGCGATCCTCAGCCAAACAACGCTGATGTCATCGGTAGTAGCAGCCGCTACTCTTAATTTTCCACAACTTCCGAATCCCGATCACGCGTTTCGGCGTTAGCCTTTTTCAAGTAGCTTAAGTACTTGAAAAAGGCTAACGCCGAAACGCGTCGTCCTTGTTCTACGAGTGCACAATAAAGGGTTTGTGCAAAGATCTCCTGGTGTGTCATCTCTATGTCCTTCTAATTAGCGGGATTCGGAAGTTGTGGAAAATATATATATATACATATATATTGTTAGACGGGGACCCGGAGGGTCGGCCGAGCGAGGGGGAGAGGCCTCCTGGCGAGGGCCCTCTCCTTAGATCGCACGGATGAGCAACTACCCCCCCACAGATGGACGCCACACAAAGATAGGTTCTGTACACTTTTATCGGTATTCTTAGGCAGGTTAAACTTGACGATACAGCAGGACCAGGATACGATGATCCCTTCAATTCTAGTCTCTGGGGGAAAGGGGGTAGCGGGACAGTCTCAGTACCGGGCCGGTACAGGGGTAGCTGGTGTATAGCTCTCAATCCTCGAGGTGGAGGGTTCGCAAGAAGGGGCAGCGCCAGCAGGCCGTCAAGGATGGTTTACGAAGATGAGCCGCGGCAGCGCCAGCAGGCCTTCAAAGATGGTTCACGAGGATGAGCCGCGGCAGCGCCAGCAGGCCTCCCAGGATGAGTTTGTCTCGGTGTCTCTCGACTCCAGGATACAACTGCCTTCCTGCTCTGGAGCTACCCCTGTTATAGGTCTGGCGCCCTTTGATGTCCGGACCCTCCCACTTGGAGGTCGGGGGTCCGGGATGAGGGAGTCCAGACACCCAGCAGGGGGGTGGAGCCAGCGCCCAGGGAGGTTGGGGGCGATCGAAACCAGGCGGAGGGGAGCCATTGACACTCCTTCTTCCATTGACTCGCCAAGTGGTCTCTTTACCCCCTGGGTAGATGGTGGTGCCTCGATGTCGGTGCTTGGCTGGGCCTGAGGCTGAGGTCGACCCAAGGCCACGAGGCCTGGTCGTGGCGGTGTCCAAGATGGCGGCTGGGCCGGGGACGGTGGTTCGGGAAAGGGTCCGGGCCAGCCGCGAATGTTGTGGTTACGAGTCTGGGTTCCGTCGGGGAAGAGCTGGGGGTTGACCCGGAGGGCTGCAGGTGTGGTTCTTGTCCGGGGAACAGGGGTAGTAGTAGTTCGAGACCCGCCATGCGGGGAGGGGTCGGGCATGCCACGAGGCCTGTCCAACATATATATATATATATATATATATATATATATATATATATATATATATATATATATATATATATAAATGCCCCACGAACCACCAGCCTGCTGCACACTCGAGCGGGTGCTCTTCCAAGCGGGGGTGTACCCGCTAAACAAATGACTGCTCCCAAACTTCCTCCACGTTCAGTATGAACAAGGAAACAGCACTCACAGGGGGCGGTTATCGGTGTCAACTGTTTTTTATTAGCAAACGAGCGCAGACAAGACGCTTTTCGGCGCTTAGCCTTTGTCAATTGCAACATAGAACGTGCTGCCATTCTTTTTAAAGAGCATTGCTTCAATTACAGTGTGCAACTTGTTTCCGCCTGGGTTGACGGGTCTGGGGGCATTGCTGTGAAGGTCTAATACCGGATAAAAGTGGTTTGGAGAAAATCGGAGGTGAAAAAGTTTTTCCATTTTCAGGCATTTCACTCACTTTAGCGTTTTCGGGGGGCTGTTTGGGGGGGTTCCTGATGTTTGTGGGTGGGTTTTGGGGTCTTGGAGCAACGCTGGATATGGATACTTTTGATTGCAAGAGGTTTGCCGAAAATCCATGGTGGCAAAGGGGAGTTAGGGCCTAGCTGCAGAGCGCGCACGGAGTGATCTGGGAAATATGCAGAAATTTGACAAAGTGCCCATTTTTCCATTTTGGGTTTTTGGGGGGGGGGGGGGTTAAACTTGTTACCGCCTGGGTTGATGGGTCTGGGGGCATTGCTGTGAAGGTCTAATACCGGATAAAAGTGGTTTGGAGAAAATCGGAGGTGAAAACGTTTTTCCATTTTCAGGCATTTGTGGGGCTGTTTGGGGGGTTCCTGGTGTTTGTGGGTGGGTTTTGGGGTCTTGGAGCAACGCTGGGTATGGATACGTTTGATTGCAAGAGGTTTGATGAAAATCCATGGTGGCAAAGGGGAGTTAGGGTCTAGTTGAAGAAAGCGTTTGACACTATTTTTAACTTAGGGCTCGTTAGGGTTAGCCGTATTGCATGTGTTAGGGGGTGTTCGAGATTTTGGCAACTGGTTTCTGGGGACTACTCTTGGAGCACTTGTCGAGAAATGTCTAATTTTGGTTGCAAGTGGTTTGAAGAAATCCATGGTGGGAAAGGGGGGATTTGGGCCTACTTTACTTTCAAAGTATGTTTTGTCACCATTTTAAACTAGGCCTCAGACAGGTAGCAGTATCGCACGTTTTTGTGGTCTGATTGGGGGTATTCTACGTTTTACCGTCTGTGTTTAAGGGTCTGGAAGCACTGCTGGGAAGGTCTAATTTTGTTCTAAAATCGTAGTTTACACTACACCTAGCTTGAGGGGAAAGATCCGCAAAATTCGCCCATACTTATTTATCCTTCAAAAGGAGACTCAGAATATGCCCTTTCAAAACTATTGTACTGTCGATTCTGAAACTGAAAGTGTGACTTTTTGCACTACACAGCGTACGTACCTTATATTTGTTTCTCAGTGGTGTTTTAATATCACTTCCTGTTTTTGCATCAACATTTACAGGGCGGCTTTCACCCTGTGCAATGGAAAAAAGGATGAAGTCAGGCTTCACATTAGCGACCCGCAATTCAGCATCCGCCAGGCAGGCAGTGGACAGGGTGTCTTCTGGTCACCAACATTGATTGACGGAGCGTCAGATGGATCGGAGGAGTACCCCAAATAAGAGGAATGGCTTGATGCATGCAACTTCCCAAATTCAACAGGACAAGTACAACAACATACAGTAACAGTATCCATTCATTTCTACTTATCTTTTAAGTAATGTTATTGCTGTGAACTTCTATGAGTGTGACTCTGCATTTCTTTGCTCTCTGCTTCTAAATTTGCTATATTTTTGCTATGTTTAACAGTAATTTAATGTTCTAAGTGTTTATTCTCTCTGAGGGCAGAGAGGCAAGTGAAATTGCGTAATGACTGCAGCCCTGTGCTCTCAACTTGTTTCTTCGTAGTTACTAGTAAGTTGCAGTAAGTAGTAGTGCTACTTTGCAGTAACCTAACCATCCCTTTAGTAAACAACTTCTGGCATGCAGTAGTGCACTTCCTTTATGTCCCTTTAAAGATGTATCAATATCTTCAAATCCAAAGATTTGTTTCTCTTCATTTGTTGTTTGAATGTCCATGCTGTGTTTTTTTTCCTCTCTACCAAACTTTCCCAAAAAACCCCATTCCCATCCAATTTTCAACCCCTAACCCTCTTCCCCCGGGCTGTGTGATATTTCATTGTGGTGTGACTGAAAACAACAATAAATTCCACACACTTGCTGGGGAGGATAAGGTCAAAGCAGCCAAAATCATTACAATCAGAATATACAATAACCTCTGAGCACACACCCACAGTTCACTTGTATAATTCGAATGTATATTTGGCAAGTAACTCCAATCCTCAGGAGTCGAATTAATAAGTATAATTTCCAAAGTCAATGTCAAAAGAGTCAAACTTCCAATATGAAAAGTCCTTGTAGTTTATTTCATAGAATATTCAATGTTGATTACACCAGCCAACACGTGTTTCGTTGTGTACTTAATAATACCTCGACTTCTTCAGGGCTGTAATCAAACAAAACATATCCCATAATCATTACAAATATTACATATAAATGGCTATAGAGGTGGAACAGCACCAACCACCATCTAGTAAGATAAAATAAAAGCCTGCAGAGTGAAGGGTTTGAGGTAAGAAAGAAAATAGTCAAAGCCACTCCAGTATAAATGTACACCCAAAATGTGATAAAAGTAAGAACCCTCCAACCAAGAAAAATAATCATGGTATGAGTAATATATCACCTCTGAATTTAACAGTTGTCAATCACTACATTACGGTCCTCCCAGCATAAATCAATCATCATTCTGAAAAACAGAGGCATATCGAAAATCATATATTCCTTAACACTCCCTCTAATATCCGTAAAGTAACCAAATAGTCCACATTTGGTTTCAAACAGAAATTGCTTGCCAACAGAAAGTATAAACTTCACCCCCTATGTTATAATTCATATTTTTACCTTAGTGTTCTCATCTAATCCAATCCAGCACTAGCATACAGCGTTCAATTCTCCACTCATCTATCTGCTTCCACTGCAATCAAAATAAATATATGGCACTCTGAATATACTGCTGGAAAACGCTTAGACAATG
Organism: Lissotriton vulgaris; assembly: GCF_964263255.1. Classification (NCBI taxonomy): domain Eukaryota; kingdom Metazoa; phylum Chordata; class Amphibia; order Caudata; family Salamandridae; genus Lissotriton; species Lissotriton vulgaris. The sequence continues at coordinate 174,411 of NW_028242452.1, forward strand.
TGGTGTATTCTATAACACTTACCCAGTTTCTATTATCTGGTGTGTTCAACAAAATTATATCTTAGGCTTCACTTATCCACTACGCTATAAAAAGCAAAAATAGTACATGTCATTCCCCAATTTAAGGTCCATGTAGCACAGTCCAAACATATAGCCATTAGATAAGCATAAGCATCTCACCAACCTCACTATATAGTGTTCAAAATGTACCTCCAATTATAATTCAAAAGCTCAATATACAAATAGACCGCCCCCCAAAGTTACTAAGGATTCCAAAATTATCTCACCTCCGTTGGTGGTCTGTCTATACACATAATAACCCCCAACGAAAAATTCTCTATCTGTAAAAAAGACGGGAAAGCTTCAAATCATACCGCTTTCATATGTACATATCCAAAATCAATCCTATGAGACTGCATAGACTTACCCACGGTCTTACAATAATATATTCAGCACAGGGTCGTTATCTTCTCAAGATTCTATTTGCGGCTATCTGTGTCAAAATAATGCCAAAAGGTCATAGCCCGTAAACATAAGGGTAGAGCTTATAATATTTAAAGCTCTCCATCACTCACCAAAATTTCAGTTCCATCTAGTTTCACGACCACCTACAGAATATATAAATAGTATCTTAGTATCTCTGTCAATTATATCATTGAGAATACCAGTAAAGCTCCCAGCCTACGTTTCCTATTATTTACCTGTGTTCCGCGCAATCGTAACGTGTCCAGTATCCTCCGACGTTACCAAGCACTGGCGTCTAGCATGAGCGCCATCTTGGAATGTCTTTAAGTAAGAATAGAAATGGGCGCCATCTTGTAACATGTTCGTACTGCTTAGCAAAATATAAGCGGGCGCCTACCATCGTGTGCGGGGGCCATTAATAAAACATGTTCCGATAACCAAAAACGGGCATCAATATATAACTTATGCCTATATTACCCCAGTATCGTCAGCCAGAAGCTTCCTCAAAATTATTACCATCATACAAAACTATATCCCGGTTTCGATCGGGTTGCCGCAAGATTATTAGTAGATCTAAATCAAACCCTGTACTCCACCGTAAATTCAGGGATAATGTACTGGTCCGTTCCTAATTGCAAAATAAAAGAAAATAAAATGGCTCCAATTACAACCCTTATATACATACATCTTATTCCATAGGTATGGGTGAGTAGGATTCATGAAGGATAAATGTTAGTCAGTTAGCCAAAAGAAAGGCAACCGAAAGTGCAGAATTATCCTAACTCCTAACTGTCATTCAACATAGAACATAATACGGGTATATGTGAAGCGAAATCATACAATATCCTTAAGGGAACAAGTGTCCCTTTACAGTCTAATACCAAATAGCAACTAGATGTCAACAACAGGCATGTAGTAAACATAATCAGTAAACACTCAATATGCAAAGAACATAATTTGGGTCAGAGATCTACACAGTTATTAATCATTGCCCAAGAAGTACTGGTATTCATTATCAATATTGAGCCCCTGTTGAACCGATTTCAATTTCATAATCCACAGTACTTCCCTACGCCTGAGTTTCAGAGTTCTGTTACCTCCTCTAGGGTCCTGAGTCACATGTTCTATTCCATGGTAGCAAAATTGGTGTTCTCCCTGATTATCAATATTCTGAACAAAATGAGCAGCAATTGGGTATCTAGTGTCCCCATTCTTCCATGCCCTGATATGTTCCATCATCCTGTCCCTGAGTCTTCTTATTGTGCTGCCCACGTAAATCTGTCCGCATGTACAAGCTATAATATATACAACAAAGGAGGTTTCATAATTAATGAAAGTGTCTATTTCATACATAGCTGAGTTATTGTAGCTGAAACTCACAATCTTTTTACAAGCCCATCTACAGCAATTGCATCGCCCACACTTGTAGAATCCCCTTGTCATATTCCTAGGCCAGATTTCTCTATTCCTAATAGGATGACTTGGGCTAAGGTCATTCGCTAAGGTTCTCCCTTTCCTGAAGGTTATGGACGGTCTCTGCCCAATGTGCAATGATAGGTCTTTGTCAGCAGACAACAAGTGCCAGTGACGATTAATAATAGAGTATAATTTATTAGACTCTGTATTGTAGTTAGTCACTAGGCGAACCTCTCGTTCTTTCTTCTCTGTAGTAATCTTTTCTTTCAGTGTATGTGATCGCTCAAGATTATGTGCACGTCTCCTTGCCTTATCAATAACTTCCCGTTGGTAGCCTCTAGCCGCAAATCTGGTAAACATATCCTGTACTGTATCATTAAATTCTTCATTCTCCGAGCAGTTTCTCCTAGCCCGAACCATCTCTCCATATGGGATGGATTTAATCTGAAAATTAGGGTGGCAACTCGTAGCATGTAATAATGAGTTACAGCTAGTCTCTTTTCTGTACATCTTGGAACACAACTTATCTCCCTTAATGTAAAGTTCAACATCAAGAAAATAAATTTTCTTCTTATCATATTGAGTTGTGAACCTTAGGTTAACATCATTGCTGTTTAGATATTCAAAAAAGCACAAGAGGTCTTCAAGGCTTCCAGTCCAGATCATGAGACAGTCGTCTATGAAACGACCCCAGTATTGAATGTATTCAATCCACCTGACACCACGACGACCCCAGATCCACTCCGCCTCAAACCATCCCATGAACAGGTTGGCAAAAGACGGAGCAAATCTGGAGCCCATCGCGGTCCCAAGACGCTGTCTGTACCAATTGCGATTAAACACAAATACATTGTTCTTGAGTACAATCTGTGTCATATCAAGTATCATCCTTGTGTGCTCAAAATATTCAGCTGGTCTTTTGTTGAAAAAGGTTTCTACTGCATGAGTTCCTAGGGTGTGATCTATATTAGAGTAAAGTGAAACCACATCTAGTGTTACAAGATACATATCTTCTTGCCAGACCACGTCTGACATCATGTTTAATACATGCTTAGTGTCTCGAATATAGGAGGGCAAGCCCTCTACAAACGGTCGCATAAATATGTCAATGTACTCAGAAATCTTTTCAGTCGGACCACCAATGCCAGAGATAATGGGCCGTCCGGGTGGGTTCTCTCTATTCTTATGCACCTTAGGTAAGGTGTATAAACAAGGAGCTCTAGGTGTTGAGACTGTCATATAGTTATACTCATCCATGTCCAAAAGTGACAAATCATACCAGATTTTAAGTTTCTCATTTATCAACATTGTTAAGGATGGTAATGGATTGCTAGATAGGGATTCGTAATATCTCCGATCCCCCAGCTGCGACATAATCTCTGCATTGTATTTGGTGGTATCCATTACAACCACATTACCACCCTTGTCTGCCATTCGAATAGTAATGTCATCATTGGACTTCAGGAGTTTAAGTGCCTTTCTTTCTCCCTGTGTAAGGTTGTCTGGTTTCTTATAGTAACCACCTTTCGACCGCTTATCAATGAGTTTATCAATTTCAAATTCCACTGACTTGTGGAAAGCATCTATGGTATTTCCTGTTCCAAGCTGCGGTGTCCATTTAGATTTCAGTTTTAAACCACTACTTTGACTGAGATACCTATTGATCTCCAAGTCTTCCAAAACTCTAGATAATGTAATAGGGTCATCTTCATTCTCAGTTAAAGAAAGAAGTAGTTTTGTTGCATTAGCCCCTTCTATAGTCAAGTCACTCAATTGGTTATGTATAGAAGTACTTTTGTCTTTCAATGGCGCATGAACAAAGAACTTTTTAATCTTCAAAAGTCTCACAAATTTGTATACATCAATCTTGGTCATGTACCAATCAGAAATAACATTTGGACAAAATCCTAATCCCTTTTTCAACAAATTAGTCATATCATCAGTCAATACAAGTTCAGACACATTTATGATCTCGGTCTCATTATCTGAGCTGCTCTGTGTGCTATTCAATCCTTCCATGACCTCAGTCTCATTCCCCTTCTTGTTCCTTGTTGACCCCCTGCCCCTGGATCCTCTCCTTGTCTTGTAGTTCCGCCACCTCTGCCTCTGATCGTAGAGTCCCGATTCCCAATTCTGTGACGCTTCACCTCTTCTAAAAAAGCATTCTCTCGTGTACCTGACTCGGCCACCGCCCCTCCATTTACCTCTTCATTCTCACTACTAACAATGGATGAGGCATCAGTTTCACTAGCTGTAACGTTAGGTGTGGCAGTTTTTTGTTTGGAACCACGGGGTTGTCTAACCAAATAATCAAAGCGCTTAGCAAAGGTGAATACGCGGCCAGCTTTATAATCATTCTCATCTCTTTGTAGCTTCCTAGCTTTCCTACGTTTGATATCAGCCTGGAGATCTGTTAGAAAGTTATCCAAAATAGTATAATTCTTAATGGTTACTTCAGGTTGGTTAAGTTCCTTAATCTCCTCTTCTATTTTTTGTATCTCCTCAAGTAATTTCTTAATCTTTCTCTCAGCATTCTCAATAAGAATATTAATAAGATTCCTAGAGGAATTTGTAAGCTCCTGCTCCCAATTCGCTAACAGATCAGGCTCCAGGTCTTCGTATGTAGGCATGATCTGAGATCTCAAGCCCCTTGGTATTCTATTAAGAGAGAGATACTGTTTCAGTGTCGCTGCGTCCCACCACTTGTTAAGCTCCTGTCTCTTCAAATTCTCCAATTTTTTGAATTTCTCCCTCAAACCCTCCGTCTTGGCAGGTAAGGGTGCATTGACTGACTTGCCTTGTTTATTCCCTGTGCTGAATATATTATTGTAAGACCGTGGGTAAGTCTATGCAGTCTCATAGGATTGATTTTGGATATGTACATATGAAAGCGGTATGATTTGAAGCTTTCCCGTCTTTTTTACAGATAGAGAATTTTTCGTTGGGGGTTATTATGTGTATAGACAGACCACCAACGGAGGTGAGATAATTTTGGAATCCTTAGTAACTTTGGGGGGCGGTCTATTTGTATATTGAGCTTTTGAATTATAATTGGAGGTACATTTTGAACACTATATAGTGAGGTTGGTGAGATGCTTATGCTTATCTAATGGCTATATGTTTGGACTGTGCTACATGGACCTTAAATTGGGGAATGACATGTACTATTTTTGCTTTTTATAGCGTAGTGGATAAGTGAAGCCTAAGATATAATTTTGTTGAACACACCAGATAATAGAAACTGGGTAAGTGTTATAGAATACACCACATTGTCTAAGCGTTTTCCAGCAGTATATTCAGAGTGCCATATATTTATTTTGATTGCAGTGGAAGCAGATAGATGAGTGGAGAATTGAACGCTGTATGCTAGTGCTGGATTGGATTAGATGAGAACACTAAGGTAAAAATATGAATTATAACATAGGGGGTGAAGTTTATACTTTCTGTTGGCAAGCAATTTCTGTTTGAAACCAAATGTGGACTATTTGGTTACTTTACGGATATTAGAGGGAGTGTTAAGGAATATATGATTTTCGATATGCCTCTGTTTTTCAGAATGATGATTGATTTATGCTGGGAGGACCGTAATGTAGTGATTGACAACTGTTAAATTCAGAGGTGATATATTACTCATACCATGATTATTTTTCTTGGTTGGAGGGTTCTTACTTTTATCACATTTTGGGTGTACATTTATACTGGAGTGGCTTTGACTATTTTCTTTCTTACCTCAAACCCTTCACTCTGCAGGCTTTTATTTTATCTTACTAGATGGTGGTTGGTGCTGTTCCACCTCTATAGCCATTTATATGTAATATTTGTAATGATTATGGGATATGTTTTGTTTGATTACAGCCCTGAAGAAGTCGAGGTATTATTAAGTACACGACAAAACACGTGTTGGCTGGTGTAATCAACAATGAATATTCTATGAAATAAACTACAAGGACTTTTCATATTGGAAGTTTGACTCTTTTGACATTGACTTTGGAAATTATACTTATTAATTTGACTCCTGAGGATTGGAGTTACTTGCCAAATATACATTCGAATTATACAAGTGAACTGTGGGTGTGTGCTCAGAGGTTATTGTATATATTGCCGCTTCTTTTGGAGCCAGTGGTGTAGGATACGCATCATTTCTCTAGAGGCACCATCTTATGATTGTAAATTATGTATAAATTTGTACCCTGATATTAGGTTAGTGCGCCCATAATTGGTTGGTATCCCCCACTTTTTGTCATTACAATCAGAAGTTCATGTGCGCCATCGTGGATTGATAAAAACATCCTCCTCCTACACGACGTGAACAATCAAATGCTTAATGCTTACGTTACGTTGAGGACGTGTCCTTTGCCTTAATTTCTTATAGCAGTCTAACTCCACGCAACTACTACTTATATTTACATTAATTTAACACTGCTTAGGCTACAATTTAGGGCACTGTTCTCTACCGTACTATCTAATGTACTGTTTCTAATGCTACGCTCAGCCCACTCAATGTTTCATTTCCTTTTTTTCATATGGTGATACTGCCAGTGTGTACCACTACTGCTACCAGCACAACAATGATATTGCATCCGTCGAGGATTCAAGTCAACAACCAACCTTATTCACCAACCGTGATTCACAAATCACAGGTAAGATAAGCATATTGGAGAGGTAGTAGAATAATGGGATAGGACTAAGTTGGGAGGAGAGCAGAGACTGACAGTACTACTAGTAAAGTACAGTAGTAGGGCTACTGAATTGACTAAATCGGTTACTTGCATTTTGGTACATTTCAGGACAAGATGTTTCATTCATGCTGGTAAGTTTGAAAAACCAAACGTCCAGTAACCACCGCCAATCCCAACACAAAATAATGGGCCAGATGTAGGTAAATCACATTTACCGATTTTGAAATACCGAATATTACCGAATTTTACCGATTCGGTATTTCAAAATCGGTAAATGGGATGTAGGTACCAACATCTGGACTTTTTACCGATTCCTTAAAAAGTCGGTATTTACCGATTCGGTAAATACTGAATCGGTATTTGCTATTGAATCCTATGGGCCTTGAAGACCATAGGATTCAATTCAAATACCGATTCGGTATTTACCGAATCGGTAAATACCGAATTTGTCAAGGGTGCAGGGGGTGTCACTTTGACACCCTCTAGCACCCCCAAAACGGGCATGTGTGCAAGGTGGCACACAGACATGCCCTAAGGGCACATCTGTCTGTAACATGGCACATGTGTACATGCACAGATGTGCATTACACAGGAATCGGTATTTTACCATGGATTTGTATTCCATGGTAAAATACCGATTCTGAAAGACATGTGTCAATGGAAAATTGGCTACCCACATTTCAATCTTGCATTTTCGGTAAAATTACCGATTTGATAAAATTACCAAATCGGTAAAATTACAGAATCGGTAAAATTACCGATTCGGTAAAATTACCGAAAATGCAACATTTAAAGGCCCCTACATGTCAATGGCCATTTACCGGTCGGTAACGGCCAAATTCGGCCGTTACCGATCTGTAAATGGCTATTTTCGGCCACCTACATCTGGCCCAATATAAGCGCGTATACTGTGTTTTGGTATGAAAAATATAATTATTAAGAAATATAAATTATGGATGTTGTTGTCACAAAAATAAAATAAATTACCTCAACTCACCCCCCTCACTAACCAAACCAATGTCCAAAAATCAAAAAGTCCCCTTTCCCAAAAACCCAATTTCCACCCCCCCAACAGTCTTTAAAAAAGGGGCAAGGGACAGTCACTTCCTCCGGTGGAGTAATGTGGACAGCTGGTGCTGCACGTCCCACAGCTCTTTGCGGAGGTCATGGAGCTGGCTCTGATGTTTTTCGCCGAACCGCTCTAGGTAGTCCACTCGCTTTCGGAGGCGGCGCACACGTGCCATCCAGGCTTTGGGGAGGGCAGCTGTTGTTTTTGCTGCTGTGCGGCGGCGGCTGGAGGCTGTCGGGCCATGGCTCCGTTTGGCTGGAGGCTTGTGGCTGGCAGACCCGGGGGCAGTGGAGGAGGATGTACTGGTTGATGTGTCCTCATGCTCCCTAGCCCACAACCGCCGATACTCGGCACAAATAGCCTCCAGCTTACGGGCCCTGGCCCGGACAGCCATCTCCTTGCGGGTGAGCTTTTTTGGAGTAGCATCTATGAAGAAAGAAAGAAAAATACTGTAGCCAATAGTCTTTACATAAAGTCAAAATAATTCAACAGAAAGTTGACACTCAGTAACACCACCATCAGTAACAAACACAGTATAACATTTTGAAGATAACGAACCAGGTTTTTTGATTGTCGATCCACAACTGGCGCCTCCCGTGTGTGACGTTATTTATAATTTATAACCACTATTTTGACGGTGCCCCAGATAGGAGGAAGAACCTAAACCTCCAATTAGGACCAAGATCCAAACATAATTGATACAGCAGGTATCTGTGCACACGTCGCTTTTTACAGAATAAATGCTGTAGGTAATCAAACAACATAAGCAATACACAAACAATGTGGAAGAAGTCTTGATGGAAGTTTTTCTTCAATTCAGATTTTATTCACCACGCGCAGCCAACACGTGTTTCGTCAGGGCTAGTAGCCCACAACTTCATCAGGGCTGCCGCGGGCAGCGGTTCGAAAGCTATTGCCACAATGGCTATGTGCTCTCAGACGGTTCTAATTCCGACCCGGCTACCGGGTACTGTGGAGGTTCTCGCTGATTCGTCTCAGCCGTTCGTGTGATGGTTAATACCAAAGATGCGACACACCATAGGAGTATCCGTGTGCGCGGCAGGTTATGCCGTGCTGCTTTCCAGCGTCTCCGCGTGTAAATGCGGAAGTCATTTTTTACACGCGGAGATGCTGGAAAGCTGAGACGAATCAGCGAGAACCTCCACAGTACCCGGTAGCTGGGTCGGAATTAGAGCCGGCTGAGAGCACATAGCCATTGTGGCAATAGCTTTGGAACCGCTGCCTGCGGGAGCCCTGATGAAGTCGTGGGCTACTAGCCCTGACGAAACACGTGTTGGCTGGGCGTGGTGAATAAAATCTGAATTGAAGAAAAACTTCCATCAAGACTACTTCCACATTGTTTGTCTATTGCTTGTGTTGTTTGATTACCAACAGCATTTACTCTGTAAAAGGCGACGTGTGCACAGATACCTGTTGTAACAGTATAACATTTTGGCATGTATCTTTCCGCCGTCTTTGTAAGCCTGTGACATTACTGGGAGTTTCAGGAATTCCACTAGCAGCACTATGGGTGGACTCACTACTACGTACATAGTCAGAGAGTACTAAAAAAAGGCCTTTTTTACTTTTTTTCTCTTGTGTTGCAAAAGAAATTACTGGTACGTGAACTTGTGGTAGCTGCCATAATGGCAGCTCACTCAGCTTTCACCCAAGAAATACATACACAGGCCATGATGATGCAGACTCGCAGTACTTTAAGCAGTACATGCAGGTGGGGATAGGAATGTCTTACTTTTCTATAGGGGTGGCACTGCCACTGGCCATACTTCATCTACTCAGCGTCTGCTCTACTACATCATACACCTCTGCTATCGATGAGGATAAAGAAGATAACATCCAGGCTTCCAAAGTACGGCTATGATTCTTCTTAATGTCTCAATGTACCAAAATGTCTTTTTGTCAACAACCAACTAACACCCGTTTCATTATATTTTGGAAACCGCCGTCTTCTTATCTTGAATTGCATTCAACAAAACCATTCTTTAGTCATAAATATTAAGACTCGCTCGTCCTTCGTTTCACCCTTCTTTAACTTTTCGTTCTTCACATCCCTAAACTACATCTGATATGACTTGGCTCCACAATAAAAATTTGCCAGCTGAGTTGAAGTGAAATAGAGGGGGCCATTGGTTACCCGAGAAGTACCGCAGCTAATGCTATTACAAGTCAAGGTTGACTGTCTTCTCCGTGATAGTAGCCCAAAAAGTAGTTCTAAATTAGTAACTGTTATTAACAGTACAGTCTACTTATACCAGTGTACTGTGTACTACTGTACAGTACATCATACACTCCTTTGCGAGCCTACTCAAAAAATTTCAATTAGTAAAGAGTATAATAACTTTCCGCTGCCGCTGAGTCTTCCCCCCCAGCTCCTCCTGTTGGCGCCGCCGCATCCAGAGTGGACCCCTCCGCACTGCTGGCCCCGGCACTGGTGGTCATCTGTGCCGCATCAGATGTTGTGACATCTAGGAAAAACATGTCATATTTTCAGATGCCATACACAACCCCCTATTTTATCTCGGAATGGAAGAAAATGTTACATAACACATTTTTTATTACTGGGATTGAAAAAAAGTAACGGTTTTAGGGAGGAAGTGTTAACCTTTTATATGCTTCTTCCATTAAATGCTACACTTCTTCTTATGACAACTGATGAATGCTTGCTTAACGTGCACCATTTTTCTCATTACAGAAAGAAGATTCCATTGCCCTTCTGCCAGACGATTCACCAACTACTAGTAAGTCATCACCAGCAGTACTTTAAGTACTTTAAAGAAGGTGGGGCCTCCTGCACATTTATTCTAATAATTTCATGTGTCTGCTAACTATTATTAAGTTTGAGTCATAGTAATTTAATTCATAGGAATGTTGTTTAAACTTTAACATCGTCTTCATCCATCACCATTGCTCGCTCCGAATACTACGCTATTAAAAATAAAGAAATAATGTTTTCATTTCTTAATTGTAAATAAAACTTTAAAACTAACAAACACTGTGTGGTTTTTGTTCACGAGTGAGTGAGCGAAAGGGTTTGAACTACTGCACTTGGCAGTCATGTTTCAGTGACTCAGATATGCCGGGACTCGGCGGTAGTCTTCTTCTGTTCTACGGGGTCGTAAAATCATTGGTCAGACACACTAGATAGTCGGTCAGGGAATTGGGGGTTCAACTTCTGTTCGGACTGAGCTATGTCGAAAGTCGAACTGCACCTATCATCAACAATGTCCTATATCTCTTGTCCACACTTCTTTGTGTGCAGAATAGTCCCTGAAACACCAGCGGTATGGGATGTGCTCCTCTCAAATCAAAAAGGCAACTGCTACCTTTTACTTGGTGTAAACAATGACATTTTGTTGTTGGAAATTGTCAAAGCACTTACATTAAGAAGACTGGAATAGACAGCAAGGGCAACCCAGAGGACTGCACTCAGTGCCTAGAGCTATTGCTGGATCAGAGTTTTGTTTCACACCGTTTGCCGACTGGGCAAGCTTAGCTACCTACACAGACTGACTCATAATCGTAAATAGTAGTAGCACAGAGAGTGATGGTAGAGGCAGGATAAGAATGTAGAAAGTAGTTTACATTAGAAGATCAAAGACTATTTTGTAAAACATAGAATTATTAGGAAACAGTTTGTAATGAATAGGAGCTGTAAAAGTTAGGGAAGTATAAGTATTAATATAACAATAGAACAACTTACTTGGACCAGCAGAAGAGCCTGCAAGGGACTGATCCTGTCCACCTTCTTCCACCGGAGTCTCAGTCGCCATCGCCACCTTGCCCCTGGGAGCTTCTGGTGAACATGAAATAAAGAAACACAACATGGATGATTGTTTTTTGGGAAATATTTGATTTCTTTGAACACAATCTAAAATTATGTCGGGGAAACAAATTAACAACAATTGCATCTGATCTGGTCTACTAGGACGATAGTAGTACAGTATTGTAGGATTCGCAGACCGTCTAATAGGAAAGTTATGTAAATCACTAACTACACCAACAACAAAAAGGTTCTAGTACGACTGCCATCACTCAGCAGCACGAGACGTCGCGTGACAGACACAGTCCGTCATCATGATTGCAGACCACTAACAAATGTTCTATAACAAGTAATAAATAATATACTCAACGTATCAATCCACCACTATCTCTTCAAAGTGGCAGCAGCAGGAGTACAAAGAAGGACTAGACTTGAGTGTACTGTCTCTACCATTACGCAGTACGGCTCTCAAATGAGTAAAAAGTTGCAAACAAGAAAGCATAGTAGCAACGCCAATAACCAGGCGATCACCTGCAATGACAGAAGCTATTTAAAGATTAATTTACCTGCAATGTAATCGAATCAGCAGCATTCGAACTCTTCAGGAAAGTAATGGATTAGCAATATAACAGAGCAAAAGAGAAAAAAAGTAGTTTTTAAATAGCTACTTACCAAGGCCAGGGATCTCCAATCCTAGCAGGTCGAGCATATCATGCTCCCGGTCCAGGATGTCAGTCCACCGGTGCGTCGCTTGCTGGTAGGTGCTCCGGACCCCAGACTGCTTTCACATGCGCCGGCACACCTTCTCCCACAGCTGGCGACGCTCCCGGAGGCCGTAACCGGAAGCAATCCGCCCACCAGCTGCCACTGTCATAGGGAGGTGGACTTGCACAAACACCATCAAGGCGGCCACCTCCACCGCAGAGAAGATCTCCCTGGCCTGGACTAGCTCCCCCCTCAAACGCCGGCAAGGGAGCCGGGTACGGGGTGCTGGGCCTTTCCCCTTGCCCTTGTCGGCTCCCTTTGCCATGGTTCTGGGCACAAGAAAAAGGAAAGAAGAATAGGTGTGAAAAAAAAGTAAGAGAGAGAGCGAAATAAATAAAGTAGGCAATAAAGTAACAAAAAGTTAAAAAAACACAAAATATAGATGTAGGAAATTGTAGAGATAAATAATAAGCAAAAAAAGCAAAAAAAAGTTCAGAAAAACATAGGATTACAAAGATGTATGATGGATAGAAAGGTAGCATGACCAAAAACCATAGTAATGAATGAAAAACAAGATGGCCGCGCCCATAGAGGACCACGTGGGTAAGTTTGCCCGATATTTTCCCCGCGAGCACGCAAAAACACAGGCGAACTCATAATAGCGCGCCGCACACGACGCGAGATTGCCAATAGCGCCTGGAACCGGCAATACGCAACGCGCACAAGATGGCCGCGCCCATGTACGACCGCGTGGGTAAATTCGCAGTCGGTGCGCTGCAAGCGGCTTGCGAAGTTGCAAAAACCCCACGAACACGCACAAAAAAACAATCCGCTAATTTGCACGAATTCGCGGATTGCGAGTTCGATTTAGCACGAATTCGCGCCCTGCGAATCTCTCGAAATTGCACAAAAACGAATTTTGCAAAACTGAAAGCACTTAGCAGGTGCAAAAAGTTCAAGCTAATTTGTAACCATTCCCTGTAGTGCTTCTTGAGGGGCCCCTCCAGAGTTCAGTTGCCTACTTGCAACTATTCTCTGACCCTGCTCTGACCCTCAAAGCAGGGTCAGAGAATAGTTACAAGTATGGAACAATGCTCCTGTAAAAAAAATTAAACTGCAACAGGAAGCACTTACAGCTAAGGAAGCAGGTGCCAGACTTGAAGCTCAAATTCAGTGACACATTAAACAGCCCCAAATTAATTAATCTCAGTTGAGGCTGGGCAGGTGTGCTTTCCCCCCATAATCTACAGTGGTGAAGCAGAGGGTGCTGTGATGAACCAGAGGGTGGCAGTGATGAACCAGAGGGTTGCAGGGATGAACCAGAGGGTGGCAGTGATGCTCCAGAGGGTGGCAGCGGTGAATCAGATGGTGCTGTGATGAACCAGAGGATGGCAGTGATCAACCAGAGGCTGGCAGTCTTGAACCAGAGGGTGGCAGTGATCAACCAGAGGGTGGCAGTGATGAACAGGAGGGTGGCACTGTTGAACCAGAGGGTGGCAGTGCAGAACCAGAGGGTGGCATTGATGAACCAGAGGGTGGCAGGGATGAACCAGAGGGTGGCAGTGATGACCCAGAGGGTGGCAGGGATGAACCAGAGGGTGGTAGTGATGAACCAGAGGGTGGCAGTGATGAGCCAGAGGGTGGCAGGGATGAACAAGAGGGTGGCGGCAGTGATGATCCAGAGGGTGGCAGTGGTGAACCAGAGGGTGCTGTGATGAGCCAGAGGATGGCAGTGATCAACCAGAGGGTGGCAGTCTTGAACCAGAGGGTGGCAGTGATCAACCAGAGGGTGGCAGGGATGAACCAAAGGATGGCAGTGATCAACCAGAGGGTGGCAGCCTTGAACCAGAGGGTGGCAGTGATGATCCAGAGGGTGGCAGTGGCGAACCAGAGGGTGGCAGTAATGAACCAGAGGGTGGCAGTGATCAACCAGAGGGTGGCAGTGATGAACCGGAGGGTGGCACTGGTGAACCAGAGGGTGGCAATGCGGAACCAGAGGGTGGCATTGATGAACCAGAGGGTGGCAGGGATGAACCAGAGGATGGCAGTGATCAATCAGAGGGTGGCAGCCTTGAACCAGAGGGTGGCAGTGATCAACCAGAGGGTGGCAGTGATGAACCAGAGGGTGGCACTGGTGAACCAGAGGGTGGCAGTGATGATCCAGAGGATGGCAGTGGCGAACCAGAGGGTTGCAGTAATGAACCAGAGGGTGGCAGTAATGAACCAGAGGGTGGCAGTGATCAACCAGAGGGTGGCAGTGATGAACTAGAGGGTGGCACTGGTGAACCAGAGGGTGGCAGTGGCAAATCAGAGGGTGGCAGTGATGAACCAGAGGGTGGCAGTGATGAACCAGAGGGTGGCACTGGTGAACCATAGGGTGGTAGTGATGATCCAGAGGGTGGCAGTGGCAAACCAGAGGGTGGCAGTGATGAACCAGAGGGTGGCAGTGGTGAACCAGAGGGTGCTGTGATGAACCAGAGGGTGGCATTGGTGAACCAGAGGGTGGTAGTGGTGAACCAGAGGGTGACAGTGGTGAACCAGAGAGTGACAGTGGTGAACCAGAGAGTGGCAGTGGTGAACCAGAGGGTGCTGTGATGAACCAGAGGGTGGCATTGGTGAACCACAGGGTGGCAGTGATGAACCGGAGGTTGGCCGCGATGAACCACAGTGTCACAAACAGGCTGGACACATAGAAACTACATGGTCGTTACCGTTGCGACCACACAAGTAAGTTCGCGTTCCCGAACTTGTAAAAAACCCTTGCGAACTGGCAAAAACCCTTGTGAACACGCAATAAAAGCAAATTCGCACGAATTCGTGGATTTTGCGCAATGCGAGTTCACTTTTGCACGAATTCGCGGACCGCGAATTCGCAAATTTCGCCCATGCTTACTGCAAATAGGCCACAGCAGGCACCCCGGTATTACTCTGGCCAAACTACTGAAATAAAGAACCACATGGGCGTAGACAACACGCTGGGCCCTGAAAGTGCCATGTTCTAAGCCTGATTAGTAGATTCCCACAGGACCAACACGAGCAGGTAACCCCATCAACACTGCAACGCTATATGTGGAAGGCCTAAATAGGTGAGAAGCACATGAATCTAAACACAAGACTAACGCACCGGAGACACGACCGGGAGTAGACAGCCAACCACAAGGGTGAGGGAGCAACGTAGATATCTGGCACTTCCAACATAGGGATAGCAGGCAACCACATCACCGCCCTTGTGAGGCAAGAGACCTCGAGAAGAGAAACGGCCCAAGAACATATAGACGTCGCAGTCCGCACGAGTGGGAAGGGCAGCGATCTCAAGCGACCTGCATAGTAGATGTAGCCAGAAGTTCGCCTGCGACTAATCATAAACGGGAGATCACTAAAGAACTAGTTTAACGGCTTCAGGAAGTGCGAAGAATACCTGGCTTCGCGGAGTCGAAGAATAGATGGATTGCAGTCAAACGCAGACATGGGAAAACCAGATAGAAACCAACCCAAAATAAACTTTGATTCTACCAAAAAAGTCTCAGAACAAGTCGCAATGTACCAGCAGGTGGCCTCACAGGCGGCATCACACACGGGTGGGGCACCGGTGGACAATATCCAATCAATGTTCCTCACGATACAAACCGCACTAACAAATATCGATGGTAAAATTGACTCTCTCACTCATAGAGTGTACCGCATGTCTGAAAGATTGGACCGCCACACTGAACGTATTGATATGGCAGAACGCAGAATCTCAGATGTAGAGGACGCTCAAAATCAGATGACAACTAAACAATCTGGAGTGGATAAACAATTAGCTGCGCTGGTAGCAAAAACGGAGGATTTGGAAGCCAGGTCTCGTAGGAGCAACATCCGCCTTATGGGAATTGCGGAAACCACAAACCCAATGGAAAAATACGTGGAACAACTCCTGATCACTCTGACACTTTTTCAGACGTTTTTCTCATCGAGAGGGCCCACAGATCCCTGGCCCCCAAAACTCCTGTGGGTACTAGACCGAGACCCATTATTGCTAAAATATTAAACTACCATGATAGAGACGCAGCATTGAGAAAAGCGAGAGAATTGGGGACACTGCACCATGAAGGTATGGACATAGCTCTATACCCTGATTTCACTCAATCGGTCCAGGAAGCAAGAAAAAAATGCAGCTTGGCGAAACAGAAGCTTCGGGATCTGCAAATACGGTATGCAATGCTATACTCCGCGCGACTGAAAATAACGGATGATGGCGCAAAAAAAAATCTTCAATGAATCCAAGGACGTTTTGAAATACCTGCAGCTGAGGAAGCCGAAAGGAGAGCGTAGGAGATCGCCGCAAGAGAGACTGCAAGAGAGGGAAGCTCTATCAGATGTGGAATAAAAACTGTTGGTAACTAATGGAAGCCTCCGAATGCAAAGATTATGACAAGAAAAAGGGGACAAAAATGATAGTGGGAAACGAGGTGGTAGATAATCTACCGCCGGACAGGCTGCCGAAAACCCGGAAACTGATGGATGTCATAGCCGAGTGCTAAGCAGGAGCCGGTTTGTAGAAATGAGGACGTAAAAGGGTCCAGATGCTCAGATAAGTGAATACTGGAGTGTCAGTGACATGCAGCCGATGGACAGCGCTGATGTTGGTGACATATATATTACAAAAAGAAATAAGTTTAGGTTTTGAAATATGCCACCTAGAAGGTTCGGAAAGTTATGTGGTTCACATGTTTGGTGCTAATGTATGTTTTCTATATGGCCCCTCCTCGATTTCGTATACTGAGGGGTAAAGTCCTGGCAGCTCCTGCCCTCTAGTGTACTTCACACCTGATATTGTTTGGTAAAGGTTGGGTAGTCTATGCGGGTGGAGGGGGGCTGTTGTAAGGTAATGCACAGGGGATTGTCTTCGTTGGAGGGAACACGACGAAGTGGGAGGGGGGAGGACAGGGGGGGCAAACATGAAAATCACCAGGTGGCTATCATGGATTGCAGCGTCATTATACATTGCTATATGAGAGCTGACATTTTGCAGGAATACAGTATTGAGGATCAGTTGAGTGATAACTATGTTAACTACATTGCGACAGGTTAGGAAACTAACATTCTTAACGTGGAATGTGAGGGGACTTCAGGATCCTAGAAAAATCAGGAAAGTGTTCGCATATCTGGATAGACACAAAGCAGACTTGGACTGTCTACAAGAAACTCATATTACACCACAACGGGAGAATACGGCTATAGATGGGCACAGGCCTGAGCGGCGTCATCATATTCAAACTACGCCAGAGGGGTACTAATACTGATTCCCTTTTACTCTCATAGACACACTGGATGATGACCAGGGCAGGTATGCTATTTTGCGTGGGAATTTTGGGGGTACGGATATCACAATAGTCTCCGTATATGGGCCAAACAATGATGATCCGCAATTTTATGAGAACATATGTGCCAAGTTGAGAGACATACGACCGACAGCTATAGTGTGGGGGACAGACTTTAATATATGCATTGACCCCAGACTGGATAGATCGGCTGGTACGGAGAGACAAGGTAAAAAGGCAACCAGGACATTACCAGATGGCATGGAGGAGTGGTTTCTGGTGGACATTTAGCGGCTGCGCCACCCGGGTTGTAGAGAAGGTACATGCACTTCATTGACACACAATACCTGGTCGAGACTAGACTACTGGCAGACCACACAGGAGGTCAGCACCTGCGTGGCTGCAGTGGAGATTCTGCCCAGGACACTCTTGGACCACTCCCCAGTATGAATGGAAGTAGCAATACCAACACACACCCCGAAACAATTCGCCTGGCGACTCCAGCAGTCGGCATTGAAAGATCAAATATTCATTAGTGAATTGCGCCAAGCCATTATTGACTTCTTCCAGATCAATGAGGGCTCGGTGGATAGCGCTAGGTCGCTGTGGGAGGCGTTTAAGGTTACCATAAGGGGACACTGCATAGGTAAACACGCGGGAATACTCAGAGATATTAGACAACAACTTACAATGATAGAGAGGGATATTCAAGAGCTGGAAACTGACTATGCAGACATACGCCGTAAAATAGACCTATATCACGAATTCGCTGACACGGAAATAAAATATCTATCAAAGAATTCCAAGGCTAGAGCATACAGAGAAGGGGGTAGACCAGGAAGAGTGCTATCACACAAGATAAAATCCTTGCGCCAGAGTACATTAATAACGCACATATTGAATGAGCATGAGGAACTAGTTTATGATACCCCTTCCATATTAGACAGCTTCCGGACGTTCTATTCGAATCTATACAACCCACAGATAACGAAAACGAGCCACGATGTCCATGAATATTTGGATGATGCAGGGCTAGCTGGGCTCTCTGATACACACAGAGAATTCCTAGGGCACCATCTGACGGAAGATGAATTCAGGGATGCCATTAAATCACTGCCTAACAACAAGGCGCCGGGGCTGGATGGCCTGCTGGGCGAATTCAATAAGGAATTCAAAGACCTTCTCCTACCACACTTAGCCCAAATGTTCGAAGAGGCATATGAGGAGGGTGCTCTACCAGAATCACTGCGAGAAGCGTTATTGATAGTTCTACCGAAGCGTGGCAAGGATCTCAGGAGATGTGAGTCCTACAGACCACTTTCACTCATAAACATAGATGTCAAAATCCTTGCAAAAATATTAGTCACTAGAATACAGCTACTGCTGAGGTCTCTGGTACTACTAGACCAGACGGGCTTCATCCCCTCAAGATCCACTACACAAAACCTACGCACCATATTCACAATGTTCCAAAGTCTGAATCCCGAACTGCTGGCGGCAGCGGCGCTCCTGGACGCAGCAAAAGCATTCGATTTGGTGGAGTGGGAGTTCATGTTCACTGTACTGGTGAGAATGGGATTTCCACCCCCTTTCATAAAGTGGATAGCATTACTGTATAAGGAACCTAGAGCTAGAGTTCGGATAAATGGCACCATATCGAGTCACATGGATATCAGCCGCGGAACAAGACAGGGATGTCCTTTGTCCCCCATATTATTCGCGTTAACGATAGAACCACTAGCCTGCAAAATTAGACAGAAGCACCCGGAAACGGCGTTACAATTTAGCCTTCGCCCTATAGGAATATCACTCTATGCGGATGATATGGTGTTGTATGCACGTTACCCAGATGTCAATTTGAACCCGTTGATAAGAGAATACATTAGATATGAACAATACTCAGGCCTAAGTATAAATTTGGATAAATCAGTGGTGATACCCCTGACGGTAGAGACCCCAAGGCCCATGCTAGATTATCCACTGAAATGGGACACGGGTCCAGTGAAATATTTAGGGATCTGGGTGCACAGGGATCCAGAAGTGGTAATCAGAGAGAACTATGTGGTAGCACTGACCAAACTGGAGGAAACAGTAGAAAAATTGATTAAATTGCCATTATCGTTAGCAGATAGAATTGCCTTACAGAAAATGGTAGTGTTATCTCGTTTCTTATACCTATTCTGGAATATACCGATCTGGCTCACAAACGCTTTTTTCACACGGCTGCGATTCGTACTACAAAGACTTACATGGACAGGTAAGCAACCACGGATAACATGGAGGACACTCACAAAACCCTATCACATGGGAGGGTTTGCAGCTTCGGATCTACAGTTATACTACTACTGTGCACAAGCACAGCATGCTCATTATTGGTTACAACCCCACACACATATACCTCACATAGCCGTGGAAACGGACAGTGTTGATCCAAACTGTCTAACGAAATACATTGCAGATCCTGTTAGTTATTATGCAAATGACAAGATACAGCCGGTAAAATGCACATCCAGGGCCTGGCACACTTTGGTAGCACGAGCAGACAAAATACCGTTATATGCGCCGGCGCTTCCACTGGCGAATCACCCTAAACTGTCAGTCACCAATGAACAGAAAATGAGAACTGTACTGGGAGACATGGCAATGTTGACGATGGGTTCAGTGTTTCCACACAATGAATTTATCTCACTCCAAAGCCCGTCACTCTGTACCCACAAAACACCGTTAAAAATGTTCGCATATTACAGGCTGCGAGCAGCGATAAAAGACCTATATGACACTTTTCCGGCTGAACCTCCGACCCTGCAAGCCTTACAGATCTTGTTAATGACGCCGTCACGATCACAGTTGGTCACCCGATTATACACGGCATCCCAAAATGAAAAAAGGGAGGGATTAAATAAATCACACAAGAGGTGGTAACACAAGTATTGGACAGAAGTGACGAATACACTCACACACATATTAGCCGAGCACGTCCCACACTCTCCACTGGTATGTCTCTTGGGTAGTTACAAACTCAAACAGTTTGGGAGAAGGAAGCTGCTGGTGGCTGCACTGTTACTTGCAAAGAGGCGGATAGCTATCAAGTGGGGTACCAAACGACCACCCAGATTTAAGGATTGGTTGAATGACATGATATACTGTAAAGAAACGATGGGCACATATGAGGAGGAACTACCTCAGGCCTCTAGAGCAAAGGATTTTTGGCAACCCCTTGTAGAGTACTTACAGCAACAACAAGGTGACCAATAAATTGTAACTAGAATGTGAGCCAAGGATGGCGAGGTGTATTATAAACACGGGCTGGACTTGATACATAACCCCGCATTTGACTGTCGAACTATAATTCTGTAAGAGATATAAGCACAGCAGATAGGAATCCCCTATTCCCACTATATAAATAGTGCTAGTGTGATGCTGAGCAATGTTGTTTAACGATAACTGATTCATATTTGTGATTGATCCTAAAGGTTCTGGGAAATATGACTGGAAAACCTGCCACACAATTGTATAGTTGCTGCAAATCAAATGTAACTTGATGCTGCTTCGGTGAAATAAAATATAAAATATTAAAAAAATACTTAGTTTACTATGATTTAAATCTTCTAATATATTTCCAAAATGTTATATTATAAATGTTATGCTCTCTTAATATGCTATCCTTTAAAGGGCAGATTTGATATCCCTTCATATTCCTTACCAGCTGAGTTCATATTTTCTGTTTTTAATTTCTTTTATTCTTTCAGGTTTTTCTTTTCTAGCTTCTCATATCAATGTTATTGGCCACTTTAAATTGGCTTTTTTTCTCTTTTTTTCTCTCTTTAAATGTTCTAGCCCTGGATTTTTCTTATTAATGGAGTCCCGGCACAGAGCAGTGCTCTAGTGCACCCAGACCCACAGTTAAAAGCCTATTGTTATTCTATTATACTCTTTCTATTATTCTTTTGTAGTCTATAAATCTTTCTTTATTTGCTTTCTATACTTTATCTTTATTTATCTTTCTTATTGGTGGGTTTTTTCATTTCCTCTTCTATACCCATTTCCATCACATCTTTTTGCAAGTCTCTAATTTTTATTTTTTAATTATTTTTTTTTTCTACCATGGACCTTGCTCATGATTTATGTGCTATATCCTGGAATGTCAATGGATTAACACACTATATTAAACAGAAGAAGGCTCTTTCCTATTTACAATCTAAAAAGGTTTATGTGGCTCTTCTTCAAGAGACTCATCTTAATACACTTGAGTCTGAAAAACTTCGTAGAGATTGGGTGTGTAAAATTATCCACTGTAGTATCAGTAATGGGACTTCTTCAGAAGCAGGTCCTACTCGAAAATGTGGGGTAGCAATCCTTATCAGAAAAACATTACCAGTGGTTTACCTGATTACATGCCCCTGCGAGCTGCGATATATTGGCATGACCACAAGGAAAGTCAAACAAAGGATCTGTGAACATCGAAGCAATGTGAGATGCAGAAAGTCCACGACCAAAATGAGTGAACATTTTTTGCAGTTCAATCACACAACCAACGACCTAAGGTGGACCATAATTGAGCAAATAAATGGAGCCACTAACATCCCCGACAGACTGTTTGAAAAGAACAGAGGTGGGTGTACCGTCTGGGTACCCACACCAATGGTCTTAATGATGCCATACCATGGTAATCCATCTTCAAATGAATCACCCCCTCGCTGTGTCTGATCACTACCATGCATACCACTGGCCCCAACTGCGGCCCCCCCTTTTTTTGTACATATAGCCAACTCCTGTCTTTTATTTGGGCTAATTATACCATCATCTTGGTTCACATTACCTAGAAACGCACATAGCGCAGGTCTTGCTAATGTACGTCCACGCTAGTTTAATAATGCACCCCCATGGGTTGTAATACCAGTATTACCCCCTTCCTTTTGACATGCATGGCTTGACTAAAACCTTTAACTAGGTGTATGTGCTATATATCATTTCCACGACCTGACCCGATTTTTATTAATTCATGATATCACTCGGGCCCCAGCAGCCATCATCCACACTTTGGCTCTTTTACAACTTCATAGATCACGCGCCGTGTATCTCTTTGATCCATAAAGTTTTGAGGCATTCAATCTAGGTACTACGCTCCAGCTCTTTCTGCACACGCCGTCCTTCCTCACCATTACGTGACTACAGATTGGCTAACGCCACCAGCCCACATACAGGCCCCGCCCATCCAGGAAGCGTGAGCGTCCGTGCTACGGGTCTTTATTTACCCTGCACCAACTCCGGCGCTTCATCTACGAGACCCGGTTTCAGAGGGCTGACACAGGTTTCTAACGGGTGCCTGGTGCCGTGGGCGTGAGTACAGACAACGCGCCACTTTCTCCAGCAGCTAAGTTCCTTTTTTCTACCCTTTTTGTAGCCTAATCCCAGTGCTTTCCCTCCCTCAGGGAGTGCCAAATGCATCTCCACCCCCCTACCGAGGTCTATGGTGTATAACTTTTACATCTGTCAAGTGAGAATATTTATATTTTGTTTTACATTCACTTTCCGTTCCTTGTTGTTACATACGGATGTCACAGGCCCTTGGCCCATTGATCGTTTCACGATCGCACGCGCTATGTTAAACGCTGCACCGCATGTTCAACGGCATCGACCTTTGGTCACCTACAGATCACTTGCTACAGGCGCCCCAGAAACACTCACGCGCCTCGATTGGCATTTTCGTGTGCCTTTCGTTCGTAGCCCAGTCTGACGATTATGACTCTATATGTCTGCTGAACCCTATCGCAGACCCACGCAAACCCACAGGCGGGGCCTAACCTATATTGTTAATGCCCCTTGTGGGAGAATGTGGGATACGTCACAAGAGCACATAGTTATGATTTACATCTGACACACCTATGGCCTATGCATCTAATTGTGTGTATGTCTTTATGTGTGTGTTTTGTCAGCCCCCTTCCCCCCCTCCTCTTCCCCCCCCCCCTTTGTCCTCCACAGGTGCATCTAATTGTATTTTTGTTTGGTCTCCAGAACTGTGAGTACCGCTCAAGATTTGCACTTTTTTCACGACAGTACTTTTTTACTTTCACGTCCCTTGGTAGGGTGGGCCTTAGCGTGTACATACCGCCGGGGTATAGCACATTAAAGGTCCTGACGAATGCCAGGTTAATCTACACCAACATTGGCAGAAACATGTTGACCGACACATATATGTAAAGGCGACTAACCATTTACTACATCGGTTAAGTTTCCCGACATATTCTTTTTTAAACATGTCTTATTGATCAGTCATTAAACTATTTTTGATACAATGAAGGCATTTTTATTTTCACCACCCACACTTATTTTAAGTCACCTTCACATCCACTTAGCCACTCACCACTCCGCAGTAAATCTGGCGTTGAAGCACACTGGGGTGGCATTCGGCCACACCCAGTGGGGCCCGATGATGAAGCATGTCACCGACCAGGTCGGTGAGTGAGGGCTTTCTAAAAATACCAAGTCGGTGTTTTTCCCTATACTAGCTGTGCTCTTAATCCTGCCATTTCTATATGAGCTTCGAACACTCTTTTGTTGTTAAGTTTATTCTTCTTCAAGAGACTCATCTTAATACACTCAAGTCTGAAAAACTTCGTAGAGATTGGGTGGGTAAAGTTATCCACAGTAGTATCAGTAATGGGACTTCTTCAGAAGCAGGTCCTACTCGAAAATGTGGGGTAGCAATCCTTATCACAAAAACATTACCAGTTTGTGTACTTAAAACATGGGAAGATTCACAAGGCAGATATGTTTTTGCAAAAATGTGCATTGGTAATATTCATATATGTGTGGGTTCAGTTTACGCTCCTACTGGTGCTAAAAAAGATTTCTTTCTACGTTTGAATCATTTGCTGTCGGAGATTGATGCCTCATAATACATCATCGGAGGCGATTGGAACCTGGTGAGAGATCCAGTTTTGGACAAAACTGGACCTCTTGATAAGAATAATACAGCGGACAAAGCCCTTATGAATGATATCATTGCAGACAACGGCCTTATAGATCATTGGTGCTTGTCACACCCAACTGATGTTGAATATACGTTCACATCTCCCTCCCATTGCACCTTATCGAGATTGGATTACTTTTTAATTGCTCAGAGAACGGTCCAATCGATCCAAGATTCTTGTATTTTGGAGGCATCCATCTCTGATCATTCTCTGGTCCTCTTGTGTCTACAGACTGGGACACCCAAACCAGGTTGTAAACCCTGGAGAATGAACATCCAACGTCATAAACACCCCTTGGTAAAAAACAATTGCAAGAACATCTTCATGATTATCTCTCATTTAATCAAAATTCAGTGGATTCTCACAGGGTCATATGGGCTGCTGCTAAAGCTGATATTCTTGGTAGTCTTCTGCGAGATGCAGCCCAGTTCAACAAACAAAATATTGCTAAACAAAATCAATTGGAACAGGACATTACCAATTTCACACTTTATATACTAAATGCCCTACTTTACAAAATCAAAAATTACTGGAACAATCACGCATGGCATTACATTCTCTTTCACCTCTAAGGCGGAATATGCCTTACAAAAAATGAAAGGGAGGCATTATGAACAGGGTGAAAAAGTGGGTAGACTCCTAGCAGCACAATTGAAGGTTGCTATGGCTATCCCTGCTTTACAATCCTCTTAGGGTTCCATGTTAACATGTCCTCAGGATATTGCTAATGAATTTGCCACATACTATAATTCTTTATACACTCCAGACGCCCATATAGATCAGGGTAAAATGTTGTCTCTTTAAATAGATTAGAATTACCATCTCTTTCTGATGAAGATAGATCCATACTGGATGAAGACATTAGTAAAGAAGAGATTTCTCACGCTATCCATTAAACTTCCTTATCACAAAGCACCAGGAGAGGATCATTTTCCAGCAGAATTTTATCGCTGGTCCGGAGATAAAATTATAGACTGTTTGCATGCGGCATTTCAAGAAGCCGAACATACTTCCACATTAGGTTATATATCTAATACAGCAGTAATAGCAGTTTTACCAAAACCAGGAAAAGATCCACTTCTTTGTAGCAGCTAGTATTCTTGCTCCTCGTCTGCGCAGTCATTCCCTCTCTCATTCATAATACTCAGGTGGGCTTTGTACCTGGTCAATCTTCCAGAAATCATTTACGCTCCCTAGCTCACACTCTGCATACTGCTAAATCTTTACAGGATGATGCTTTGGCATTATCATTAGACGCCGAAAAGGCATTTGATAGAGTGGAGTGGGATTATTTATTTATTTATCTATTTTATCGTGCCATTCTTCGGTCCAATACAGTTGCGACCGACTATTCTTTTTAATTTTGTGGGATCCGCTTAATTGGACAGGGAAAAGCTCTCGTCGTTTCAGAACACCTGAGGAGATTTTATGAAAAGTCCCAACATTAAATTGACAGGTGGGATTCAGGATACCTCTCCCTTCATGAAATATGAGAGTTTTCCTGTACAACTGAAGATTTGTAAATAGCATTATATGAAATGCATTTATTACACCCTACAGACATCGATACTGGGACTTTTATTAGAATAATTAGATTTATATAGTGGACGCCGAAGACCCCATAAGGGAGTTGTTTTAATTTGGAAACGAGACAATTTAACATTTCAGTCTTGAGAAAGGTGGAGGGTACCAAGCCATAACACAGAAACGCGTCGACACAAATAGATAAAAATTTAATTCGAGGAACTATTAGGGTGACATTGTTGATATGAGCCTGACACAATGTATAGATTCCAATCAGATTAATTATTTAGGATGTTTCTGAATTGATGCACTTCATATTTTTGTCTCTCTTGTTTGAAATGTTTTTACTTTTTGTATTGATCTTTCAGTATATGATGTATGTCTAGGTAATAATTTTTATCACTTTGTGTTTTTATTGCTGATTTGACTGATTAATAAACTGTATTTGTACTTTCAAAGATTCTTTTTGATAACAACTTTGATATGTATACATATGTGAATTTCTGACATTTGATGCTGGTGTGTATGAAGTACGGATGAGATTAGGGCATCCAGGAGTAGTATTTGTCCAAGGGGTCTTCTTTCTTTTTATAATTTTAGAAAAATTTGGTTTGGGAGAACAATTTATAAGAAAGATTAAATTGCTATATGAACAACCCACTGCACTGGTCAATTGTGGAGGATTTACTTCTGATACTTTTACTATACAGATAGGCACCCCCCAGGGATGCCCCCTCTCCATGGTTTTATTTTTATTAGCCATTGACCCTTTAGCGGCCGCTATTCGGTAATCTTCCAATGTGGTTGGTATTTCTTACCGGTGGGTGAATCTAAACGTTATCTATATGCGGATGATATATTGCTCACTATTACTGATTTAAACAGATCTTTACCATCATTACTTCAAATTATAGAGGATTTTTCTTCTTTTTCTGGGTATAAAATAAATTGGGATAAGAGTGAAGCACTTCCCATCTCAGATGGCACCTCAAGGGATGTGATACAGGGATATCCATTTCATTGGCAACCTTCTCGGTTAAAATATTTAGGTATCTTGGTAAATAAGGGTTTGGACGCCATGGTGTCAGATAATTTAGGGCCTTTAATCATTCATATGCAACGAGATTTTGATAAATGGAAAGCGCTGGGTCTGTCTTTATGGGGTAGAGTTCAAACGGTGAAGATGGTTATGTTACCGCGCTTTCTTTATATTCTTGGTATGCTTCCTCTTCATATAGATTCCAAAATTAAATATTTCTTATGGGGTTCTATTAAACCTCGTCGGGCTATACATAAATTAAATGCTCATCATTCTTATGGTGATCTCAGTCTTCCCTCCATTGAACATTATACCATTGCCTTGCATTTATCTCAGCTCTCATACATGCTCCAAGA
Organism: Lissotriton vulgaris; assembly: GCF_964263255.1. Lineage (NCBI taxonomy): Eukaryota > Metazoa > Chordata > Amphibia > Caudata > Salamandridae > Lissotriton > Lissotriton vulgaris. The sequence goes on from NW_028242452.1 coordinate 201,722, forward strand.
TAATTTAAATACACCCCATTGGGTCCATGTTGAGCGCCATCTTCTCTCTGCAACAAATGGTCTTGCAGTTTTATTTGGATCTGGTTCAAGCCACATAGATCCACGCAACCCCCATTGTCTGCAATGCGTAAGATATGGCAAAGAGATCATTGTATCTTGGGCATTAATTCTCGATTACATGTAAAGGCTCCTATATGGAACAACTCCAGAATACGCATTAAAGTTAGAAGCTTTCTATGGGCTCAATGGAAATCGGCAGGCATTCTCACACTAGACCAAATTCTCCATGACGGGATCTTAAACCTCTATCACAGTTAATGGATGAATTCAACTTACCCCCGCTGTAGCATGCCAAATACGATCAACTTAGAAAATCTCTTCTCAAAGCTCTTGGTTCCACACCTTGGTAATTATCTATATCACCAATAGTGTTTTATTTACAAATTTGGGGTAAACAGAAAGGTGTCATTTCAGGTCTCTAATAAACAATTACATCTCAATTATTTTCACATCCATTATCCTGCAATCTCCAACATAAATGGCAAAGAAGTTTACAGACTTCTTTTTCAGATATGGAATGGATGAATATACTAGATGGTTTGGATAAGGGAGCTCGAGAAGCTCGTTTAAAGTTTTACTTATTTAAAATTCTACATGACTGGCATTGGTCTCCGGTTAGATTACATAAGGTAAGATTGTTATGGCATTCCAATTGTTGGAGATGTAATGCTTCTGGATGTGATATTGTTCATATTCTTTGCACGTGTCCATTGGTTAAAGATTATTGGTCTTACTGCATTTACCCCTTTCCACAGCTAATATTATATTACATGATTTCAGAAATGTTCCCACTCTTTCTAAATCACAATCTCGTTTCCTACATACCGCCCTTGCAACTGCTAAAATCTGTATATTAAGACAATGGAAATCTTTCACTCCACTATCTCAAGAGTCCTGGTTATCTGCTATGATTCAAAATGCTTCACATGAATGGATTATATATAATATTCAAGATCAACTAGAGTTATTTTCACAAATATGGAATCCTTTTCTACTTTCTTAACATGTTTGTATTTGTTATCATTTAGTTTTTAACACTTGATTATATATACTTTTTCAATCTTTCCTTTATATATTGTTATATATATTTATTATTCTAGATAGCATAATATTAAATATTGTTCTATATATGGATTTACTTTTTAATTTATATCATATGATCCTTACCCTTATTACTTGTATTTGAGTTTTCTTGTTTTTGTTTAATGATTCTGAAATGCTAATAAAAAATGTCAACACTAATTCCCCTACTCCTCAGTTTCATCCATGTTTCTCTTCTTGCAATCATGTTGCTTCAGCCCTTCCTGGCCCAGCACTCCTTGTGCACACACACTGCATCATTTTACTCCCGTCGCTGCTGGAGAGGCCATACATTTCAACATAACCCCTGGGGAGCCCCTGATTCTGTTCTGCAGATTTGAGAAGGGCAAAGGGAGTTTGCTTCTGAGATAATACGTTATTAAGGAGAGTGCGGTGGTCTTGTGCACTGCCTGCACCCCTGTCCCCTCTGTTAGTCACTTCAGCTGCTCCCTCGTCCGCCTTCAAAAGAGAAGCAACAGACAGTAGGGCTGCATCTTATTATAAATGAACGCGCAGCTTAGCGGGTTCAAGCCCCTTCTGCAGAGCTCTATGTACAGCGTGATAGCTTCATCGTTATGCTTGACTCCAGCCTGTTATCCTTCCAAAATAAAAAAAACAGGCATTTGCAATACAAAGCTACTTGCATTGTAAATGGCAACGCTTTTATCTATGTGTTGATTTTAAAACCAGATAAATAAAAGGCATCGTCATTTACAATGCCAATAGCTTAACATTTCACAAATGCGAGACCTATTGCATTTCAAATGCTTGTTTTCCTTGGAGTCACGCGTCTTGTGTCAGTCAGACACTCAGATCACTTCATTTCGGCTATCATGGCCATAAAAGTACAAACAAGTTATAGCAACAATAAATAGATAAAAACATTCATAAAAGTATAGTTACAGACCAGAGCTACATTAAAAAATAAATCTAAGTTCAATCTTAATCACAGATTTGAAAAAAGGAGTGCACATAGATACGACAACAGGATTTCCCCAGGATAAATAGTCCAAGTGATATCAGGCAAATACAGGGGTACCTTCCTTCTAAGGCTCCACATAGCAGCCAAGGATTTGGCAAAAGATATGCCAACAATTGGGCGGCTATCCACCCTGAAAATGTCACGGGCGACAGAATAATTACGTACGTCTAGCAGCCTACATATAGTATCTAGCCAGGAGCGGCATGGGAAGCGTAAGCTAGACACTAGGTGCCAGCGGAGAGCAACGCTCTGCCTGCGTAGTGTGCAGAGATTTGCCTACGCTGCTGAGAAGGCAAATCTACGCACAGTCCTCAGTGGAGCAGAGTTGACCAGCCCCCTCCTCCACCCCACCTATTAAGAAATTAATTAAAAATACATTAAAGGTGAAAGAAAAAAACTTACCTTGACTGCGGCATCCCCGGGCGTCCTTTCGAAAAATAAGCATGCGGGTGTACGCGAGCATGCGCAGATCACCCTGAGACGGCGAGGAAGAGGACGGCAGCCCGGGGACGCCGTAGTCAAGGTAAGTCTTTTTTCTTTTACCTTTAATATATTTTTAATTAATTCTTATTAGAGGGGTGGAGGCGGGTGGCAAAGCGGAGCGGAGTTCCACAGAGTTTGTTCCCTACTCCGTGGACCTCCGCGTAGTCCCGCTTGGCCAGCTCCGCCCAGGGTTACTGGACACACAAAGAAAACATGTGGAATGCTCTTGACTGGAGAGATACAGGCGGGGAATGGAGAAGCTCCCCCACCTGCCCAATTGGAAGTGAACACTCTCAGTAGGAGGGTACCCACTCGGGAACTGGAAGTAAAGCTTCCTGTCGAGCACAACAGACACCTGATCCCAGAAGGTCTCAAACCCACAAGTGGGCTTGAAATCGATAAAATCATTAGTAAGTTTAGAGCAGGCAGCCTTTTTGGATTCATTGGCCATTAGTGTTGCCCAGTAATGTTTTTCAGAAAATCTTTGCACAGGAAATTAGTGGAATCTGGCTGATCCCACAACTCAGGCATCCCAAGTCAGTGTAATGCCTCCTTGATTGTCATGAGCCAGGGGACCTTGCTGAAGGTGTCAGCCTTCATGACATCCTTAAGACAAATCACATAGTTTAGGGGTGGTCCATAGGCATCTCCAATAAAATAGGGGGCATAAACAGATTTTACCCACAACCCTATTTACTCCCAGGTCTATAAAAAGTTAACAGAGTGGAGTGCTAGTAGGAAGATAGTCAAGATCATTTATTTCCAGTTATGGTTACTTCTTCATGGTTGGAAATGCTCCACAGTTCCACCCTGTATAGGGTGGAACCCAGTGTGTTGTCCTTGTAAAGACAGAGTGATGGGTTTGGTGTACGAAGCAGAATACTCCTTAAGTAACACACCAGTGGTCTGCTTAAGTTTCAAGGCTGCCTAATTGATGTGGGGGTGCCATGTCATACCCCCAGAAAATGTTACCCCAAGATAGGTAAAATAATCAACCCTTTCCAGGGGGACCCCACTCCCCCCCCCCAGGACTATACTCCTCTTCTACGATTTATGTGGATTAAACAACATCACTTTTGGTTTTATAGGTGTTGATCTCCAAGGAAAGCTAGGTGAAGCGAGTCAAAAGTGTCAGAAGCCCAACAAAGTGTTGTCTGCAAAGAGGAGAATCAGAGATTTGATTTGTGCCAATGAGGGAGCATGTGTATCAAAGTGGGACAGGAAGTGAACAATGTCAATTACAAATAACAAGAATCATGTGGGGTCCAGAACACAACTCTGGTGAACACCTTTGCGAACTGCTAACCTATCAGTCAATTGTCTTTGCGCCCCCCCCCCCACCTAATATTCGTTTAATGGTCCTCTGGTAAACGGATTAGTAATGATAGAATGTGAGGAGGCATTGCCAGATCAGCGAGTGATTTCCAAAGGCCAGCCGGGGAATCAAGTCAAAAGCCAATTTTAGATCGAAAAAGGCAATGTAAAGGTTGCACTGGCCAATCACAATGGTTCTCCCAATAGATTAACACAAAACAGAAGGCCTGGTTGATGGTTGAGACCTTCCTGCGAACTGGGACTGAGGACATCTTGTTCCATAATCCAATCATAGATTGTAGGCAGCAGAAAGAGGCAAAACACTTTTTGGAGGCAGTCTATTAAGATTAATGGTCTGCAATTGCTTGGTTGAGATAGGTTGCCTTTTTTATGGATGGGTAAAACTACTACGCCCTTCCAAGAATCAGGAATGGGTGCCCCATCAGTGATGGCATTAGCAATGGCTAAAATGTAGCTGGCCAATCCTCCAAATCAGATAAGAATATGTCAGCTGGAACACCATCGGGTTTTGCGCTCGGCACCGGGAGACAGCGTTTAGGTACTCGATGATATGAGTGATAGCAAACGTGGGCATGACACAGGAGGGATGCGGAAGGACTTCGGTGGTAGCCTGTGTTGGAGTGGTAGAGTCACCAAGTCAGATGGAGCAGCGTTATTTGATGGCTCCAATGTGGCTGAAGCGCACCACATGAGACTAATTGCCAGAATTTGGTCGAATTTGTGGCTAAACATACGTCCAGAAGGACCCTCCCCCTCTGTTCATCCTAGTCCCATTTAGCATTAGAAATGGTCATCTTGTAGGCCTTCCTCTACAGGGGAATGTGGACCAGATCCTTAGATTTGATGGCTGTTACTAGGGAATGATTGAGTTTGAGATATTATTTATTGAACCAGGATCGATTCTTATCAGTACTTTTCCTGTTGCGTGAAACGGATGGAGAAATTGCCTAAAATGCGCTCAAAGGGGGCCTTATGAATATGCATTCAATTGGTCTGGTGTGTCAAACTGGTTGACCTCAATTTGAGCGAGGACTGTTTTAAGGTCCATATCTATGACAGATAATATATCAGGAAGAGCAGCTACCTGATGTCATTTCAGGTGATGTTTGTCAGCAGTGAAGGTAATATCCATGGTGTAAGAGGGCAGATCAAGATCTGAAGGGATGCTCTCACAAAAGGCCTGGGTGGTCAAAGAGAGGGGGTTGTCATTGCTTTCTGATCTTTCTAAAACAATCATATTGATTACAGATGGCCACAGCCTTAAGTCGACTAATATGTAATCCATTTGGCTCGCGTGATGTGGCTTGTCGTAAGTGTGGACACATTTTAAATCAGATTTAGTTCTACCATTAAAGGCCCTGAGCCCGTGCTCCACTGTAAGTGCCTTTAATAGGAGAGCGGCTTTTGTCCATCTGTTTATTGGTGGAATATCTAACAAAGGAATAGCCCAAGCATAATCTTCATCCCTGGTTAAATAAACGTCATCATTGTCGAGTGGCTCAAATGTTATGTTCAAGTCACTCGCTACAATAAGACAGTATTAGTAAAAGCACTGTTCAAGAAAGTTTTCAAGCACCTGTTGCATTTGTAAAACCATACTGTCCCTGACCCCTCCTACATAGACATTAAAGATGGTTATTCTGTGGTTACTTCCAGTGTTCAACCGGATACCCAAGATGTCAAGAGAAATAATATTAAGTTGACGTATTCAACAGTTTAGTGAGGCTCTAACCTGTATGACTAGACCCCAGAGGCTCTACCCCTCTGGCTAGGAATTGCAAGAATGAAACAACTAAGATAACCTGGCCTGTGGATTGAATTCAGAGGCCAGGCTTCTTATACTAGATATATATCATAATTGCCCATAGATTGGTTCCAATCCATTGTGGCCCTGAGCCCCATTCCCAGACATCTCAACTGCGATGACACTATTGGACACAGAAGGGACGTAATTGTTAGGACCACTAGAGGACTAATAACTAGCAAGCAATGGATTAAAGTTAGTATTAGACATGATCAACACCTCGGAGGAACAGGAATGAGTTGGATGTTCAGACCCCCTAGCATCCATTGGACAGCCAGGCAGAGCAGAATTGAATGTAAGCAAGATTGATGGGTCAGAAGGTGGAACAGCCGCCCCCCTGAGTCAGTCATTATCACTAAGATGTGAGGTGGAATTGACAGACACCATAAGAGATCTCTCATCAGAGAACTTCTGTCTTAGATATTTAAATTAAATACTGGAATGATTAGGAGGGCTTGTCCTGACATCAACCATTGCTTTGGACGTGAGAATTAGTTCTATCATGTCAAAGTTGGAATCAGGGATGACTATCGTTTTGGCACTGATAATGTCATCTCGGATAAGTGATTGACAACCCCTCACGTAACGTATCCAGTGTGTCATTGTTCTTTATATATTTTTCCTTTTCATGGCTAATTTAATGGGTCAGCTTAGTACAGGGGCCTCCAAACTGTTCAGTAATAATAGCTACTTATGTTCAATGAAGTTAATCCTGAGCTAATAATAGTACAAGTGTTATAATAGTGACCATATCAGACAAGATTACATTAGATGCAATATGACTAACAGTGATCTCACCAGTGCATCAGTAAGGGTTGCCGGCAACAATGTTAATACGCCTTTATCAATTTGGAATGTCTCTACATCAGAGGTCTTCAAACTGTGGGGCGTGCCCTCCTGGAGGGGCATGGATGGGTTCCCTGAGAGGGCGCAAATGCCTCTGCAAGTACATGTAAACGTAGATGGCCTGGAAGTGCAGCGATGTTTATTTGCTGCATTTCCAGGCTGTCTTCATTTACTCGGAAACCCTTGAAGTGAGATCAGAGTGCTGTGGGGCCGTATGTCAGTGAGTGTGGTGCTGCCGGGATGGCTGGTCAGTGTCTGGAGTCTTATCTCTGACACACACAAGTCTTTCACAGGTCTTTAAGACCATTTGTTTATTTACATACCGGTGTATGCCTCTGTTATTTTTCTGTTTCCAGAACCCCCTATTCCTTACATTTGTATTTTACATTTACTAGCGTGATAATGCATTTCATGAAAAGGAATATAAAGTAGAGTTGCCAAAAGAAAAATGCCAGCCCTGTGTTGTTTAAAGAACCTGCAAAGACCTCGTCTTGACACTAAATAGGGTTATAAAAAAAAAGAATCTATTCATTTGTAATGTGACTTTTCTGTCTTTGTTCCCTTTAATTATCAGTCAGGAATCATTCAGGCAGCCGTAGGACACAATTAAAAGTGCTTTATATTGATATTTGCTGTTAAAAGTGCGTACCTGTTTATTTTTGTACTATCTGCGTCATCAAAATAATGAGCTGGCAAACCTAATCATAAGACTGGAAGTTTGTTGCAGGATCAGCACATTATTTATTTCCTCCACCCTCGATCCCTATATAATGCCATAATAGCAATATATTAACTTATATCAGGAACCCTACGCCGCCATCGATAACATGCTGAGTTACTTCAAGTGTCTGGGAATGCACCCTGCATTCAGACAACTCACTCCTCATTCTCCCCCTTCTCTTTCACGCTCACCCTGCACTCACAGCGATCACAATGCTCTCACACTGATCACATGCACTCACACCATTCACCCGCTCACCCTACACTCACAGCGATCACTCTGCACTCACAATGCACTTGCGCTATTCACTCTGCACCTCATCCAACAGTCAGACGAGTACGCTCCTCACCCCGCACTCATCTGAAACTTCACTCACCTGTCCCCCTCACTGCTCAATCTGCAATCTCACTCAAACAAGTCCATCACAAACCATGCCTTCATTCGTCCCACCCTGCATTTACATACGCACCCAAAATCATATGGTCATCTCACTCACCCAGCAGTCACTCCTTTTACCCTACTCTCACACTGTCGCATCGCTCACCGTGCACTCACATGGGCACTCCTACCACCCACACAGCGCAAAGGGTTAATGTGCCTGCTACAAAGAACGGATGCCTTATGGATTAGAGAACTGAGTGAGAGTAAACTATGAGTAGAGCTATTGAAAAATGAAATGTTTGTCTGAAAGGGGCTATAAAGAGAGAAGGTGCATTGCTGGTGAGTAGTAGTGAGGGAATTCATGGAGGAGAAAAGGGGGAGGGGCGCCAAAAAAGACTGTTACACCGTGTGCAGCCAGTGCTAGAGCCAGCCCTGGCTGGGAGTGTTAGCCCCCCGAAGTTCGGGTCTAGTTGCACCCCTGGTGTGCTGGCAGGGTCAAAGAGGTTGCTAAAAATAAAATAAAAAGCCTACGTGTTTTATGTTTTCACAGTCTTGCTGGTGTGTATAAAATAATTTTTTTGCAACTTAATTGGCTAATAAATGCAAGTTAAACTAACCGGTGATAACTGCACTCTTTTAGGTTATAAAACCTAAGTTAGTGACTACCATCACTGCAGATGTCTGTGTGTGTTAAAGCTAAGCAACACATAATTGAACCCTAGTTTGTGCAGAGGAATAGTGACCTTTGTATTTATAGTCAGGGCCACTGGAAATATGCAAATGTGCGGTTTTGGCATTTTGCGCATAGTTATGGATTTCCCGCATTTGCCACAAAATCCATTGTCTGCTACAAAATTTGCAGATTTAAAACTTGTTTCTAGCTCAAATGGTTCAAAAGTTACTAAAAATGCAGCAACACATTACCTCACAGTGGAAGGTGCTTTCTAAAGGTTGACTGGTCTCCTTTCTTTTGCTTATTGCTATATGTGGGTATTAATGTGATATTACCTTATGAGGGGCGAAAACACCCAGGGCAGTGTTAACAGGTGTACAAATTTCAAAATAATGCAGTAATGCTATGACGAAATATGCAGCATTATGCAGCATAATTCGCCTTTACTTGCTGCAGAATTTAGTCAACCCTGCTGCATAATTTGGCCTTCTCCTGCGGAATAATTCCAGTGGCCCTGTTTATAGTGCTATGAGGTCCCAGCCTGTGGCAGAAAGCACTGTGAATATGTAAGTCAATATTTTAAAACAATATTTACATACTCAGCTAGGTTGCTGAATCTGTATCCAATGCAGACATTTTTGTAAGTGTCTCCCCTATTCCAGATCTCGGCTGATAACACCCTTACATTAAATCTCAAAAAGAATACATCTTTGCCACCATGAAGCCTTAAGCAGAGCCACTGGATTTATTCAGCAGAAGAGGACCACATTATGCGGCATGTTTGACTAAATTATGCAGCAAGAAAAGGAAAATTATGCGGCACAATGTGCCACATTTTGTGGTTAGCAATACTTCATTATTTTGTCATTTCAACTTGAGGTAACGCTGTCAGGGGAAATATTTCACCTCATTATCACCAGTTTAACACCCAAATACAGCAGTAAGCAACCACAGGATTACCAGTGAATCTTTGCCAAGGGCCTTCCAATGCTTAGGAACACTTTGTCACGCTTTAAGTAACTTTTGTTCCGTTTGAGCTAGAATCATGTTTCTTCAGTTCAAATCTGCAGATTAGAGAGCAAATGCATTAAACTATAATTATGTGGAAAACACTGCTGATGCAGAAACTCATAATTCCAGTGGCCCTGGCTTTAAGTGACTCAATCAATTTATAGCTGGTAAGAAGGCTGGTTTTTTTTTAACTATCTGCACTACCACTACACCCTTCGCTTTCAGGCAGAAGCACCACAAAGTCAGTATTAACCATTCAGGGGCAGTTCTTTTGTGAAAGCTGAGTCAATGGGGTGGCAGGTAGAAGGCAAGCAGGGTTGCATTCAAATGCAGAGCCCTAATCCTCTTGATCCCTGGGGCCTCACAGTAATGGTCTAGGAGACAGAGGAAAGGAGCTAGATTCAGTGAAGTAGTGTGGCTCACTGGTTAGAGGCGGTTAGAGGCGGCAGACCCGAGAGCAGAGGACGGCCCGGGACCAGGGTTCGATTCCCGGCACGGCAGGTTTCTGGACCAGGGTCAGCGGACTCGATAATTCTCTCGCCTCGGTGCCCACTCTGATCAGCGATCACACTCGGCAACTCTGGGCATTAGCTTGCCTCATCTTCACTAACGGCCCCACCAGACCGCCGGGGATGCCTGGTCTCACCCTGGAGATACCCATTAAGGGACCATCTCTCAGGGAAGCCAGGAAGGGTTTCGCAGCGGTCGAAGCGCCTTGGGACCCTACAGGTAAGTAGTGCGCTATATAAATGCCTATACATTTACATTACATTTACATTTACATTCATAGATTTTGTCAAAGAGAAGGCCCAGAATAGGGAGCACTGTATGGGGACTTATTTTTATGTTTACAAATGGCCAGAGGCAGCTTCTTCAGAGATATACCCCAAAGAAGGGGACAAAATAAGAGTTTTTTTAGGGACATTCATTAGTGAAGCTGGTACTGCTGCCTATTGTGTTATCATTAAGGAGGCAGATGCAGCAGGACTGGAGCCCAGGGATTTGAGGGGCCCACTGCATCTCAGGTATGACTGTCTACCTTTAAAAAAGGGGCATTGGAGCTTATTTTCCTTTCAATTATTAGGCCCGAGGTGATGATCCATCATGGTGGGGAAGAGGTAAAAGATGCAGAGGAGAGAGCCTCCTACTCAGGACTGTGGTTATCATTAGTGCAGCAGGTAGAGTTGTATTGGAGTCAAAGAGTGTGAGGGGCTCACAACACCCCAATTAGGTGGAGCAGTTTGTTTGGGATAATGTCTGATTTTGTTTGATGCATTTGCTGTTTTATAAATCTCATATTTAGTGTGGTTCATACACTATAGAAAAAGCCTTCTTGAAATCATTTCGTAAGCCCCAGGGGGCCTGACCTCAAAATATTTTGCTTAGGGGGCTCAGAGTAAGAATGTTTGAAGACCTCTGCTCTACATGGATAAGACATAACAACTATAGATGTAATGCAGCTGGCACCAAGGTATTAATATTAGTACTACGCCTTCCCAATGCGACCTGATTTATTTGTTTATTTTTTATTTTAAAAGGTTTTATATAGCGCTGGCTACACCCGAGGGTATCAGAGCAATTTACATCAACATTGGAGATGAGAGGAAACCTCTACGTCCAGAAACGCTGTTGCTTCCACGCACCTTGGACCCACAGAGGAGAGTCTTTGCTGTCTGCTGCTTTGCCCTCCCGCCTCCCGCCTCGCGCTGCCCGTCTCCACTAACACCTGGGAGAACGAGGTGACCGAGAGGAGCGCGGTCGAGGGAACTCCAATTCCCAGGAGGCCTAGCGGCGCACGCCGCGTCATCAGCGTCGCCAGCGCGCCAGGAGGCGCACAAATAGCGCATCACCCCCGTCTCGCGGGACGCGAGCGGGACGCCGGGCGAAGCCCGGGCCAAGGGCGGGCCCGTTTTAGCCCGTTCGAGACCGAGAGAGACTGGACTGGACCTACCCTCTAACTTCCACCCCTTTAAAAGTGTCTAGTGGCAAGGTAAACCTATTGTGCATCTACTGTGTGGCTAGTGTATTGATAGTTAACCAGTGCTAGGATCTTGCTACCAATTGTTGTTTTGTTTATCATGTCCAAACAAAAAACGCCTGTTACCCCGGCAAATACTATGCATAATTATTTAGTCCAGGTAGTGACCAAAATTAATAACAACCGCAGGACCTCCTTAGGGATGGGGGATTCACCTCCATGTGCCCAAATCAATCAACCAGGGGTGCCCCAGCCTGCAACTGATGATCCTATTGTTTTCGATCAAAGTGAAGTTTTGATTGAGCACCTAGAAATTAATGGTTCAATGACTTCTACGAATCACCAATCCGATCCCTTCACAGATCTGATTAATCTGGAAGATCAAGATAAATCAGTGACAATTGAGGAGGAAGCCATAGAATCTAACACCACCCTAACACCTGTCCCCGCTCCAAGAGCAAAAAAAGGGATTACTAAGGCGCCACCTAGAAGAGGAGGCTTACGCTCCTCTAAAAATAAACCTACAACCCCACCTAGACGTGCAAAAAGAAAGAAAGAGGATGGGATAAGGGAGGAGGACTATGAAAATGAAGAAGGGGAGGACACCCTGTTAATTAAGCTTATGGGCACATTAGAGTCCAAATTATTAGGTATAATGAAACCCCTAATATCGAAGGTTGACCAATTAGTTACCAAGGTCAACAAGCTAGAGTCGCTCCTAAGGAAAACCAATGAGGGGGTGGGTGAATTACCTAATCTAGTTGCCTCAAAAATTGATCAAATGGAGTCTGTGGGGAAATTATTGCCAGGGGTGACCACGAATGCTGGCTTACAAGCCTCTTCAGACCATGTCCAACATGCTACTCTTAGGAACGATATTGCTCTTGACATGAATCTACCCTCTGAGCCAGCCCAATTAATGGGCAATAGCATTACTGAGACACCAAACACAGAATTTGCCCCAGTAGAATTGATCGTCGAAGCCTCTCCCCTCATTTTAGTACTAGCTAACACTCCTTTGCTGAAAACTGGTCAGATCGAGTCCCCTGATTCCCTTAGAAATAAGGCTCTCCAGTGGTTGAGCAGTAACATGCATATATCCCCCTGGGGTAAGGAAAAATTGTCAGACGATCTGCTCACAGCAAGGAGAGTTAGGTGGATAGGTACCAAGCCAAAGAAATTTCAAGGGGATTGTGTGGTTTTGAATTTTAAGGGCCCTGATGTTCTGCCTGATGTCCTACGGAACATTCTTCCCCCACAACGTAGGACAGCTGAAATAGTCCCACTGACGCTGGACTTCTTCTACAGTAGAAGGGGTCTAGTAGCAAAACCAAGTATATTAAGAACGAAATGGACAGTAGTGGGAAATAGAAAGGCTAGAACCAATCCAGCATGTGAGTGGGGGTTAGCTTTGGATAATCAATATTCTGTGTTAACGGACCTGAATGAGTGTGATTGACTCGAATTTGTTTCACCTGCTACCTTGAATATGTGGTCGGATCAAGGCCGTGATAAGACCCTGATGTTAGATGGATATATACCAGCCCCAGACGATCCTTGTAGTTCCGGCTCGGAAGAACAAAGCAGAGCCCATGTGGAACAGGAAAAACCACTGGAAAATGTTGAGCTGTTATCTGAATTGAATAAAAATGTAATATTAGGAGCAGATCCTGTAGAATCACCAACCATCCCCTATATTGTGCAGACGTACTCCCAGCAGGCTAAATCAAAATTGTCAATCATTTCATGGAACATAGCTGGAGTAACTAATAAGTTAAATATTCCTGATTGGGCTGATTTTATTAATCAGTTCGATATCATCATGTTCCAAGAAACTTGGTCGACTATACCAATTTTTAGACAAGGGTTCTTAAATTTCTTTGTCCCGGCAATTAGCAATAGAGTGGGACGACCCTCGGGGGGGCTGATAATTTGGGTACGCCAAACCTTAAATTGTTCGGTAAAGAAAAGGCCTATACCGTCTAACGATATTTTGGCACTTGATTTTATCTGGCAAAATGGCTACCAACTAGCCCTTTTTAATGTGTATGCAAGGGGAGTAGCCAGGGGAAAATCATCAGAGACCATATCGTGCCTAGAGATGAATATTGAACAGCTACCAGACCCCTCACATGTAATAATAGGTGGGGACTTTAACACTACCTTCGAGCCCTTGGGCGAGGAGGATAAGGTCCTGGCTGAAGACGAGGATTCCAAGTGGGGCATACCTCAACTAGACATCCCCGTAATCAAGACTTGGAGCACGGTAGCAATCCAACTGAAAAGTTTCTGTCTCTCAAGAGGACTTAGAGCAGCGAATGGCCGGACAGCGTCAGATTTTATGGGGGAAAACACCTTTGATAATGGCAGATCTGCCAGCAGGATAGACTATATACTCCTAGATGTAAGGCTCTGGGATAAACTGGAAGACATGGAAGTGAAGGCCAAGATCGAAAGCGACCATAACCCGCTGTGCTTGACACTACATACCTTCCATGATATAAATGACCATCCCAGAGAGGACTATATGGTCACACAGGACCTAGTATGTTCTAATAACTTTCGTTACTTGAAGTGGAACATGCTCCTAGAAGACCTCGACAAAATAGAGACCCTGAAGGAAGTAGTAGTGGGTGAAGTCGCTAAGATTAAGTCTCATCTTGGGCAGATTAATTTTATAGACTACATGATGGCCGCCCATGAGATACTTTTTACTAAAATTCAAAGCTTCTTTCGCAAAAAAATCTCTACAGGTAAAATGAAGAAACCACAAGAAACAAGGGGGTGGTATGATAAGAATTGTAGGGCAGCCCGAGACAAACTTGGGAAGGAACTAAGAATAGGAAGACCTGAAGCTGTAAGGCTGGCGAGAAACCAGTACAGACAGGTACAAAAGTTGGCCAAAAAGCGTTGGGACGAGGATTGTTGGCAAGAACTTAAGGAGATTTGTGCCTCCAAGGATTCAAAGCGCTTCTGGGCTTCAGTAAAATGGGCTAAGGGTGGCATAGCACCCCAGCCTGTTAATAATGTCGCAAAAAACAGTTGGGTTGAATACTTTCAACCACAGTATGCCCGTAATTTTATGTTTAATAATGTTAGCCCTCCTCCACAAGTCTACTACAAAGAACCACTATTTACTGAGAGGGATGTGAGTGTTGTACTAGACTGTATAGCAGGGGGGAAAGCTCCAGGTATGGACGGCATCCCGGCTGACATTTTTTTGTCTGACCGGAAGTCCTGGTGTACCTATTTTACAATGTTGACCAATGCAGTGGCAATGGGAGGGGAAGTCCCTGCCTCATGGAAGGGAGCTGAAATAATTCCCATATACAAAAAAGGTGACCGTTCCCTGGCTAAAAACTATAGACCCATTAGCCTAATTGATACATCTCAGAAGTTAATGGGCCGACTAGTCCAAAACAAACTGCAGCAATGGATTGATGCAAATAACATACTGTCAGTCTACCAAGCTGGGTTTAGGCCCTTAACCAGTAGTATCGACCAAGTTCTCCATTTCTTAACGGTCTATTGGAGAAATGTCACCTTGAAGAAGGGGACATTGTATGCAGTTTTTGTAGACCTGAAAGCTGCTTTTGATTTAGTTCCCAGGGAAAAACTTTGGCAGACCTTGGCGGATGCAGGAATAAAACAGGAGTTGCTTACACTCCTTGTTCGCCTACATGAAAACAACTTTGCAAAGATTCGATGGGGCAAGCAAGGAGAGGTAACCGACTCCTTTCCGGTTGAACGTGGGGTACGACAAGGGTGTGTCCTAGCCCCAACTCTCTTCTCCATTTACATAAATGGTATTGTTAAACATCTAGAGAAGATTGCTAGTGACGCCCCCGTAATAGCCGGCTCCCGCGTACCAGTTCTCATGTTTGCGGACGACACATTACTACTTTCCCGCACCCCTAGCGGGCTACAAAAAGTAGTAGATGCCTTTGGTGTATACTGTGATGAAAAGGGCCTAGAATTAAACACCACTAAAACGAAATTCATGTGCCTTAATCAAAAGTCCTCCTTTAAGGGTGTAATAAAATATAAAGGAACACCCCTGGAAAGAGTGGACTCTTTTTCATACCTAGGCATCACTCTGCAAGAAAACATGAGCTGGAATCACCACATAACCACAACTCTTCTAAAATTTAGACAGTTGTCAGGTGCTATTTCGCTGAGACACCGCACCTCCTTGACAAAACCTCTGAATTGTGTCATGGAAATTTATTCCATGAAGGTCCTGGGGGCCTGTCTATATGGCTCTGAATTATGGGGTTTTTCAAACTTGACTAATTTGGGCCGAGCGGAAAACAAGTTCCTGAGAGGGGTCACAATGGTCCCCCAAAGTACCCCAATAATTCCATTAAAACTAGACCTGGGCAGAAAATCAGTCGTGGACATAGCAAGGCTTCGACCTCTCCTGTATTGGAGGCGAATTATGGTAACCCCTGAGCTAGCCCACTATGCAGCAGCATTGATGGATGTTATCAAGTTCGATCGCTTCCACACTATCCCATGGCTAAGGGAGTTGCGAGGTCTACTTATAGCATTGAAACTGGACGATCTATGGGATAACAAAGACCCATCTTGTTTCCCCTCAAAGGAAAGCCTAAAAGATCTTTACTGGGAGAAGATATATTTTGCAATGTTTAGTGACAGTACAAATGTAAAGATAACTTCTCGCTTTTTAAACTTAAAAATGTATCCATCATACGAAGGTTTTTGGGACCTAATTGAAAAACCGTATGATAGGAAACTCTATTTTCAATTTCGCATTGGCACACTACCCTTAAATGCATTTAAGAAGCATTGGTCCCAGACATGGGATGAACACTGCCACCATTGTAAAGAGGAAATTGAACACATCTCCCATTTTCTGTTTTGTTGTCCACTGTATTTGGCCCCTAGACGTAAGTGGTTAAAACCGCTATGTCTAAAGTTTGGAACTCGTAGCCAAGCTGAAGCCCTCAGGATACTGGAATCAGATTGCACAACACTACATGTGGTTGGAGTAGCAAAGTATCTTGCATGGTCGTGGCTAATTCGTACTCGTTCATTATTGGCTACTGTATTATAATGGAATCATGTATATCCCCAAGCTGTTTTAAGGCGACAAACTGTATGTTTTTAATCTATGAAATGTGTTTCTTAAATTGTAATAATGTGATTGTATTTTTATGACTTTTTTATGTCTTATTCGACATCAAATGTTTAATATGTTTTTTAGAAGTATTTTTACAAGTAGTATTTATTGTACAGGGTTAGGTGAATGCTTTTATGACAAAAATGTCGAATAAAGCTTATAAATTGATTGATTGAGAGGAAACATAAAATAAAAAATATATGAGGCAAATAACAACAAACATCACATGAGAATAAAAGTATAAATAGAATAACATAATGTTCATTGTGCATAAATCGGAATAGAGAGCAAATAGTTATTATCAGTGGGTCGTTGTTACGAGTAAACTATATAATAAAGTAGGGAGGACAAGTAAGACAGTCTCTTAAGGGGGCGGTAGTATGATGAGGGGGGATCTAGGCTCTAAGTTACCCCAAGAATTTGGTGAGGAGATGAATTTTAAGGTCTCTCTTGAAGCTGTCATAGGAGGGGTTGCATCAGAGATCTTTGGGGAGGGCGTTCCAAATGGTAGGGGCCTTGCCAGAGAAGGAGCGGGATTTAGATGAGCTTTTTTTGAGAAGAGGTGGAATGAGAAGAAGGGTGTTGGAGCTTCTCAACAATCTGGTGCTGCCAGCTTTTTTGAGTTTCGATGAGAGATATGTTAGAGTGTCCTGATAGAGGGCTTTGTGTGTGATACAGGCAATTTTGTAAGAGGATCTGCCTTCAATGGGGAGCCATTTGAGGGTCTTGAGGATAGTGGAGATGTGGTCAAAACGTTGACTGTTGTTAGTCTAGCTGCGAGGTTGAGGACGGATTTGATGGGGGTGAGGTGGATTTTGGGACTACCAGAGAGAAGGGCATTCCCATAATCAATTTTAGATAGGACGAGAGATTGGATAATTAGTTTGAAGTCGTTGTCTGGGATAAAAGGTTTGATTTTTTTGAGGTGGTGGAGTGTGAAGAGTGCACTTTTAGCTGAGTCTTTTAAATGGGAGTTGAGTGTGAGTTTATTGGTGATGGTGATACCGAGTGATTTGACAGAATCAGTGAGGGAGAGAGAGCAGTTTAGGGCGTTAAGGTCCGTGATCCAAGCTTGGAAGTGGAGAGGGTTGCTTTTGGGCGATAAGAGGATGATCTCGGTTTTGTTAGGGTTGAGTTTAAGATGGTTGTTATGGAACCAGGCTTGGATCTTGGTTAGTGTTGAGTTAAGGTGAAGGATATCTGCATGTGATCTAATTTTATAGTACAGTTGAGTGTCATCAGTGTAAAGGTAGTAGTGGATTTTTGTTTGTTTAAGTATGATGGTAAGGGGTTCCATAAAGAGGTTGAAGAGGGCGGGGGAAAGGATGGGTCCTTGAGGGACACCAAGAGAGACAGGAGTAGGTTTAGAGAGGCTGTTTTGAATTTTAATTTGTTGAGTTTGATGTTGGATGTAGGAAGTGAACCAGGTAAGGACAGTGCCATTAATGCCGAAGCGATCTTTGAGTGTGTTGAGTAAGGTAGGGTGGTAGACTGTGTCAAACGCGGCGGTAAGGTCAAGGAGGATAAGTAGGTCACTCTTGCCCTTATCCAGGGCTAAATGAATATCATCTACTATGTTTAGCAGTGCGGTTTCAGTGCTACATCCTTTGTGGAAGCCAGATTGAAGGGGGTCTAGAAGGTTGAATGTGGCAATGTGATTGTCTAGTTGGTGGAGAGCACATTTTTCGAGGGCTTTGGAGAGGAGAGGAAGATTGGAGATAGGGCAGAGATTGTTCGGGACATTAGGCTTTGGGATTTTTGGGGATGGGGGTGATTTGTCCAAGTTGAAGTGAGGTGGGAACATTTCCTGTAGCGAGGGAGGTTTTAATGATGTTGGTCCAGTAGGGGACAATAACATGTTTGAGATCTAGGACGAGTGCGGACGGGAAGGGTGTTTAGGGTGGGAGTATGGTTTGAGTTTAGTAAGGATGCTGAAGACTTCCTGTTCAGACACGGGAGGAAATTATGCCATGCGGCATTGTTTTTAGGAGGTGGGATAATGGGGAGAGGATCAGAAGGGTTGAGCAATGAGAGGACGAGAAGAGAGGAGGAGTCAGAGGGGTGTTCACAGGGAGAGGGAAATAGGGGAGTGGAAATGTGAGGGAGTTAGGGGGTGGGTGGCAGTTGAGGGTGGAGGAAGGTGCGGTCAATTTTAGCAATTTTTTCACTGAAAAAGTTGGCGATTTCTTCACATTTGTTAATGGAGGCAGTGCAGGAGAGGTTTGATTTCTAATAATGTTGAACAGTTCTCTAGGTCTATTTTTGGCACGAGAGAGTTGGAGACGAAAGAATGAGGCTTTCTTGGAAAAGATGTGTTTCTTGTAGGACGATCTGGCATTTCTCAGGGGAGCAAGATGGGATGGGGAAGGATGTTCTTTCAGCCAGTCTCAGAGAGCACCTTTCATTATTAAGGTCAAGGGTGAACCATTTTTTAGAGGGGATTTTTTTTGGGTCTTTATTTTTAGTGGAGCGAGTTTGTCTAGAACCTCTGAGATAGTTTTATTAAAGTGCTCACTGAGTTCATTTGCTTTGGAAAGGGGGCAGAGTGACCGAGTTGGGATTGCAGTTCATGCGCTAACACTCCAGGGGGGATTTGCCTAAGATTTCTGGACATAGTTGTAGTTTTAATGTTTTGTTTAGGGGCGGGTGGCGCTGGGGGGGAGATAATAAACAGGAGAAGATGATGGTCAGACCAGTCAATGGGGATGATGTTGGATAAGGAAGCTAGATCAGGTTTGGAGATGATGGCGTCAAGGGTAGCTCCTTTAGCCAATTTCAAGAAGTCTTTATTAGATTGATTAATCATAAAAGACATAATATACAGTATATACATAATTAAAAACATCTAAAACCAGTATTAAATCACTTATACAGGCTTCTTATTGAATGGATACAAAATTGACATTAACACAAAAATTACCAACAAACATCGAATGTGGTAGACTAGTCAATAACAGGTAAGCAAACAAACATTATTAAACCCCCAGCTGATTGTTTTTGATGAACCTGATTCTAAGCAACCAAGCCCACCCCAAAACTTTTGCTACCCCCACAACAATTATAGGGGTCAGATTAGTTTTTAAGATTCTGCTTGCTTCGACAGCCGAGCGGGTACCTAGGCTTCTACAAACCGGGCTTAGCCATTTGGCTCTTGGGGCAGTGTACAAAGGACACACAAACAAAAAGTGGTTTAAACTTTCACCTTGTCCAAGACAGTTTGGACAATGCCCAGTACCACCAGAACCCCACTTTTTGGTGAAATCCCCTAGAGGCAGCGAGCCGCATCTGAACTGGTGGAATAATTTACGGTCCAGAGGCTTTGTTATAGTGTCCCAATATTTTTCGAGCTTGGGTGAGTCTTTAAAAACAATGAATAGACTTGTAAAATTGCTGGAGCACATTCTCAAATGTCTATTGTGAACCACCCAGTCCCAATAGTGCAATTTTAGGACTTTTTTGGAGGGAAAGATTGCTGATTCCGGAACAGACCACAGGTCACCATACCCCAGGGTTGAAAGGGTAGAACTTAAGTCCTTAAACCAGCCTATGCTTGAGGAACCAGGACAATCTTTGACCTCCAAGCAGGCCCTAGCATAAAAATGGAGTTCCGGCGTTGTCCATAGACGTCGCCAGAATGCCAATGGACGGAATCTCGCTTGATCCTCCACCGGTTGGCACCCGAGATCAAACAATAGCGGGATCCGCGGAGTTGACTGAGGCAGACCCGTTGCCATCCTAAGAAATTTGTTTTGGGCCAATCTCAAGGGGCCCAGTTTGCTGAAGCCCCATAGTTTCGCCCCATATAAAACTGAGGGTAGAACCTTTGAACCATATATCTTAATTAGCTGTGAAATTGGCCGGGTAAAGGAGCCTTTGTGCTCTTTGATCAAAGCACCACCTATCTGCAGGTGCTTTAAGGCCATAAGCTCAACCTGATGGGACCAACTAAGGTTCTCACTAAAAGTAACTCCCAAGTAAGTAAAATACTTGGTTTGTCCAGAGGGGTACCCCCCATAGTAACCCTTGCACTAATTTGATTGTGTCCTCTTAAAACCATAAATTTGGTCTTAGACACATTCACTTCAAGCTCATGTTCGCTGCAGAAACACTCAAACCTCGAAAAGGCTTGTTGAAGACCCTGTCTGGTTTTAGAAATCAGGAGAGTGTCGTCAGCGAACATGAGCAAGGGAATTTTCATTCCAGCCAAAATTGGAGCGTCCGTAGGATGGCTTTCAAAATACTTGGTAACTCTGTTAATATATAAGGAAAAAAGGGTGGGGGCCAGCACACACCCTTGCCTAACACCTTTGTCCACAGGAAATCTATCCGTCACCTCCCCAGGTTTGCCCCAGCGGACTTGAGCATAGGTATGTGCATGTAGGTTCACCAAGAGGCGTACCAGGGGGGGTGGCATGCCCAGTTCTAATAGGCACTTCCACAACCCAGCCCTCGGAATGAGATCAAAAGCAGACCTCAAGTCCACGAAGGCTGCGTATAGGTTGCCTTTGCCCAAGAAAACCGTCTTCCAATAAAGAAGCATGAAGCGGAAGGCCTGGTCTAGAGTGCTCACATGAGATCTAAAACCAGCTTGAAGAGGGGTTAGAATATTATACTCTTCTATCCATTCCTGGATCCTGGCAAGAACAAGACGGGCTATGATTTTTTGCACCGCGTCAATGAGACTGATCGGCCGGTAGTTGGATGGGACCGACCGATCACCTTTTTTATAAATAGGCAAAATTTCTGCTCCTGCCCAGGATTCAGGAACCCTAGCACCTGTGGCCAGAGCATTTGCCAACTGGACTAAGTAAGGTACCCAGAGGTCATGATCCTGTTGGAATAAATCGGCAGGAATGCAGTCGGGACCAGGTGCCTTTCCCCTTGGAATAGATTTCAAGACTAATTCAACATCTCTAACCGTGAACACTAGAGGGTCAACCGACAATGGCCAGCAGATGGTGTCCTGCGCATCACTGAGGCATCTAAATTGTTCCTCAAAGTAACGCACCCATTGTTGTTGGTCCACCGAGGCTGGGCTCGGGCGGTCATCCTGGGACAAACCCCATTTAAGTATGTGCCAAAACTGTTGCATGTTCCTAGAGCCACGAGCTTCGGTTAGAGATGACCACCGTTCTTCATCCCAGTTGGCCTTGGCAGAGCGTTTAGCAGCATTAAAAGCCATCCTACATGATTTGATTAGAGCAGGGTTCTTAAGTTTTAGAGCTTTAAACAGTTCTACATGGGTCCGTCGGCACTCTTCATTGAAACAATTGGAGGGTTTCTTGAACCCCCTATTACCCTTTTTAGAAACAGACTTAATGAACAGTTTTTTTAAGGACGTAAACAAACTGGTATGCGTGTCAGTAATAATTTTGTTAATCACCTCCTGTGAATCACATTTAGAGATTTCGGCCAGAGAGTTGGAGACCAAAGATCTGATCGTTTTGCGTGCTTCAGCATCTACAGAATCTATTTTGAACAACAAGGGGACCCCAACAAGTATCAGCGAGGGACCTCGGGGAGCTTAATCATATGTACACAACAGTGGTCCCTTGCAGGGAGAGGAATAAAATGAAGAATGAATATAGACTCAGTCAGTTCTATATTAGTGAAGACGTGCCCAGCCGGGCAGAGGTCCTCAAAGTTTATATTTAAATATAGGTATGTAAAACACAATAACACCTTCAACAATTCAACATCCGTGGGGCACAAGCCTGTACCAACCCACGACAATACACAGACAAACACATACACAAAAGGGCTTATAAGGCAAAATCAGCAGTCTCTGTAAGTTTCCAAATTGTTAGCAGAGAATTACTCATAGGTACCATTACATAATTTTGTCAAGAAAATTCAACAAGTATATGGTACACAGTAGGTCGACGACGTTTCGGACCCCCTTACTAAATGATGGGGTCCATAATCAGGACAAAGCAGTGGTTGCCTTTTTTGTTACTAGCCTCTTTAGCCAGGGGGCTATTGGTAGCAAACTAATATAAGAGCGCGCAGGCAAATAGTTAGGTCAGGAGCAATTTAATATTTCGGTCCAATTGGTGATTTTCCAACAATTGATTTATTGCGAGGGTCCAGGGGCGGGGAGGGATAGTATTCCGTTTCCGCGTGAACCTTGGAAACCGGAAAATGCCGGTAGCGCCGTATCGCGCTGGGGTCCTGGACCAGGATTGCCGGATCAGTCGGCACGACTTGGATTTCCTGGTTGAAATAGCCCCCTGGCTAAAGAGGCTAGTAACAAAAAAGGCAACCACTGCTTTGTCCTGATGATGGACCCCATCATTTAGTAAAATTATGTAATGGTACCTATGAGTAATTCTCTGCTAACAATTTGGAAACTTACAGAGACTGCTGATTTTGCCTTATAAGCCCTTTTGTGTATGTGTTTGTCTGTGTATTGTCGTGGGTTGGTACAGGCTTGTGCCCCACGGATGTTGAATTGTTGAAGGTGTTATTGTGTTTTACATACCTATATTTGAATATAAACTTTGAGGACCTCTGCCCGGCTGGGCACGTCTTCAATAATATAGAACTGACTGAGTCTATATTCATTCTTCATTTTATTCCCCTCCCTGCAAGGGACCACTGTTGTGTACATATGATATCAGCATCTACAGAGACCTTTGGCCAACGAACCCTCCTCATGTCATTAGTGAGTACAACAGCCTCCTGAACTAAGTTGGACAGGCATTCAACCGGCCCCGAAAAGCTGAGATCCTTTAATTCCGCCACCAATGGATCGTGATCACTTTCCGGACGTGACTTTACTTCCATGTCCGTTACCACAGGCCACAGTTTTACATCCAATAATATATAGTCGATACAACTACTATGTCTGCCATTACTAAAGGTGTGTTTACCCAACCTGTCAGAACATACTCGTCCATTTAGGGCACGTAATCCCCGATCCAGACACAGCCCTTTAATGAAAATAGCCGCTTGAGACCATTTTTTAATCGGGGCTAAGTCAAGTTGAGGAATCCCCCAGGCCAGATCCTCGACCTCTGTTAAGAGGCCATCATCCGAACTCAATGGTTCGAAACAGGTGTTTAAATCGCCCATTACTACCACATGACCTGCTTCCGGAGTATCACTTAAGAATTCGTCCAGACGGAGGAGGGTAGATGAGACCCTACCACCCTGGATGCCCCTAGCATATACATTAATCAACAAAATATTCATCCCACTAGTAGATTTAATACTAACTATCAATATGTCTGGGCTGTCAATAAAAAACTTCCTCTGCTGACACACCCTCATATTGACGAACCCAAACTGACAGGCCACCCATAGCTCGACCTCTGTGTCCTCTGATAGCTGGTTTACTAAAGTTCAGGTAGCCAGAGAGGAACAGTGGTAAGAGTGCCCAGGTTTCCTGAAAGGACCAGACGTCACTCACCTTGACGTATAAAATTGATCCAATCAGGAATACAGATGCGTGACTCAAGACCCGCTATATTCCAACAACCCAGGATGGTACCATTTCTAAGTACTCGGACGCTGGATGTATCTTTGACAGAGGAGTGAGATTTGTTGTTCAAAAGAGCGACTTCTTCTTGCATAGGGGCAACTCCATTTATGTCATTAGTATAAATACAAGGGGACCCACCCTGTGCACCTGGCACCATTTTAACACACTCAACAATTGGATCAGTAGATAACACTGTTTCGGGAACCATATCCATGTCGCCAGTCACACACAAATGAACAGAGCCCCCCTTAGCACTTTGGTATGCTTGGTCCTTTGAAATTTTAACATAACAAAATGAGTTAGCTAGGGCATCTACAGTACCCGTACAATCTGAATTACCCTCTGTAACCCAAGATGGAATGGCTGGTCAATAATTAGCTCCTTTAGCGTGGGTGGGGGCATGGCAAATCTGCTTGAGGTTGCTAATCTCGAGAAGGGTATTGAGAAGGTTGGTAGTAGGATCATTGGGTTCATTCCAGTGGAGGTTGAGATATCCAAGGAAGCGTTCATTGGAGTTGGAACGCAGTAGTGAAGAGGAGATAAGATCAGAAAATTCTTATGCAAATGGGAGGTGATCACCAGGAGGGTGGTATATGTTATGGAGTGGCATGGGGGAGGGGGGGGCATTTTTTATTTTGACTTTGGCTCCTAAGTATTCAAAGGTAGAATAGTCAGGGTTGTTACTTTGGGCGAGCTGTAATTCTTCTTTGAAAATAATTGCTAGACCTCCCCCTATTTTGTCAGGTTTATCTTTTCTGAGAATAGAGTAGCCAGGAGGGGTCAGAAGGTCAAGGATGGGTGTTGAGTGGTCTTTGAGCCAGGTTTCCAAAAGGAAGGCAATGTCCACATCCTCATTGAGGATGATTTCTGAGATTTCGGTCACATGACGGACTGCTGAGCGGCAGTTCACAAGCATGCATGAAAGGGGTTTCGGTTTGGAGTTAAGGGCAGGGAGGAGTTAAATGCTGGTGAGTTGGGGTAGGGCCTGGGGAAACCCAGAGACTCCGGGTTTCTGCAGGTCCCCGAATGACAGGGATGTTGGGGGGAGGGGTCTATAGGAGGGGGAGTGTTAAGGTAGTCATAGCATAGGGCAGATAGATCGAGGGCGGAGTAGGTATTTGTGGTGTGAAGTGGTCTGTCAGAGCACGGGAGGAGGGGCGTAGTGGACCAAAGATTGGGGTATGGGTGCTTTCTGTAAATAGTGTTAATAGCATGAGGCCAGGGGGGGCGCACATAGGGTTTGATGGATTTAATCCGAATGAAATCATTTCTGAGCAGTGTTATATCAGCTGCTGGGGTCAAAAGATTGAAATCTAGGGTGCGAAATAGCTGGAGGTGGTTGGGGAGGGGGGGCGGAGTCGGGGCTAAAGGAGGGGTTATGGACGGAGTGGTTAGGTAGTGAGGGTTGGAGGCTTGGAGTCATAGTTTTAAGTGGGGGTGGTAATGTGAGAAGTTCTACGTTGGGAAGAGGATTGCTGAAGGCCAGGGGATGGGAGGGGAGTATAAGCCTGGGAGTGGTGGGGGGGTTAGGTGTGATGTGCGCTGGATTGAAAGGGTGAGAGGGGAAGGGGGTAGGTGGAGGCAGGGTATGCGGGGCCAGGGGGGAAGTGGGAATGGTGAGGTGGATGGGCGTGCAGTTTACAAAGGCAGGGGAGGAGATGTGCAGGGCATTGTTCGATAAGGGGCTAGTAAGACGGAGAGGAGGAGTAATAGGGAGTGTCGGAATTGGTCGGTCATTAGGGGATGTGGGGGTTTGGTGGAGTGAATTGTGGGGGTGGCTGGGGGATGGTTCAGGAGAAGATGGAAGGGTAGGATTAAAGGTGAGGGGAGTGTTGTTACGGGCAGGAGTTTCAAGGAGGAGTAGAGTAAGACTCTGGGGGCAGAAGAGAGTTGGCGGGGTCTGGAGGGGGCAGGTGAGGAGAGGTGGAATTGGATAGCACTAGGGGGTGGTTCGAGTGCGGCTGACAGGGTAGGAGCATTTGCCAGGGGACTGTCATTTTGGAGAGGGTTGGGAGTAGTGGCGGCCGAGGGGGGTCCAGAGGGGGATTGGGACTGAGGGGATGTTGGAGGGGGAGTAGAAAGTGAGGGGGATTGGGTCTGAGGGCATGTTGGAGGGGGAGTAGAAAGTGCCAGGTGGTCGGACAGAGTGTTGAAGAGGAGTTTGAAGATTAGGAGGTACTTCTCAGAGGTTTGAATCAGGATATTTTGCGTTTTGTAGATGGAAATGGGGAATTCACCAGGAAAAAGAGAGGAGGGGGGAAGTGGGGAGTTTATGACCGTGAGGGATTTTAATCGAGCTAGAAACTGGAATGTGTTGTAGGAAGGTGCTCTTCCATTGAGATGGGCGTTTGATGTTGAAAATGTTGTTAGTTTTAATGGGGGATGTGAGGCTGTGATAGTTATCTTCAATGAGGGTTTCAGGATGACGGGTGAGGAGTTTATGTTTGAAGTTCTTTTTGGCTTTTTTAGAGAGGATGGGGGTATGAAATTGTCCAGGAGTTGGGACCATGTTTGATGAGTGAGGGGGGACTGTTAGTTAGATCCTGAGTGGTGGGAGGTGTGTAGGTGGTGTTTAGGTCGGACATGGTGGTGAGGCTATATTGGGGGACAAGATAAGTGTGGACAGGGAGGGGCAGGCAAGGAGGTGGGGGTAATAGAGGAGGGAGGTTATGGTGAGTAGTGATGCGTGGGAGGATATGAGAGGGGCGGGGGAGGGAAGTTCTATCAGGGTCTTTAGCAGGCGGGTGGTGAGTATAAGAACGGGAGATGCAGTGATAGCACGTATGTAGATCTATGAAGTGCGGAGTGATAAGGAGAGTACGTGAGAGAATTGTGTAGGATACAAGGGGGGACAGGATATCCACTGACTTCGTTAGAGCTAAGATTTATCTCTCAAATATCAGCTTTAAATATATTTGCAAAATTATGAGGTTTCAAAATACACGTAGTTTTGTGTTGAATAGACACTTTTAAATTTTCGTCAACACGACTAATTCAACCAACCAAAAGTGTTGAATTTAGTAGGTTGGGCTGCACACAGAAGAGCTACTTACAGGTGGGTGGAGAGCTACCAGTAGCTCACGAGTTACTCATTGGAGAAGCCTGGCTTAGGAACACTGATCATCATGATGGAATCAGCACTGGCAGGTCTACTTTTAGTGGGGCACAGGGAGTTGTTAGGTTTATGACCGAGATTGGCCCCAAAGGAAGAAGAAGATGGAAAACTATCCAGAGTCAAGTGCCCAGTATGAGCGCCTAAGCTTTGAGTACTCGAGGTATTGGAAGTTACCCCTTTGTATTTAAGCGCCCATAAAGGCACATGACTGGGAATTTAATGATGATGATTAGCAGTGGGAACAACATCGGATATGGGATCGGCACCCTCATTCACAGGAGTCACGGTCAGGGTACAGCAGCAGATGGTCAGGAAATGGTTGCGGGTAGATCGATTTGTCCAAACACTGCATGCTTGTTGCTAAAAGCTATAAGCTGTTCCAGTTACGCTAGGAGTCCCACAAGGTTCCTGGCTATCCCCTACACTCTTTAACTTATTCATGGAACCACTCACTGATCTGCTACAAGCGTCCAACGTGCAATTTCACATGTACGCTGACGATACCCAACTGTACCTCAAGATAAACACCCTTGACGACATTAATCTGCGTTACACCACTCTTAAGTCCACCCAAACATGGCTGGCAGGAAATCAACTCAGATTCAATGCTTTGAAAACTGAATTCCTCCTTTTTGCCCCACCCGCCAAAGTCCCGATAATGCACAATTGGACCAAACACCTTACAGCACGCAATGTTCAACCAACCATTGTGGATTCAGCGAAATCATTGGGTATAACTCTGGACTGCAACCTCAATATGCAGAAACATATTAAGAACGCCACGAAAGGAGCAAACTTTCAGATTAATACACTAAGGAAGTTGAAGCCCTTCCTACCTCCCAATGACTTCAAAATGGTGGTTCAAGCTCTAGTTCTACCATGGCTGGACTATGGAAGTGTCTCTCTATGGGGTCTCCCCAAAGCCATTACAGCTCCCCTAAGAACCGCCACCAACGCAGCTGCAAGACTCATCACTGGCTCGAAAAGAAGGTCCCACATCTCCCCTGACCTGAAATCTCTCAACTGGCTGCCATTTAAAGCCAAAATTCACCTGAAAATAGCCTGCATGACACACAAGGCCTTAAATCACCATGCTCCCAGCTATCTCACACAAAAACTCACAATATCCGGGGGGAACAGATCCACAAGAAGTGCGGAAAACCTCCTTTTGAAGCCACAAAAATTCAACAATAAAAAACTTACAAACGATCATTCTCAGGAATGGCACCCTGGATATGCCTTTCCACTGGAAATAAGACTGAACCACTCCACCTCATCCTTCAAGTTCGAAGTAAAAGGAATCCTTATGGCAAAATTCACCGAAGCATAATCCCAGGTTTTCGCGACCTTGCTTCGTCAGCCCGCCCTTACTCTGCACCTTACCGCTTTGCAGTTTGTATACTCAACAATTTGCTATATATATTTTTTTCCCTCATTATATTAATATGATTCACCAGGCTGCTCCTGTTCTGCACCATGTTGTTTTACTTTTGTCTTCATGAATAATGCTGTGCTCTATGGTCTCTCAATGTATGATATAACTAAACTCATCTACTGTAAAGAGCTCTGATACCCGCAAGAGTCTTGTCCGCGCTCTATAAAACTTTCAAATAAATAAAGAATTGGTCAGTGATGTAATCATGCATTTTAGAAGCCGCTACCTCAGTTTTCAAATCTAAGATAAAAGCAGTGTAAGAGGCGTGGTCAGAGGAGATGGGAGCAGAAACATCAGGTGCCGTGGAAGAACACACCAAATTATTAGCGACATCCTAATCGTTCGTCATCTCGGCAAATGGGGCAAAGCGGTTACTGCAATGTAAAGCATCCTCAAATGTAGACTGTAGTTGCTAGACAGAATTGGAGTGTACTAGTGATGTTATGTTATGTTAGGGGAGATTTATAAAGTGCACGTACACCAACAGGTCTCTTGGTGATAAGATGGCACAAGTGCAGTTGTTAACCTCTTGCATGCTGATGACGAGCTGAGCTCGTTATGCAGCAGGGTGGGCGTGTGCTGATGACGAGCTGAGCTCGTCATGACCTCCGCGGAACGCCCATGCAGAGATAATTACCCCGCTGTGCTGGGCATTCCATTGAGCGGGCATGGCCATGACGAGCTCAGCTCGTCATCAGCACACGGCCACCGTGCTGCATGACGAGCCGAGCTCGTCATCAGCACCGCAGCGCCGCGTGTAGTCCCCTCCCCCGCACCCCCGCGGCGAAGGGGTTAACAGTGAGTATGCTTTACCCACAGTATGTTGCTCCTGGGCCTGAAGAGTATGTTTCTTAAACATCCCCTGGATTTGATTTTGCTTGTTTGTGCTGCCTGGGGGTGAAAAACTAATGGGGGGAGGACGCGAGGCAGCGGGGGGCTGCAGCGAGTATCTCCTCACATTCAACCAACAGATTGTCATGGCGGTCAAGCACACAATTGCATCCTGCACGTTTTTTGCAAATTTGTGGTTTTCTTTTTTATCAACCCCCCTCCCCATCCCCTTCAGTGGCATTCCTTTTTCCCCATTTGTAGATGACAAGGGGCGTATACCAGAGCTGAAAACAGAGCTATGAAATGGTGGATTTTAACATTTTCAGTGAGGCAGACTAGAACAATCAAGGCAGCAAGCTTACTTATCAGATCAATGCAAACTGACCCAGTCAAACGGCTTAAGGTGCTTAGATGCAACTAGGGGTTGCAAGATATAGCAAACAACAGTACATTTTAGTTGGGAAAATACATGTTAGCGGGAGGTCCAGCCTCCTCTGGATATGGACGGGCCTGCCCTTGGTCCAGGCTTTGTGAAATAGCGTTGTTGATGAATCCGAGGTGAGGGTCCCAGGGATGTGGGACTTGGAATCCCTATAGGTGGCGGCAATCAGCTGCAGCGGCTCCCCCGTTAGGCAGATGACAGCGTGGGTTCAGTTCTGAAGCCCCCACTTAGCAGGTCTTCAAGAAGGTCTGTCCATCACCCCCAACAAGCACAAATGGTCCCTAAGGGAACAGCAATACTCCCTCCTCTTGCGAATCTTGACATGTACCCCTTAGGTTAGAGAGTTTTGTGTAACACGATTCAAGGCTCAGACGGAGAGACCCGAGTTCAGTAATATTTGAGCTCAGCTCAATCAGGAGAGAGGAGTTAGCCTAACTGCTAGGGTGGTCGACCTCAAATCTGGGGGACTGGGTTCGAGTCTCAGCAATGACGCTGAACATCCTGTGATTCTGGGCAAATCACTTAACCCTTTCGATGCTGATGACGAGCTCAGCTCGTCATCACCCACGGGTGTCGTGTGCTGATGACGAGCTGAGCTCGTCATGGTGCCACTAAAATGGCATTTTCCAGCACAGGGGGGGGGGGGGAAACGCCCAGCAGCCATGTGGTTAATCTCCCCATGCCTAACAAAAAATGAATGTGTCCTCATGTAATGCAACTGGTGCTATGTAAAGCGCTCTGATACCCACTTTGGGTCAAGGTCGTGCTATATAAAACTCTGTAAAAAAAAAATCCAGTCTCCTTTGATACAGTCTCACCACAACACTGTACATGTCCTTTTGACAGCAAGTGTCTCCACTCCCTCTCACTTCTGGGGTGTGAGGTGGTGATTGCAGAAGGGGCCGTTGATCTTGGTAAGCTGTTAACAGGATGGGTAGTTCAATTGGTACGCTGGAGTTCTTCGACAACTGCAGATACTGGTGGTGGGAGCACTATGCAGGCATTGGAGCTACTTCTGGGTCACTTGAGCAGCAGATGGATAGCCATTTAGACCGGGACACAGCGGCATGCTAGCAGTCACAGTGAGCACTTTGTAAACGCAGCAGTGGTGGCGGTCACAGGCACAAGTCTTAGTTTTGATGGCAAAGGTCTCCATGGTCACAGTTGTTTCACTTTACCAGCGAGGACACTCGCATTCGTTCTTATTGCACTGCCAGGAGGTTAACGGCCAATCTGCAATTTACGTTTGCCACCTCACTTCTGGAGAGATTGTGCCCATCCTATTGGGCTCACCAATCAGTCTTTGGTGTCTCCATGATTCCCTTGGTTTGACCCTCAGCACTAGGGTCTGGGTCTGTTACTCCAACACCTCCTGCAGGGTTGGCAGGATATGTCCCTCTCTCAGTAGGCCGGCTGGCTTCCAGACACTTAAGATCAGAGATACAGCTCTCCCACCAAGACAAGACTCCAGGGAATAACCCCTGTCATCTGGGAAGTTGGCTGTAAGGCAGACACCAGCTCTGGTTGCACAGCAGTCCTCACAGTATGCTGCAGAGCAGAGTGATGCTCCCTGTAGTACGGTAGTCTCCATCCAGGAGTAACCACAACAGAGGCACAAAGAGAGATGAGCTTTCTATACCTGGCGTATCAACAACCACACTATGCAGTGATCAGTGGAAATACAAAAGGCTGGCTCACCTAAAAGATCCTTTCCACACTGAAAAGGAGACTTCAGTCCCACCCTTCACCACCACCATCTTCCAAGTGGCGGCACTACAGGAAGACTAATCAGCAGCTCCTCCCAGCATACGGGCTTCAGTGACTTTCT
This sequence comes from Lissotriton vulgaris, assembly GCF_964263255.1. NCBI lineage: Eukaryota > Metazoa > Chordata > Amphibia > Caudata > Salamandridae > Lissotriton > Lissotriton vulgaris. The sequence goes on from NW_028242452.1 coordinate 233,353, forward strand.
GAAGGTGTCTTGTCTCCACCCTCCAGCTTTAGGAATGTCAGCAAACCACTTCCACTGTCTGGGAATTCAATCTCACCTCCATCTTGGGAAAAGGAGCAGATTCGGGGCTTCCAGAATGGAATCCAGAGGCATCCATTACACGAGCACACTTGTGTACATATTGCATGTACCAAACGAGACACAACATAAACACACACAGCATGTATTTTGAATGTTAGCACAAGGGTTAGGATTAGCGCACTGAAGCAGAACTTCACATTGGTGGGGCCTCCGCTCCAGTGACACAGATAAAAAGGTCTGATCATGACTATGCATTCACAAAACACAGTATGCTGTGCCATCGATCTACATGCTTAACCCGTGGTAGGCTGGTAGTCTCACTATCAGGACAATGAGGGCATGCTTAACATGTCCCTCAAGGTCACAGGATAGGTCCATGACCTTCATCACGTCAAGGGACAGCATAGGCCTCTATGCACTACATTACCACAAGGCTAGGGCCAAAATTAAATAATCTCTGGGACACCTACTACTCACAGTCAAGTTTTCAGGATAGGGCAACCTGACATACCTCACAGGGGACATTCCAGTCCCAATAACATGTTCAGGCAATATTATGTTTTCCTAAATTAATATGGCTTCCTATATGGTCTTTCCACTCTGTAGGTGTAAACCTGATGTTTTGTGGATTCTAAACAAGTGCACATGTGTGTCTTAATGTATAGTCACTGGTCTAAACAAACATTATTTCTATGCACACATGCGGTAATAGCCGCTCTGCAGCCTGTAAACGGTAAACAATGTGGAGAGCTTCTGAGTGGCTTGTAAACCTGACGAGGGGCCTGTAAGTCACAAGCAACAGCCCCTCTAGACGAGTTCAGAACAGAAAGGATCAGCCAACCGCAATACCTGAAGTGGTAGTACCTAAGGACATATTGGTTCCTTGGCAACACACTAAAAAGGCCTTCACACCACTGACCCTGGCGGTCTGCAGGACACACCTGAAATAATTCCCACTCACCAGTGTCAGTCTTCCTCCTTGCCTTCCCACTGCTCAACCACAATTCTTTCAGCACAGCTCAGTCCACCAGAAAAAAAAACACGAAAGCAACTATAATTAATCACCTTTAACCTTCCTAACCATGAAAGAATTCATCAAAGCTGAAAACGCTTGCCTTTGGGATGTCTGTAGTGCCTAGCTACCCAGGGGGTGAGCAGGGGTTGTCTTGAGCGTGTATCCCCCTTACCCTGACTAGAAACAACAGTCCCAATTTGGACAAAAGTACCTACCTCTGCTAAGTAAAGAACCCATTTCTAACAATAAAGTAACATGTCATGAATCAAAATATTCATGTGCGGCAAAAGGATCAAACACTGCTATGAACAATTTGGCCTTAGTAGCTAGCCCCCACATAACTCTAGTGAGGAATAAAAGGGTAACCATGAAATCTTTCAATCATAATCAGAGTGGGTTTGTCCAATGTGTCAAAACTACAACATGAGTCACTTCTTTCCCTCATATTGGCTATAAAGATGTCTCTGCCCGCATTGCCTGAAATTATTGGCCCGCACCACTTGCTGGAAGTGTTAGCCCCCCTTCCCTGCCACCCCCACCCAAAGGTTGAGTCTTGTTGCTCTTCTGACCTGAGCACAGGTTTCTCGCAGAGCTGCCAAGTTTTCCAGGTCCATCCGTGTTGTGCTGCTCCAGTCCACGTTTTTTCATGGAATTCTGGGACTTGTAGTCTTGTTTATTTCATTATAAAACAGGACTACACGTCCCATAATTCAGAGGAAAAAACCTGGACTGGAGCGGCACATCACACAATGACCGCAGAAACTTGGAAGCTATGGTGAGACTCACAGGGAAAGTAGAAGCACCCCGGAGCAACACACAGTAAAGATTGTTCTAGAAATTCACACAAGTGAGACCCCATTACGAGCCTGGTGAAGAATGAGAGCTCCTGCTGTGAATGGTATACCGTCCATGAGGAGAGACCCATCTATCCGCAGGGACGCAACAACTGCTCCCGGGTGTGATTGGTTCGAAGTTATCTCACTGTGACCAATGAAGAGTGGCCCTCATTGGGCTCTCTTGGTAAAGTTCATAATAAATTGTAGCGTATGACCCCCGTGTGAGTGTCTTCGCACGTGCTTGTATTGATGTGTGTGTGTGTGCAAGTTGTGACAGCCTTAGGGCCGCGCCTTCCCAGCAGCAGAATCCTGTGGATGGAACACCTGTGACGTGCCAGACCCTCCACTGTGATGTCACCAGGTCGAGGCCAGCCCCAGCAGGGGAATCCTGTGGATGGAACACCTGTGACGTACCAGGCTCTGCACTGTGACGTCACCAGGTTGAGGCCAGCACCAGCAGGGGAATCCTGTGGATGGAACACCTGTGACGTGCCAGGCCATCCACTGTGATGCCACCAGGTTGAGGCCAGCACCAGCAGGGGAATCCTGTGCATGGAACACCTGTGACGTGCCAGGCCCTGCACTGTGACATCACGAGGTCGAGCCCAGCACCAGCAGGGGAATCCTGTGGATGGAATACCTGTGACGTGCCTGGCCCTCCACTGTGATGTCACGACGTCAAGGCTAACACCAGAAGAGGAATCATGTGGATGGAACACATGTGACGTGCCAGGCCCTCCACTGTGACATCACGAGGTCGAGGCCAGCACCAGCAGGGGAATCCTGTGGATGAAACACCTGTGACGTGCCAGGCCCTCCACTGTGATGTCACAAGGTCGAGGCTAAGTGCAGAGGGGAGGCCTCCGCCGCAGCAGAGACAAGGAGAGGCCACTGAGGGGGCAGAAGGTCGGGCAGGATTAGATCGTCTTTGAGGCTCATCGCAGGATCATTTCGTGATTACATTTTTTATTGAATTAAAGCCGTGTCTCGGCTGCTCTACCTCTTACACTGCATGCAACCCTTGTCATCGCCCATAAGCCGGTGATGCATGATGACAGGTTAAATGTCTATTGTGACGTGTCCGTGGTATACAAGGCTGGTAACCAGGCAGCCGCGGCATTGCACTCATGAGCACCGGACGGAGAGGACCACTGCTGGCGGCCGGAGCCGAGGCCCCTGAGAGGCCGAGGGGGCCGGGGCCTCACAGGCTCCAAAAGAACTGGGCGGGACTGGGTGAAAGGGACAAGGTGAGTATAGAAACCAAATGAAAAACGAACTTGAAACCGAACTTTAAACTGAATTGATACTGACTTGATACTGGCTTGATACTGACTTGATACTGACTTGATACTGGCTTGATACTGACTTGATACTGGCTTGATACTGACTTGATACTGACTTGATACTGGCTTGAAACTTCCCTTCCCTTTTCCTTTCTCTTTCCCGTTTTTCCTTCTCTGCCTTACATTCCTATCTCTCCTCTCATATCCCCTTCTCCCCCTTTCTTTCAAGTTCCATTTTTCTAAATCACTCTTTATTCCTCTCCCCTTCTTTTACTCCCCTCCCCTTCCCATTCAATCCATTCCGGTCTCATCCTGCACTCTTATCTCCTTTTCCATCCCCACCCCTTCCCTTCTCTTCCCCTCCATTCCCTCCCATTCAAAGCCTCTTTCCCTTCGAATCTGTTCCCATCGCCTCTGCTCCTTTTCTGCTCCCCTTCCACTTACCCATCCTTTCTTCCTTATTCTTCCTTCCTTCACCTCCCTTCCTCTTCACCATTCCCTCCCCTTTCCCCTCACCCATCCCGTCTTCCATACCCTACCCTTCCCCTCACTACTCTTCCCCTCACCTCCCTCTCATTTACCCTCTCCCCTACCTTCCCCTTCCTTTTCCTGCCTTTGTCCTCCTTTCTCTTCTCCTGTGCCTTCTTCCCCTCATTCTTCTCTTCCTTTTCCTTTCCTTTCCTTTCATTTCATTTCCCTTCCCTTCCCCCACCCTTCCCCCACCCTTCCCTAACCCATCCCTTTTTCCCTTTACCCCACCCTCCCACTACCCCTCTCCCTCCTTGTTCCCCTCCCCCTCCCCCTTTATTTCCATTACTTTCTTCTTTACCTCTTTAATCCTTTCCCCTTCTGCCACTCCCTCTTCCCTTCCATCCCATTCACCGCCTCACCTCCCATCCTATTCTTTTACCCCACACACACAACCCCACACAAACACCCCCCACACACAACCCCCCACACAACACCCCCCAACACATACAACCCCCCACACACACCCCACAAATAACCCCACACACACAACCTTCCACACACAAGTCCCCCACACACACAACCCCCTCACACACAAAATCCACACACACAACCCGAACCCCACACACACAACCCCACCTACACACACACACAAACCCACAAACACAACCCCAAACACACACACATACAACCCCCCCACACACAACCCCACACAAACACACACCCCCACTCTCACAACCCAACAACCTCACACACACACAACCCCATAACCACACACACACAACCCAACACATACACACACAACCCCCCACACACAACCCCCCACACACAACCCCCCCACACACAAACCCACACACACAACCCCCCACACACAATCACACACACATAACCCCACACAACCAGACACAAACACACAACACAACCCCTCACATACAACCCTACACACACAACCCCTCCACACACACTCCCCTACACACACACAACCCCACACACCACACAACACCCCCACACACAACCCCCCACACACACAACCCCACACACACACATCCACCCACACACACAACACCCCCACACACACAACCCCATGCAAATAACCCCTGACACGCACAACCCCCACACACAGCCCCACACACACAACCCCCCACACACACAACCCCCCACACAAACCCCCAACAAACACAACCCCACACACACAACCCACACTCACACACACAACCACACACACACACACACAACCCCACATAACCCCACACACACACTCCACCCCACACACACATTCCCACATACTCACACAACCCCACACACACAACACCCCCCCACGCACACCCAAAAGACCCGACACACACAACCACACAGCCCCCCACACACACAACCCCCACGCACCCCAAACCACAACCCCACACACATACACACACACACACACACACACACAAAGCCCCCCACACACATCCATACGCACACACAACCCCCCACACACAACCACCCCCACACACAACCCCACAACCACACACAAACAACCAACCATACACAACCACAACACTCCCCACACACAATCTCCCGCACACACAACCCCACACACCACATACCACACACACACACAACCCCACACACACACAAAAAAACCCAAACACACACCATACACACAACCCCCACACACAACCCCCCCCACACACACAACCCCCACACACACAACACCCCCACACACACAACCCCATGCACACAACCCCTGACACGCACAACCCCCACACACAACCCCACACACAGCCCCACACACACAACTCCACACACTCACACACACAACCCCGACACACACAACCCCCCACACAGACACAACCCCACACACACAACCCACACTCACACACACAACCACACACACACACAACCCCACATAACCCCACACACACACCACCCCACACACAACCCCACATACTCACACAACCCCACACACTCACACACACAACACCCCCACACACACACACCCAAAAGACCCCCCCCCACACAACCACACAACCCCCCACACACACAACCCCGAGGCACCCCAAACCACTACCCCACACACATACACACTCCCTCAACCACGCACACACACACACACAAAGCCCCCAACACACATCCCTACACACACAACCCCCCACACACAACCACCCCCACACAACCACACAACCCCACAACCACACACAAACACACAACCAACCCTACACAACCACAACACCCCCCACACACAACCCCACACACCACATACCACACAACCCCACACACAACCACACACACAACCACACACACACACAACCCCATACACACACAACCCCATACACACACATAACCCCCCCCACACACACAACCCCCCCACACACAAGCCCCCCACACACAACCCCCACACACAAACCCCCCACACACAACCCCCCACACACAACCCCAAACCCACACACACAACCCCACACACACAATGCCAAACACACACACAAAACCCCCTGCACACACACAACCCCACACAAACATACACACCCACACACACAACTCCACCTCACACACACAACCCCATACCCCCACACACACAACCCCACACATACATACACAACCCCACAATACAACCCCCCCACACACACAAACCCACACACACAACCCCCCCACACACACATAACCCCACACAATCACACACAAACACACAACCACACAACCCCACACACACACGCCACACACACAACCCCACACACACCTGCCCACACAAACAACCCTAAACACACACAATCCCACACACCACACAACCCTCCACACACAACCCCACACACACAAACCCCCCACACACAACCCCCAGCACATAACCCCAAACCCACACACGCAACCCCACCTACACACACACAACCCCAAACACACACACCCCCCCCCCCCACACACACAACCCCACACAAACACACACCCCCACACACACAACCCCACCTCACACACACACACACACAACCCCATAACCACACACACAACCCTACACATACACACACAACCCCACACATACAACCCCCCACACACACAAACACACAACCACACAACCCCCCCACACACACCACACACAACCCCCCACACACTCAACCCCACACAAACATACACACCCACACACACAACTCCACCTCACGCACACACACACAACCCCATAACCACACACACACAACCCCACACATACAAACACAACCCCACAATACACCCCCCACACACAACCCCCCACACACAAACCCACACACACAACCCCCCACACACAACACCACACACACAAGCCCACACAAACAACCCTAAACACACACAACCCCACACACCACACAACCCCACACACCACACAAACCCCCACACACAACCCCCCACACACAACACCCCCACACACAACACCCCCACACACACAACCCCACACACGCACAACCCCCACACACAACCCCACACACAACCCCACACACAACCCCCTACACACTCACACACACAACCCCCACACACACAACCCCCCACAAACACAACCCCACACACACAACCCACACTCACACACACAACCACACACACACACACACACAACCCCACATAACCCCCCACACACACAACCCCACATACTCACACAACCCCACACACTCACCCCCACAACACCCCCACACACACCCAAAAGACCCCACACACACAACCACACAACCCCCACAAACAAAACACCCAGGCACCCCAAACCACAACCCCACACACATACACACTCCCTCAACCACACACACACACACAAAGCCCCCATACACATCCCTACACACACAACCCCCACACACAACCACCCCCACACAACCACACACAAACACACAACCAACCCTACACAACCACAACACCCCCCCACACACAATCCCCCACAGACACAACCCCACACACCACATACCACACAACCCCACACAACCCCACACACAACCACACACACCCACAACCCCATACACACACATAACCCCCCACACACACAACCCCCCACACACAAGCCCCCACACACAACCCCCACACACAAACCCCCCACACACAACCCCCCACACACAACCCCAAACCCACACACACAACCCCACACACACAACGCCAAACACACACACAAAACCCCCCGCACACACACAACCCCACACAAACATACACACCCACACACACAACTCCACCTCACCCACACACACAACCCCACACTACAACCCCCCCACACACAAACCCAAACACACACCCCCCCCACACACACACCACACACACATAACCTCACACAATCACACACAAACACACGACCACACACACAACCACACAACCCCTCACACACACAATGCCACACACACACACACACCCACACAAACAACCCTAAACACACACAACCCCCCACACCACACAACCCCCCCACACACACAACCCCACACACACAAACCCCCCACACACAACCCCCCCACACACAACCCCAAACCCACACACACAACCCTACCTACACACACAACCCCACCACCTACACACACAACCCCACACACACAACCCCAAACACACACACAAACTCCCCCACACACACAACCACACAAACACACATCCCCACACACACAACCCCACCTCACACACACACACACACAACCCCATAACCATACACACAACCCTACACATACACACAACCCCACATACAACCCCCACACACACAAACACACAACCACACAACCCCCCACACACACACCACACACACAACCCCCCACACACGCAACCCCACACATACACACCCACACACACAACTCCACCTCACGCACACACACACAACCCCATAACCATACACACAACCCCACACATACACACAACCCCACAATACAACCCCCCACACACACAAACCCACACACACAACCCCCCCACACACACACCACACACACATAACCCCACACAATCACACACAAACACACAAACACACAACCCCACACACACACGCCACACACACAACCCCACACACACATGCCCACACAAACAACCCTAAACACACACAATCCCACACACCACACAACCCTCCACACACACAACCCCACACACACAAACCCCCCACACACAACCCCCAGCACATAACCCCAAACCCACACACACAACCCCACCTACACACACACAACCCCAAACACACACACAAACCCCCCCCCACACACACAACCCCACACAAACACACACCCCCACACACACAACCCCACCTCACACACAACCCCATAACCACACACACAACCCTACACATACACACACAACCCCACACATACAACCCCCCACACACACAAACACACAACCACACAACCCTCCCACACACACCACACACAACCCCCCACACACTCAACCCCACACAAACATACACACCCACACACACAATTCCACCTCACGCACACACACACAACCCCATAACCACACACACAACCCCACACATACAAACACAACCCCACAATACACCCCCCACACACAAACCCACACACACAACCCCCACACACAACACCACACACACAAGCCCACACAAACAACCCTAAACACACACATCCCCACACACCACACAACCCCACACACCACACAAACCCCCCACACACAACCCCCCACACACAACACCCCCACACACAACACCCCCACACACACAACCCCACACATGCACAACCCCCACACACAACCCCCACACACAACCCCACACACAGCCCCACACACAACCCCCTACACACTCACACACACAACCCCCCACAAACACAACCCCACACACACAACCCACACTCACACACACAACCACACACACACACACACAACCCCACATAACCCCCCACACACACAACCCCACATACTCATACAACTACACACACTCACCCCCACACCCAAAAGACCCCACACACACAACCACACAACCCCCACACACAAAACCCCCAGGCACCCCAAACCACAACCCCACACACATACACACTCCCTCAACCACACACACACACACAAAGCCCCCATACACATCCCTACACACACAACCCCCACACACAACCACCCCCACACAACCACACACAAACACACAACCAACCCTACACAACCACAACACCCCCCCACACACAATCCCCCACAGACACAACCCCACACACCACATACCACACAACCCCACACACAACCACACACACCCACAACCCCATACACACACATAACCCCCCACACACACAACCCCCCCACACACAAGCCCCCACACACAACCCCCGCACACAAACCCCCCACACACAACCCCAAACCCACACACACAACCCCACACACACAACGCCAAACACACACACAAAACCCCCCGCACACACACAACCCCACACAAACATACACACCCACACACACAACTCCACCTCACCCACACACACAACCCCACACTACAACCCCCCCACACACACAACCCCCACACTCACAAACCCAAAGACACACCCCCCACACACACACACCACACACACATAACCCACACAATCACACACAAACACACGACCACACACACAACCACACAACCCCTCACACACACAATGCCACACACACACACCCACACAAACAACCCTAAACACACACAACCCCACACACCACACAGCCCCCCCCACACACACAACCCCACACACACAAACCCCCCACACACAACCCCCCCACACACAACCCCAAACCCACACACACAACCCTACCTACATACACAACCCCACCACCTACACACACAACCCCACACACACAACCCCAAACACACACACAAACTCCCCCACACACACAACCACACAAACACACATCCCCACACACACAACCCCACCTCACACACACACTCACCCAACCCCATAACCATACACACAACCCTACACATACACACAACCCCACATACAACCCCCACACACACAAACACACAACCACACAACCCCCCACACACACAACCCCCCACACACGCAACCCCACACAAACATACACACCCACACACACAACTCCACCTCACGCACACACACACACAACCCCATAACCACACACACAACCCCACACATACACACACAACCCCACAATACACCCCCCCACACACAACCCCCCACACACAAACCCACACACACAACCCCCCACACACAACACCACACACAAACAACCCTAAACACACACAACCCCCCCACACACACAACCCCACACACAAACCCCCCACACACAACCGCCCCACACACAACCCCAAACCCACACACACAACCCCACCTACACACAAACAACCCCACACACACAAATCCCCCCCACACGCACACCCCCACACACACAACCCCACCTCGCACACACACAACCCGATAACCACACACACAACCCTACACATACACGCACAACCCCACACATACAACCCCCCACACACAACCACACAACCCCCACATACACAATGCCACACACACAACCCCACACACAAGTGCCCACACAAACAATCCTAAACACACACAACCCTGCACACCACACAACCCCACACACAACCCCCCCACACACACAACCCCACACACACAACCCCACACACACAACCCCCCACACACACATCCCTACAGACGCACAACCCCCCACACAACCCCCCCCACACCCCACCCCACACACCCAACCTTACACAGCCATACAACCACAAACACACACAACGAACCACACACACAACCGCACAACCCCCCACACACAACCCCACACACCACACAACCCCACACACAACCCCCCCACACACACAACCCCCCACACACACAATTGTAAATGTAAATGTATATGTGTGTATACTTGTAAAGCGCACTGCCGCCCCATCTCGGGGCATCCTGGTGCTGTATACCGCTGTGGAACCCTTCCTGGCTTTCCCTGAGATGCCCCCTCCCGGGCACCCCCAAGGTGAAGCAAGGCATCCCAGCGCTGTTGGGACCGTTGTGGAGATTAAGCAAGCTATTGCCCGGAGTTGCAGAGTGGGACCCATGATTAGAGTAGGCACCGAGGCAAGAATTATCGAGTCCGCGGACATTGAGCCCAAGACCCTGACACATTGAGAATTGAACCCTGGTCCCAGGCCTGACCTCTGCTTCAGGGTCTGCCGCTTCTAACCAGTGAGCCACACTACCACACACACACACAACCTCATACACACACACACACACAACCCCCCACACACAAGCCCCCCACACAAAACCCCCCACACACACAACCCCAACCCCACACACACACAACCCCAAACACACACACAACCCCACACAAACACACACCCCTGCACAAACACACACCCCCACACAAACAACCCCACAACCTTACAGCCACACACACACACAACCCCATAACCACACACACACAACCCCCCACACATAAACCCAAACACACAACCCCACACACATAACCCCACACAACCACACACAAAAACACAACCACCCCACACAACCCCACACACACAACCACGCCCACACACAACCCTACACGGTGTGTTACCGCTACAACGCATCTTTTACAACGCGTTCCGTTACAACGCGATTTTTACATCGCAAATACCATTACAATGCATGCCATTACAACGCATGGCATTACATAGCAGATGCTATTACAACGCATGGCATTACATCGTAAGTATTGGTAAGTATTTAATTTTTTATTTTTATTTTATTTAATATTTTATAATTGATTTAATTATTATTAATTATTTAAAAATATTTATTTCGTTTTTAAATATTATAAATTAAATATATTAATTTAAGTATTTTTTAAAGTAAGTATGAGTATAGGAGTATATGTTTTGGGGTACTGATGTATATGTTTTGGGGTGTTTGGGTATTTTTAGGTTTTAGGGCAGTGTTTGGGTTTTGGGGTACAGGGGTGTTTTTAGGTTTTAGGGCAGTGTTTGGGTTTTGGGGTACAGGGGTGTTTTTAGGTTTTAGGGCAGGGTTTGGGTTTTGGGGTACAGGGGTGTTTTTAGGTTTTAGGGCAGGGTTTGGGTTTTGGGGTACAGGGGTGTTTTTAGGTTTTAGGGCAGGGTTTGGGTTTTGGGGTACAGGGGTGTTTTTAGGTTTTAGGGCAGGGTTTGGGTTTTGGGGTACAGGGGTGTTTTTAGGTTTTAGGGCAGGGTTTGGGTTTTGGGGTACAGGGGTGTTTTTAGGTTTTAGGGCAGGGTTTGGGTTTTGGGGTACAGGGGTGTTTTTAGGTTTTAGGGCTGGGTTTGGGTTTTGGGGTACAGGGGTGTTTTTAGGTTTTAGGGCTGGGTTTGGGTTTTGGGGTACAGGGGTGTTTTTAGGTTTTAGGGCAGGGTTTGGGTTTTGGGGTACAGGGGTGTTTTTAGGTTTTAGGGCAGGGTTTGGGTTTTGGGGTACAGGGGTGTTTTTAGGTTTTAGGGCAGGGTTTGGGTTTTGGGGTACAGGGGTGTTTTTAGGTTTTAGGGCAGGGTTTGGGTTTTGGGGTACAGGGGTGTTTTTAGGTTTTAGGGCTGGGTTTGTTTTTTGGGGTACAGGGGTATTACGACTTTATATAAATTAAATTAATTAAATTAATTTTATTTAATTTAATTAAAATAATAACTATATTTACAATTATTAATTTAATTGTATTAATAAACGATTATAATTAAATTATATTATTTAAAAATGTTTAATTAATTAAATTCTTTTAATTTTATTAAATATAATTATATTATGTATTATTTATAACTTAATTAAATTATAATTATATTTATTGTTATTAATTACATTATATTATTTTCTATTTATAATTTTTTTATATATCATTAATTATATTATTTTAAATATATTACATTAATATCAATTTTAATATTAATTAAATTACTATAATTAAATTAATTACTGTTTTAAAAATGTTATATTATTTTTATTATTTTAAATTAATTTAATTAACTTTATTACATTTTTTTAAAAAAAGATATACTTACCTATACTTACGATGTAATGCCATGCGTTGTAAAAGTATCTGCTATGTAATGCCATGCGTTGTAATGGCATGCATTGTAATGGTATTTGCGATGTAAAAAACGCGTTGTAACGGAACGCGTTGTAATACATCGCGTTGTACTGACACCAATCCACCCTACACACACCACACAACCCCCCCACACACACAACCTCTCACACACACACAACCCCCCCACATACACAACCCCACACACACACCCAACACCCCCATTGCACACACCCCCACACACAACCCGCCAGACACCCCATACACACAACCCCCACACACATAACCCCTCACACACACACCCCACACCCCCCACATGCACACACACAACCCCCTACACACGCACAACCCCCACACACACACAAGCAGACAACCACATACACTTTCTCTTTCCACGAAACTCTCACAGACACACAGACACATACTCTCACAGACGCTCTCTCACAGACTCAGACACACTTTCACACTCTCTCACAGACACTCTCACAGACACTGTCTCGCAGACACTGTCTGACAGACTCTCACAGACAAATTCTCACAGACACACTCTCACAGACTCTACCAGACACTGTCACAAACTCTCACAGACACTCTCTCGACACTCTATCATAGACACTCTCTCACAGACACTCTCTCACAGACTCTCAAAGACACTCTCACAGACACTCTCTCACAGACACTCTCAGACTCTCACAGACATTCTCTCAACACTCAAACTCTCACAGACACACTTTCACAGACACACTCTCACACACTCTATAACAGACACTCCCTCACAAGCACACTCTCACAGACTCTCACACTCTCAGACTCTCACAGACACTCTCTTACAGACTTTCACAGACTCTCACATTCTCTCACAGACTATTGAACAGACACTCTCTCACAGACTCTCACAGACTGTCTCACAGACACTCTCTCCCAGACACTTTCTCCCAGACACTCTCTCACAGACTGATTCTCACAGACTCACACTCTCTCAGACACACTCTCTCACAGACTCTCACACTATCTCATATTCTCTAACAGACTCTCTCACAGACTCTCACATACACTCTCACAGACACTCAGACTCTCACAGACTCACACTCTCTCACAGACACTCTCTCACACTTTCACATACACTCTCTCACAGACTCACACCCTCACAGACACACACACTTTCACAGACTCTCACACTCTCAGACTCTCACAGACACTCTCTTACAGACTTTCACAGACTCTCACATTCTCTCACAGACTATTGAACAGACACTCTCTCACAGACTGTCTCACAGACACTCTCTCCCAGACACTTTCTCCCAGACACTCTCTCACAGACTGATTCTCACAGACTCACACTCTCTCAGACACACTCTCTCACAGACTCTCACACTATCTCATATTCTCTAACAGACTCTCTCACAGACTCTCACATACACTCTCACAGACACTCAGACTCTCACAGACTCACACTCTCTCACAGACACTCTCTCACAGATTCTCACAGACACTCTCTCACAGACACTCTCACACACAGACACTCTCTCACAGACACTCTCTCACAGACACTCTCTCACAGATACTCTCACAGATACTCTCTCATGGACACTCTCTCAGACACTTTCAAAGATACTCTCACAGACTCACAGGCACTCTCTCAACAGGTTCTCAGACACTCTATCACAGACTCTCACGCTCTCACAGACACTCACATACACTCTCTCACAGAAACTCTCACAGACACTATTTCTCAGACCCTCACACACTCTCAGACAGACACTCTCTCAGACACTCTCTCACAGACACTCTCTCATAGACTCTCACAGACATTCTCTCACTTTCACAGACACTCACACACTCTCACAAACTCTCTCACAGACACTCTAACAGAAACTCTCTCACAGATACTCCTTCACACTCTCACAGACTCTCTCACAGACACTCTAACAGACACTCTCTCACAGACACTCTCACACTCTCTAACAGACACTCTCCCACCGACTCTCACAGACACTATCTCACAGACTCTCTCACAGACACTGTCTCACAGACAGCCTCTCATAGACACACTCTCACAGTGTCTGTGAGAGAGTATCTCTGAGAGTGTATGTGAGAGAGTGTCTGTGAGACTGTCTGTAAGAGTATGTGCAGGTCTGTGAGCGTGTGAGAGAGTTTCTGTGAAAGACTATGAGAGAGTGAGTCTGTGAGTGTCTGTGAGAGTGTAATAGAGTGTCTGTGAGAGAGTGTCTGTGAAAGTCTGTCTGTGAGATAGTGTCTGTGAGAGTGTGAGTGAGTGTCTGTGAGAGTGTCTGTGAGAGTCTGTGAGAGAGTCAGTTAGAATCTGTGAGGGAGTGTCTGTGATAAAGTGTCTGTGATAGAGTGTCTGTGAGAGAGTGTCTGTGAGAGTGTGAGAGTGTCTGTGAGAGTCTGTGAGAGTGTCTGGGGGAGTCTGAGAGAGTGTCTGAGAGTCTGTGAGAGTCTGTGAGAGTGTCTGTGAGAGTGTGCTTGTGAGAGTGTCTGTGAGAGAGTATCTGTGAGAGATTGTTTGTGAGAGAGTGTCTGTGAGAGTGTGAGAGTGTCTGTGAGAGTGTCTATGAGAGTTTCTGTGAGAGTCTGTGAGAGAGTGTGAGAGTCTGTGAGGGAGTGTCTGTGAGAGTGTCTGTGAGAGTGTATATGAGAGAGTTTCTGTGAGAGTCTGTGAGAGAGTGTGAGGGAGTGTCTGAGAGTGTCTGTGAGAGTGTCTGTGAGAGTGTCTGTGAGAGAGTCTGTGAGAGTGTCTATGAGAGTCTGTGAGAGTGATGGAGCAGATGTCATCTGCAGTCAGGCATTGTTTTATTTTTTGTGCTTCAGACAGACTGCATTTAAATTGCCACGCACCTTTTGGTGCAAGTTAAAAACATGGCACATGAAAAACATGAAAGTGAGGCCTATTCAGTCTGAAATGTGTTTTTGCAATGTAGAGAAAAGGGGCCTTTTTAGCTTTGAAGATTAATAGAATATGTTTCTCTCTTTCCCAGCTCATCCCTTATAATCTACATTCACTATTTCCGTCATAAGAGACTTTGACTTGTTGCATATTTTAATAAATATTTTCAGTTAATAACACCTCTTTTTATAATGTGTGAATTAATAATGCACCAAACACTACACAGGGGGCTAAATGCTTTTTGCATGAAAAGCTATCTAAAACACTAAAGCATGTTGCTGTGTGTGTTATATTAACTGTGTGCCCTATATTAACTGTGTGTGCTTATAGATTTTACACTAAATGCATAAAAATGCTATGTTGCACATTGCACATTTATTTTGCATGTTGTCATAAATAATAGAAAAGCTGCTTCACACTAATAGCTTGGCTAGGTAAACATTTATAAGGGGTATTAGTATGGAGTTGGGAAACATAATGGGCTGATTTACATGAAATTAATATTCTATTTGTTTGTTTTATTTTTGGGCCTACCATTAAATGGCTGCCTGTGAAACCAGCAAGGCCATGGCTTGCTTTGAAAGAGAAGAGAGCATGCGCAGACACCAGCTTGACTCAAACTGCGGAAGGAGTCAAGGACATCTTGAACTGTACATTCTTGTGAATGTGCCAATGTACCAGTTTGATAAAGTATAGAATCATTTTCCCTAGCAATTGTTGCCAAATTATAAAATGTATTTATTATGAATGCTTCTTTTGTTAAAACTGGTATAGTCAGGTTTTTAGAATGAGTCAGGGTGGTGAGAACTCATGCTATTGTGGCTGACCAATCAGGTTTTCCTGAAGATGCAACATTTTTGTGTGGACTGCCAAAAATTAGAGTATAAATAATGACCTTTCTGGAGGGGCTTTGGCTTCTAGGCTCATTAGGGGGGTGAGTGAGCTCTTGAGAGAAGGAACAGATTAGACCAGACATTCTATGGGTCAGGTACGAGAAACGTCCCGGGAGATTGCTGAAGGGCGGGGTTTGCGCGCGAGGAGAGTCAGGGGGAGGTTTCTTGCTTTCACGTCATATATTGGCACTGCAGGCCACATTCCTTTGAGGTCTGGTGAAGGAGGGGCTGTCTCACTCCCTGCTTGCTCTTTTGACACAGACAGATACAGAAGAACAGCAACAGATAGAAAGGCTTTTTAGATTTAGATGCTAAACTATAAGTTTATGCTTTGACTAATTAATTAGGTCTGAAAAGATTTATTTGACTTATGCATTTATTTCTCTTAATGGGAGATTTTTGCAAACTTTGATTTTTTATTAGCCTTGCAAGACAATTTTTCTTAGAAACTCTTTGAGAGTTTTGACTGAAATGTTGCACCACATTTTCTTTCCTATATGTAATGCTAATATGCAGACTGTAATATGTTCTGTATCAACTGTATCAAATAATTCTATATGTGTACACAAAAATGTTTTTATGCCTTTTATGATTTTTATAAATTGAATAAAGTGTATTTGACTGACTGACTGTTCTGTATTAATGCTATTTTTCCTGTTTTCCAAATTCTGTAACCTGATTGATATTTTACTAATGAATAAAGGGTCAGAGAAAAATTAACTTTTGACTAGAAAATAAAACCCTTTAAATACTCAACACCTCTCTTTATTGGCTTAAAATAATAATTGCATTTTTGACTGTTCATCTTTATTTAAAGTCTCCTGAAGGTAATACATGTTGCGAAGGGCCCAACACCTTTTTCAGCGGTAAATTAGAGGTAGCATGAGGGTTTTGCATTGAGAAATTACCAGAAGAAATTACCGCTCCATCAAGAGTGTCTGTGAGAGAGTGTCTGTGAGAGTTTCTGTGAGTGTCTGTGAGTCTGAGCGAGTGTCTGTGAGAGTCTGTGAGAGTCTGTGAGAGAGTGTCTGTGAGAGTGTGCTTGTGAGAGTGTGTCTGTGAGAGTGTGCTTGTGAGAGAGTGTCTGTGGGAGAATGTCTGTGAGAGAGTGTCTGTGAGAGTGTCTGTGAGAGTGTCTGTGAGAGAGTATCTGGGAGAGAGGGTCTGTGAGAGTCTGGTAGAGTGTCTGTGAGAGTCTGTGAAAGAGTCTGTGAGTGTCTGTGATAGAGTGTCTGAGAGAGTGTCTGTGGGAGAGTCTGAGAATTTGTGAGAGTGTCTGTGAGAGTGTGAGAGTGTCTGAGAGTCTGTGAGAGTATCGAGAGAATGTCTGAGTGTCTGTGACAGTGTCTGTGAGTCTGAGAGAGTGTCTGTGAGAGTGTCTGTGAGAGAGTGTCTGTGTCTGAGAGTGTGCTTCTCTGTGAGAGCGTGTCTGCGAGAGAGTATCTGTGAGAGAGTCTGCCTGTGAGAGTCTGTCTGTGAGAGTGTCTATGAGAGAGTGTTTGTCAGAGAGTCTGTGAGACGGTGTCTGTGAGAGAGTGTAAGTGAGAGTTTGTGAGAGAGTGTGTGTGAGAGTCTGTGAGAGTGTCTGTGAGAGTCTGTGGGAGAGTGTTGGAGTCTGTGAGAGTGTCTGTGAGAGTGTGAGGGAGTGTCTGTCATTAAGTTTGAGAGAGTGTCTGTGAGAGTTTGTGAGAGTGTCTCTGAAAGTTTGTGAGAGAGTCTGTGAGAGTCTGAGAGTGAGAGAGTGTCTGTGAGAGAATGTCTGTGAGAGTCTGAGAGAGTGTCTGTGAGTCTGAGAGTGGTGTGAGAGAGTGTCTGTGATAGTCTGTCTGTGAGAGAGTGTCTGTGGGAGTGTCTGTGAGAGAGTGTCTGTGAGAGTGTCAGTAAGTGTCTGTGATAGTGTCTGTGAGTCTTTAAGAGTCTGTGAGAGAGTGTCAGTATGAGAGTGCCTGTGAGAGAGTGTGTCTGAGAGTGTGCTTGTGAGAGAGTGTGTCTGTGAGAGTTTGCTTGTGAGAGTGTCTGTGAGAGAGTATCTGTGGGAGAGTATGTTTGAGAGAGTGTCTGTGAGAGTATGTCTGTGAGAGAGTGTCTGTGACAGAGTCTGAGAGAATATGAGAGAGTGTGAGAGTCTGAGAGAGTGTCTATGAGTGGGAGAGAGTGTGTCTGACAGTGTCTGAGTCTGTGAGAGTCTGTGCGAGAGAGCGTCTTTGATAGTGTCTGTGAGAGAGTATCCGTGTGAGAGTGTCTGTGAGATTCTGTAAGAGTGTCTGTGAGAGAGTCTGTGAGGGAGTGTCTATGAGTGTCTGTGAGAGAGTGTCCGTAAGAGTGTCTGAGAGAGGGTGTCTGTGAGAGTCTGTGAGAATGTCTGTGAGTGTCTGAGAGTCTGTGAGAGTGAGAGAGTATCTGTGAGAGAGTGTCTGTGGGAGACAGTGTCGTGAGAGTCTGTGAGAGAGTATCTGTGAGTGTCTGTGAGAGTGTGAGACAGTGTCTGTGAGCGACTATGGGAGTGTCTGTGAGAGTATGTGAGACTGTCTGAGTGTCTGAGACAGTATCTGTGAGAGAGTGTATGTGAGAGTCTGTGAGAGACTGTGTCTGTGATAGACTGTGTCTGTGAGAGTGTGCTTGTGAGACAGTGTCTGTAAGAGTATCTGTGAGAGTTTCTGTGAGTCTGTGTGAGACAGTGTCTGAGAGTCTGTGTGAGAGACTATGAGTCTGTGAGAGTGTCTGTGAGAGATCATCTTTGATAGTGTCTGTGAGACTGAGAAAGTCTGTGTCTGTGATAGTGTCTATGAGAGTGTGTGAGAGTCTGTGAGTGTCTGTGAGTCTGAGTGTCTGTACGAGTGTGTTTGTGAGAGACTATGAGAGTCTGTGAGAGTGATAGAGTATCTTTGATAGTGTCTGTGAGAGAGTCTTTGAGAGTGTGTGAGAATGTCTGTGTCTGTGAGAGTGTCTGTGAGTCTGAGTGTCTGTGGGAGTCTGTGGGAGAGTGTGAGAGTCTGAGAGAGTGTCAGAGTCTGAGAGAGTGTGTCTTTGAGAGTGTGTCTGTGAGTCTGTGAGAGAGTGTATGTGAGAGACTATGAGAGAGTGTGAGAGAATGTCTGAGAGTGTGTCCGTGAGAGTGTCTGTGACCGTGTCTGTGAGAGAGTGTGAGGCAGTGTCTGTGAGAGAGTCTGTGAGAATCTGGGAATGTCTGTGATAGTGTGTGAGAGAGTCTGTGACAGTGTCTACGAGAGAATGTCCGTGAGTGTGTGTGAGAGACTGAGAGTCTTTGAGGGTGTGGGAGTCTGCAAGAGAGGGTATGTGAGAGGCTATGAGAGAGTATCTGTGAGAGAGTGTCGTGGGAAGTGTTGGACAGGCCACATGAAGGGCCGCTCTCCCCCGGCCCAACCAGGCCTGAGTCCAGTCCCGCAAGTACCACACACCACCATTGCACGTCCTCCGTCCCCTCAGGGACCCCTGCCCTCGAGCATGTCGACCTCGTGGGTCCGATCCACTGCCGGCCCACGCGCCCAGCCTGGGGCGCCATCTTGGACACTCCACCACGAGGCCGCCTGGCCCCCGATCGACCTCAACCCTGGGCCTGGGCCGGCCTCAGACATTCCGGCACCACCCTCCACCCAGGAGGTGAGCGGGCTACTTGGCAAGTCAATAGGAGAAAGAGGTGCCGATGGCTCTCCCCCACCAAGTGCCGCTCGCCCATCGCCTCCCCGGGCGCTGGCTCCACCCCCCTGCTGGGTGTCTGGACTCCCTCATCCCGGACCTCCCGACCTCCAAGTGCGAGGGTCCGGACATCAAAGCACACCAGCCCTATAACTGGGGCAGCTCCAGAGCAGGAAGGCAGTTGTATCTTGGAGTCGAGAGACGTAAAGAGGAACTCATCCTGGACGGACTACTGGCGCTGCCGTAGCTCTGTCTTGTGCACCATCGTCCTGCCTGTTGGCGCTGCCACAGCCGTCGTAATCTTCATCACCTTCATCGTCGTCGGGACCTGCTGGCGTGGCCGCGGACCGTTGTAACCGCCATCTTCACCGGGACCTGCAGGCTCCGCCGCGGACCGTCGTTTTCCTTCGTCCATCTCGGGACCTGCCTGGCTCCGCCGCGGCCCGATCATCTAGAACGCCGAGCTCGAGGATTGAGAGCTATTTTCCACTCGTTGGTAACAAAGACTGTCCCGCTACCCCTTTCCTAAACCAGAGACTAGAACCGAGGGGACCCCTGAGTCCAGACCTCCTTGTATCCATCATCGTAACCTAAGAATTGCATATAAAGTCTCGTTAACCTTCAACCTTGTGTGGTGTCCGTCTGTGGGGGGGAAGTTGCTTATCTGTACAGTCGTTGGAGACGGCTCTCCCTGGAGACCTCTCCCCGTAACCTCGGCCGACCCTCCCGGTCCGTCTAACATTGGTGGCCAGCGGCGCGATCCGAATCACCGCATAAACGTACAGAGAGTAGCTCACCCCACGACGAAGTCACAATGACCACGAAAGAGAGCGGATCAACCGAGAAATTCCAAATGGAGAAATTGGAGGAGTACAACCATCGTGAACTAAAGCAATTCTGCATCGAACTGGGTATCGCTACCACCGGACTGAGTACCAAGGACGATTTTAAGCATGCCCTAGAATCTTGGGCAGAGACCGGGGCTGCCGGAACCCCTGATCAAAGCACCGTAGAAAAAACGACCACGGCCCCTGAAGGGCAAAGAACGGGTCTCTCGCAAGACGAGATCCAGGAAAGAGAAAGGACCCGACTACACGAACTAGAAATGGCCCGACTCAAAATGGACGTTGAACTTAAGTTGGCCGAACAAAAAATCAACTTAGAGCACCTGCGTCTCCGAGAAGAAAGAGAGGAGAAACAGAGACAAAGGGAGCTCGAGGAAAAGAAACTAGCGTACGAACACGAACGGAACCTAGCCGAGATCAACCTACGCAAGCAGAATAAAGAAGCAGGGGTGCCCGAGCGACCCCCCACCTCCGGGGCCACAGACAAAAAGGTACACATCCCCAAGGATGTTGTCCGAGAATATTTCAGAGAGGACGACATCCAGCAATGGTTTAAAGCCTATGAAATCGCTATGACTGCACACCGGATCGATAGAAGCGACTGGGGAGCCGGTCTCTGGGGAAGATTCCTCAATGAGGGCCGCGACACCCTGCTACAGCTCCCGGACCACCAGATGACCTCCTACGACCATATGAAAGCGGCACTCCTCACCCGCTATGGTCTCACACCCGAGATGTACCGTCAGAGGTTCCGAGACTGCACCCGCATCCCGGGTACAACTTGGGTGGACTATGTAACATACTTTAGCCGAGCCTTCGAGGGCTGGATCCGAGGAAGCAACGTCACGACCTACGAGCAACTATTTAATCTGATGGTATGGGAGCATCTGTCGAACAATTGCTTCATTGAACTCCGCCAGCACCTCCTCGACAGCAAGTTAACGGATCCCCGGCAGCTCGCAGCCGAAGCTGACCGGTGGGAGATCACCAGAGTGGGCCGGAATGGGTCCTACGAACAGAACCGGAACAACAATGGTCAGCACCGACCCAGAGGAGGAGGAGGGGGCCAAGGGCGAGGAAGAGACAACGCCCCGGTCGCCCCCGCTACCAACACCACCCCCCCGGCCAACCGGGGCAGCACCCCAGCGCGACCGGGGTACAGAGCCAATGTCACGTGTCACCGATGTCAACGAGTCGGCCACTATGCGAACGACCCAAACTGCCTGCAGTACCAGAGCCCAAGACCCCGCCAAGTGGCCGCTGCAGCCCTAGGGGAAGAACAGATCTCCGAGGAACAGGAAGAATACGAACAAGAGCATCAAGAGTGGGAGCCAGCCGCCATGACTCTAGCCTGCTTAGGGGGGAAAGACATGGTCCCGCGGGTCCCCCTACCCGCTAACACCCAGAAGTACAGCCAATGGGTGAGCATCAATGGACGCCAGGCCGAAGCCCTTCGTGACACCGGGGCCAGTGTAACAGCCGTCCGCTGTCACCTGGTGGCCCCAGAACAGTATCTACCGAACATTCTCTGCCCTGTACGATCAGCCGATAACTCGGAAAGCCTGTGTCGGATGGCCTGCGTCCCCTTCGAATGGGGGGGGGTCTCCGGCATGTTGAAAGTAACGGTCCGAGACGATGCCCCCGTAGACTGCCTCCTGGGCAATGACCTGGAAAGCTCTCCGTGGGCCGCCGTGGAGCGAAAGGAACACCTGGGGATGTTGGGCGTCCCGGACTGGGCGTGCGTCACCACCCGTTCCATGGCCGCCCGTGCCAACCACCGGCCAGAAGAACCCGAATGGCCGGCGCCACCGCCTCCGGTCGCCCCAGCCGAAAACACCGACCGTAACATTCCCTCCGAACCAGCTCAACCTACCGACCTCGCTAACCTCGATCAGTGGCCTCAAGAAGGGGGGCCCACGCAAGAACAATTTCGCCAAGAACAGAAGACCTGTCCCTCCCTCGAGGGACTCCGCCAGCAAGCGCTCGCCCAAAGCGCAGGGGATACCTCCGGAACTCATTGGGTCTACTGGGACAATGATCTGCTGTACAGCGAGCAAAGAATCGCCGAGCTGGGGAGCAACCGAGTACTCGTGGTACCCCTCCGTTTCAGAGACTTCCTGTTAAACCTGGCCCACGATGTCCCCCTGGCAGGACATCTGGGACAAGATAAAACCTACAGTCGCCTAGTGACCCACTTCTTCTGGCCCAAAATGAGGAACGATGTGCACCAGCATTGCCGATCTTGCCCCACGTGCCAAGCCAGTGGAAAGAGCGGCCGCAAACTAAAGGCCCCCCTGCAACCTTTTCCTGTGGTCACTACCCCGTTTGAGAGAGTCGGAATAGACATTGTGGGGCCCTTGGACCCACGCACAAAACAAGGCCATCGATTCATCTTGGTGCTAGTGGACCACGCCACCCGCTACCCTGAGGCTGTTCCTCTGCGAACTGTGACAGCCCCGGTAGTCGGCCGGGCCCTGATGGGGATCTTCTCCCGTGTGGGCTTCCCCCGAGAAGTCGTCAGCGACAGAGGCACGAACTTTATCTCTAAGTACATGAAATCCCTCTGGCAACAGTGCGGGGTTACCTACCGATTCACAACCCCCTATCACCCTCAAGGGAACGGACTCGTTGAGCGGTTCAACCGCACGCTAAAGGGAATGATCGGGGGGTTGGAAGAGCCCCTCCGTCGCCAGTGGGATGTGCTGCTGCCGTGCCTCCTCTTCGCGTATCGAGAGGTCCCCCAGAAATCCCTGGGCTTCAGCCCGTTTGAACTGCTATATGGACACCCAGTGCGAGGGCCGCTCAGTCTCGTCAAAGAAGGCTGGGAGATGCCTCCGTTAAAGAACCCTCCAGATGTCTTCCGGTACCTCCTCACCCTCCGCAACCAGACCCGGCGGTTCAGAGAACTAGCGAAGGCCAACCTAGAGGCCAGTCAAGAGGACATGAAAAAATGGTATGACCAGAATGCCTCATCCATTGAATTCGAACCTGGCCAACAGGTATGGGTGATGTCCCCCACTGAGCCATGCGCCCTACAAGACAAATGGACGGGGCCCTTCAAAGTAATAGAGCGCAAGGGTCCTGCCACCTATCTCATCGACATGGAATCCTCCCGGAACCCTCTCCGGGTCCTCCACGCTAACAGACTAAAGCCCCCCTTTGTGCGAACAGAGCTCAGCCTCCTGATGGCCACAGACACTGGGGTTGAAGAAGACTCCGAGCCTCTCCCTGACCTCCTACGGACTCAAGAGCAAGACGGCTCCGTGGATGGGGTCCGGCTCTCAGAGGCCCTCACCAGAGAACAACGCCAAGAGTGTCAAGCCCTCCTATCACAATTCGCCAGCCTGTTCTCCCTCACCCCAGGTGTCACTTCCTGGTGTGTGCACGATGTGGACACCGGGGACAGCCCCCCTATCCGCCACCGGGCCTACCGCGTGCCAGACCGGGTACGGGCCTGCATCCAGGAAGAAATAGCCAAGATGCTCACGCTCGGGGTCATCGAGCCCTCAGACAGTCCCTGGGCCAGCCCTGTCGTACTGGTCCCCAAAGCAGCTGCCCCCGGCACCACACCGGAACTCCGGTTCTGCGTCGACTACCGGGGCTTGAATGCGGTCACCAGAACAGACGCGCATCCCATCCCCCGGGCAGATGAACTAGTCGACCGAATGGGAGCTGCCCGCTACCTCAGCATCTTCGACCTGACAGCAGGCTATTGGCAGATCGGCCTCACACCCCGAGCGCAAGAACGTTCTGCCTTCTCCACCCCCGATGGCCATTACCATTTCACGGTCATGCCCTTCGGCATGAAGAATGCCCCAGCAACATTCCAACGGCTCGTCAATCAGGTCCTGGCGGGGCTCGAAGGATTCA
Organism: Lissotriton vulgaris; assembly: GCF_964263255.1. Taxonomy (NCBI): domain Eukaryota; kingdom Metazoa; phylum Chordata; class Amphibia; order Caudata; family Salamandridae; genus Lissotriton; species Lissotriton vulgaris. The sequence goes on from NW_028242452.1 coordinate 259,067, forward strand.
GCGCCGCCTACCTAGACGACATCGCTGTATACAGCCACCATTGGACCGAGCACCTCCACCACCTCCGAGCAGTGCTGCAAGCCCTTCAGCGAGCTGGCCTCACGATCAAGGCCAGCAAGTGTCAAATTGGGCAAGGGTCTGTAACCTACCTCGGACACCAGGTGGGAAGCGGCCTAGTGGCCCCTCTACAGCTGAAAATTGCCGCCATCCAGGCTTGGCAGCCCCCCATCACCCAAACCGAGGTACGAGCCTTCCTGGGCCTCACGGGCTATTACCGAAGGTTCGTGAAAGACTATGGTACCATAGTGGGGCCCCTCACAGAACTCACGTCAAAGAGCCAGCCCAAGAAAGTCACCTGGACCCCAGAGTGTCAAACTGCATTTGAACAATTGAAGGCCGCCATGTGTTCCGCCCCTGTGCTCCAGGCCCCAGACTACAGCCGGGAGTTCGTCGTCCAGACGGACGCCTCCGACCAGGGCATTGGGGCAGTCCTGTCTCAAGTGAACACCGAAGGCCTTGATCAACCGGTGGCCTTCATCAGCCGGAGACTCCTACCACGGGAGCAACGCTGGAGCACCATAGAGAGGGAAGCCTTCGCTGTGGTATGGGCCCTCAAGAAGCTCCGGCCCTACCTTTTTGGCACCCACTTTCGGGTGCAGACCGACCACCGACCCCTGCAGTGGCTGATGCATATGCGGGGGGAGAACCCAAAGTTGCTACGCTGGTCCATCTCCTTGCAAGGTATGGACTTCACAGTCGAACACCGGCCTGGGCCAGATCACGCCAACGCGGATGGCCTGTCCCGGTTTTTCCGCCTCGACGAGGAGAGTCCCCAAGAGGATGGGTAACTCTCCCCGCCTTCAGCTGGGGGGGACGCATGTTGGACAGGCCACATGAAGGGCCGCTCTCCCCCGGCCCAACCAGGCCTGAGTCCAGTCCCGCAAGTACCACACACCACCATTGCACGTCCTCCGTCCCCTCAGGGACCCCTGCCCTCGAGCATGTCGACCTCGTGGGTCCGATCCACTGCCGGCCCACGCGCCCAGCCTGGGGCGCCATCTTGGACACTCCACCACGAGGCCGCCTGGCCCCCGATCGACCTCAACCCTGGGCCTGGGCCGGCCTCAGACATTCCGGCACCACCCTCCACCCAGGAGGTGAGCGGGCTACTTGGCAAGTCAATAGGAGAAAGAGGTGCCGATGGCTCTCCCCCACCAAGTGCCGCTCGCCCATCGCCTCCCCGGGCGCTGGCTCCACCCCCCTGCTGGGTGTCTGGACTCCCTCATCCCGGACCTCCCGACCTCCAAGTGCGAGGGTCCGGACATCAAAGCACACCAGCCCTATAACTGGGGCAGCTCCAGAGCAGGAAGGCAGTTGTATCTTGGAGTCGAGAGACGTAAAGAGGAACTCATCCTGGACGGACTACTGGCGCTGCCGTAGCTCTGTCTTGTGCACCATCGTCCTGCCTGTTGGCGCTGCCACAGCCGTCGTAATCTTCATCACCTTCATCATCGTCGGGACCTGCTGGCGTGGCCGCGGACCGTTGTAACCGCCATCTTCACCGGGACCTGCAGGCTCCGCCGCGGACCGTCGTTTTCCTTCGTCCATCTCGGGACCTGCCTGGCTCCGCCGCGGCCCGATCATCTAGAACGCCGAGCTCGAGGATTGAGAGCTATTTTCCACTCGTTGGTAACAAAGACTGTCCCGCTACCCCTTTCCTAAACCAGAGACTAGAACCGAGGGGACCCCTGAGTCCAGACCTCCTTGTATCCATCATCGTAACCTAAGAATTGCATATAAAGTCTCGTTAACCTTCAACCTTGTGTGGTGTCCGTCTGTGGGGGGGAAGTTGCTTATCTGTACAGTCGTTGGAGACGGCTCTCCCTGGAGACCTCTCCCCGTAACCTCGGCCGACCCTCCCGGTCCGTCTAACAGGAAGAGAAAGTGTATGTGGTTGTGTTGTTGTGTGGGGTAGTGTGTGGTTGTGTGGGAGGGTTGTGTGTGTGGGGTGTGTGGGGGGTTGTGTGTGGGGTGTGTTGGGTGTCTGTGCATGGGGTTGTGTGTGTGGGGTTGTGTGTGTAGGGGGGTTGTGTTATGTGTGGGGTTGTGTGTGTAGGGTAGTGTGTCAGGGTTGTGTGTGTGGGGGGTGTGGTGTGGTTGTGTGGGGTTGTGTGTGTAGGTGTGTTGGGGGGTTGTGTGTGGGTTTGAGCATGTGGGATTGTGTGTGGGATTGTGTGTGTGGTTATGGGGTTGTGTGTGAGTGTGAGGTTGTGGGGTTGTGTGTGGGGGGTGTTTGTGTGGGGTTGTGTGTGTGGGGTTGTGTGTTGTGTGGGGTTGGGGTTGTGTGGGGTTTGTGTGTGGGGGGTTGTGTATGTGGGGGGTTGTGTGTTCGGTTGTGTGTGTGGGGTTGTGGTGTGTGTGGTGGGGTTGTGTGTGTGGGGGGGTAGTGTGGTTGTGTGTGGTTGGTGGTGTGTTTGTGTGCGGTTGTGTAAGGTTGTGTGTGTGGGGATGTGTGAGGGGGGTTGTGTGTGTGGGGTTGAGTGAGTGTGTATGTGTGTGTGGTTGTGTATGGGGTGTGTGGGGGGTTGTGTGGGGGGGATTGTGTGTGTGTGTGGTTGTGTGTGGGGTTGTGTGGTTGTGTGTGGGTGGTTGTGAGTGTGGGGTTGTATGTGTGAGTGCATGGGGTTGTGTGAGTGTGTGGGGTTGTGTGTGTTGTGGGTGGTGCATGTTTGGGTGGGGTGGTGTGTGTGTGTAGGGGGTTGTGTCTGCGTGGGGTTGTGTGTGGGGGGTTGTGTGTGTGTGGGGTTGTGTGGGGTAGTGTGTGTGGTTGTGTGGGGTAGTGTGTGTGGGAGGATTGTGTGTTTGGGGTTGTGTGTGCGGGGTGTGGGGGGTTTGTGTGGGGGGTTGTGTGTGGGGTTGTGTGTGTAGGGTAGTGTGTCTGGGCATGTGTGTGGGGTTGTGTCTGTGGGGGGTTGTGTGGTTGTGTGTGGGGTTATGTGTGTGTGGGAGTGTGTGAGTGGGGGGGTTGTGTGTGGGGGTTTGTCTGTGGGGGGATGTGTGTGTGTGGTTATGGGGTTGTGTCTGTGGGTGTGAGGTTGTGGGGTTGTGTGTAGGGGTGTTTGTGTGGGGTTGTGTGCGTGTGTGGGGTTGTGTGCGTGGGGTGGGGGTTATGTGTGTGGGGTTTGTGTGTGTGGGGTTGTGTGTGTGGGGTTGTGTGTGGGGGGGTTGTGTGGGGGTGTGTGTGTGTGGGGTTGTGTGTGTGGCGGTTGTGTGTGGGGGGTTGTGTGTGGGGGTTGTGTGTGTAGGGGGGTTGTGTGGTTGTGTGTGTGTTTGGTTGTGTGTTTGTGTGAGGGGTTGTGTGTGTGTGGGGTTGAGTGAGTGTGTGTGTGTGTGTGGTTGTGTGAGTGGTTGTGTGTGGGGTTGTGTGGTTGTGTGTGGGGGGTTTTGGGTGTGTGGTGGGGTTGTGAGTGTGGGGTGGTGTGTGAGTGCATGGGGTTGTGTGAGTGTGTGGGGTTGTGTGTGGGGTGGGGTGTGTGTGAGGTGGGGTGTGTTTGTGTGGGGTGGTGTGTGTGGGGGGTTGTGTCTGTGTGGGGTTGTGTGTGGGGGGTTTGTGTGTGGGGTTGTGTGTGAGTGTGAGGGGTTGTGTGTGTGGGGGTTTTGTGTGTGGGGGTTGTGTGTGTGGGGTTGTGGGTTGTGTGTGTGGGGGGTTGTGTGTGTGTGGAGGGGTTGTGTCTGGGGGATGTGTGTGTGGGGTTGTGTGTGTGGGGGGTTTGTGTGGGGGTTGTGTGTGGGTGGGCTGTGTGTGGGTGGGCTGTGTGTGTGGGGTTGTGTGTGTGGGGATGTGTGTGTGTGGGGTTGTGTGTGTGGGGATGTGTGTGTGTGGGGTTGTGTGTGTGGGGTTGTGTGGTGTGTGGGCATGTGTGTGTGGTTGTGTGTTTGTGTGGGGTTGCGTTTGGGGGTTTGTCTGTGGGGGATGTGTGTGTGTGTGGTTATGGGGTTGTGTGTGTGGGTGTGAGGTTGTGGGGTTGTGTGTGTGGGGGTGTTTGTGTGCGTGTGGGGAGTTGTGTGTGTGGGGTTGTGTGTGTGGGGTTGTGTGTGTGGGGTTGTGTGTGTGGGGTTTGTGTGTGGGGGGTTGTGTGTGGGGGGCTTGTGTGGGGGGTTGTGTGTGTGGAGGGTTGTGTGTGGGGGGTTGTGTGTTGGGTTGTGTTTGTGGGGCTATGTGGTGTGTGGGGTTGTGTGTGTGGGACGTTGTGTGTGGGGGGTTGTGTGGTTGTGTGTGTGGTTGGTTGTGTGTTTGTGTGGGGGGTTGTGTGTGTGTGGGGTTGAGTGTGTGGTTGTGTGAGTGGTTGTGTGTGGTTGTGTGTGGGGGGTTTGGGGTGTGTGGTGGGGGTTGTGAGTGTGGGGTTGTGTGTGTGAGAGCATGGGGTTGTGTGAGTGTGTGGGGTTGTGTGGGTGGGGTGTGTGTGAGGTGGTGTGTGTTTGTGTGGGGTGGTGTTTGTGGGGGGTTGTGTCTGTGGGTGGTTGTGTGTGGGGGGTAGTGTGTGTGTGGGGGTTGTGTGTGTGGGGTTGTGTGTGTGAGTGTGTGAGGTTGTATGGGGGGGTGTGTGTGTAGGGATTTTCTGTGTATGTGGGGTGTTGTGTGTGGGATTGTGTGGGGTTGTGTGTGTGGGGTTGTTTGTGTGTGGGGTTGTGTGTTGGGGGTTGTGTGTGAGTGTATGGGGTTGTTTGTGGGTGTGGGGTTGTGTGTGGGGGGTTGTGTGTGTGGAGGGGTTGTGTCTGGGGGGATGTGTGTGTAGGGTTGTGTGTGGGAGGGGTTGTGTTTGGGTGGGCTGTGTGTGTGTGGGGTTGTGTATGTGGGTATGTGTGTGTACGGGGTTGTGTATGTGGGGTTGTGTGGTGTGTGGGGTTGTGTGTAGGGTTTTGTGTGTGTATGGTTGTGTGTGTGGGCATGTGTGTGTGGTTGTGTGTTTGTGTGGGGTTGTGTGTGGGGGCTGTGTGTGTGGGTATGGGGTTGTGTGTGTGAGTTTGTGGGGTTGTGTGTGTGGGGGAGGTTGTGTTTGTGTGTGGGGTTATGCGTGTGTGTGTGGTTGTGTGTGTGGGGGGGGTAGGGTTGTGTGTGTGGTTTTGTGTGTGAGATTGTGTGTTTGGGGTTGTGTGTGGGGGGCTTGTGTGGGGGGGGTTGTGTGTGTGGGGTTGTGTGTTTGGGGGTTGTGAGTGGGGGTTGTTTGTGTGTGGTGGGTTTGTTTTTGTGGGGGGGTTGTGTGTGTGTGGGGTTGTGTGGTGTGTGGGGTTGTGTGTGTGGGGTTATGTGTGTGGGGTGGTTGTGTGGTTGTGTGTGTGGTTGGGTGTGTGGTTGTGTGTGGGGGGTTCTGTGTGTGGGGTTGTGTGTGTGGCTGTGGTTATGTGTGGGGTTGTGTGTGTGGGGGGTTGTGTTTGTGTATGGGGTTTGTGTGTGTGGGGTTGTGTGTGTGGGGTTGTGTGTGTGGGGGCTTGTGTGGGGAGGTTGTGTGTGGGGGTGTGTGTGTGGGGTTGTGTGTGTGGCGGTTGTGTGTGGGGGGTTGTGTGTGTAGGGGGGTTGTGTGGTTGTGTGTGGTTGGTTGTGTGTTTGTGTGGGGGGTTGTGTGTGTGGGGTTGAGTGAGTGTGTATGTGTGTGTGGTTGTGTGTTGGGGTGTGTGGGGGGTTGTGTGTGTGTGTGGTTGTGTGAGTGGTTGTGTGTGGGGTTGTGTGGTTGTGTGTGTGGGGGTTTTTGGGTGTGTGGTGGGGTTGTGAGTGTGGAATTGTGTGTGAGTGCATGGGGTTCTGTGAGTGTGTGAGGTTGTGTGTGGGGTGGGGTGTGTGTGAGGTGGTGTGTGTTTGTGTGGGGTGGTGTGTGTGGGGGGTTGTGTCTGTGTGGGGTTGTGTGTGGGGGGTTTGTGTGTGGGGTTGTGTGTGAGTGTGAGGGGTTGTGTGTGTGGGGGTTGTGTGTGGGGTTGTGTGTGTGTGGGTTGTATGTGTGAGTGTATGGGGTTGTTTGTGGGTGTGGGGTTGTGGGTTGTGTGTGTGTGGAGGGGTTGTGTCTGGGGGATGTGTGTGTGGGGTTGAGTGTGTGAGGGGTTTTGTGTGGGGGGTTGTGTGTGGGTGGGCTGTGTGTGGGTGGGCTGTGTGTGTGGGGTTGTGTATGTGGGGATGTGTGTGTGTGGGGTTGTGTGTGTGGGGTTGTGTGTGTGTGGGCATGTGTGTGCGGTTGTGTGTTTGTGTGGGGTTGTGTTTGGGGGTTTGTCTGTGGGGGATGTGTGTGTGTGGTTATGGGGTGATGTGTGTGGGTGTGAGGTTGTGGGGTTGTGTGTGGGGGGGTGTTTGTGTGCGTGTGGGGAGTTGTGTGTGTGGGGTTGGGGTTGTGTGTGTGGGGTTTGTGTGTGGGGGGTTGTGTGTGGGGGGCTTGTGTGGGGGGTTCTGTGTGTTGGGGGTTGTATGTGGGGGTTGTGTGTTGGGTTGTGTTTGTGGGGTTATGTGGTGTGTGGTGTGTGGGGTTGTGTGTGTGGGGCAGTTGTGTGTGAGGGGTTGTGTGTTGGGGTTGTGTGTGCGGGGGGTTGTGTGGATGTGTGTGCGGTTGGTTGTGTGTTTGTGTGGGGGGTTGTGTGTGTGGGGGGTTGAGTGAGTGTGTATGTGTGTGTGGTTGTGTGTTGGGTGTGTGGGGGGTTGTGTGTGTGGGGGTTGTGTGTGTGTGGTTGTGTGAGTGGTTGTGTGTGGGGTTGTGTGGTTGTGTGTGGGGGGTTTGGGGTGTGTGGTGGGGGTTGTGAGTGTGGGGTTGTGTGTGTGAGTGCATAGGGTTGTGTGAGTGTGTGGGGTTGTGTGTGTGGGGTGGGATGTGTGTGAGGTGGGTTGTGTTTGTGTGGGGTGGGGTGTGTGGGGGGTTGTGTCTGTGTGGGGTTTTGTGTGGGGTTGTGTGTGTGTGGGGTTGTGTGGGGGGGTTTGTGTGTGGGGGTTGTGTTTGTTGGGTTGTGTGTGTGGGGTTGTGTGTGTGAGTGTGTGGGGTTGTATGGGGGTTGTGTGTGTGGGGTTGTGTGTAGGGATTTTCTGTGAATGTGGGGTGTTGTGTGTGGGATTGTGTGTGGGGTTGTGTGTGTGGGGTTGTTTGTGTGTGGGGTTGTGTGTTGGGGGGTTGTGTGTGAGTGTATGGGGTTGTTTGTGGGTGTGGGGTTGTGTGTGGGGGGTTTTGTGTGTGGAGGGGTTGTATCTGGGGGATGTGTGTGTAGGGTTGTGTGTGGGGGGGTTGTGTGGGGGGTTGTGTGTGTGGGGTTGTGTGTGTGGGGATGTGTGTGTATGGGGTTGTGTGTGGGGGTTGTGTGGTGTGTGGGGTTGTGTGTAGGGTTTTGTGTGTGTGGGGTTGTGTGTGGGGGCTGTGTGTGTGGGTATGGGGTTGTGTGTGTGGGTGTGAGTTTGTGGGGTTGTGTGTGTGGGGGGAGGTTGTGTTTGTGTGTGGGGTTGTGCGTGTGTGTGTGGTTGTGTGTGTGTGGGTGGTAGGGTTGTGTGTGTGGGGTTGTGTGTGAGATTGTGTGTTTGGGGTTGTGTGTGGGGGGGTTGTGTGTGGGGGGTTGTGTGTGTGGGGTTGTGTGTTTGGGGGTTGTGAGTGGGGGGTTGTTTGTGTGTGGTGGGTTTGTTTTTGTGGGGGGGTTGTGTGTGTGTGGGGTTGTGTGGTGTGTGGGGTTATGGTTGTGGGGTGGTTGTGTGGTTGTGTGTGTGGTTGGTTGTGTGTTTGTGGTGTGTGTGGTTGTGTGTGGGGGGTTCTGTGTGTGGGGTTGTGTGTGTGGCTGTGGTTGTGTGTGGGGTTGTGTGTGTGGGGGGTTGTGTTTGTGTACGGGGTTGTGTGTGGGGGTGTTGTGTGTGCGGGGCTGTGTGTGTGAGTGCATGGGGTTGTGTAAGTGTTTGGGTTAGTGTGTTGGCGTGTGTGGTGGTTGTGTGTGTTTGGTTGTGTTTGTGGTTGTGTGTGGGGTTGTGTGTGGGGTTGTTTGTGATTGTGTGAGTGGGGTTTTGGGTGTGGGGGTTTGTGTGTGTAAGTGTGTGGGGTTGTGTGAGTGTGGGGTTGTGTGTGGGGGGTTGTGTGTGGGGGGGTTGTGTGTGTGTGGGTATGTGTGTGGGGGGTTGTGTGTGGGTTTGTGTGTGGGGGAGGTTATGTGTGCAGGGAGGTTGTTTGTGGGGTTGTGTGGTATGTGGGGTTGTGTGTGGGGCGGTTGTGTGTGGGGGGTTGTGTGTGGTGGTTGTGTGTGGGGGGGTTGTTTGGTTGTGTGTGTGGTTGGTTGTGTGTTTGTGTGGGGGTTGTGTGTGGGGGGTTCAGTGAGTGTGTATGTGTGTGTGGTTGTGTGTTGGGATGTGTGGGGGGTTGTGTGTGTGGGGGGGGTCGTGTGTGTGTGTGGTTGTGTGAGTGGTTGTGTGTGGGGTTGTGTGGTTGTGTGTGTGGGGTTTTTTGGGTGCGTGGTGGGGGTTGTGAGTGTGGGGTTGTGTGTGAGTGCATGGGGTTGTGTGAGTGTGTGGGGTTGTGTGTGGGGTGGGGTGTGTGTGAGGTGGTGTGTGTTTGTGTAGGGTGGTGTGTGTGGGGGGTTGTGTCTGTGTGGGGTTGTGTGTGGGGGGTTTGTGTGTGAAGTTGTGTGTGAGTGTGAGGGGTTGTGTGTGTGGAGGGTTTTGTGTGTGGGGGTTGTGTGTGGGGGGTTGTGTGTGTGGGGTTGTGTGTGTGAGTGTATGGAGTTGTTTGTGGGTGTGGGGTTTTGGGTTGTGTGTGGGGGGTTGTGTGTGTGGAGGGGTTGTGTCTGGGGGATGTGTGTGTGGGGTTGTGTGTGGGGGGGTTTGTGTAGGGGGTTGTGTGTGGGGGGTTGTGTGTGGGTGGGCTGTGTGTGTGTGGGGTTGTGTGTGTGGGGATGTGTGTGTGTGGGGTTGTGTGTGTGAGGTTGTTTGGTGTGTGGGGTTGTGTGTGGGGTTGGTTGTGTGTGGGCATGTGTGTGTGGTTGTGTGTTTGTGTAGGGTTGTGTTTGGGGGTTTGTCTGTGGGGGATGTGTGTGTGTGTGGTTATGGGGTTGTGTGTGTGGGTGTGAGGTTGTGGGGTTGTGTGGGGGGGGGGGGTAGGGTTGTGTGTGGGGTTGTGTGTGAGATTGTGTGTTTGGGGTTGTGTGTGGGGGGCTTGTGTGTGGGGGGGTTTGTGTGTGGGGGGTTGTGTGTGTGGGGGGTTGTGTGTTTGGGGGGGTTGTGTGTTTGGGGGGGTTGTGAGTGGGGGGTTGTTTGTGTGTGGTGGGTTTGTTTGTGTGGGGGGGTTGTGTGTGTGTGGCGTTGTGTGTGTGGGTTTGTGTGGTGTGTGGGGTTGTGTGTGTGGGGTTCTGTGTGTGGGTGGTTGAGTGGTTGTGTGTGTGGTTGGTTGTGTGTTTGTGGTTGTGTGTGGTTGTGTGTGGGGGATTCTGTGTGTGGGGTTGTGTGTGCGGCTGTGGTTATGTGTGGGGTTATGTGTGTGAGGGGTTGTGTTTGTGTATGGGGTTGTGTGTGGGGGGTTTTGTGTGTGGGGGGTTGTGTGTGTGGGGGGTTGTGTGTGGGGGGCTGTGTGTGTGAGTGCATGGGGTTGTGTAAGTGTTTGGGTTTGTGTGTTGGCATGTGTGGTGGTTGTGTGCGTCTGGTTGTGTTTGTGGTTGTGTGTGGGGCTGTGTGTAGAGTTGTTTGTGATTGTGTGTGTGGGATTTTGGGTGTGGGGGGTTGTGTGTGTAAGTGTGTGGGGTTGTGTGAGTATGGGGTTGTGTGTGTGGGGTTGTGTGTGTGTCTGGGGGGTTGTATGTGGGGGGTTGTGTGTTGGGTTGTGTTTGTGGGGTTGTGTGGTGTGTGGTGTGTGGGGTTGTGTGTGGGGCGGTTGTGTGTGGGTGTGTGCGTGTGTGGGGGGGTTGTGTGGTTGTGTGTGTGGTTGGTTGTGTGTTTGTGTGGGGGGTTGTGTGTGTGTGGGGTTGTGTGTGGGGTGGGGTGTGTGTGAGGTGGTGTTTGTGTGGGGTGGTGTGTGTGGGGGGTTGTGTCTGTGGGGTTGTGTGTGGGGGGTTTGTGTGTGGGGTTGTGTGTGAGTGTGAGGGGTTGTGTGCGGGGGGTTTTGTGTGTGGGGGTTGTGTGTGTGTGGGGTTGTGTGTGTGTGGGGAGTGTATGGGGTTGTTTGTGGGTTTGGGGTTGTGGGTGGTGTGTGGGGGATTGTGTGTGTGGAGGGATTGTGTCTGGGGGATGTGTGTGGGGTTGTGTGTGTGGGGGGTTGTGTGTGGGGGGTTTTGTGTGGGGGGTTGTGTGTGGGTGGGCTGTGTGTGTGTGGGGTTGTGTGTATGGGGATGTGTGTGTGGGGGTTGTGTGTGTGGGGTTGTGTGGTGTGTGGGGTTGTGTGTGGGGTTGTGTTTGTGTAGGGTTTTGTGTGTGGGCATGTGTGTGTGGTTGTGTGGGGTTGTGTTTGGGGGTTTGTCTGTGGGGGATGTGTGTGTGTGTGGTTATGGGGTTGTGTGTGGGGGTGTGAGGTTGTGGGGTTGTGTGTGTGGGGGGTGTTTGTGTGGGGTTGTGTGCATGTGGGGAGTTGTGTGTGTGGGGTTGTGTGTGTGGGGTTGGAGTTGTGTGTGGGGGGTTTGTGTGTGTGGGTTTGTGTGTGGGGTTGTGTGTGAGGGGGCTTGTGTGGGGGGGTTATGTGTGTGGGGGGTTGTGTGTGGGGGGTTGTGTGTTGGGTTGTGTTTGTGGGGTTATGTGGTGTGTGGTGTGTTGGTTTGAGTGTGTGGGGCGGTTGTGTGTGGGGGTTGTGTGTGTGGGGGGTTGTGTGGTTGTGTATGCAGTTGGTTGTGTGTTTGTGTGGGGGGTTGTGTGTGTGTGGGGTTGAGTGGGTGTGTATGTGTGTGTGGTTGTGTGTTGGGGTGTGTGGGGGGTTGTGTGTGTGTTGTTGTGTGAGTGGTTGTGTGTGGGGTTGTGTGGTTGTGTGTAGTTGTGTGTGTGGGGTTTTTTGGGTGTGTGGTGGGGGTTGTGAGTGCGGGGTTGTGTGTTTGAGTGCATGGGGTTGTGTGAGTGTGGTTGTGTGTGTGGGGTGGGGTGTATGTGAGGTGGTGTGTGTTTGTGTGGGGTGGTGTGTGTGTGGGGTTGTGTGTGAGTGTGTGGGGTTGTGTGTGTGTGGGGTTTTGTGTGTGGGGGTTGTGCGGTGTGTGGGGTTGTGTGTGTGGGGTGGTTGTGTGGTTGTGTGTGGTTGGTTGTGTGTTTGTGGTTGTGTGTGTTTGTGTGTGGGGGGTTCCATGTGTGGGGTTGTGTGTGTGGCTGTGGTTATGTGTGGGGTTTTGTGTGTGGGGGGTTGTATGTGTGGGGGATTGTGTGTGGGGTTGTGTGTGTGGGGTTGTATGTGTGTGGGGGTTGTGTGTGGGGGGGTTGTTTGTGTGGGGTTCTGTGTGTGGTGTTGTGTGTGTGTGGGTTGTGTGTGTGGGGTAACAGAATGGGATGGGAGGTGAGGCGGTGAATGGGATGGAACGGAAGAGGGAGTGACAGAAGGGGAGAGGATTAAAGAGGTAAAGAAGAAAGTAATGGAAATAAAGGGGGGAGGGTGAGGGGAACAAGGAGGAAGCAGGGTAGTGGGATAAAGGGAAAGAAGGGATGGGTTAGGGAAGGGTGGGGGAAGGGAATGGAATGGAAAGGAAAGGAAGAATGAGGGGAAGAAGGCGGAGGAGAAGAGAAAGGAGGAGAGAGGCAGGGAAAGGAAGGGAGAAGGGAGGGGAGAGGGCAAATGAGAGAGAGGGAGGTGAGGGGAAGGGTAGTGAGGGGAAGGGTAGGGTATGGATGAAGGGATGGGTGAGGGGAAAGGGGAGGGAATGGTGAAGAGGAAGGGAGGTGAAGGAAGGAAGAATAAGGAAGAAAGGATGGGTAAGTGGAAGGGGAGCAGAAAAGGAGCAGAGGCGATGGGAACAGATTGGAAGGGAAAGAGGTTGTGAATGGAAAGGAATGGAGGGGAAGAGAAGGGAAGGGGTGGAGATAGAAAAGGAGATAAGAGAGTGCCGGATGGGAGCGGAATGGATTGAATGGGAAGGGGAGGGGAGGGGAGACAGAAGGGGAGAGGATTAAAGAGTGATGGAGTAAAAGGGAACTTAAAAGAAAGGGGAGAAGGGGATAGGAGAGCAGAGATAGGAATGTAAGGCAGAGAAGGAAAAATGGGAAAGAGAAAAGAAAAGGGAAGGGAAGTTTCAAGCCAGTATCAAGTCAGTATCAAGTCAGTATCAAGCCAGTATCAAGTCAGTATCAAGTCAGTATCAAGCCAGTATCAAGTCAGTATCAAGCCAGTATCAAGTCAGTATCAAGTCAGTATCAATTCAGTTTAAAGTTCGGTTTCAAGTTCGTTTTTCATTTGGTTTCTATACTCACCTTGTCCCTTTCACCCAGCCCCGCCCAGTTCTTTTGGAGCCTGTGAGGCCCCGGCCCCCTCCGCCTCTCGGGGGCCTCGGCTCCGGCCGCCAGCAGTGGTCCTCTCCGTCCGGTGCTCATGAGTGCAATGCTGCGGCTGCCTGGTTACCAGCCTTGTATACCACGGACACGTCACAATAGAGACCTTCACCCTGTCATCATGCATCACTGGTTTATGGGCGATGACAGGTGTGGCAGTGTAAGGGGGGAGGGGGAGCAGCCGAGACACGGCTTTAATTCAATTACCTAAAAAAAAAGCAAAAATCTATTTAGTCACAAATGGATCCTGAGATGAGCCTCAAAGACGATCTAATTCTGCCCGACCTTCTCCCCCCTCAGTGGCCTCTCCTTGTCTCTGCTCCGGCGGAGGCCTCCCCTTTGCACTTAGCCTCGACCTCCTGACATCACAGTGGAGGGCCTGGTACGTCACAGGTGTTCCATTCACAGGATTCCCCTGCTGGTGCTGGCCTCGACCCAGTGACGTCACAGTGGAGGGCCTGGCACGTCACAGGTGTTCATTCCATAGGATTCTGCTGCTGGGAAGGCGCGGCCCTAAGGCTGTCACAACCTGCACACACACACACATCCATACAAGCACATGCGAAGACACTCACACAGGGGGGTCATACGCTACAATTTATTATGAACTTTACCAAGAGAGCCCAATGAGGGCCACTCTTCATTGGTCACAGTAAGATAACTTCGAACCAATCACAACCGGGAGCAGTTGTTGCGTCCCTGCTGATAGATGGGTCTCCCCTCGTGGACGGTATACCATTCACAGTAGGAGCTCTCATTCTTCACCAGGCTCGTAATGGGGTCTCACTTGTGTGAATTTCTAGAACAATCTTTACTGGGTGCTTCTACTTTCCCTGTGAGTCTTATCATAGCTGCCAAGTTTCTGCGGTCATTGTGTGATATGCCGCTCCAGTCCAGGTCTTTTTCCTCTGAATTGTGGGACGAGTAGTCCTGGTTTATAATGAAATAAACAAGACTACAAGTCCCAGAATTCCAGGTAAAAACTTGGACTGGAGCAGCTCAACATGGATGGACCCGGAAAACTTGGCAGCTCTACGAGAAACCTGTGCTCAGGTCAGGGGGGGGGGGGGCTAACACTTCCAGCAAGTGGTGTGGGCCAAGATTTTCAGGCAATGCGGGCAAAGCAATCTTTATAGCCAATATGAGGGAATGAAGTGACACATTTTGTAGTTTTGGCACATTGAACAAACCCAATCTGATTATGATTGAAAGATTCCATGGTTACCCTTATATTCCTCACTAGAGTTATGTGGGGGCTAGCTACTAAGGCCAAATTGTTCATAGCAGTGTTTGATCCTTTTGCCGCACATGAATATTTCGATTTATGACATGTTAATTTATTGTTCGAAATGGGTTCTCTACTTAGCAGAGGTAGGTACCTTTGTCCAAATTGGGACCGTTGCTTCTAGTCAGGGTAGGGGGGATACACACCTAAGATAACCCCTGCTCACCTCCTGGGTAGCTTGGCCCGAGCAGACACACTTATCCCGGAGGCAAGAGTTTTGAGCATTGATGAATTCTTTCATGGTTAGGAAGGGTAAAGGTGATTAATTGTAGTTGCTTTCATGTTTTGTTTTCTGGTGAACTGAGCTGTGCTGCTAGAATTGTGGTTGAGCAGTGGGAAGGCAAGTAGGAAGACTGACATTGGTGAGTGGGAATTATTACAGGTGTGTCCTGCCAGGGTCAGTGGTGTGAAGGCCTTTTTAGTGTATTGACAAGGAACCAAGCTGTCCTTAGGTACTACCACTTCAGGTATTGCGGTTGGCTGATCCTTTCTGTTCTGAACTCGTCTAGAGGGGCTGTTGTTTGTGACTTACAAGCCCCTCGTCAGGTTTACAGGCCACTCAGAAGCTCTCCACATTGTTTACCGTTTACAGGCTGCAGAGCGGCTATTACCGCATGTGTGCATAGAAATAATGTTTGTTTAGACCAGTGACTATACATTAAGACACATATGTGCACTTGTTTAGAATCTACAAAACATCAGATTTACACCTACAGAGTGGAAAGACCATATAGGCAGCCATATTAATTTAGGAAAACATAATATCGCCTGAACATGTTATTGGGACTGGAGTATCCCCTGTGAGGTGCAAGGCATGTTGCCCCATCCTGAAAACTCGACTGTGAGTAGCTGGTAATCCAGAGATTATTTAATTTTGGCCCTAGCCTTGTGGTAATCTAGTGCATAGAGGCCTATGCTGTACATTGACGTGATGGAGGTCATAAACCTATCCTGTCACCTTGAGGGGCATGTCAAGTATGCCCTAATTTTCCTGATATTGGACTACCAGCCTGGCACAGGTTTAGCATGTAGATCGATGGCGCAGCATACCATGTTTTGTGAATACATAGTCTCTCTCCCCACTTTTCTACGGGCACTAGAAAGGGAAAAGGAATTCCAAAAGGGACTAAAAACCTGGATCTTTAAGTTACAGGACACCAGCGCTAGAGCACTAGTGTAATAGTTGGATGAGCTATCACCAGCAGCCAACCTATCCCCTACATCTCTGGATCATTCAATGGTGCCTAGATGCTCATTGTAGCGTTAGTCGTGCGATATAAAACGACTAATTGCATTACATTACATGATCAGGCCTTTTTATATGTCACTGGTGTGTAGGCCTCACCGATGTGAAGTTCTGCCTCAGTGCGCTACTCCTAACCCTTGTGCTAACATTCAAAATATATGCTGTGTGTGTTTATGTTGTGTCTTGTATGGTACATGCAATATGTACACAAGTGTGCCCTTGTAATGGATGCCTCTGCATTCCATTCTGGAAGCCCCAAATCTACTCCTGTGCACAAGATGGAAGTGAGATTGTTTTCCCAGACAGTGGAAGTGTTTTGCTGAAATTCCTAAAGCTGGAGGGGGGAGACGTAGACAACAAAGTGGGGACAGAGGAGGCAAGACACCTTCAGAAAGTCACTGATGCCCGTTTGCTGAGAGGAGCTGCTGATTAGTCTTCCTTTAGTGCTGTCACTTGGAAGGTGGAGGTGGTGAAGGGTGGGGCTGAAGTCTCCTTTTCAGGGTGGAAAGGATCTTTTAGGTGAGCCAGCCTTTTGTATTTCCCCTGATCACTGCATAGTGTGGTTGTTGATACGCCAGGTATACAAAGCTCATCTCTCTTTGTGCCTCTGTTGTGGTCACTCCTGGATGGAGACTACCGTACTACAGGGAGCATCACTCTGCTCTGCAGCATACTGTGAGGACTGCTGTGCAACCAGAGCTGGTGTCTGCCTTACAGCCAACTTCCCAGATGACAGGGGTTATTCCCTGGAGTCTTGTCTTGGTGGGAGAGCTGTATCTCTGATCTTAAGTGTCTGGAAGCCAGCCGACCTACTGAGAGAGGGACATATCCTGCCAACCCTGCAGGAGGTGTTGGAGTAACAGACCCAGACCCTAGTGCTGAGGGTCAAACCAAGGGAATCATGGAGACACCAAAGACTGATTGGTGACCCCAATAGGATGGGCACAATCTCTCCAGAAGTGAGGTGGCAAATGTAAATTGCGGATTGGCCGTTAACCTCGCGGCAGTGCAATAAGAACGAATGCGAGTGTCCTCGCTGGTAAAGTGAAACAACTGTGACCATGGAGATCTTTGCCATCAAAGCTAAGACTTGTGCCTGTGACCGCCACCACTGCTGCGTTTACAAAGTGCTCACTGTGACTGCTTGCATGCCGCTGTGTCCTGGTCTAAATGGCTACCCATCTGCTGCTCAAGTGACCCAGAAGTGGGTCCAATGCCAGCAGTGTGCTCCCACCACCAGTTTCTGCAGTTGTCGAAGAACTCCAGCCTACCAATCGAACTACCCATCCTGTTAACAGCTTACCAAGATCAACGGCCTCTTCTGCAACCACCACTTCACACCCCAGAAGAGAGAGGGATTGGAGACACTTGCTGTCAAAAGGACATGTAGACAGTGTTGTGGTGAGACTGTGTCAAAGGAGACTGGATTTTTTTACAGAGATTTATATACCACAAACTTGACCCGAATCGGGTATCAGATCACTTTACATAGCACCAGTTGTGTTACATGAGGACACATTAATTTTTTGTTAGGCATGGGGAGATTAAGTGATTTTCCCAGAATCACAGGATGTTCAGCGTCATTGCTGAGACTCAAACCCAGTTCCCCAGATTCGAGGTTGACCGCCCTAGCAGTTAGGCTAACTCCTCTTTCCTGATTGAGCTGAGCTCAAACATTACTGAACTAGGGTGTCTCCGTCTGAGGCTTCAATCGTGTTACACAAAACTCTCTAACCTAAGGGGGACAATTCTAGAGTCGCAAGAGGAGGGAGTATTGCTCTTCCCCTTGGGACCAATTGCACTTGTTGGGGGTGGTGCAGAGACTTTCCTGAAGCCCTGCTAAGTGGGGGCCTCATTTATTTTTTTGTAAACATTTGTTATTGATTTTTCATTCACCATCACAATAATCAAATATCCCTCTCCCCCATCAAATTGGTATCTGCCGACTCAGGTATATGTCCATGCTACTGTCAAATAATGTTCATATCTTATGTCCCCCTTGTTTCAATTAGGAATCGTGCCATAACCTTTATTAACGTACATGGCAAACAACCGACATTGATAGCCCGTTACATCTTATTAAACAAACCCCTAAGAATCCCCCCAACCCCCTAGACCCCCTCCCTCCCACCTGTGTGTTCCAACTATTCGCAACAATTCAGTATATAGAGCTTGTGTTGACAGACAGTCAGGATGCCCATTATTGTAATGGGCGTTCCAGCACCCCACCTCGCCACAACTCACTAGTCCCTGTTGTCCTCAGTTGATTGGTTTATCAGCGTCTGAACCAGTTCTTCCCATGCCCTTGCCGTGTCTAGCGCCTTTTCATTATTCAGGCGTCGCGCTTGTTGGAAACGAATGGCCCCCTCCCCACTAGTCCACTTAAGCAACTCAGCTCTCCACCTTATACTTCTGGGACCTTCCTTCGCCTTTCAGCGCATTGTAATTTCCCTTTTCGCCAGTACTAGGCCCATATCTATAAACTTACTTGTTACCTTCATCCTGGAGGTGTGAGGGAACCAGTGTAATATGCATGTAGCCATATCAAAGGTCAACTGGTGCTCCGTAACTAGGTTTAGTAGGTCCCCCACTTCCCCCCAATAGCTCCCTAAATTCGGCCATCCCCACAACATATGTTCTAAATCTGCTCCCACTCGACTGCACCTAGGACACATTACATCTCCAACATTATAATATTCCATGATTTTACCCGGAGTCAAATATGCCCTATGTATTATACAGAAATGCACTGGTTGGAGGCGTGGATTCCTGGTGCCCTTTCACGCCCTACGTAGGATGTGTCCCAATGTGGTCTCCGGTATGGGCTTCCCTGTGCTCACCTCCCATTTCAGACGAAGCGTATCTAACGGGGCCAAACCCTCATTGAACATTTGTGAGTGTAGGCATGTAACTGTTTTGAATGTACCTGTTGCCATCACCACATACTGGCACGCTTGCGTTATTTCCGGTTCTAGCAGTCCCCCCTCCCAATGATTTTGGATGGCTCGCACCAGGGCCGCAGGTATCAGAAATTCTCCCTTAGGGAGATCAGACCTCTCCTGCAGTATCTGATAAGATAACAGCACTCCATCTTCGTACAAGTCCCCCAGCATGTGGACCCCTGCTTGCTCCCACTCCCATAATGACGACCAATCTCCTCCATGGGGAAATGCTGTCAGCATCCCTAGTGGAATCTCGGGTGCGTAAGGGCGTTGTACACCCCCTCTTCGCTGGCTCCTGTTCCAACACAACCTCAGAGTCTTTTCCTCTAAAGTGAGATCCCTAAGGTTCAGTCTTTGTTGCAACACTATGAAAGACAGGATATTTCTCGGAATTCCGCCTCCTCTCGCATTTTCCGGGCCCCTGAATTCCTTGGCTACCACCTGTGTAAGAACCTGTAATTGTGTTGCTATATAATACAACTCCAGATCAGGAACCGCCAGGCCGCCCTCCACCTTAGGCCTCATTAATGTCTTAAGCGCCACTCTGTGCCTCCCTGATCCCCAGATAAATCCCACAATCATAGATTTCAGGTTGGCGAACACTGAGCACGACACCCATATTGGCAGCGTCCTAAAAAAGTACAGAAGTCTAAGCAGCGCCACCATCTTCAGTAAAGCTATCCTACCCATAACCGAGAGTGGAAGGGTACTCCAAAAGGCCATGCTCCCCTTAAGGGTGCGTATGCATCTCCCTATACTTCCTTCTAAAAGATTGCCGGCTCCATGATAAATATGTACTCCGAGGTATGCTAAGCAAGGAGGTTCCCACCTCACAGTCTTCGGCATCCTGGAAGCTACCCTCCCCGGTTGCACTGGGAACAAGCAAGTTTTGGTCCAATTGACCTTTAGTCCTGAAACCGTTCCAAAATCCAACAACAATCGCGCTGCCCCTGCCAATGCACCATCTGTATCCGCCAAAAATAACAGCAAATCATCCGCGTATAATGATATGTATTGTTGTTCTCCTCTAAAAGCCAGACCCTCATACCACTGTCCCAGCCAAGCTCGCACTGCCAACGGTTCTATTGCTAAAGCAAATAGCAGAGGGGAGAGCGGGCACCCTTGTCGTGTCCCACGGGCCACTACACAATGGGCAGAGATCATCTGCCCCACTTTAACTCTTGCCACCGCTGAAGTATACAGCACCTTCGTCCACCTCACAAACTCCTCGCCCAGTCCAAAGTGTCCCATGTTTTGTACAAATACGGCCATTCTAGGCTATCAAAGGCCTTTTTTATATCTAAAGATAAGATTGCAGCCATAGGAGAATCTATGCCAGATTCCCCCAGGAACTTCACCAACCTCCGCACATTGGTGGCAGTATTTCTGGTAGGGATAAACCCCGCTTGATCTTCATGTACCAAGTCAGTCATATGCTGCAGCAAACGCGACGCCAGGATCCGACTAAGTATCTTATAGTCAGTAGTGAGCATTGACAATGGGCGGTACGCTGCCGTTCCGTACTATCACGTCCCGGTTTTAACAGTGGGACAATGAGGGCCTCGCGCATCGATTCCGGCAGCTGCCCCAATTCCCGCGCTTCGCTATAGACCTCCAGCAACCATGGTGCTAATAAGTCTATATATTGCATATAAAATTCCACAGTTAATCTGTCCATCCCCGGTATTTTATTCTGTGCCATCTGCTTAATGGTGCTGCTAATTTCATCAAGCGAAATGGGCCGACCAAGATGTCGCGTCTGCTCTTCCTCCAACTGTAGAAGCATCACATTTCCCAAGAAGGACCCAATAGCAGTTTCGTTCACCGTTAGTGTACTCTTTTAAAGCCTCTCATAATATTCCCTGAACCCATGCATGATCCCACTCTGGGTATAGACTGTTGTTCCCACAGCCGGCCTTAGTGCCAGGATCGGGGAGCTACGTGGTGCAGGGTTAGCTAGCCAAGCTAGCAGCGTTCCTGCCTTGTCGCCCTCTGCGTGTGCCTTCACGACATACTTCCGATAATTGAAGCAGCGCAGCCTCTCTACCTCCGTGGCCAGCATCTCCTTAGCCTCTAACAGTTACTTCTTATGCTCCGGATGCTCAAGCCGTGCCTGTTCCGCCAACCTCAACCGTTCGTCCGCTTTCTCAACATCCTGCAGCACGGATTTCCTTACCCCAGCATATTTACTTATGCATATCCCCCGTACTACTACAGTAAAGGCGTCCCATTCCATTGCCCTAGTAGGAGTAGACCCAGCATTCTCAATAAAGTAGTGTGCTATCCCTTCTTCCACCTCCCTACGAAACACCGGATCCTCTAAAGTTTCAGGGTGCAATCGGCATGTGGTAATTTCTGCTCTTTCCTTCGACCAATTCAAGGTGAGCAGCAGTGGGTTATGGTCGGACAAGGTCCTAGTGAGATATTCAGAGCTGGTCACAGCAGATGCCACCATTGGAGAGCACAACATAGCATCCAGTCGAACATGCAGTTCGTGTAACGCTGAGTAGTAAGAGTAATCCCTAATTTGCGGGTGATGTGATCTCCATACATCAATCAGATGTCACCTAGCCTGCCAATCCTGCCTATGCTTGGACAGTCAATGAACAGGGGAATCTAGTAATGGGTGATGAGATCTGTCCATGATCGTGTCCGTTATTGAATTAAAATCCCCTCCCATTATGATCGGGCCCGCCAGGAATTGTGCCAAAGTGCCAGACATTCGATCCAGGAATCGTGCCTGCTCTACATTAGGGGCATAAATACTACAGATGGTCACCTCCTTGCCATATATTTATTTATTTATTTACTGGCATTTGTAGACACAACCAAATACCTGTGGGTGTCTCGGCGCCCTTCAACCGCTACAAATCTGCCCTCCCCATCTATTGTCTGTGTAAGCATCTGAAAAGGGACCCCAGCCCTAATCCAAATCAATGTCCCCCTCGCAAACGCCGAGTATGACGTGCTAAATACCTGCCCTCTCCATCTACACTGCAGCGCTAGGCCCTCCGACTTTATTAAGGTATGTTTCCTGAAGTAACGCTATGTGCACTCCCCTCCTGACCAGATATGCATGAACCCTGTGGTGCCTCGTCATCGTGTGTAGCCCCCTTACATTCCAAGTAATACATCGTAAATCAGGTACAGTCCCCATCACAACAATATAACCATTTCCTCCCTCCACTTACAGCATTGAACACACCAGTGTACCCCAAAACCCAACCCAACCCCCAATTCCCCCATCCCCTCACTCCACCAAGAACAGGTCCTAAAACAAAATTGTTAGTACCCATCCAAACTAGACCAACACTCCACTCATACCTAAGCCCAGCAGTAGCCACTGCAGGCATGCCTTAAGGGCAACTGGGGGGGCTTAGTGCCAACCGCGACCGCTGTTGCCCATACAATCACCCCGCTGCGATCCCCAAGAAAACACAGCTACCTTCTCCACCCGTACATCAGTCAGCAATAGAACAAATCTTTGCACATTAAGGTGTTTCCCTGCTCCGGAGTCACTTCCCAGAATAAATTCTCTGTCCGCCACATTGTGCGATTGTACTACTACAGCACTATACACGGCCCACACACAGCCTCTCAGCCGACCACCATCCCCAGCATTCAACAATACGAATCATCACTCATCAAGGAGTCTATCTGCTGTGGCCGGGGTGACCTGCGGCATCTGAACACTTCCGTCCTCCGATATCTCCGATTCCGATTGTGTCTAGTCCTTTTCCGCGTTCATGCTCCCTGGAGACTGCAGAATCTGACTGCTAGCTAGCGCTGATACTGCCTCCAGCGCGTTCTGTCTCTCCAACTCGGTTTGGGACTGCGATTGCTTCCGCACTTTTTGCCTCCTGCCTCGAAGGCGTTGCGATTGGCACTGGGGGAGTCCTTCAGATATCTCCTGCAATCGTCGTTTTTTCCGATCCGTGCCAGATCTGTAAGTTTCCAGCCATGCCCATGTGTCGTCCGGGGTGTCATGGAAATGAGTGGCACCATCCAGCATTATTTTCAGTTTCGCAGGTAACAGTAGCGAGTACTGGATGTCTTCCGATCTCAGCTCTCGTTTCACAGCCAGGAATGAAGTACGTCGGCGCAGAATTTCCAGTGTATAATCCGCGAATATGGTCACCCTTCCGTTATCAACCTGGTATGGCCCATCCGTTTGAGCCCTCTGTAGTAATAAGTCTCTGCCCTTATAATGCAAGAGCCTAGCCACCACTGGTCGTGGGGGGCGGCCCGGCTGTGGTGGCTTGGCAGGTACCCTGTGTGCCCATTCCAATGTAAAGAAGGTAGACAGGCACTCAGTCGCAACCACAGTCCTCAGCCACTGTTCAAGGCATTGCACCATATCTGGCCCCGGCACTTTTTCAGATAGGCCCGCCACGGGAATGTTGTTGCGTCTATTTCGGCTTTCAGCATCCTCAGCCCGCTTCTCCAATGCTTGTATGCGATCTAGTGCATCCGCCATTTTTGTCTCCAACACCCTTTGGGCCGGCGCCATTTCCTGGATAGTCGTTTCTGCCTGCTTCACTCTATCCAGCAGCTTAGAGTGGTCCGCCTGCGCGATGTCCTGCTGCAGAGCTGTCCGTGAATCCGCAATAGCTGTTAGTATACGGTCAAACTGTCTTTGTAATTGAGGATCCTGGGCTTCCTCCATTCCATCCGATTCTGCTTGCGATTGCGGCTCGCCCTCTGGTTGCTGGGCCGTCCCCCGGCTTTCCTCTTGGCTTCCCCATGCTTGGAGATTAGTATTAACAGCAAGGTTCAAGTGCCCTCTCCTCTAGCCCTCAGGTTCCGGGTCCACTCCTACGGCCTCCACTGCTTGTCAAGAGTTCCGGGGTTTTGTTATCTAGGGAGGTCTCCTTTCCGCCGCCTCCGATTGTCAGTGTGCTAACCGGTCATCCCCGTTGACTTCACGATAGTCAGTGGCATACATGGAACCACATCTCCCCAGTTCACAGTTCGCGCCAGCAGGCCTCAGCACACAGCAGTTGCAGTGTCAAAAGGATGAACCCCAGCCCCGCCTGTCCGGGAGCCAAAGTGGTTTTGCTGTCCTATGCGCCACACCATTCAGCACTTGCTCGCCACCCAGCGTCAGGGCCAAGTCAATTCCTGGGAGCCTGTGTACCGCTTCTCATATAGCACCGGTCTGATTTAGGCCTTCTATTGCCAGCATTGCCACTTCATGCCTCAGCCCGTAGCTCGCCTTCAATATTGTGCCTTGTAGCATCACCAGCCTTTTCTTTGGGCGTACTGCGCACATCCTCCTCTCATGCCCCGGTCTGCTGGGCATCCCCCTCCATGTAGTGGGCCTGTGGAGCTCCAAGGCTCCCCCCGCATTGATTTTCAAATGGCCCCCTCGCCGCCTCCTGCAGCAGGGCCTCCGCTTCTCGCCCGTGCCCCCCTCACCCCCGCCCCAGTTCGCAAGGCGCAGCTGCGCCCTGGGCCCGTGACCGCCTCCGGAGCCCCAGGCCGCCGAGCAGCCCACACCTCACTCACCAGGACAGGCAGGAAGGTGCCAGGTTCTGCCGTACAGTACTTCACAGCTCTTCACCACTGCTCAGGGCCCGCTGTTCAGGGAGTCGCAGCGGGAGCCTCAGTCCGCCGATCGTTCTCTTTCCCGAAGGGG
This sequence comes from Lissotriton vulgaris, assembly GCF_964263255.1. Classification (NCBI taxonomy): domain Eukaryota; kingdom Metazoa; phylum Chordata; class Amphibia; order Caudata; family Salamandridae; genus Lissotriton; species Lissotriton vulgaris. Next base: position 282,620 of record NW_028242452.1, read on the forward strand.
CCTCCCCATTAGGCCCGAGTGGCCCACGCCAGGTCTCCCGCCACGCAGCACTCCACCGGCTGAGTTCCGCTGCGACTCAGCCAGATTCCTTCAGCTGTCTGGCACGTCCATGTTGCACCATAGCTACGGCGGTTGTTTTCGGCACACCAGTCAGTGCCGCTGCACCTCAGCCGGGGGTTCAGGCGCCTCACACCAGCATCGCCGCCATTTTGTGCAACTATCTTGCGGCCAGCTCTCTGTCCGGAAAACGTCCCGGAGCCCCTGCACTGCAAATCGAGTGTCGCTGGGCAGACACCAAGACAGGGTCACCTCACGCTCACGACTCCTGACACCATCGGAGGTTAGAAGGTCCTTAATATTTCAGGATCACTGCGGGATCTTCACGGAGCTCGGCGCTCAAGCAGCCAGCTCCATCGGCCTCCAAGTCACGACCCCTCCTAAGTGGGGGCTTCATAACAGAACCCAAGCTGTCATCTGCCTAGCGGAAGAGCCGCCGCAGCTGATTGCTGCCACCTATAGGGACTCCAAGTCCCACAACCTTGGGACCCTCACCTGGGATTCATCAACAGCGCTATTTCACAAAGCCTGGGCCCAAAAAAAAAGTACGAGAGAGAGCGAAAGAAATAAAGAAGGTAATAAAGTAACAAAAAGTAAAACAAAAACACAAAATATAGATGTAGGAAATTGTAGAGATAGATAAAAAGCAAAAAAAGCAAAAAAAAGTTCAGAAAAACATAGGATTACAAAGATGTAAGATGGATAGAAAGGTAGCATGCCCAAAAACCATAGCAATAAATGAAAAGCAAGATGGCCGCGCCCATAGAGTACCGCGTGGGTAAGTTTGCGCGATATTTTCCCCGCGAGCACGTAAAAGCACAGTCGAACTCGTAATAGAGCGCAGCACACAATGCGAGATTGCCAATAGCGCCCGGAACCGGAAATACGCAACGCTCACAAGATGGCCGCGCCCATGTACGACCGCATGGGTAACTTCGCGGTCGGTGCGCTGCAAGCGGCTTGCGAAGACGCAAAAAAAACCCTGCGAACACGCAAAAAAAAACCAATCTGCTAATTTGCACGAATTCGCGGATTGCAAGTTCGATTTAGCACGAATTCGCGCCCCGCGAATCTCGCGAAATTGCACAAAAACGAATTTTGCAAAACTGAAAGCACTTAGCAGGTGCAAAAGTTCAAGGTCATTTGTAACCATTCCCTGTAGTGCTTCCTGAGGGGCCCCTCCAGAGTTCAGTTGCCTACTTGCAACTATTCTCTGACCCTGATCTGACCCTCAAAGCAGGGTCAGAGAATAGTTACAAGTATGGCACAATGCTCCTGTAAAAAAAATTAAACTGCAACAGGAAGCACTTACAACTAAGGAAGCAGGTGCCAGACTTGAAGCTCAAATTCAGTGACACATTAAACAGCCCCAAATTAATTCATCTCAGTTGAGGCTGGGCAGCTGTGCTTTCCCCCCATAATCTACAGTGGTGAACCAGAGGGTGCTGTGATGAACCAGAGGGTGGCAGTGATAAACCAGAGGGTGGCAGGGATGAACCAGAGGGTGGCAGTGATGAACCAGAGGGTGGCAGGGATGAACCAGATGGTGGCAGGGATGAACCAGAGGATGGCAGTGATCAACCAGAGGGTGGCAGCCTTGAACTAGAGGGTGGCAGTGATGAACCAGAGGGTGGCAGGGATGAACCAGAGGGTGGCAGTGATGATCGAGAGGGTGGCAGTGGTGAACCAGAGGGTGCTGTGATGAACCAGAGGATGGCAGTGATCAACCAGAGGGTGGCAGTCTTGAACCAGAGGGTGGCAGTGATCAACCAGAGGGTGGCAGTGATGAACCGGAGGATGGCACTGGTTAACCAGAGGGTGGCAGTGCGGACCCAGAGGGTGGCAGTGATGAACCAGAGGGTGGCAGGGACAAACCAGAGGATGGCAGTGATCAACCAGAGGGTGGCAGCCTTGAACCAGAGGGTGGCAGTGATGAACCAGAGGGTGGTAGGGATGAACCAGAGGGTGGCAGGGATGAACCAGAGGGTGGCAGGGATGAACCAGAGGGTGGCAGTGATGATCCAGAGGGTGGCAGTGGTGAACCAAAGGGTGCTGTGATGAACCAGAGAATGGCAGTGATCAACCAGAGGGTGTCAGTCTTGAACCAGAGGGTGGCAGTGATCAACCAGAGGGTGGCAGTGATGAACCAGAGGGTGGCAGTGCGGAACCAGAGGGTGGCAGTGATGAACCAGAGGGTGGCAGGGATGAACCAGACGATGGCAGTGATCAAACAGAGGGTGGCAGCCTTGAACCAGAGGGTGGCAGTGATGATCCAGAGGGTGGCAGTGGTGAACCAGAGGGTGGCAGTAATCAACCAGAGGGTGGCAGTAATGAACCAGAGGGTGGCAGTGATCAACCAGAGGGTGGCAGTGATGAACCGGAGGGTGGCACTGGTGAACCAGAGGGTGGCAGTGCGGAACCAGAGGGTGGCAGTGATGAACCAGAGGGTGATAGGGATGAACCAGAGGATGGCAGTGATCAACCAGAGGGTGGCAGCCTTGAACCAGAGGGTGGCAGTGAACAACCAGAGGGCGGCAGTGATGAACCAGAGGGTGGCACTGGTGATCCAGAGGGTAGCAGTGATGATCCAGAGGGTGGCAGTGGCAAACCAGAGGGTGGCGGTAATGAACCAGAGGGTGGCAGTGATGATCCAGAGGGTGGCAGTGGCGAACCAGAGGGTGGCAGTAATGAACCGGAGGGTGGCAGTGATGAACCAGAGGGTGGCAGTGATGAACCAGAGGGTGGCACTGGTGACCCAGAGGGTGGCAGTGGTGAACCAGAGGGTGGCAGTGATGATCCAGAGGGTGGCAGTGGCGAACCAGAGGTTGCTGTGATGAACCAGAGGGTGGCAGTGATGATCCAGAGGGTGGCAGTGATGATCCAGAGGGTGGCAGTGGCGAACCAGAGGGTGGCAGTAATGAACCAGAGGGTGGCAGTGATGATCCAGAGGGTGGCAGTGGCGAACCAGAGGGTGGCAGTAATGAACCAGAGGGTGGCAGTAATGAACCAGAGGGTGGCAGTGATCAACCAGAGGGTGGCAGTGATGAACCGGAGGGTGGCACTGGTGAACCAGAGGGTGGCAGTGCGGAACCAGAGGGTGGCAGTTATGAACCAGAGGGTGGCAGGGATGAACCAGAGGATGGCAGTGATGAACCAGAGGGTGGCAGCATTGAACCAGAGGGTGGCAGTGATCAACCAGAGGGTGCCAGTGATGAACCAGAGGGTGGCACTGGTGAACCAGAGGGTGGTAGTGATGATCCAGAGGGTGGCAGTGGCAAACCAGAGGATGGCAGTGATGAACCAGAGGGTGGCAGTGATGAACCAGAGGGTGGCACTGGTGAACCAGAGTGTGGTAGTGATGATCCAGAGGGTGGCAGTGGCAAACCAGAGGGTGGCAGTGATGAACCAGAGGGCGGCAGTGATGATCCAGAGGGTGGCATTGGCGAACCAGAGGGTGCTGTGATGAACCAGTGGATGGCAGTGATCAACCAGAGGGTGGCAGTCTTGAATCAGAGGGTGGCAGTGGTGAACCAGAGTGTGCTGTGATGAACCAGAGGGTGGCAGTGGTGAACCAGAGGGTGGTAGTGGTGAACCAGAGGGTGACAGTGGTGAATCAGAGAGTGACAGTGGTGAACCAGAGAGTGGCAGTGGTGAACAAGAGGGTGCTGTGATGAACAAGAGGGTGGCATTGGTGAACCAGAGGGTGGCAGTGATGAACCGGAGGGTGGCCGCGATGAACCACAGGGTCGCAAACAGGCTGGACACGTAGAAACAACATGGTCGCGACCGTTGCGACCACACAAGTAAGTTCGCGTTCCCGAACTTGTAAGAAACCCTTGCGAACTGGCAAAAACCCTTGCGAATGCGCCAAAAAAGCAAATTTGCACGAATTCGCGGATTTTGCAAATTGCGAGTTCGCTTTCGCACAAATTCGCGGACCGCGAATTTGCAAATTTCGCCCATGCTTACTGCAAATAAGCCACAGCAGGCACCCCGGTATTACTCTGGCCAAACTACTGAAATAAAGAACCACATGGGCGTAGACAACACGCTGGGCCTTGAAAGTGCCATGTTCTAAGCCTGATTAGTAGACACCGCAGGACCAACACGAGCAGGTAACCCCATCAGCACTGCGACGCTATATGTGGAAGGCCTAAATAGGTGAGAAGCACATGAATCTAAACACAAGACGAACGCACCAGAGACACGACCGGGAGTAGACAGCCAACCACAAGGGCGAGGGAGCAACGTAGATATCTGGCACTGCCGACATAGGGATAGCAGGCAACCACATCACCGCCCTTGTGAGGCAAGAGACCTCGAGAAGAGAAACGGCCCAAGAACATATAGACGTCGCAGTCCGCACGAGTGGGAAGGGCAGCGATCTCAAGCGACCTTCATAGTAGATGTAGCCAGAAGTTCGCCTGCGACTAATCATAAACGGGAGATCACTGAAGAACTAGTTTAACGGCTTCAGGAAGTGCGAAGAATACCTGGCTTCGCGGAGTCAAAGAATAGACGGATTGCAGTCAAACGCAGACATGGGAAAACCAGATAGAAACCAACCCAAAATAAACTTTGATTCTACCAAAATAATCTCAGAACAAGTCGCAATAGACCAGCAGGTGGTCTCACAGGCGGCATCACTCACGGGTGGGGCGCCGGTGGACAATATCCAATCAATGTTCCTCACAATACAAACCGCACTAACAAATATCAATGGTAAAATTGACTCTCACTCATAGAGTGGACCGCAAGTCTGAAAGATTAGACCGCCACACTGAACGTATTGATATGGCAGAACGCAGAATCTCAGATGTAGAGGACACTCAAAATCAGATGACAACTAAACAATCTGGAGTGGATAAACAATTAGCTGCGCTGGTAGCAAAAACTGAGGTTTTGGAAGCCAGGTCTCGTAGGAGCAACATCCGCCTTATGGGAATTGCGGAAACCACAAACACAGGCCCAATGGAAAAATACGTGGAACAACTCCTGATCACTCTGTTGGGGAGAGACACTTTTTCAGACGTTTTTCTCATCGAGAGGGCCCACAGATCCCTGGCCCCCAAACCGTCTGTGGGTACTAGACCGAGACCCATTATTGCTAAAATATTAAACTACCATGATAGAGACGCAGCATTGAGAAAAGCGAGAGAATTGGGGACACTGCACCATGAAGGCTTGGACATAGCTCTATACCCTGATTTCACCCAATCGGTCCAGGAAGCAAGGAAAAAATACAGCTTGGCGAAACAGAAGATTCGGGATCTGCAAATACCGTATGCAATGCTATACCCCGCGCAACTGAAAATAACGGATGATGGCGCAACAAAAATCTTCAATGAATCCAAGGACGTTTTGAAATACCTGCAGCTGAGGAAGCCGAAAGGAGAGCGTAGGAGATCGCCGCGAGACAGACCGCAAGAGAGGGAAGCTCTATCAGATGTGGAATAAAAACTGTTGATCACTAATGGAAGCCTCCGAATGCAAAGATTATGACAAGAAAAAGGGGACAAAAATGATAGTGGGAAACGAGGTGGTGGATAACCTACCACCGGACAGGCTGCCGAAAACCCGGACACTAATGGATGTCATAGCCCAGTGCTAAGCAGGAGCCGGTTTGTAGAAAAGAGGACGTAAAAGGGTCCAGATGCTCAGATAAGTAAATACTGGAGTGTCAGTGACATGCAGCCGATAGACAGCGCTGATGTTGGTGACATATATATTACAATAAGAAATAAGTTTAGGTTTTGAAATATGCCACCTAGAAGTTTGGGAAAGTTATGTGGTTCACATGTTTGGTGCTAATGTATGTTTTCTATATGGCCCACCCCTCGATTTCGTAATACTGAGGGGTAAAGTCCTGGCAGCTCCTGCCCTCTAGTGTACTTCACACCTGATATTGTTTGGTAAAGGTTGGGTAGTATATGCGGGTGGAGGGGGGCTGTTGTAAGGTAATGCACAGGGGATTGTCTTCGTTGGAGGGAACACGACGAAGTGGGAGGGGGGAGGACAGGGGGGGCAAACATGAAAATCACCAGGTGGGTATCATGGATTGCAGCGTCATTTTACATTGCTATATGAGAGCTGACATTATGCAGGAATACAGTATTGAGGATCAGTTGAGCGATAACTATGTTAACTACATTGCGACAGGTTAGGACACTAACATTCTTAACGTGGAATGTGAGGGGACTTCAGGATCCTATAAAAATCAGGAAAGTTCGCATATCTGGATAGACACAAAGTAGGCGTGGCCTGTCTACAAGAAACTCATATTACACCACAACGGGAGAATACGACGGGCTATAGATGGGCACAGGCCCGAGCGGCGTCATCATATTCAAACTACGCCATAGGGGTACTAATACTGATTCCCTTTTACTCTCATAGGCACACTGGTTGATGACCAGGGCAAGTATGCTATTTTGCGTGGGAATTTTGGGGGTACGGATATCACAATAGTCTCCGTATATGGGCCAAACAATGATGATCCGCAATTTTATGAGAACATATGTGCCAAGTTGAGAGACATACGACCGACAGCTATAGTGTGGGGGGGAGACTTTAATATATGCATTGACCCCAGACTGGATAGATTGGCTGGTACCGAGAGACAAGGTAAAAAGGCAACCAGGACATTACTAAATGGCATGGAGGAGTGGTTTCTGGTGGACATTTGGCGGCTGCGCCACCCGGGTTGGAGAGAATGTACATGCACTTCATTGACACACAATACCTGGTCGAGACTAGACTACTGGCTGATCACACAGGAGGTCAGCACCTCGGTGACTGCAGTGGAGATTCTGCCCAGGACACTCTCGGACCACTCCCCAGTATAAATGGAAGTAGCAATACCAACACACACCCCGAAACAATTCGCCTGGCGACTCCAGCAGTCGGCATTGAAAGATCAAATATTCACTAGTGAATTGCGCCAAGCCATTATTGACTTCTTCCAGACCAATGAGGTCTCGGTGGATAGTGCTAGGTCGCTGTGGGAGGCGTTTAAGGTTACCATAAGGGGACACTGCATAGGTAAACACGCGGGAATAATCAGAGATATTAGACAACAGCTTACAATGATAGAGAGGGATATTCAAGAGCTGGAAACTGACTATGCAGCCACATTGCAGGATTCTAGATTAGCAGACCTACGCCGTAAAATAGACCTATATTACGAATTCGCTGACACAGAAATAAAATATCTATCAAAGAATTCCAAGGCTAGAGCATACAGAGGAGGGGGTAGACCAGGAAGAGTGCTGTCACACAAGATAAAATCCATGCGCCAGAGTACATTAATAACGCACATATTGAATGAGCATGAGGAACTAGTTAATGATACCCCTTCCATATTAGACAGCTTCCAGACGTTCTATTCGAATCTATATACCACACAGATGACAAAAACGAGCCACGATGTCCATGAATATTTGGATGATGTAGGGCTAGCATGGTTCTCTGATACACACAGAGAATTCCTAGGGCACCATCTGACGGAAGATGAATTCAGGGATGCCATTAATTCACTGCCTAACAACATGGCGCCGGGGCTGGATGGCCTGCCGGGCGAATTCTATAAGGAATTCAAAGTCCTTCTCCTACCACACTTAGCCCAAATGTTCGAAGAGGCATATGAGGAGGGTGCTCTACCAGAATCACTGCGAGAAGCGTTATTGATAGCTCTACCGAAGCGTGGCAAGGATCTCAGGAGATGTGAGTCCTACAGACCACTTTCATCCATAAACATAGATGTCAAAATCCTTGCAAAAATATTAGCCACTAGAATACAGGTACTGCTGAGGTCTCTGGTACTACCAGACCAGGCGGGCTTCATCCCCACAAGATCCACTACACAAAACCTACGCACCATATTCACAATGTTCCAAAGTCTGAATCCCGAACTGCCGGCGGCAGCGGCGCTCGTGGACGCAGCAAAAGCATTCGATTCGGTGGAGTGGGAGTTCATGTTCACTGTACTGGTGAGAATGGGATTTCCGCCACCTTTCATAAAGTGGATAGCATTACTGTATAAGGAACCTAGAGCTAGAGTTCGGATAAATGGCATCATATCGAGTCACATGGACATCAGCCGGGGAACAAGACAGGGATGTCCATTTTCCCCCATATTATTCGCGCTAACGCTAGAACCACTAGCCTGCAAAATTAGACAGAAGCACCCGGAAACGGTGTTACAATTTAGCCTTCGCCCTATAGGAATATCACTCTATGCGGATGATATGGTGTTGTATGCATGTTACCCAGATGTCAATTTGAACCCGTTGATAAGAGAATACATTAGATATGAACAATACTCAGGCCTAAGTATAAATTGGGATAAATCGGTGGTGATACCCCTGACGGTAGAGACCCCAAGGCCCATGCTAGATTATCCACTGAAATGGGACACAGGTCCAGTGAAATATTTAGGGATCTGGGTGCACAGGGATCCAGAAGTGGTAATCAGAGAGAACTATGGGGTAGCACTGACCAAACTAGAGGAAACAGTAGAAAAATGGATTAAATTGCCATTATCGTTAGCAGATAGAATTGCCTTACAGAAAATGGTAGTGTTACCTCGTTTCTTATACCTATTCTGGAATATACCGATCTGGCTCACAAACGCTTTTTTCACACGGCTGCGATCCGTACTACAAAGGCTTACATGGGCAGGTAAGCAACCACGGATAACATGGAGGACACTCACAAAACCCTATCACATGGGAGGGTTTGCAGCTCCGGATCTACAGTTATACTACTACTGTGCACAAGCACAGCATGCTCATTATTGGTTACAACTCCACGCACATATACCTCACATAGCTGTGGAAACGGACAGTGTTGATCCAAACTGTCTAATGCAATGCATTGCAGATCCTGTTAGGTATTATGCAAATGACAAGATACAGCCGGTAAAATGCACATCCAGGGCCTGGCACACTTTGGCAACACGAGCAGACAAAATACCGTTATATGCACCGGCGCTTCCACTGGCGAATCACCCTTAACTGTCAGTCACAAATAAACAGAAAATGAGAACTGTACTGGGAGACATGGGAATGTTGACGATGGGTTCAGTGTTTCCACACAATGAATTTATCTCACTTCAAAGCCCGTCACTCTGTACCCACAAAACACCGTTAAAATTTTTCGCATATTACAGGCTGCGAGCAGCGATAAAAGACCTATATGACACTTTTCTGGCTGAACCTCTGAACCTGCAAGCCTTACAAGTCTTGTTAATGATGCCGTCACGATCACAGTTGGTCACCCGATTATACACGGCATCCCAAAATGAAAAAAGGGAGGAATTAAATAAATCACACAAGAGGTGGGAGGAACAGACGGGAATGACAATATCAGAAGAGGATTGGAGATATAGCTGTGAGCAGTTGAAGTTACTCATCCCAAATTGTAATTTGCGCATTATTCATTTTAAATTTCTACATCAGACGTATTACACTCAGGTCAAACTGCCCAAATAAGGCCTCAGAGCAGATGACAAATGTCAGCGCTGCTCCGCTCCACGCGCAGATTTCTTACACATGGCGAGGGCATGCACTGATCTACACAAGTATTGGACAGAAGTGACGAATACACTCACACACATATTAGCCGAGCACGTCCCACACTCTCCACTGGTATGTCTCTTGGGTAGTTACAAACTCAAACAGTTTGGGAGAAGGAAGCTGCTGGCGGTTGCACTGTTACTTGCAAAGAGGCGGATAGCTATCAAGTGGGGGAGCAGACGACCACCCAGATTTAAGGATTGGTTGAATGACATGATATACTGTAAAGAAACGATGGGCACATATGAGGAGGAACTACCTCAGGCCTCTAGACCAAAGGATTTTTGGCAACCCCTTGGAGAGTACTTACAGCAACAACAAGGTGACCAATAAATTGTAACTAGAATGTGAGCCAAGGATGGCGAGGTGTATTATAAACACGGGCTGGACTTGATACATAACCCCGCATTTGACTGTCAAACTATAATTCTGTAAGAGATATAAGCACAGCAGATAGGAATCCCCTATTTCCACTATATAAATAGTGCTAGTCTGATGCTGAGCAATGTTGTTTAACGATAACTGATTCATATTTCTGATTGATCCTAAAGGTACTGGGAAATATGACTGGAAAACCTGCCACACAATTGTATAGTTGCTGCAAATCAAATGTAACTTGATGCTGCTTTGGTGAAATAAAATTTAAAAAAAATAAAAAAACATTTAGTTTACTATGATTTAAATCTTCTAATATATTTCCAAAATGTTATATTATAAATGTTATGCTCTCTTAATATGCTATCCTTTAAAGGGCAGATTTTATATCCCTTCATATTCCTTTCCAGCTGAGGTCATATTTTCTGTTTTTAATTTCTTTTATTCTTTCAGGTTTTTCTTTTCTAGCTTCTCATATCAATGTTATTGGCCACTTTAAATTGGCTTTTTTTCTCTTTTTTTCTCTCTTTAAATGTTCTAGCCCTGGATTTTTCTTATTAATGGAGTCCCGGCACAGAGCGGTGCTCTAGTTCACCCAGACCTGCAGTTAAAAGCATATTGTTATTCTATTATACTCTTCCTATTATTCTTTTGTAGTCTATACATCTTTCTTTATTTGCTTTCTATACTTTATCTTTATTTATCTTTCTTATTGGTGGGTTTTTTCCTTTCCTCTTCTATACCCATTTCCATCACATCTTTTTGCAAGTCTCTAATTTTTATTTTTTACTTTTTTAGTAATTTTTTTTCTACCATGGTCCTTGCTCATGATTTATGTGCTATATCCTGGAATGTCAATGGATTAACACACTATATTAAATGGAAGAAGGTTCTTTCCTATTTACAATCTAAAAAGGTGGATGTGGCTCTTCTTCAAGAGACTCATCTTAATACACTCAAGTCTGAAAAACTTTGTAGAGATTGGGTGGGTAAAGTTATCCACAGTAGTATCAGTAATGGGACTTCTTCAGAAGCAGGTCCTACTCTAAAATGTGGGGTAGCAATCCTTATCAGAAAAACATTACCAGTTCGTGTACTTAAAACATGGGAAGACTCACAAGGCAGATATGTTTTTGCAAAAATGTGCATTGATAATATTCATATATGTGTGGGTTCAGTTTACCCTCCTACTGGTGCTAAAAAAGATTTCTTTCTACGTTTGAATCGTTTGCTGTCGGAGATTGATGCCTCAGAATACATCATCGGAGGGGATTGGAACCTGGTGAGAGATCCAGTTTTGGACAAAACTGGACCTCTTGATAAGAATAATAAAGCGGACAGAGCCCTTATGAATGATATCATTGCAGACAACGGCCTTATAGATCATTGGCGCTTGTCACACCCAAGTGATGTTGAATATAAGTTCACATCTCCCTCCCATGGCATCTTATCGAGATTGCATTACTGTTGGACTTGGCCCTTCTGGCAGGTTCACCCCTAAACTTTTTGCTTTTTAAATGTGAATTGGAGGTAGTGATTTTTGGTTTCTGCGCACTTTCACTGTGTCCCAGTGGAAAGTGCGTGCGCACTCTGAGTGCGTGGAGTTAGGTTGGCCTGCCCTCCCATAGGAATGCATGTGGAATGTCTGTGTCCCTGGTAGTTCCTGATGCGTGAGGTGTGCCTTTGAAAAGACGCCACGCGATGGAGCCGGCTTGATTCATGTTAGACGGGGACCTGGAGGGTCGGCCGAGGACAAGGGGAGAGGCCTCCGGGGAGGGCCGTCTCCAGCGATCGTACAGACAAGTAACTTCCCCCCCACAGATGGACACCACACAAAGATGAGGTCAACACTCTTTATATAAGATTCTTGAAGCACGGTTATCAGCGATACAGTGAGATCGGGACACGAGAGTCCTCTCAATTCTAGTCTCTGAGGGAAAAAGGGTACAGGGACAGTCTTGGTACCAGTCTGGTACTGGTGGTACGATGAATAGCTCTCAATCCTCGAGCTCGGAGTTCTGGAAGGTCGGGCCGCGGCAGCGCCAGCAGGCTCGGATGATAAGTCTCACTTGAGAAGGGCAGCGGCAGCGCCAGCCGGCAAGGGCGATGGTTCACACAAGGATCGGCAGCGCCAGCAGGTCCCGACGAAGATGTAGGTTGCAGAGGGCCGCGGCAGCGCCAGCAGGTCCCGACGAGGATGTAGGTTGCAGAGGGCCGCGGCAGCGCCAGCAGGTCCCGACGAGGATGTAGGTTGCAGAGGGCCGCGGCAGCGCCAGCAGGCAGGACGATGGTTGACGAGGCAGGGCTGCGGCAGCGCCAGCAGTCCGTCAAGGATGAGTTCTTCAAGGTGTCTCTCGACTCCAGGATACAACTGCCTTCCTGCTCTGGAGCTGCCCCAGTTATAGGTCTGGCCTCCTTTGATGTCCGGACCCTCGCTCTTGGAGGTCGGGAGGTCCGGGATGAGGGAGTCCAGACACCCAGCAGGGGGGTGGAGCCAGCGCCCGGGGAGGCTGGGGGCGTTGGCACCTGGCGGGGGGGAGCCATCGACACTCCTCTCTCCCATTGACCTGCCAAGTGGTCCGTTCACCTCCTGGGTGGATGGTGGTGCCTCGATGTCGGGGCCTGGCCAGGCCCAGGGTTGGGGTCGAGCTGAGGCCACGCGGCCTCGTGGTGCAGTGTCCAAGATGGCGGCTGTGCCGGGCAATGGTGCTGACGGAGGCCCGGGTCAGCCGATGCTGGGATGTTCAGGAGCAGGCGTCCCGTGGGGGACGGGGTGCGGGTTGCTTCTGGGGGTTGCCGGGATGGTTCTTCTGGTGACACCGGGAGAGCCGGTGCTCGGACCCTATCATGCGGGGAGGGAGCGGGCCGTGCACGAGGCCTGTCCAACATGCGTCCCCCCCAGCTGAAGGCGGGGAGAGTCACCCATCTTCTTGGGTACTCTCCTCGTCGAGGCGGAAAAAGCGTGACAGGCCGTCCGCGTTGGCGTGGTCTTGGCCAGGGCGATGCTCCACAGTGAAGTCCATTCCCTGCAGGGAGATGGACCATCGCAATAGTTTTGGATTCTCCCCCCGCATCTGCATCAACCATTGCAGGGGTCTGTGATCTGTTTGTACCCTGAAATGGGTACAGAAGAGGTAGGGCCGGAGTTTCTTGAGGGCCCATACTACTGCGAAGGCCTCCCGCTCGATGGTGCTCCAGCGCTGCTCTCGGGCTAGCAGGCGCCTGCTGATGAAGGCCACTGGCTGATCGACTCCCTCGGCGTTGAGTTGAGAGAGGACTGCCCCAATGCCATGATCCGAGGCGTCCGTCTGGACGATGAATTCCCGGCTGTAGTCGGGGGCCTGGAGCACGGAGGCGGTGCACATGGCGGCCTTCAACTTCTCGAAGGCCGTTTGACAGTCCGGAGTCCAGTTGACTGTTTTGGGGGTTTTCTTGGACGTGAGTTCTGTGAGGGGCCCCACCATGCTGCCATAGTCTCTCACAAACCGTCTGTAGTATCCGGTGAGACCCAAGAAGGCTCGGACCTCGGTTTGGGTGATGGGTGGCTGCCAGGACTGGATGGCAGCGATCTTGAGCTGGAGGGGGGCCACCATACCGCTCCCCACTTGGTGTCCGAGGTAGGTCACGGACCCCTGGCCAATCTGGCATTTGCTGGCCTTAATGGTCAGGCCGGCTTGTAGGAGGGCGTGCAGGACTTCTCGGAGGTGGTGCAGGTGGTCGGCCCAGTGACGACTGTACACAGCGATATCGTCCAGGTAGGCGGCGCTGAACTCTTCGAGGCCCGCCAATACCTGGTTCACAAGTCGTTGGAACGTAGCGGGAGCGTTTTTCATGCCGAATGGCATCACTTTGAAATGGTAGTGTCCATCCGGGGTAGAGAAGGCGGATCGTTCTTGGTCTCTGGGGGTGAGGCCGATCTGCCAGTAGCCCGCTGTCAGGTCGAAGATGCTCAGGTAGCGGGCAGCCCCCATACGGTCAATCAGTTCATCTGCCCGGGGAATAGGGTGAGCGTCGGTTCGGGTGACAGCGTTCAGGCCCCGATAGTCTACACAGAATCGGAGCTCGGGGTGGTGCCCGGGGCGGCAGCTTTGGGGACCAGTACGACCGGGCTGGCCCAGGGGCTGTCGGATGGCTTGATCACTCCGAGTGCGAGCATTTTAGAGACTTCGTCCTGGATGCAGGCGCGCACCCGATCCGGCACTCGGTACGCCCTGTGTCGAATAGGGGGACTATCCCCAGTGTCCACGTCGTGGAGGCACCAGGGGGTGACCCCCGGGGTGAGCGAAAACAGGTTCGCAAATTGCAGCAGGAGAGCCCAACAGTCTTGGCGTTGATCCGGGGTCAAGGCATCGGAGAGTCGGACCCCTTCCACTGAGCCATCTCTTTCACCGGTCCTTAGGAGGTCAGGGAGGGGCTCGGAGTCTTCTTCCGCCCCACTATCTGTTGCCATCAGTAGGCTGAGCTCCGAGCGTACGAAGTGCGGCTTGAGTCTGTTGGCGTGGAGGACCCGGAGGGGGTTCCGGGGGGACTCCATGTCTATTAGGTAGGTGACAGGGCCCTTGCGCTCAATCACTTTGAAGGGCCCCGTCCATTTGTCCTGCAAGGCACAAGGCTCAACTGGGGACATCACCCAGACTTGCTGACCGGGCTCGAACTAAATGGAGGAGGCATGCTGATCGTACCATCTCTTCATGTCCTCCTGACTGGCCTCCAGATTGGCTTTGGCGAGTTCCCTGAATCGCCGGGTCTGGTTGCGGAGGGTCAGGAGGTACTTATACACATCCAGAGGGGTCTTCTGGGGGGTCATCTCCCATTCTTCTTTGACCAGGCTGAGGGGCCCCCGGACAGGGTGTCCGTACAGGAGCTCGAAGGGGCTAAAACCGAGTGATTTCCTGGGAACCTCTCGGTAGGCGAAGAGGAGGCGCGGGAGCAGCACGTCCCATTGACGACGTAGGGGCTCTTCCAGGCCCATGATCATCCCCTTGAGAGTGCGGTTAAACCGCTCAACCAGTCCGTTTCCTTGCAGGTGATAGGGGGTCGTGAACCGGTAGGTAACCCCGCACTGCTGCCTGAGAGATTTCATATATTTGGAGATAAAGTTTGTGCCCCTGTCGCTGACGACTTCCCGGGGGAAGCCCACTCGAGAGAAGATCCCAATTAAGGCTCGGCCTACCACTGGTGCTGTTACGGTCCGAAGGGGAATGGCCTCGGGATAGCGGGTGGCGTGGTCCACCAGGACCAGGATGAACCGGTGCCCCTGTGCTGTTCGGGGGTCCAGGGGCCCCACAATGTCTATTCCCACCCGTTCGAACGGGGTGGTGACGACGGGGAATGGTTGCAAGGGTGCTTTGATTTTTCGGCCACTCTTCCCGCTGGCCCGGCAGGTGGGGCAGGCCCGGCAGTGGTTGGAGACATCATTTCGCATTTTGGGCCAGTAAAAGTGTGTTACCAGGCGGTTGTAAGTTTTGTCTTGTCCCAAGTGCCCAGCAAGGGGGACATCGTGCGCTAAGTTCAAAAGGAAGTCTCTGAAGCGGAGGGGCACCATCAGCACCCGGCTGGCCCCCAACTCAGCAATTCTTTGCTCGCTGTAGAGGAGGTCATTGTCCCAATAGATCCAGTGTGCCCCTGTGGTGTCTCCTGCGCTCTGGGCGAGGGCTTGCTGTCGGAGTCCCTCGAGGGAGGGACAGGTCTTCTGTTCTTTTCGGAATTGTTCCTGGGTGGGTCCACCCTCTTGACGCCACTGGGCCAGTTCTGGAAGGTCCTGGAGCTGAGCGGGCATTTCTGGGTTTTGCTCTGGGGGGTCAGTACTAAGGGCGTCTCCCTCCGGGACGACCGGAGGAGGTGGTGCTGGCCATTCGGGTTCTTCGGGAATGGGGATGGTGCGGGCGGCCATGGACCGGGTCGTTACGCAGGCCAAGTCCGGGAGGCCCAACATCCCCAGGTGCTCTCTCCTTTCAACGGCTGCCCAGGGGGAACTTTCGAGGTCGTTTCCCAGGAGGCAGTCCACCGGGGCATCATCGCGGACAGTCACCTTCAGCATCCCAGACACTCCTCCCTATTCGAAGGGGACGCAGGCCATCCGACACAGGCTCTCGGAATTGTCGGCTGATCGGACGGGGCAAAGAACGTTCTGCAAGATCTGTTCTGGGGTTACCAGATGACAGCGGACCGCCGTCACACTGGCCCCGGTGTCACGCAGGGCTTCGGCCTTGCGCCCATTGATGTTCACCCACTGGCTATATTTTCTCGTGTTGGCGGGTAGGGGAGCCCGCGGGATCATGCTCTTTCCCCTAGGCAAACCAGGGTCATGGCGGCTGGATCCCACTCGGGCTGCTCTTGGTCATACTCCTCATAATCTTCGGGAGCTTGCTCTTCTCCCAGGGCGGCGGCAGCGACCTGGCGGGGTAGGGGGCTCTGGTTCTTCGGGCAGTTAGGGTCGTTGGGATAGTGGCCGGTTCGCTGGCACCGGTGGCAAGTAACGTTGGCTCGGAACCCTGGACGCATCGGGGGGTTTCCCCTACCAGCCGGGGGCGGGGTGTTGTTGGCGGGAGCCGCCGGGACGGCGTCTCTGCCCCGACCCTGGCCTCCTCCTCCTCGGGGGCGATGGGGGCCTTGGTTGGTTCTGTTTGGCTCACTTGGCCCACTTTGGGCAACTCGAGTGCTTTCCCATCGGTCAGCTTCGGCGGCGAGCTGCCGAGGTTCAGTCAGTTTACTGTCGAGGAGGTGCTGCCTGAGCTCGACAAAGCAATTGTTGGAGAGGTGCTCCCACACAATGAGGTTGAAGAGTTGTTCGTAGGTAGTTACGTGGCTGCCCTTGATCCACCCCTCGAAGGCTCGGCTGAAATAGTTCACGTACTCCACCCAAGTTGTACCCGGGATCCGTTTGCAGTCGCGGAACCGCTGGCGGTACATCTCGGGCGTGAGTCCATATCGAGTGAGGAGGGCGGCCTTCATGTGGTCATATGATGTCATCTGATGGTCCGGGAGCTGCAGCAGGGCATCGCGCCCCTCATTGACGAACCTCCCCCATAGCCCGGCTCCCCAGTCACTTCGATCAATCCGGTGGGAGGTCATGGCGATCTCGTAGGCCTTGAACCACTGCTGGATATCGTCGTTCCGATAGTATTCTCTGACGACATCCTTGGGGATGTGGACTTTTGGCTCGGCAGTGCCTGGGGTGTTCGGGCGCTCGGACACCCCGAGGTCTTTATTCTGTTTCCGCATCTCTATTTCCGCTAGCTTGCGCTCATGTTCGTATGCCAGCTTTTTCTCTTCGAGTTCTCTCTGCCTTTGTTTCTCTTCCCGCTCCTCTCGGAGTCGCAAGTGTTCTAATGTTATCTTTTGTTCCGCCAATTTCAGCTCTCCGTCCAACCGGAGCCGTGCCAACTCTAATTCATGGAGTCTGCTTTTCTCTCGTTCTTGGATCTCCTCCGGGAGAGACCCGTTCTCCTTCCTTTCGTCGGAGTGGTGTTTGTCTCTGGCGCCTCACGGTTTTGGTTTTGGGGTACGGCCGTACGTGTTTCTGCCCAAGATTCTAGGGCGTGTTTGAAGTCCTCTTTCGTGCTCAGCCCGGTGGTAGCAATGCCTAGTTCTATGCAAAATTGCTTTAGCTCTCGATGGTTGTAATCTTCTAGTTTCTCCATCTGGAATTTCTCTGTGGATCCGCTCTCTTTTGTCGTCATTGTGGTTGAGTCATGGGGTGAGTTACTCTCTGTACGATTACGCGTTGGTTCGGATCGCGCCGCCGGCCACCAATGTTAGACGGGGACCTGGAGGGTCGGCCGAGGACAAGGGGAGAGGCCTCCGGGGAGGGCCGTCTCCAGCGATCGTACAGACAAGTAACTTCCCCCCCACAGATGGACACCACACAAAGATGAGGTCAACACTCTTTATATAAGATTCTTGAAGCACGGTTATCAGCGATACAGTGAGATCGGGACACAAGGGTCCTCTCAATTCTAGTCTCTGAGGGGAAAAAGGGTAGCGGGACAGTCTTGGTACCAGTCTGGTACTGGTGGTACGATGATTAGCTCTCAATCCTCGAGCTCGGAGTTCTGGAAGGTCGGGCCGCGGCAGCGCCAGCAGGCTCGGATGATAAGTCTCACTTGAGAAGGGCCGCGGCAGCGCCAGCCGGCAAGGGCGATGGTTCACACAAGCATGCAGCGCCAGCAGGTCCCGACGAAGATGTAGGTTGCAGAGGGCCGCGGCAGCGCCAGCAGGTCCCGACGAGGATGTAGGTTGCAGAGGGCCGTGGCAGCGCCAGCAGGTCCCGACGAGGATGTAGGTTGCAGAGGGCCGCGGCAGCGCCAGCAGGCAGGACGATGGTTCACGAGGCAGGGCTGCGGCAGCGCCAGCAGTCCGTCAAGGATGAGTTCTTCAAGGTGTCTCTCGACTCCAGGATACAACTGCCTTCCTGCTCTGGAGCTTCCCCAGTTATAGGTCTGGCCTCCTTTGATGTCCGGACCCTCACTCTTGGAGGTCGGGAGGTCCGGGATGAGGGAGTCCAGACACCCAGCAGGGGGGTGGAGCCAGCGCCCGGGGAGGCTGGGGGCGATCGGCACCTGGCGGGGGAGAGCCATCGACACTCCTCTCTCCCATTGACCTGCCAAGTGGTCCGTTCACCTCCTGGGTGGATGGTGGTGCCTCGATGTCGGGGCCTGGCCAGGCCCAGGGTTGGGGTCGAGCTGAGGCCACGCGGCCTCGTGGTGCAGTGTCCAAGATGGCGGCTGTGCCGGGCAATGGTGCTGACGGAGGCCCGGGTCAGCCGATGCTGGGATGTTCGGGAGCAGGCGTCCCGTGGGGGACGGGGTGCAGGTTGCTTCTGGGGGTTGCCGGGATGGTTCTTCTGGTGACACCGGGAGAGCCGGTGCTCGGACCCTATCATGCGGGGAGGGAGCGGCCCGTGCACGAGGCCTGTCCAACAATTCACAATTTCAAATAGTTACTTTTGGGCTATCTGACCCTATTTAGAGAAAACCTAATGCTATTGGAATGCGCCCTTTGACAAAATAAACGATCAAATCTTTTCTAACCTGGAACCTATTTTGGAGGAAATTATAATCATCTTCTTAAAAAACTATGATGAGCTCACTCCAACTGTCCTGAAGAAGTCCGTGGAGGACGAAACGCGTTGGCTACTGCATAGAAGAAATGAATAAAGATTTAATCTTCCAAAATACACCTAAGGACTCTGCTACTCAATTCATTGCATAATTTTGGACTTGTGTTGAATGCTCTTTAGTGTAACGGATTTCTGTAATACTTATGTGTGTGCTGGATCAATTGTTAAAAATTGCGTGAGGTGTGCATGCTCGGGTTTGGTATTGGTGAACTCGTGTGATTGAATGCTTCGCAATGATGTAAGTGGCATGAGTGTGTCTTGTGCGGAAGTGCCACTTCTAGGAGTTGGCATATTAGTGTAAAATATGTCTGGCGTGTGATTGGCTGGAGCTGGCTAGGATGCCAGGCTCCATGAGTCATGATGGGTCTGCCCGGTGGTGAGTGTGAGATTAGCATGCTGATGGCTGGGGAGGAGTGCACCTGTGTCCTGAATGAGGCTGGGTTTTCCCCACACAATGCTGGGTCCGCCCCCTGTGGTGCGACTGATGACCCTAGCCCTGCTAGTGAATGAAATGGGTGATTGAGCCATCAAGGGTGCTCCCAAAACCAGCTGCGACTGGTTTCTCCCCCACCCTGCACCTAAAGACAAAGGAATGTGGTGTATAAAAATGGGGCTGTGTCCCCACAGAAGTTGTTCTCTTCCAGGATCTTGCCAGAGGGGGCTGCTGCTGCTGGGGCCAGGAGGACCGCCACTTCGATTGTCTCCCTGCCTGGAGACCCAGTGAGCTGGCTCTGGGCCCAGCCTTGCCCCCCTGCCTGCTTAAAGGAACTTCTGTGCTGGTCCCTGGACTTTTTGGACCTGGTAGCGCTTTTATATCCCTTATAGCGCTTGAGAGCTGGGAACGCTGTATTTGTCCTTGGCGCTTGAGGGCGCTTTTCTGGACCTACAGCGCTGGGAAGCGCTGTGAATTGCCAAGCCGGTGCCCACCCGGCATTTGCCCCAGATTGCCGCTGTTGTCCTTCAATATCGAGTGCCCACCTCGATTTATTGCTTATTCTAAAGGAGCCGGTGCCCACCCGACATTGCCCCGTTTTGCTTGATTATTTGAAACCGGAGCCCACCCGGCATTGCCCCGTGTATCACCGCCGCAGCACCGGGCCGAGAGGAAGCAGCCGCCGACGTCACGAAAAGGCCACGCTGGGATTGGCCCAGCCGGCGGAGATTCCCTCGCGTCCTTGGGCAGGAGCTCCGTGATTGGCTCCCCCAGGAGGGCTTCCCCAGGCGATCACCCGGAAGCCCCGACCAAGGAGAAGCTGCCTGAAGCCCCGGGGAGAGAGAGAAGTCCGTCGCGAGGGCAGCGAGGCTCGCAGAATGGAGGGAGAGCCCCGCAGCCAGTGAGAGCCCCGCCGCCCAGGAAGAGAAATCCGCCGCGGAGTAGAGGAGACACGCGGCTCGTCAGCAGGAGTCCCGGTGAGTGCCGCTCTGGTTCGCCAGGCTCCAGGGGCCTTAGTATTTCGAGCTGAGAGGCTCCCCCCCCCCCCCCCCCCCCCCAATGCGAGGCATTGTTGGTAGAGCCCTGAGAGGGCTACGGGGGACATTGTCATTTTGAGTCCCCAGGAGGGGGACTCTGTCGGTTGCCCCGCATCTTGTGCCAAGGGCCCCGAGGCCCCACCGACCAGCCCGCATTACATGACTTGGTATTTTGAGCCCTGAGAGGCTCCACGAGGCCCATTTTGTTATGAGCCCAGAGAGGCTCACAGGGCATTGGTTGGGTTGCGAATCCCGAGAGGGCTCAGGGGGCATTTCTTCAGTGTTAGAGCCGCGAAGGCTCCCCGGGGGCATTGTTAATTAGGAGCCCCGAGGCTCCAGGGCCCCATTGTTGCTTCAGAGCCCAGCGAGGCTCCAAAAAGGGGACAGTTATTTCTACAGAGCCTGTGAGGCTCCCACATCGTGTTTGCCCCCTCATCTCCAGCTGCCCAGCACTTTGTGGGCAACTGCTACGTTTAGGCCCTGACACTGGGACACAGGGTGTCCTAGCCCCAACAAGGCCAGAGGGCCAAGGGACAGTCACAGGTGGTGACTTATGTGAGTTTGGCGCAATTGTTCTTTTGCTGCACCTCTGAATGTGTTTTTATACGTCATGTGCCTTGTTCTTACACCTCTGAATGTGTTGTTGATGCATCATGTGTTTTCCTTCTCTGATACACCTCTGAATGTTTGTAGGCATCATGTGTTTCTCTTCCCTGCACCTCTGAATGTGTTGTTTATGCATCATGTGTTATGTGCTTATACCCCTACAGGTATTGTGATACTTAGGTGGTTGTTCTTACTAGTACAGGTGGTGCTTGTGAGGTCCTAGTTCTCTGCGTGACCTGTTCCTAAGGTGGTTAGGATTGCGTAGGTGGTACTTAACCTTTACCAGTAGTTACTGGTTGAGTGCTTTATGTTCTATTTTGTGCTACAGTGATTTATATTCTATGTTCTAAGTGCTAATTCTACCTAGTGCTAAGTTCTAAAAGTGCCTATTCCTGACAGTGGTCCATGTGGCCCTGTTTTGTACATATCCCCTGTAAATTCTGCCCGTGCCTGTTGGCACATTGTAAAGTGTGTGTTTTATCTAATGTGTTTTGGTATAATACAAAGGCTATTTTTATATATAACCTTGTGTGGAGTTTCCTTTGCGGTGGGCCTTGGGTGTTGTTGCTGGGGTGCGTGCGCAAATACTTAACTCACATCGCCTCCAAGTTTAGCCTTGCTGCTCGCGCCACGTTACCTAGAGGGTGAGCAGGGGTTATCTTGGCGTGTAACTCCCTTGCCCTGACTTAGGAGTGGTGGTCTCTGACTGACTTTGGCGCGAGCCCTGGCCAGCCAGGGATCCCATTTCTAACATTGGCTGGCAGCGTTGGGATAAGGATTTGTGTTTGCGTTGTACCACAGTGGCAACTGGCCGCACTACAAAACTCTACATTTTAGATGACCATATTTTGGGGATCATTGTTTTCAAAGTTCAGTTATTTCTTTTCATAAGAGTATCATTTGCAAAGGGTATCCAGTACATTTATTCCACGCCCTGCGCCCAGAGTTTGGTACCTGTGTCACTTGTGGTCAGGTTGAGAAATCAGGGGTGGTAGAAACTGCCTTACCGGTCCGAGGGGAGGGTTGTGTGTGTATGAATGTGTTGTGTTTTATCTAGGACCCCGATCAATATTGTGACCTTATGCCCCTATACGGCTATGATCCATCCATACCCCTACAATGGCATAAACGATCAGAGCCATATTTCAGAAACTCGCCTCTGCAGCTCATTACAGTATATGACACAGCAGAAGCCACTATCTAATATTCCTAGATTACACACCGAGTTCTTTCAACAGATAAAACCCCCAGCAACCTGGGAAAGCCCCGCTTGCTATGTTTTGATTAGTAATAGAACTCTAATGAGCACTGTAAGAACGACCGGTTCTTAGTGACATCTTTATTGACGTCTTATGTCCAAAAACTTACGTCAAACAAGGCACCTTTCAGGTATAAATATTACCAATGTTGCCTTAAGCAAACACAGCGGTGGTGGTAGAGAATACAGGAGCAGAACAGCTGTCTCTTACAGAGCCCAGCAGATGCGAGAAGCCCACGGACGCTGCCCCTCCTCCTCCTTGACGCACTGGGAAAGACGCTGTCTTTTCTCCTGCCGTGAAAATCCAGCTCCGGCGTTTCCAGCCTACCCTCGCGGGTAACTGGAATATCGAGTCCTGAGGGGAGATACCAGACCTCCAACATTTGATTCCAGAGGTACGGTGTTGACTAAACCCTTAGAGAGAATTCTTGAAGCAAACTCTTGGCAAAACCAACTTAACTTAAACTGCTACTTACTTGCTCCCTCCCATGTATTAGGCTTAGGTCAGGTACACTGGGGTAGGCGTAGTTAGAAGCACCAGTTGAGTACGTTAGCTAAATGTATATATGAATGTATATATTTTATTCATTTTAACCATTGTAAGGCTAAGAAACCATATCAATGCTTTTACAGTATTATTTCGTAATCCTCCTTTTACTGTACGCACTTTTTATAATAACAAGTCTTGCAATTGTGGGAATTCATTTCTCTTGCATGAGAAGAAAGACTGTTCAATAAATAATACCTTTTATTGAAAAAGCCCATCTCTCTATTCTCTGCATCCTGGTGAAAGTAATTCTTGCACAACTGACTGAGTGAAATAGCTGTCTATTGTTTCACACGACTCTAGAGATTGACTCTTATTCTAAGGAGCAAAGTTGTCATGTTTATGCGGTTGTTGGAAAACTTAATCCCTTCTTGTCTGAGCCAGGGGAGCTGATCACTTCCTATTCAGTCAAGAAAGTTTCCAGTGACCTCTGAGCTAGTTGGTACAAACCCAATTAAGTTTAGCATAGTCAGTAGAGACCTGGAAGACCGCACTTCTACGTCTACACTGCTGTTTATTTATTTATTTATTTTATTTATTTATTTAAGGTTTTTGTAGAGCGCGTAGTAACCCGTGAGCAACCCAGCGCTAGACCTAGTAAATCAAGAGGGCGGAAGTCAGGGTTGTACAAAGAGATCAGGGGAAAAGAAGGGTTTTCAGAGATTTCCTGAAGTGGAGGAGGTTAGGTTCTGTTCTCAATTTCCGAGGAAGAGAATTCCAGTGCTTCGCCGTATTCACAGAAAAGCGTCGTCCACCGGCTCGGTCTTTTTTCACTCTGTGTACTACGATAAGGTTCTCGTGGTCTGATCGAAGTGCTCTGGTAGGTTTATAGGGAGTGATACAACTTTTAAGGATGGGAGGGCCTTCATTATGGAGGAGTTTATGTGCCAGGCAGAGAGCTTTGAATACCACTCTTTCTCTGACTGGCAGCCAGTGAAGTTTCTTCAAGGCTGGCTTTGCTGATATTCTGGCCGGGGTGTCCGTGAGCAGCCGGGCAGCGGCATTCTGGATTTTCTGTAGGGTGTGAAAAGTGGCTTCGGGGGATCCTAGGTAAATAGCATTACTGTAGTCCAACCTGGACATGATAAGACCTTGGATCAACAGCTTCCGGGAGTTGGGGGGTAGCAAGGGGAGCACTTTCCTACAAGACCTAAGGAGTCCGAAACAGATGCCCGCCGTTTTTTTTTGCCTGCGTTCTGAAGGTTAGGTCTTTCTCCAGCCATATTCCCAGGCTCTTGACCTCCGTCTTGGGGATCGGGGGTTCACCCAGACAGGCGGGCCAGATGTTGGGAGGCAGGGAGGGCCCTTTTTGTCCTAGGAGCAGAATTTCAGTTTTAGACCCATTAAGTTTGAATGCTGAGTTGTTCATCCATCCATGTATTTTGGAGAGACAACTGTGGAGGTTGGAGGGTTCTTGATTGGGGTGGGAGAGGGTTACCACCAGCTGGGTATCATCAGCGTAGCTGATGATCATCACTCCAAACGGGGTGACCACCTCCTCCAGTGGGGACATGTACACGTTAAATAACGTGGGGCTCAGTGACGAGCCCTGGGGCACTCCACACCGGAGGGGAATAGCAGAGGAGCGGCTGTCATTCTCCCAGACTTGGAAGGAACGGTGGCTGAGAAATGATGAGAGCCATTTCAGAGCCTTGCCCTTCACTTCGATATTTCCCAGGCGCTGAGTTAGAACCTGGTGGTTGACAGTGTCGAAGGCCGCACTGAGATCTAGGAGGATCACTGCCACTGATCCTCCTGTGTCTAGAATGTCTCTGGCCTTCTCCACTGCCGCCAGGAGGGCGGTGTCCGTGCCCTGACCTGGGCGGAAGCCCGTCTGGGAGCTCCTGAGCAAGTTATTGGATTCTAAAAATAGTGACAGCTTTTTGTTCACTAATTTCTCCGTAACTTTACTGTTCCTTGGGAGGAGAGAGATTGGCCTATAGTTTACTAGGTCTTCAGGGTCCAAGGAGGGTTTTTTAAGAAGCCCTTTAACGACGGCCGCTTTCCAGCTGGGGGGGACTTCTCCTTGGCATAAAGAGGCGTTGATAAGAGCGGTAAGCGAGGGAACAATGGTGTGGGTGACTTTCTTGAGAAAGAGCATGGGGTCGGGTCACTGGGGGAGCCACTCTTGATTGAGGCAAGTGTTGCAGCTACCTCTTCTATGGTTACTGGACCGAAGGAATCGAGGTGCGGAGCGGGTGGTTTCGAGGAAGGATTCATCCAAGGGGGGGAATTACCCTTATCACCTTCAATGGAATCAGCTTCTGTTGGGGGTAGAGAGGCAAGAATTTTTTTAATTTTCTCGTCAAAAAAGGTTGCTAATTTATTACATTTGTCCTCCGCTGCGTTGGAGTCCAGATATTTCACTGGGGAATCGGGGACATGGAGGAGTTCTTTCAAAATGAGGAAGGTTTCCCTAGCAGAGCAGGAGGAATTTTTTATTTTTTCCTCATAGAATGAGCTTTTGGTGTTACGGAGTGCTAGTTTGTATGTTCTTATGGATGTCCGGAATGCGTCTTTTTTGTCTGGAGACTTGTCCTTCCTCCATATGCGTTCCGACCTCTTACATTCCTTCCGTAGAGCATTCAGTTCAGGGGTGTACCATGGGGAAGGATTGATACTCTTGGCATGTTTGAGGGTGCTGGTTCGGGGTAAGAGGCTGTCTAGTGACTGGGTAAGCCAGTCATTGAATTCCATATCCGCAATTTTAGGATCCAGGGAGGGGAGGGGGTGGATTCCCTTAGCTTAGCTGCCCAGTCTTCCGGTACAAGCTTGTGCCAGCGTCTGATGAGGGTCCTAGCTTTGTGCGGCTGAAGCGGAATAGTCTCGAGATGCCAATCCATGGGGATCAAAAAGTGATCTGTCCATGGCAGTGGAAGAGGCAGCCGGGTTTTAAAATTTCGAATATTCGTGAAGATAGGATCCAAAAGCTGGCCTTTGTCGTGGGTGGTTTGTGAGTTCATGAGATGCAGGCCAACCGAAGAGAGGTCCGTCAGCAGATCGACTGCAGAGTTGTCGGTGGGATCCAAGAAATGGAGATTGAGATCCCCTAGGAGAAGGAAGTTAGAGGCTGTGGTTGCTCTCAAGGTAACGTAGTCAATAAGCGTGCTGGGGAACTCACCGAGTGGGCCTGGTGGTCGATAGACTAACAGCCCGGAGAGAGAGATTGCAGGCAAAATCTGCAGAGTGAAATGGCAGCTTTCACAGTCTTTGATGTTACCATTATCAATTCTGCAGGTGAGGTGATCCTTGTATAAGATGGCTAGACCACCTCCTCTGCCGAGAGGTCTGTTCAGGAAACATATTTGGTAGCCAGGGGGTACGGCATTAACGATGTCAAAGTCGTTATTGGGCGTCAGCCACGTTTCTGTAAGAAACAGCATATCCATGGCAGAATTTTGGATGAGGATATTTATCTCGTGAGCGTGTTTAACAAGCGACCTGCAATTGAGAAGGCCAAGTTGGAGGGCATGTGGGTGTGCCTCAGCACAAGGCGGGTTGCAGACGGTGCAGCCCGCAAATGGGTTGTCTCCAGTGAAGATGTACTTGCAATTGGGGTGTTTAGTCGGGTTCAGTGCTCGGAGCCTGTCTTGGGTATATGTTACCCGACGGCTTTGAGAATCGGGCATAGTGCTTGGGCCTAGGGCCGTCTGGGCCCGGACGGGCCCAGACGGGCTTGCCTTAGGCATGCCTTCGGCGCGCATACGGCGCGCCCGCTGCGCGTCCGGTGAAAACACATGGTAATATGTGGAGAATAGGGGGAGTGGCCTCAGGCGCGAGGGCGTGTCCTGCACCGGGTCTCCCTCTCCCGCGTCAGCGCTGACCTCGGCTGCGCGGGGGGGTCAAGTCCGAGTAAGTGCCTGAGCTAGCAGCGTTTTAAATGCAAGCAGCGAGTAAAAACACAGTATTACAACAGAATTTAAAATTCAATTAGCCCAACAGTTAAAATCTCCCGGCTGTGCCTCAGGAGTTTACCAGGTATCTGAGCGCGGCTCGTATTCAGCGCGTTAAGTACTGGTAGGGGGCGTGGCTTAGGTCGAGGGGGCGTGGTTCCTCGGCGGCCGGGAAACTGTGCCTGCACCGGGATTCCCTCTCCCGCGTCAGCGCTGACCTCGGCTGCGCGGGGGGGTCAAGTCCGAGTAAGTGCCTGAGCTAGCAGCGTTTTAAATGCAAGCAGCGAGTAAAAACACAGTATTACAACAGAATTTAAAATTCAATTAGCCCAACAGGTAAAATCTCCCGGCTGTGCCTCAGGAGTTTACCAGGTATCTGAGCGCGGCTCGTATTCAGCGCGTTAAGTACTGGTAGGGGGCGTGGCTTAGGTCGAGGGGGCGTGGTTCCTCGGCGGGCGGGAAACTGTGCCTGCACCGGGATTCCCTCTCCCGCATCAGCGCTGACCTCGGCTGCGCGGGGGGGTCAAGTCCGAGTAAGTGCCTGAGCTAGCAGCGTTTTAAATGCAAGCAGCGAGTAAAAACACAGTATTACAACAGAATTTAAAATTCAATTAGCCCAACAGTTAAAATCTCCCGGCTGTGCCTCAGGAGTTTACCAGGTATCTGAGCGCGGCTCGTATTCAGCTCGTTAAGTACTGGTAGGGGGCGTGGCTTAGGTCGAGGGGGCGTGGTCCCTCGGCGGGCGGGAAACTGTGCCTGCACCGGGATTCCCTCTCCCGCGTCAGCGCTGACCTCGGCTGCGCGGGGGGGTCAAGTCCGAGTAAGTGCCTGAGCTAGCAGTGTTTTAAATGCAAATGTTTATGTTATTCCAATGCACAGGGCCTATAGGGAAAATAGGAACTACACTACAAATGGTGTGTTGCCTTGGACAAATGAATGTGAGTTCTTTTTGATAGGGAGCTGCTGAAGACTTTGAATTGTGTACTCTTGCTTCAGCTCTGACTGTTAGGTCCCCTGTGTTGCACGTGTCTGTGAGCATCCTGCCAAGATGGAATCTTCTTTTAATCTTTGTGGCCTGTTTAGGTACAGCATGCATGAGTTGGTGCAGTTTTGTGAGGAGAGAGACATCGCAGGGAATGAGTCAGACACCCAGTCCAAGCTTAGGGATACCCTGATCCTATGGCAGAAGGATGACTGGGAACGTGAGCACAGTGAGAAAGAGAGGGCCCGGGCCGCACGCCATAAGGGTGGTGGGTCTGTGGGGAGCACTGAAGAGTCTGAGGAGGGAGATGAGGATGACAGTGGATGGGCGCCAGCAGATAGTGAGGACCCCATACATAGGGAGTCCCTTGCTGGGTCCAATGTAGGAGGCAGCGCCTCATCCCTTTCCCGGTCCCTGTCCCCAGAGGAGTGGGTAGATAGGAGGGAAGAGAGGGAGCACCAGCTGGCTATGGAGAAGCTCAGGTTAGAGCATGCCAGGGAGATAGTGCAGCTGGGTGTTCAGGAGAGGATGGCGGAGGCTGAGAGGGCCTTTGCCAGAGAGAGATTAGCTCAGGAGGGTAGACTGTCCCCTGAGCGCAGTTTTAATTTTCTGGATTCCCCAGGGAGGGTTGAGTCCAGTGGTGGCAGCTATTTGAATCTCAGTGCAGGAAATCCCACTCCCAGTTCCCAGAGTCTGGTACCTGTTTCCCCAGAGGAGGAATATAGGTTGAGATTCAGGGGCAGTAGGAAACTGTCTCACCAGTCTTGGGGGGAGTTTGTGGATGAATGTCAAGGTGCACTGGCTGATTGGTTAGATGTTCACATGGAATCTGAGTTTGACAAGCTATTTGATCTGGTTCCAAGAGAGCAGGTGCTCAGTAGTTGTTTGCCTGGGTTGCGCCAACACCTGTTGGAATGTGGGTTGACTGCTCCAGACACCCTTGCAGCAGAAGCAGAGCACTGGGAGAGTGCCAGAGGTTCTGTAGAGTCATTGGAGAGTGAGTCCAACAGTAGTGGTACAGGTATCTTCCAGCCCAGCGAGGTGGAAGAGGCTCAGTGTAGCCCAGCTAGGTCCCAGTATAGTGAGAGGGGTGGAGAGGCTGAATACCTGGCTCAGTTAAGCAGGAGTCAGTGGGAGGCTGAGAGTCCTCAGATGCCCGAAGCCCTATCTCAGAGCCTGGGTGGTTTCTTGAGGGAACACCAGGTTGGGGACCTAGGCTGTCCTGTTAGTACACTTGAGGAGGATCTCCTAGTGTCTAGGGAACCTGGAGCATCTGTAACTAGATCTCCAGGGGTTCCGGTGTCCGGCAGTGCTACTCCAGGGGGGAGGGCACAGAAGTCCGAAGTGAGGAGTGATTGGGGGATGAGTTTCCCAGTGGATGCACCAGTGGACCAGGGACTAGCCAGTTGGGCTAGATCTTCTTGGGGGGACCCGGGTGGCGCCACTTCTGTTCTGGGGGATCTTCCCCGACAGGGGACGGGAGACCTGCACCAGACAGACAGTCACACGACACATGGGTCATGTGTCAGCCTCAGGGGGATGGAGTGTGAGTCCCCAGAAGTCCTGGAGTGTCAGGCAATTATTCCACCAAAGGTTTTAGACCGGAGGTTGGGAGGCCAGGTTCAGGTTCAGCCTGACCTGAAGGGTAGGACGTCTGTAACCAGTGTCCTGACCGGATCTTCTTCCAGAGGAACCCCTCCAGTTGGGAGGGTGCAGACCTCTGGAAGGGGGTGCAGAGGGTGGGAAAGCCCACCTCTGACCCCGGTGCAACCTGAGGGGTTAAACCCTGGGTTGGAATGGCGTGCTAGGTGTACCCCTCGCCGGAGGAGGAGGAACCCTAGGAGAAGAGGTAGGGGGAGGAGAGCCTTCCCTGAGACTCCTGGTCCGCCTGAGGTTGTAGACCCTAGGCTGGAGAACCAGTGGCAGTCTAGCCCTGTCTTGCAGACAGGAAGGGTGGAGAGTGGCTACTATGTGCCAGGGGTTACTACCCCCCACTCTGCGAGTAGGCAGAAACTAGTGGCACCTGGGTGGCCTAGGGCCTGGTCCTGGCCGAGGACAGCTGGAGAGTACCAGCGGGGTGGCCCAGTTAGTCCCTACAGTAGTTTTAGAAGGAACCCCAGGGGTTCACCGTGGCGTAGAACAGGAGGGTGTCCCTGCAGTTGCGGGCCCGCGTCCGTGTTCTATCGCCCCAAGCAGGGAAGTCCATCACGGTGGTGATTGTTCTCCCCTGCGTTTTGGCTGGAAGGGGGTTGTGTTGGACTTGGCCCTTCTGGCAGGTTCACCCCTAAACTTTTTGCTTTTTAAATGTGAATTGGAGGTAGTGATTTTTGGTTTCTGCGCACTTTTACTGTGTCCCAGTGGAAAGTGCGTGCGCACTCTGAGTGCGTGGAGTTAGGTTGGCCTGCCCTCCCATAGGAATGCATGGGGAATGTCTGTGTTCCTGGTAGTTCCTGATGCGTGAGGTGTGCATGCTCGAGTTTGGTATGGGTGAACTTGTGTGATTGAATGCTTCAAAATGATGTATGTGGCATGAGTGTGTCTTGTGCGGAAGTGCCACTTCTAGGAGTTGTGTAAAATATGTCTGGCGTGTGATTGGCTGGAGCTGGCTGGGATGCCAGGCTCCATGAGTCATGATGGGTCTGCCCGGTGGTGAGTGTGAGATTAACATGCTGATGGCTGGGGAGGAGTGCACCTGTGTCCTGAATGAGGCTGGGTTTTCCCCACACAATGCTGGGTCCGCCCCCTGTGGTGTGACGGATGACCCTAGCCCTGCTAGTGAATGAAATGGGTGGTTGAGCCATCAAGGGTGCTCCCAAAACCAGCTGCGACTGGTTTCTCCCCCACCCTGCACCTACAGACAAAGGAATGTGGTGTATAAAAATGGGGCTGTGTCCCCACAGAAGTTGTTCTCTTCCAGGATCTTGCCAGAGGGGGCTGCTGCTGCTGGGGCCAGGAGGACCGCCACTTGGATTGTCTCCCTGCCTGGAGACCCAGTGAGCTGGCTCTGGGCCCAGCCTTGCCCCCCTGCCTGCTTAAAGTAACTTCTGTGCTGGTCCCTGGACTTTTGGGACCTGGTAGCGCTTTTATTTCCCTTATAGCGCTTGAGAGCGCTTGATCCTGCCTCCAGCGCTTGGGAGCGCCGTGATCCTGTTCCTAGCGCTGGGAACGCTGTATTTGTCCTTGGCGCTTGAGGGCGCTTTTTCTGGACCTACAGTGCTGGGGAGCGCTGTCAATTGCCAAGCCGGTGCCCACCCGGCATTTGCCCCAGATTGCCGCTGTTGTCCTTCAATATCGAGTGCCCACCTCGATTTATTGCTTATTCTAAAGGAGCCGGTGCCCACCCGGCATTGCCCCATTTTGTTTGATTATTTGAAACCGGAGCCCACCCGGCATTGCCCCGTGTATCACCGCCGCAGCACCGGGCCGAGTGAAAGCAGCCACCGACGTCACGAAAAGGCCGCGCTGGGATTGACCTAGCCGGCGGAGATTCCCTCGCGTCATTGGGCAGGAGCTCCGTGATTGGCTCCCCCAGGAGGGCTTCCCCAGGTGATCACCCGGAAGCCCCGACCGAGCAGAAGCTGCCTGAAGCCCCGGGGAGAGAGAGAGGTCCGGCGCGAGGGCAGCGAGGCTCGCAGAATGGTGGGAGAGCCCCGCCGCCCAGGAAGAGAAATCCACCGCGGAGTAGAGGAGCCACGCGGCTCATCAGCAGGAGTCCCGGTGAGTGCCGCTCTGGTTCGCCAGGCTCCAGGGGCCTTAGTATTTCGAGCTGAGAGGCCCCCCCCCAACGTGAGGCATTGTTGGTAGAGCCCTGAAAGGGCTACGGGGGACATTGTCATTTTGAGTCCCGAGGAGGGGGACTCTGCCGGTTGCCCCGCATCTTGTGCCAAGGGCCCCGAGGCCCCACCGACCAGCCCGCATTACATGACTTGGGGCCAGAAGTAGGTCGTCAAATACCGGTCTGTAACGGCCCAAAATCGGTAAAATCGGCCGTTACCGAGTGGTATAGCGAGAAAGAGATGTAGGTGCCAAAAAAATACCGATTCGGTAAATATCAATCTGAAAAAATACCGACTTGGAATTCTCAGAGTTCATATTTACCGATTCGGTATTCACCGATAGGAAAAATACCAAGTCGGCATACACCGAATCGGTAAATAAGGAATCGGAAAACGTGGCTATCGAGATGTAGGAAAGGCCAAAAATACCGAATCCATCCAAATTCGGTATTTCGGAGTCGGTATTTACCATGGACTGAAAGGTGGTGGTAACCATGTGGATGCTATAAAAAGGCTCCCAAAATGCAATCCTCCAGTCAAAATGGCTGCACTCTATATGATAGCGAGGAGGCGAAGGCTACAGGCAGCAGGACTGAGGGTATGGCAAAGGGAGGAGCAGGTGTACAGGCAGAGGATCACTCTGTTCCAATTGACTGAGCCTGAGATACTCCAGAGGTACAGTCTGCACCCCAATACCATCATGGACCTAATAAGGGACCTCCACCCATACCTGGATCATCCAACACCCAGGGCCCACGCCATACCTCCCCATGTCCAGGTGCTGTGCAGCATACACCTGCTTGCCTCTGGGAGCTACCAGAGTGTGATAGCTGCAGTAGGAGGTGTATCCCGCGGCTGTCTGTCCCGTTTCTTCAGGAAGTTCCTGGATGTCATGACTCAGAGAATGGGAGACTACATACAGTTCCCTGACACACCTGAGGAACTTGCAAAACTAAAACAGACTTCTATGGACTGGCTCACTTTCCGCATGTGATAGGCTGCATTGATGGCACCCACATTCCCCTATGCCCACCTGCAGCCACGGAACACATATACAGAAACCATAAGTCTACGCACTCCATCAACGTGCAGGTGATATGCAATGCAGGGAACATCATTACCGACATAGTTGCTAAATTTCCGGGGAGCACGCACGACTCCTACATATTCCAGAACAGTGGAATATACACACGTCTACAGAATGGCGATTTTGGAGATGGTTATCTGCTAGGTAAATATGTAGCACACACCCTGAAATGTATCTCAGCTCCATGTGGAATGTGTATGAAACTCAGGTACCTCTTGTTCTCTCCCAGGTGATAGTGCATATGCCCTGCGTTCCTTTGTGCTGACACGGTACCTGAACCCAACCAACAGAGCAGAAAGGCGATACAATGTGGCACACAGGTCCACCCGCAATGTTGTGGAGAGAACCTTTGGACTCCTGAAGAGCAGGTTCCGTTGCCTCCACAAAAGTGGAGGTGCGCGACAGTACACCCCCCTCCTGTGTTGCAAAATTATAGTGACCTGTGCCATATTGCACAATCTTGCTACCAAGGAAGGCACAGAGGTGGAGTTGACACATTATGAGAACATAGATGAGGACCAAGAACATGCAGAGCCCCAGGCAACAGGGCCAGCCGCAGTACATGGCAGATTGAGACAGACTGAAATTACACAATGCTATTTCTAGGTAAAGTATGACACACACACAGGTATACTTCCGGACATGAGTAGTTTATTCTGCACTACTTCATGATGGTCACATGACTGTACGTCAATGTCACTGGCTGCACATACTCAGTTGCTGTCACTGTGTGCAGTAGAGTCAGTCCCCTGCATAGTTCAGTGCTTGCGTCCTCGCACCACATTGCGGGATTTAGGTACCTGTCCTTCAGGTTCCCTGCTGGTGCCTGACTCTGCATGGCTGTGCCTGCCGCTCCTGCGCACCTCCTGGACAGGTGTACTGGAGCCACTCCTGCTGGTTGACCCCTCAGTCTCCTCCACACCCGTGTCACCAGCATTGCCTAGGTTTGAGGTCAACATCTGCTCCATTGCAGAGGTCACTCTACCCATGCCCCGGGTTAAGTCAGTGCAGCAGTGCTCTATTGCTTCCTGCATTGAGATGGAGCGTCTGCAGAGGAGAGCTGTGTTGGCAGCGAACCTGTTCATGGCCTTGGTCTGTTGGCGCATGTACTGCCGTTCCCTGGCACGCTGGAGATGTTCCCTGTCAAGCTTGTCGGAGAGGACCCCCATGTAGGTAGAAATGTCAGAGATCCCCTGTGCTATCAGGTCCAGGCTAGTAGCCATTTGGGTTATGCCCTTGTCCATGTTGGACATTGTTGCGCTCAAACCGCGCACCTGCCGCTGCATGGCTTGCAGTGATTTGGCCTGCTGGCGTTGCACCTTCACCATCGTGCCCTCCAGCCCACAGAACACGCTCTCCCCATCCTGGCCCTCCCCACCATCATGTGCCCTCCTGCCAAGGACTGTAGTGCGCGCTGAGCCTGCAGACATAGTTGGTCTTGGCCTGTCAGGCACTGGCGCACTCTTCTGGGGGACATCTTCCTCATCCTCTGAATCAGAGGTCTGCAGAATCCTCTGCGGGGGCTCCACCTGGCTACTTTCCCCTCCCGGCATGGGCGTGCTTGTGAGGTCAGTAGACCCAAACAACAGAGGGTACATTGGGATCGGTGTAGTGGGTGGGTCTGGTGATGAGGGGTCCTGGGTAGGGTCGTCTCCACCTTCTCCTGCGCTGTGACGACTTTTCCTTTTTTCTTTCTCCCCTCTTTTAGATGGTGCTGCCCTCTCCTCCCTCGGCGGTGCAGAACTGCATGACGACTCTCCTGTGGAATGAAATTGACATAGTGTCAATGCTGTAGTTTGTCTGTGTGTGTTTCTTAATTAAATGGTCTGCACACCTTTGCACAGTCCACATTGCTTGTTTGGGGATGTGTGTGGCATGCCTTGCTGAGTCATGTGTGGTGTACTTTGCATCTGTGTGTACATGACTACGTCTACCATGATGCATTGCAGCAAGAAAATCTGACCTCTCCTGCTGTGTCATGTGTGTACACAGTGGGGTGCAGGGTTGGGATAGCTGGGGGTGCATGTGGGTACATGCCTCTTACCTTGTTTCCTGGCTGCTTTCGCTGTGCTATCCAGGTCTCCAATCCCATGGATGCATGCAGACTCCATGGTGGATGCAACTTGCTCCTCAATTGGTGTAAGTTTTGGGGCTTTGCCCCTGCCACCTCCAGTCAAACCTGCATCCTTTTTCTGTCCTGCTATCTTCTTCTTGGTCACTATACGCAGGTCATACCACCGCTTTTTGATGTCCTCAATGTCCCGGTGGGTGACTCCTATTGCATTCACTTTGCCCTGAATTGCTAGCCAGATGTTCCTCTTCACAGTCTCTGCAACATGCAGAGACTGCCTCCCAAATATTTGGCTGTAGTGGCTGACAATTTCATCCACAGCCACCTGCAGTTCCTCTGGGCTGAACTTCAGCTTCCTTTTCCTCTCAGCAGCATCCTTCTGTCCTTCCGGTGCCTCCATTCTGTCAGTCTGCTTGCCTGTGGATGCTCTGCTCCTCTCTCCTCTGCAGATTTGTTTGTTCAGTTGGTTTCCACCTGCATGGGTGTGGCCACTCCCAGGTACTGGGGTGGGGTGCCTCTCTCTCATTGGTTGGATTCACAGGGCCTTGGCTGTGGGGTGTGTAGGCTCTCCCTGATTGGTTGACAGGCTCACATGGCGTGTTTCAAACTCCCAAATCGGTAATTACTGATTCGGTAAATTCCGAGTCGGTGAAATCCGATTCGGAATTTTCCGATTCGGTGAATCCCATTCATTCCTATGGGCAATGTGGCCCATAGGATTGCTTGGGTTTCACCGACTCGGATTTTACCGACTCGGTCAATTCCGAATCGGTAATCACCGATTTGGCTTACCGAGTCATACCGAGTCGGTAACTTTTACCGACTTTTTAGCTACATACCATTTACCGATTGGGGAATACCGATTCGGTATGAGTCAGTATTTTCCATTCGGTAAATGGAAATTACCTACATCTGGCCCTTGGTGTTTTGAGCCCTGAGAGGCTCCACGAGGCCCATTTTGTTACGAGCCTAGAGAGGCTCACGGGGCATTGGTTGGGTTGCGAGTCCCGAGAGGGCTCAGGGGGCATTTCTTCAGTGTTAGAGCCGCAACGGCTCCATGGGGGCATTGTTAATTAGGAGCCCCGAGGCTCTAGGGCCCCATTGGTGCTTCAGAGCCCAGCAAGGCTCCAAAAAGGGGACAGTCATTTCTACAGAGCCTGTGAGGCTCCCACATTGTGTTTGCCCCCTCATCTCCAGCTGCCCAGCACTTTGTGGGCAACTGCTACGTTTAGGCCCTGACACTGGGACACAGGGCGTCCTAGCCCCAACAAGGCCAGAGGGCCTAGGGACAGTCACAGGTGGTGACTTATGTGAGTTTGGCGCAATTGTTCTTTTGCTGCACCTCTGAATGTGTTTTTATACGTCATGTGCCTTGTTCTTACACCTCTGAATGTGTTGTTGATGCATCATGTGTTTTCCTTCTCTGATACACCTCTGAATGTTTGTAGGCATCATGTGTTTCTCTTCCCTGCACCTCTGAATGTGTTGTTTATGCATCATGTGCCTTGTTCCTTACACCTCTGAATGTATGTTATGCATCATGTGTTATGTGCTTATACCCCTACAGGTATTGTGATACTTAGGTGGTTGTTCTTACTAGTACAGGTGGTGCTAGTGAGGTCCTACTTCCCTGCGTGACCTGTTCCTAAGGTGGTTAGGATTGCCTAGGTGGTACTTAACCTTTACCAGTAGTTACTGGTTGAGTGCTTTATGTTCTATTTTGTGCTACAGTGATTTATATTCTATGTTCTAAGTGCTAATTCTACCTAGTGCTAAGTTCTAAAAGTGCCTATTCCTGACAGTGGTCCATGTGGCCCTGTCTTGTACATATCCCCTGTAAATTCTGCCCGTGCCTGTTGGCACATTGTAAAGTGTGTGTTTTATCTAATGTGTTTTGGTATAATACAAAGGCTATTTTTATATATAACCTTGTGTGGAGTTTCCTTTGTGGTGGGCCTTGGGTGCTGTTGCTGGGGTGCGTGCGCAAATACTTAACTCACATCGCCTCCAAGTTTAGCCTTGCTGCTCGCGCCACGTTACCTAGAGGGTGAGCAGGGGTTATCTTGGCGTGTAACTCCCTTGTCCTGACTTAGGAGTGGTGGTCTCTGACTGACTTTGGCGCGAGCCCTGGCCAGCCAGGGATCCAATTTCGAACAATTACTTTTTAATTTCTCAGAGAACGGTCCAATCTATCCAAGATTCTTGTATTTTGGAGGCATCCATCTCTGATCATTCTCTGGTCCTCTTGTGTCTACAGACTGGGACACCCAAACCAGGTCGTAAACCCTGGAGAATGAACATCCAACGTCATAAACACCCCTTGGTAAAAAACAATTGCAAGAACATCTTCATGATTATCTCTCATTTAATCAAAATTCTGTGGATTCTCACAGGGTCATATGGGCTGCTGCTAAAGCTGATATTCGTGGTAGACTTCTGCGAGATGCAGCCCAGTTCAACAAACAAAATATTGCTAAACAAAATCAATTGGAACAGGACATTACCAATTTCACACGTTTATATACTAAATGCCCTACTTTACAAAATCGAAACTTACTGGAACAATCACGCATGGCATTACATTCTCTTTTCACCTCTAAGGCGGAATATGCCTTACAAAAAATGAAAGGGAGGCATTATGAACAGGGTGAAAAAGCGGGTAGACTCCTAGCAGCACAATTGAAGGTTGCTATGGCTATCCCTGCTTTACAATCCTCTAAGGGTTCCATGTTAACATGTCCTCAGGATATTGCTAATGAATTTGCCACATACTATAATTCTTTATACACTCCAGACGCCCATATAGATCAGGGTAAAATGTTGTCTCTTTAAATGGATTAGAATTACCATCTCTTTCTGATGAAGATAGATCCATACTGGATGAGGACATTAGTAAAGAAGAGATTTCTCACGCTATCCTTAAACTTCCTTATCACAAAGCACCAGGAGAGGATCATTTTCCAGCAGAATTTTATCGCTAGTCCAGAGATAAAATTATAGACTGTTTGCATGCGGCATTTCAAGAAGCCGAACGTACTTCCACATTAGGTTATATATCTAATACAGCAGTAATAGCAGTTTTACCAAAACCAGGAAAAGGTCCACTTCTTTGTAGCAGTTATCGTCACATTTCACTTCTTAATTGTGACATTAAAATTTTAGCTAGTATTCTTGCTTCTCGCTGCGCAGAGTCATTCCCGTTCTCATTCATAATACTCAGGCGGGATTTGTACCTGGTCGATCTTCCAGAAATCATTTACGCTCCCTAGCTCACACTCTGCATACTGCTAAATCTTTACAGGATGATGCTTTGGCATTATCATTAGACGCCGAAAAGGCATTTGATAGAGTGGAGTGGGATTATTTATTTATTTATTTATTTTATCGTGCCATTCTTCGGTCCAATATTGTCTCGACCGATTGTTCTTTTTAATTTCGTGGGATAAGCTTAATTGGACAGGGAAAAGCTTTCGTCGTTTCAGAACGCCTGAGGAGATTTTATGAAAGTCCCAACATTAAATCGACAGGTGGGATTCAGGATACCTCTCCCTTCATGAAATTTGAGAGTTTTCCTGTACAGCTGAAGATTTGTAAATAGCATTATATGAAATGCATTTATAACACCCTACAGACATCGATACTGGGACTTTTATTCGAAGAATTAGATTTATATAGTGGACCCCGAAGACCCCATAAGGGAGTTGTTTTAATTTGGAAACAAAACAATTTAACATTTCAGTCGTGAGAAAGGTGGAGGGTACCAAGCCATAACACCGAAACGCGTCGACGCAAATAGATAAAAATGTAATTCGAGGAACTATTAGGGTGTCATTGTTGATATGAGCCTGACACAATGTATAGATTCCAATCGGATTAATTATTTAGGATGTTTCTGAATTGATGCACTTCATATTTTTGTCTCTCTTGTTTTAAATGTTTTTATTTTTTGTATTGATCTTTCAGTATATGATGTATGTCTAGGTAATAATTTTAATCACTTTGTGTTTTTATTGCTGATTTGACTGATTAATAAACTGTATTTGTATTTTCAAAGATTCTTTTTGATAAAAATTTTGATATGTATACTTATGTGAATTTCTGACATTTGATGCTGGTGTGTATGAAGTACGGATGAGATTAGGGCATCCAGGAGTAGTATTTGTCCAAGGGGTCTTCTTTCTTTTTATAATTTTAGAAATATTTGGTTTGGGAGAACAATTTATGAGAAAGATTAAATTGTTATATGAACAACCCACTGCACTGGTCAATTGTGGAGGATTTACTTCTGATACTTTTACTATATAGCGAGGCACCCGCCAGGGATGAACCCTCTCCCCGCTTTTATTTTTATTAGCCATTGACCCTTTAGCGGCCGCTATTCGGTAATCTTTCAATGTGGTTGGTATTTCCTTACCGGTGGGTGAAGCTAAACTTTATCTATATGCGGATGATATACTGCTCACTATTATTGATTTAAACAGATCTTTACCATCATTACTTAAAATTATAGAGGAATTTTCTTCTTTTTCTGGGTATACAATAAATTGGGATAAGAGTGAAGCACTTCCCATCGCAGATGGCACCTCAAGGGATGTGATACAGGGATATCCATTTCATTGGCAACCTTCTCGGTTAAAATATTTAGGTATCTTGGTAAATAAGGGATTGGACGCCATGGTGTCAGATAATTTAGGGCCTTTAATCATTCATATGCAATGAGATTTTGATAAATGGAAAGCGCTGGGTCTGTCTTTATGGGGTAGAGTTCAAACGGTGAAGATGGTTATGTTACCGCGCTTTCTTTATATTCTTGGTATGCTTCCTCTTCATGTTCCCTTATCCACATTGCGCCTTATAGATTCCAAAATTAAATCTTTCATATGGGGTTCTATTAAACCTCGTCTGGCTATACATAAATTAAATGCTTATCATTCTTATGGTGGTCTCAGTCTTCCCTCCATTGAACATTATAACATTGCCTTGCATTTATCTCAGCTCTCATACATGCTCCAAGATAATTTAAATACACCACATTGGGTCTATGTTGAGCGTCATCTTCTCTCTGCAACAAATGGTCTTGCAGTTTTATTTGGATCTGGTTCAAGCTGCATAGATCCAAGCAACCCCCTATTGTCTGCAATGCGTAAGATATGGCAAAGAGAGCAACGTATCTTGGGCATTAATTCTCGATTACATGTAAAGGCTCCTATATGGAACAACTCCCGAATACGCATTAAAGGTAGAAGCTTTCTACGGTCTCAATGGAAATCGGCAGGCATTCTCACACTAGACCAAATTCTCCATGACGGGGATCTTAAACCTCTATCACAGTTAATTGATGAATTCAACTTACCTCCTCTG
This sequence comes from Lissotriton vulgaris, assembly GCF_964263255.1. Classification (NCBI taxonomy): domain Eukaryota; kingdom Metazoa; phylum Chordata; class Amphibia; order Caudata; family Salamandridae; genus Lissotriton; species Lissotriton vulgaris. Next base: position 322,799 of record NW_028242452.1, read on the forward strand.
CAGCGTGCCAAATACGATCAACTTAGAAAATCTCTTCTCAAAGCTCTTGGTTCCACACCTTGGTCATTATCTATATCACCAATAGTGTTTTATTTACAAATTTGAGGTAAACAGAAAGGTGTCATTTCAGGTCTCTACAAAACAATTACATCTCAACTATTTTCACATCCATTATCCTGCAATCTCCGACATAAATGGAAAACAAGTTTACAGACTTCTTTTTCAGATATGGAATGGATGAATATACTAGATGGTTTGGATAAGGGAGCTCGAGAAGCTCGTTTAAAGTTTTACTTATTTAAAATTCTACATTTCTTGTTTTTGTTTAATGATTCTGAAATGCTAATAAATAAATTCAACACTAATTCCCCTTCTCCTCAGTTTCATCCATGTTTCTCTTCCCGCAATCATGTTGCTTCAACCCTTCCTGGCCCAGCACTCCCTGTGTACACACACTGCATCATCTTACTCCCGTCGCTGCTGGAGAGGCCATACATTTCAGGATAACCCCTAGGGAGCCCCTGATTCTGTTCTGCAGATTTGAGAAGGGCAAAGGGAGTTTGCTTCTGAGATAATACGTTATTAAGGAGAGTGCGGTGGTCTTGTGCACTGCCTGCATCCCTGCCCCCTCTGTTAGTCACTTCAGCTGCTCCCTCGTCTGCCTTCAAAAGAGAAGCAACAGGGTGTAGGGATGGATCTTATTATAAATTAACGTACAGCTTAGCGGGTTCAAGCCCCTCCTGCAGAGTTTTATGTACAGCGTGATAGCTTCATCGTTATGCTTGACTCCAGCCTGTTATCCTTCCAAAATAAAAAAACAAGCATTTGCAATGCAATAGGTCTCGCATTTGCAAAACTTTCAGCTACTGGCATTGTAAATGACAACGCTTTTATCTATGTGTTGATTTTAAAAACAGATAAATAAAAGGCATTGTCATTTACAATGCCAATGGAAAGGGGCGACCACTCGGTCCCCCCGCACGTATGGCAGAGTACCACGATCCCCCCGGGAAGCCATCTTGGGCGGGAAGCGTGTCTCGGCTGGTATGCCCGAAGCGGCGTAGCCGGGGCGCGCTTTTTCCCGCCCTAGAGTGGGCTGGCCTAGACACTGACGCGGCTGGCCACGCCCTCGGGGCAGGCAGGGGCGGGTTTACGCCCGCCCTGAAGACGGATAAAAGGGGACGCAAGACCAGAAGACATCCTCTTGTTCCTGTGCTCTGAAGCTGCACCTCCTCGCTGCACGTGAGCTCGAGACGGAACGAAGAGCCAATTTTGAGCGTTGTAATCTTTCTTTTGTCTTGCAGATACTCTGTCGGAGAAATGCCCAAGAAAGGCGGAAAGAGAATGACGACTGAACAGATGCTTCGGGTCCTCATGAAGGAGATGACCGAGCTGAAGAAGCGGGTGGCGGAGAGAGAGGGGGAAGGGGGGCCGGAACGTCCTTCGGCTGGAGCAGCCCCAGGAGGGAGAGCCAAGAGGCCAAGGAGGGGACCAGCTGGGGGAGACGTCCCGGTTCCCCGTACCCCGCTCGAAGCGCCAACCCCAGTACCCGTGGAGGGGAATCCGATTCCCGTGGTGGTCACCCCGGTGTCCAATGAAGATATGCCGCCCGAGCTGGCAGCACAACTTGCAGCGGGGTTGGGCGAAAGTAGTGAGGGCGCCACGGCTGTCGACGCGCAGGCGCTGATAAAGCAATTGCGCGAGAAACGGGATGCAGCCAAGGTGTCCGCGCCGGTTGCAGTAGTTGACAAGCCACAAGGGACGATTACGACCGCAGAGGCAGCGTCCGGTGCAGGTAAGCGGCCATTGCCGATTGCGAGGGATGAGTCAGCACCCTCTCGTAGAGAAAGGTTGGGTCAACATGTGCCTTTGGCAATTAAAGAGAAGATTTGGGCGGGGGAATATGTGAACATCTTCTCGTTGCTTGTTGATCATTATGAGGTGGAGCATGTTAAGGGCCAGAAAGACCTCATGCATCCGAGTGTTTGGCGCGCAAAAATGGCCGCCTTTAAAGTGAATGAGAATATTGGCAATTGGGGCAAAGCATGGGGGATTTTTACGTCGATCTTAGGGGAACGTAGGCCCGAGTTGCTTTCCGAGTTGCCGACCTATCAGTCGCGAATCATGGGGTACTCGACGTCACACCAGGGTAACCATTGGTTCTGCTACGATAATCTTTTTAGAAAGGCTAAAGAGCATAATAAAAGCTTAACCTGGGATTGTTACGATTCTTTGACATGGGATAAAATTAAGGAGACAGGTATGTTGAAAATGCCATTGGTAGGGGGTAGTGTTGGCGAATCCTCCCGCCAATATGCGGGGACGCCCTTTCGATCAGGTACGGGTACCGACGATTACTCGAGACCTGCCAGCAATTCAGGGAAAAGGGGGTTCTGCTGGAATTTCAACAGAGGTAAATGTACTAGGCCCCAGGGATCGTGTAAATTTAAACACGAATGTAGTGGGTGCGGGTCGTCCCATCCTGAGTCCACGTGCAGAGCCAAAACGGGTGATAACGGGGGTAGAGGAGGCGCCAAACAGGTCTAACATAGTCCGAGGGGCGCCTTTACCTACCCCGATTGATACCTTGGCGATGATTCCCTGGCTCAGTGAATACCCGGATCGTACTTCTGCTGGGGTGCTGCGGAACGGGTTTTCGTATGGTTTCCGCATCCCAGTAGGGGACTTTCAGGGTGTGGAGAAGTGTAAAAATCAACTTTCGGTCCTGCAGCATACGACCGTAGTACAGGATAAGATCCGGAAAGAGGTTACTCGAGGTCGGGTTGCCGGCCCGTTTAGTGTACCCCCGGTGCAGAGTTTTGTTTGTTCTCCTTTAGGGGTGGTCCCCAAGAAGGACCCGGGTGAGTTCCGACTGATTCATAATTTATCAGCTCCACGTGGTCTTTCTGTAAACGATGCAATAGACCCAGAAGTGTGTTCGGTGCGGTACGCATCCTTCGATGAGGCCGTAGCCATTTTGAATCGCCTGGGGCCCGGGGCGCTGATGGCGAAGTCGGATATCGAGTCAGCGTTCCGATTGCTCCCGGTACACCCAGACGACCAGCGTCTCCTAGGTTTCATGTTTCAGGGTCATTATTACATGGATAGGTGTATGCCGATGGGGTGCTCTATATCTTGTGCCTATTTCGAGAAATTCAGTAGTTTTCTACAATGGGTCTTCACAAAGAGGACGGGTTTCCAACATGTAATGCATTACCTTGATGACTTTCTGTTCCTTGGGGCAGCCGGGGATCTCGAATGTGGCCAGGCCTTGACCGAATTTTGTGTGTTAATGAAGCAGTTTGGTGTGCCATTGGCACCAGGTAAGACGGTGGGTCCTGCGACTTGCCTCGAGTTTCTGGGGATCGAGTTAGACTCCAGTGAGGGTTGTTTTCGTTTACCAGCTGACAAAGTGGGGAAGTTCAGGGCAGCCCTGCAAATGTGTATAAATGGATCTAAAGTTACGCTGCATCAATTACAGCAGTTGGTGGGACAGTTGAATTTTGCCCTGAGGGTTATACCGATGGCCCGCCCCTTTTCCCGTTCAATTGCCCAAGCTATGGTCGGCCTAAAGGAGGGTCATCATCGCACGAGACTATCGGCTGAGGTCCGCCAGGACATGCGCATTTGGTTAGCATTTCTGGCGGATTTTAATGGTCGAGTCGTCTGGAACAAACCGGCCGTGTCCTCTGAAGAGCTGGGGCTATGGACAGATTCGGCAGGTAGCATAGGTTTTGGTGCCATCTTCGGCACAAAATGGTCGGCACAAAGATGGCCGGCATGGTGGCATGACAATGGACTGACAAGTAATATTGCTTTCCTGGAACTTTTCCCCATTTTGGTGGCCCTGAGAACCTGGCCCGAAGGGTTCAAAGATCACTCTGTGGTATTTTGGTCTGACAATATGACCGTGGTCGAGTGCATCAATAGCCAGGCAGCACGATGTAAACTGATTTTAAGACTGCTCAAAGAAATTGTTTTGCTGTGTATGCAACTGAATGTGCTATTCAGAGCAAAACATGTCCCGGGGGTAATGAATCAGGCGGCTGATGCACTGTCTCGTTTTCATATGCAGGCTTTCTCGGGTTTCCTTCCCACAGCGGACCCGGAGCCGGCACCCTTTCCCGAAGCTCTCTGGTCTCTCGGTGCCCCGAACTTCGTCACCTCGTGGGAGAGAGCCTAGCACCAAGGACAAGGAAGGCATATGAAGGGGCGTTTCGGTCCTATTTAGCCTTTTTGGGGACTGATAGAGAGGGGCTTTGGGGCCACGAGGAATGGGTAGTGAATTTTCTGATGTCCTTACGTAGGGCTGGGAAATCGGTGGCTACGGCCCAGAGGCATCGTGCTGCCATTTCCTTTGTTGCCAGGGCTCATGGTATCCAGGACCCGACGGCGTCTTTCGTTGTACAGAAAGCGCTGCGTGGGTGGCAACGCCTTGAGGGTCGCAGAGTAGATGAGAGGCGCCCGATAGGTTTGGATAGGTTGGCCCAGTTGTTGGCCACACTCCCTGCCACATGTTCATCTCAGTTTGAGACGGTGTTGTTCCGAGCCGCTTTTACGCTGGCATTTCATGGAGCGATGCGGGTAAGCGAACTGGTGGCAAGGAACAAACGGGATGTGACAGGGGGTTTGTGCCAGGAACACGTTCAGATCAGAGGAGAGACAATGACTGTCTCCTTTGTCAGGTCCAAGACCGATCAAGATGGGATGGGTGACTGCATAATCATACGCAGGATTCCCGGGTCCTCCATGTGTCCGGTAAAGTGTTTAGAAGACTACCTAGCACGAAGGGTGGCATCATGGGGGGGGACCTTGTTGAGACACGCGGACGCCACCCCACTGACGAAATTTCAGTTTCAGCGGGTGCTTGCGATGTCAATTGCCGCTGCGGGCTTGAACCCGGGCGAGTTTGGGACCCATTCCTTTCGGATAGGGGCTGCTACGGAAGCTACAGCTAGGGGTCTTAATGTTGAACAAGTGAAACGAGTGGGGCGTTGGTCCTCCAAGTGTTATAAGAGGTATGTGCGGTTGCACATGTTGTGAAGCTGTAATGATGTACTCACGCTTCTTGTCTTTGTTTGGTTTTCAGTTGCGCAAGCCTACGAGGCGGGGCGGACTATGCAGTCGACCCAACACCGGGCCAGCGGTCAGACATCACCGGCTGTGAAGAAGGAGGTGTGGGTCGTGGGCCACTCATACGTGAGGCGTGCCGCGGACGTATTCAAAGCAGGTGACATGATTCACGTAGCTGGGGAATACGGGTACAGTGTGTCCTTCTACGGAAGAGGCGGTCTCTGTATTGACCAGTTTCAAGCATTTTTCGAGGGTTTGTTAGGGCGGACGAGGTCACCGCCGTCTATAGTCATAGTGCATCTAGGGGGCAATGATTTGGTCACCACCGGTAGACGACTTCTCCTGGAGGCAATGCTTTCCACTGTAAGTTGGTTGGCGAGGAGAGTTCCGGGGTGCACAATTGCGTGGTCCCATATGATCCCACGAAAGGTGTGGCGAGGGGCTATTTCTGTTCCTGCTTTGAATCACTCTGTGAGAAAGCTTAATAACAAAGTGAGTAGGTTGTTCCGTTCCAGGACATTGCATTCTATTTCGCATGGCTGTATTAATGATGACAGTATGTATTTGGGGGATGGTGTGCATTTGTCTCGGGTGGGGAATGAGTTACTCATAGGAGACTTCTTAGCATGGTTAAAAACGTTAAAACATGACCTTTAGGTAGGAGCTTTGTGGGGGGTCCGGATAGCCGGTCAACTATCCGGCCTGTGGCGGTAAGGTCATGATCGGTGAGCACTAATTGGAAGATCCCTATGAGTGGGCGTCACCCAACACGGATGGGAGCGCTCGGGAGAGGTGGCCATTGGCCCCTCAACGGGGAGGCGGTCCCTTCTAAGGATGGGTCGCCGAAAGAAAGGAAAGGCGGTCAAGGCCCCTTCCTGTGTAGGAGGGGTTACAGCCCCCTCCTGGGGAATTTCCCGGGGCCAGTGACGTCTGCGACGGCAGATGTGGTAAGTTGTGCGGGGTTTGGGGGGGGGTCTACGCTACCTTCTAGATACCTCACACGAGTCCTCGAACGACCTTTAAGTGGCGTCGAGTTTTATTGGTGCCCCCGTCAAGTCAAAGGGAAATTGGTAGTTGCACTTGAGGTACGCCTCCGTGCTGTCGCCCCTCACAAGTGGGGGGGGTATTTCTGGTTAGGGATCTTGACACCGGTTACGACCTTGCCGTTGGCCCTTAAACGTTAGGATGTACAATTTCATAATTTCAAGTAAATGTTTGTAGGATGTTAGTTCGGCTAGGAGAACCTCTGTATTAGAGAATCTGTTAAGGTTAGCCAAACATCGCAATGTGGTAATGAAATTGTACATAATATGAAAATGTTGATTTAATGTTTTAATTTTGTTTTAATAAATACGGCCGGGAGGGTCACTCCCTCCCTCTTCCAAAAACTTCAAGAACTGTTTCCTGTTTCCCTCCTTTGGGGATTGTGTTGAGAGGGGGTGGCGGGTATCTCAGCCATATGGAAAGGGGCGACCACTCGGTCCCCCCGCACGTATGGCAGAGTACCACGATCCCCCCAGGAAGCCATCTTGGGCGGGAAGCGTGTCTCGGCTGGTATGCCCGAAGCGGCGTAGCCGGGGCGCGCTTTTTCCCGCCCTAGAGTGGGCTGGCCTAGACACTGACGCGGCTGGCCACGCCCTCGGGGCAGGCAGGGGCGGGTTTACGCCCGCCCTGAAGACGGATAAAAGGGGACGCAAGACCAGAAGACATCCTCTTGTTCCTGTGCTCTGAAGCTGCACCTCCTCGCTGCACGTGAGCTCGAGACGGAACGAAGAGCCAATTTTGACCCACCCACCAGCCCCTGAAGACAGCCAGTTGTTTTGAATAAAAGTTGATGGATAACTCTAATTTCGTTTACAGGTTGTGGTATTATCGTGTTGATTTTGAGTGTGTAATAAAGAATGGTCTATGTCATTTATGTTTTATGATTAAAGAAATTAGGCTTTAGTGTTCATTTATAAGCATGCTTTTAATACGGTCGTAGTAGCCAATGTATTTTTGGTTTAATAGGTTAGTTAGCATTGTCGTATTTATTTTGGTCGGGCGGTAAGGTCATGATCGGTGAGCACTAATTGGAAGATCCCTATGAGTGGGCGTCACCCAACACGGATGGGAGCGCTCGGGAGAGGTGGCCATTGGCCCCTCAACGGGGAGGCGGTCCCTTCTAAGGATGGGTCGCCGAAAGAAAGGAAAGGCGGTCAAGGCCCCTTCCTGTGTAGGAGGGGTTACAGCCCCCTCCTGGGGAATTTCCCGGGGCCAGTGACGTCTGCGACGGCAGATGTGGTAAGTTGTGCGGGGTTTGGGGGGGGGGGTCTACGCTACCTTCTAGATACCTCACACGAGTCCTCGAACGACCTTTAAGTGGCGTCGAGTTTTATTGGTGCCCCCGTCAAGTCAAAGGGAAATTGGTAGTTGCACTTGAGGTACGCCTCCGTGCTGTCGCCCCTCACAAGTGGGGGGGGTATTTCTGGTTAGGGATCTTGACACCGGTTACGACCTTGCCGTTGGCCCTTAAACGTTAGGATGTACAATTTCATAATTTCAAGTAAATGTTTGTAGGATGTTAGTTCGGCTAGGAGAACCTCTGTATTAGAGAATCTGTTAAGGTTAGCCAAACATCGCAATGTGGTAATGAAATTGTACATAATATGAAAATGTTGATTTAATGTTTTAATTTTGTTTTAATAAATACGGCCGGGAGGGTCACTCCCTCCCTCTTCCAAAAACTTCAAGAACTGTTTCCTGTTTCCCTCCTTTGGGGATTGTGTTGAGAGGGGGTGGCGGGTATCTCAGCCATATAGCTTAAAATTTCACAAATGCAAGACCTATTGCATTGCAAATGCTTGTTTTCCTTGGAGTCACGCCTCTTGTGTCAGTCAGCCACTCAGATCACTTCATTTCGGCCATCATGGCCATAAAAGTACAAACAAGTTATAGCAACAATAAATAGATAAAAACATTCATGAAAACATGGTTACAGACCAGAGCTACATGAAATAAAAATCTAAGTTCAATCTTAATCACAGATTTGAAAAAAGGTGTGCACATAGATACGACAACAGGATTTCCCCAGGATAAATAGTCCAAGTGATATCAGGCAAATACAGGGGTACCTTCCTTTTAAGGCCCCACATAGCAGCCAAGGATTTGGCAACAGATATGCCAACAATCGGGCGGCTATCCACCCTGAAAATGTCAAGGGCGACAGAATAATTACATACGTCTAGCAGCCTACATATAGTATCTAGCCAGGAGCGGCGGGGGAAGCCTAAGCTGGACACTAGGTGCCAGCGGGGAGCAACGCTCTGCCCGCGGAATGTGCAGAGATTTGCCGGAGAAGGCAAATCTAAGCACACTCCTCAGCGGAGCAGAGTTGACCAGCCCCCACCTCCACCCCATCTTTTAAGAATTAATTAAAAATACATTAAAGGTGAAAGAAAAAAAACTTACCTTGACTGCGGCATCCCCGGGTGTCCTTTCGAAAAATGCGCATGCGGGTGTACGCCCGCATGCGCAGATCACCCTGAGACGGCGAGGAAGAGGACGGCAGCCCGGGGACGCCGTAGTCAAGGTAAGTCTTTTATCTTCTATCTTTAATATATTTTTAATTAATTCTTATCCGAGGGGTGGAGGCGGGTGGCGGAGCGGAGCGGAGTTCCACAGAGTTTGTTCCCAACTCCGTGGACTTCTGCGTAGTCCCGCTTGGCCAGCTCCGCCCAGGGTTACTGGACACACAAAGAAAACATGTGGAATGCTCTTGACTGGAGAGATGCAGGTGGGGCATGGAGAAGCTCCCCCACCTGCCCAATTGGAAGAGAACCCTCTCAGTAGGAGGGTACCCACTCGGAACTGGAAGTAAAGCTTCCTGTCCAGCACAACAGACACCTGATCCCAGAACGTCTCAAACCCACAAGTGGGCTTGAAATCGATATAATCATTAGTAAGCTTAGAGGAGGCAGCCTTTTTGGATTCATTGGCCATTAGTTTTGCCCAGTAACGTTTTTTCATAAAATCTTTGCACGGGAAATTAGTGGAATCTGGCTGATCCCACAACTCATTAAAGAAATGGGGTAACCCAAAAGGTACTGGACCTGGGTATTACATTGATATTAAACAACAATGGTCCGAGACCACTATATTTACAAACAAATTGAACAATCAAGATTCTCAAATTAGGAGCAGGTACCTATTGATCAGCTCCACTCCATAAATGAAAAACACATGAATAAGGCAATAGCATCCATTTCCAAACACAGGTACAATATTTTAATCTATTGTATCAATTTCAACCAAGAATATGAAATTCAAAGCTTCAATTTGCAAATCAACACAGAAGTATGTACATTGCCCCGTATAAAACGTGCAGCATAGCAAAGGGTGTCAAGAAATGTGAAAGTGATTAAAGAAGAAGGAAAATGAAAATCAAAAAAGGTGAAATAGAATTCCAATAATTTTAAATGTTAACGAACAGTATCGGGCCTGTAAATGCCGGATCTGCACAACCTAGCCACTAAAATTAATTAATCCACACTCTCTCTATTATTAACTTCAAACAGAATTATATGTCATTAATATCTGCACATAATCGTGGGGAGAGATATTAGTAGTGGTCCAGGTTTCAATATATTGTCGACGTTTCGACTCGTCTTGCGGCCATACGGTTAATTAAGCCTGGGCCATGCGAGTCTTCTTCAGGACATACTGTAACGGGGCAAAGCAGGGATCTATATGATGACCCTGTAAGGAAGATAAATGACCATCAATTGGAGCTATTGCCGAGTATATAAATCAAAGATATATGCCCAATAGTTAACTTGCTTACCCTTCTCGGGAACAACGTGGTTATAATTCCCACATCAATTGCATCGATCAATTCAATCCAACTGAGTTGATTTTAAAACTCCTGACCATAGCCATGACACAGAATTTTTTCGTATTTCAGGAAAGATTCTATGTACAAACAAAGGGCGTGGCAATGGGGGCAAGCTTTGCGCCCAATCTAGCCATAATATTCATGAGTGAATATGAACATATGTTTGTGTTGAATGAAAACAATCACAGCGATCACAATGCTCTCACACTGATCACATGCACTCACACCATTCACCCGCTCACCCTACACTCACAGCGATCACTCTGCACTCACAATGCACTTGCGCTGTTCACTCTGTGCCTCATCCAACAGCCAGACGAGTACACTACTCACCCTGCACTCATCTGAAACTTCACTCACCTGTCCCCCTCACTGCTCAATCTGCAATCTCACTTAAACAAGTCCATCACAAACCATGCATTCATTCGTCCAACTCTGCATTTACATCCGCACCCAAAATCATATGGTCACCTCACTCACCCTGCAGTCACTCCTTTTACCCTACTCTCACACTGTCGCATTGCTCACCGTGCACTCACATGGGCACTCCTACCACCCACACAGCTCAAAGGGTTAATGTGCCTGCTACAAAGAACGGGTGCCATGTGGATCACCGAACTGAGTGAGAGTAAACTATGAGTAGAGCTATTGAAAAATGAAATGTTTGTCTGAAAGGGGCTATAAAAAGATAAGGTCCATTGCTGGTGAGTAGTAGTGAGGGAATTCATGGAGGAGAAAATGGGGGAGGGGCGCCAAAAAAGGCTGTTACACCGTGTGCAGCCAGTGCTAGGGCCAGCCCTGGCTGGGAGTGTTAGCCCCCCGAAGTTCGGGTCTAGTTGCACCCCTGGTGTGCTGGCAGGGTCAAAGAGGTTGCTAAAAATAAAATAAAAAGCCTACGTGTTTTATGTTTTCACAGTCTTGCAGGTGTGTATAAAATAATTTTTTTGCAACTTAATTGGATAATAAATGCAAGTTAAACTAACCGGTGATAAGTGCACTCTTTTAGGTTATAAAACCTAAGTTAGTGACTACCATCACTGCAGATGTCTGTGTGTGTTAAAGCTAAGCAACACATAATTGAACCCTAGTTGGTGCAGAGGAATAGTGACCTTTGTATTTATAGTCAGGGCCACTGGAAATATGCAATTGTGCGGTTTTGGCATTTTGCGCATAGTTATGGATTTCCCGCATTTGCCACAAAATCCATTGTCTGCTACATAATTTGCAGATTTAAAACTTGTTTGTAGCTCAAATGGTTCAAAAGTTACTAAAAATGCAGCAACACATTACCTCACAGTGGAAGGTGCTTTCTAAAGGTTGACTGGCCTCCTTTCTTTTGCTTATTGCTATATGTGGGTATTAATGTGATATTACCTTATGAGGGGCAAAAACACCCAGGGCAGTGTTAACAAGTGTACAAATTTCAAAATAATGCAGTAATGCTATGACGAAATGTGCAGCATTATGCAGCATAATTCGCCTTTACTTGCTGCAGAATTTAGTCAACCCTGCTGCATAATTTGGCCTTCTCCTGCGGAATAATTCCAGTGGCCCTGTTTATAGTGCTATGAGGTCCCAGCCTGTGGCAGAAAGCACTGTGAATATGTAAGTCAATATTTTAAAACAATATTTACATACTCAGCTAGGTTGCTGAATCTGTATCCAATGCAGACATTTTTGTAACTGTCTCCCCTATTCCAGATCTCGGCTGATAACACCCTTACATTAAATCTCAAAAAGAATACATCCTTGCCACCATGAAGCCTTAAGCAGAGCCACTGGAATTATTCAGCAGAAGAGGACCACATTATGCGGCATGTTTGACTAAATTATGCAGCAAGAAAAGGTAAATTATGCGGCACAATGTGCCACATTTTGTGGTTAGCAATACTTCATTATTTTGTCATTTTAACTTGAGGTAACGCTGTCAGGGGAAATATTTCACCTCATTATTACCAGTTTAACACCCAAATACAGCAGTAAGCAACCACAAGATTACCAGTGAATCTTTGCAAAGGGCCTTCCAATGCTTAGGAACACTTTGTCACGCTTTAAGTAACTTTTGTTCCGTTTGAGCTAGAATCATGTTTCTTCAGTTCAAATCTGCAGATTAGGGAGCAAATGCATAAAACCAGTGGTTCCCAAACTCTTGACTCCTGAGGACCCCTATTGAGTCACCACTGGAAGCCGGGGACCCCCGAGCAATTTGTAGGATTTAAATTACAAACGTTAAAACAGTAATTCGAAAAAATGTAACACAAAACAAATACTCAAATTACTAAGGATGTAAGGGTCATATTTACAAGCCCCCATCACTATGGGAACATCACTTTTTGCGACGTTCCTGTGGCGATAGGGGCTTCACCTTATTTACAAGGCAGTGTTAAGCCACTCAAAGTGGCTTAACGGTGCCTTGTAAATAAGACCCACTTTCATCCAATGCTTAGCGTGAAAGGGGTGGGCAGTGGGTGTTGCGGTGGGCGTTTCCCCTGCAACACCCATTGATTTTAACGCTGCCCCCTATTTACAAGAGCAGCGTAAATAGAAGGCAGCGCCAAAATTAGGACCAGGGAAAATCTGGCCTTAACTTGGCAAAACAAGGAGAAATACTTTATTTCTCCTCGTTTTAGTAAAACACCTTGGATTGTTTATGTTCAGGAAGATGACCCTTCCTGCACATCAACAATCTTTAAAAAAAAAAAGACTTTTTGTAACTTTTGCCGCTCGCTACTGAGAAGCTATCTGCGCTGTCTGTTTCCTGTCTCGCTACTGGAGTAGCTAAATCCTTGCCATTGACATTGCTGGTCTTAAGGAAGTGCTGCGTGTGACGAGTGGCCGCCGAGGAGGGAGAGGCGCCGGCCCCGGGACTGCGAGGACCAGCAGCCAACACCTGTAGCTGGTTCCTCTTCCCGAGTGAGCCGCGCCCCCACCCAGTGCCACGCCCCCAGCCAAGATCGTATAACTTCTCGCGGCCCCCGCTTTGCGGGAGCCGCTCGCTACTGAGAAGCTATCTGCGCTGTCTGTTTCCTGTCTTGCTACTGGAGTAGCTAAATCCTTGCCATTGACATTGCTGGTCTTAAGGAAGTGCTGCGTGTGACGAGTGGCCGCCGAGGAGGGAGAGGCGCCGGCCCCGGGACTGCGAGGACCAGCAGCCAACACCTGTAGCTGGTTCCTCTTCCCGAGTGAGCCGCGCCCCCTCCCAGTACCACGCCCCCAGCCAAGATCGTATAACTTCTCGCGGCCCCCGCTTCGGGGAGCCGCTCGCTACTGAGAAGCTATCTGCGCTGTCTGTTTCCTGTCTCGCTACTGGAGTAGCTAAATCCTTGCCATTGACATTGCTGGTCTTAAGGAAGTGCTGCGTGTGACGAGTGGCCGCCGAGGAGGGAGAGGCGCCGGCCCCGGGACTGCGAGGACCAGCAGCCAACACCTGTAGCTGGTTCCTCTTCCCGAGTGAGCCGCGCCCCCTCCCAGTGCCACGCCCCCAGCCAAGATCGTATAACTTCTCGCGGCCCCCGCTTCGCGGGAGCCACTCGCTACTGAGAAGCTATCTGCGCTGTCTGTTTCCTGTCTCGCTACTGGAGCAGCTAAATCCTTGCCATTGACATTGCTGGTCTTAAGGAAGTGCTGCGTGTGACGAGTGGCCGCCGAGGAGGGAGAGGCGCCTGCCCCGGGACTGCGAGGACCAGCAGCCAACACCTGTAGCTGGTTATTCTTCCCGAGTGAGCCGCGCCCCCTCCCAGTGCCACACCCCTACACCCCTAATCACTATTTCAACAAACCCTGTGACGCGCACCGCGGGACGTGCGCGGGTCGGAGCACGGGGCGAAACCCGGGCAAAGGGCGGGCCGTCTGTGGTCGTCCGGGGTCGACCGAGGACGTGATGGGCCACCCCATTTTCATCTTCCCTGTCTACTCTATGCATCATAAGTAACAGGAATCATCCGCAAACATCCAAGGTGAGACTCGCATATTAACATCTAATTCATCTAGGAGTTGATCAAGGTTAAGGAACCGGGATCATTACATTATCCACTCTCAGTTACGTATATAACATTCTTTTTTACAATAGGCCCTAAACCTGATACCTAAATCAAACTTATAAGCCTTTGTGGAAAAATTAGTAACCGTATAAACCTTATGCAGACCCGTAGGTCTCCTTCATGGCATTAAAAAAGTTACGATCACGCACAATATACATGAGGCGCATGGGTACTGAGGAAGCTGTTAGAAAATCATCTGATAAGGCACAGAAACCAGGACAATTATCCTGTACACCAGCTATAAATAAATATTTCTCCACTCTACCTGCGAAAAAACACTCGTCTATCAATACCTCTGAAGTAGAAAATATGTTCGATCTCATGGAAACTAAGTCCGAACATCGCTATTCTCCTCCCACCAAAGCAATCACAATCAAAGTCTCACAACCCCCGAGAGTAACCAAATAAAGATCTCTCTAGTTGAGGATCATCAAAAATCGGTGCATGAAATGTCTCAAATTAAATCCTTAACCCCTATAAAACTTCTGGAGAACCAATTCTGTTTAGAGAACCCTGCAAGTAACATCATGAAAATAGAAAACGAAAAATCGGAAATACCACTAAGCCAGAAACAGCCACGTACCAGTTCTCCTGAAAAATCACCCCATCATTATTCTAATCACGCGACCTTTACTGATCCTTTCTTCCCAAACTCAACCTCTGCAAACTCTGTTTCTCCCCTGTCAAAAGCTCTCTTCTACCTGCAGGAAATTCTGGAATCAGTCCTTACCCATCTTGGTCAAATTCTAGCGAATTCAGATGACACTCTTGACGTACAAATAGGTATTCTTAAATTCCTAGTGGAAGAAAAAAGGAAAAAAGACCTAACTAATGTACTGTCAAAAAAACATGAAACAGATAATATGCCACATTTGGAAGACGACCCAAAAAACGGAATTTCTTCTCCAAAAAAACGAGAAACAAGCTCGCAAACTTCTGAAGTAACAATAATAGAGTCAAAAACCAATGAAGTAAGAAAAAAGAAAAAAATCCCCTATCACCTACTCCCTTAAGAGACTATTCAGAGAAGAACTCAAAAATACTTCTAAAAATACAATTAAACAGTACCCCATTTTTTCAAAAAATGTGAATCAAACAGACTTAGACTCAATAGTTCGTGATAATAAAGTGGAGATAACTAGAGTTCCCACTGAACAGGAACCAAACCAAACGGGGAAGACTCTAAGAACTAAAGATCATGAAGAAGCCACGGGTAAGAAAAAGAGAAGAAAGCCATTAAGAAGAATTCAAAAGAAAAACAGGCGTAAGCTTAAATTCCAAAAATCTACCTTCTCAAACAACCCCGTGGAATCTTCAGTCTTACAAACAACACCGATGGTGAAAACTCTGAATCCAAAAGCAGAAGAATATTGTCCGGCCCCAATATCAAAAACATCAGGGCCGAAGTTTAATGTCACAAAAGAATTACATGATATTAAATCCCAGCCGTGTGGAGGAACTCCATCAAAGCACGTACTAATAGAAGAACTTTTTCCTACAGACAATATGCCATTCAATCGAGGCAGAATAATTAATCTCCTACATCAAATACCATCTCTACAATCACTTACAAGTAAAGAAATTGACCTGGTGCTCTTTCCAAACAAAGACAATGACAAACTAGTACAAGTTACTTTTCCGTCTCCAGTGCTCCCAGGAATAATAATAAGAGAGAAGGAAATCCTACATAAGAATGGCTATGATGTAACATTAATATCTGAACCTAGAAGAAGAATCCAAAATAACGGAATAACCAGATTATTCGACCAAAGAAATGAAAATTTCAATACCAATTGGGGAGATATTGCATCAAATGCTATGGGAAAAGACACACTAAAAATTCAAGTAACTCATGGTGAAAGGACAGTATGGTCTCGCGAGTCAGAACGAAGCGATGCTGGGAAATCAATAGAATCTTGGGCATGGTTATCGGAGACTTTAAACTGTAAAAAAACGGATAAATTTCAACAACATTTGGTTTAGCAAAGGTTTGACGATAACTACATGGAATTTGGCCGGGAAAACTGCTAAAAAAATGAAAGAAGCTACAAAAAATTATCCGGATGTTCTTGCTCTACAGGAAACATGGTCAACCGAACCCTTCTCTCAAAAAGGATACTATGTCTATGAAATTCCCGCAAAAAAATCTAAAAGGGGCCACGCAAAAGGAGGTCTGGCAATTTTACTACGCGAGGAATACTCTTGGTCGCAAGAAATCATAGATACAAACTCAGATAACTTGCAATGTATTAAGGTGTCATTCAAAACTCAATCATCAGCCATACAGAATAAAATATTGCTTTTTAACGTCTATGCTCCTCCCAGTAGCAAATACGATATTTTATTTGATCACCTAATGGAAATTATCATTCACATACTTGATGATCGCTTCTTTATGCCATACATTATAATGGGTGATTTGAATGGCAAAATCTCAAATAGCGAAATTGAGAAATGGGCTAAACTCTTTAAAGAGGAATCCTTCGAAACGTCCCTCCCACAATTCCCTAAGGGAACAAAATCAGATAAGAGAGGAAGATCACTATTATCATTCCTCCCTAGCATAAATGGGATAATCCTAAATGGTAATACTAAAGGAGACAAACCAGCATCACATACTAGACAGGGAAATGGAACTTCTTCTACTCTTGATTACTTCATCTGTGGGAAGGATGAAAAGGAACAAATCATTCAACTCTCAATCCATTTCACGGAAGAAAGTGACCACGCTCTCTTACATTTAACAACCCTGTGGACGGCACCCACTACCTTTACCAACCAGCCAATATTTTACAAAACCAAAACTGAAGTAAATATAGTCCAGCGTCGGATCTATTGGTCCTCAGAAAACTTGGACTATTTAAAAACTTTAATCGCCCATACTCAATTGTTGACTATCAGCCATTCAGACGACCTTATAAAGAACTTTGAAAATATAGTCTACAAACTCAAGAATGTGCTTCAAAACAAATCACAACAGGATAGACACGTGAAAAGTAAAAACACTAACAAGAACAAAAATTGGAATCAACCAACTGTAAAAAAACTCAACAGGTTAATCCGAGCCCAGTATTTGAACTATTCTTTGGCAAATAAAGTGGAAATCAACAAACTAAAGAATCAAATACGAAGAGAGAAAACTAAACAGAAAAAACAGGTCCAGGACTCCAACTGGGTTGATATCCAATTAGCAGTCAAACAATGTAACCAACGCAAATACTGGTCTTTGATTGCTAAAATGACTGGATCTAAAAAGAAGCTGGAAGCAATCCCTGTATCAGAGGAGGACTGGGATATTTACTTGAGCGACTTATACAAATCTAATTAAACTATCACGGTAAGGGAGGCTGTAGAATACGAGATGGAGAGTGAAGATACTAAAATTATCAAGACTTCGGCAGTATCCATTGCCATGAATATCAGAAAGGCTAGAAGTACGGGTGCGTCAGGCCCTGACCAGATCCCCATTAAGGTCTACCAAGCTGAACCCAAGGAGTGGAGCTTGATGCTCTCGCCTCTGTTTAACTTCATCTTTGACTCTGGCAAAATACTGAATTCCTGGCAGGGAAGTATAATTATTCCCATATACAAAAAAGGAAACAGAAACATAGCAGGAAATTATAGACAAATAGCGCTGATGGACGCTGCCGGGAAAATCTTTGCAGCGGAAGTATTGGACAGACTAAAAACGTGGGCATTTTCGTTGGGTCTAATACCCATGTTTCAGGCTGGATTTCGACCCAATCACTCAGTCACTGACAATATAGCAATTTTTCAGTCAATCATAGATAAATATGTAGTAGGAAAATCACAACCCATGTACGCAGCATTCATCGATTATTCCACCGCCTTTGATTGAGTGGATAGGCCGACCCTGTGGAATAAATTAAGGAGGATGGGAATCCCTGAACCACTATTACAACTAATTGTGAATCTCCACAGTAACACATGGTGCCGAGTGCAAATGGGGAGCAACAAGGGCTTGTCTAAGATAATACGCACGTCTAACGGCCTTAAACAAGGGTGTCTTTTAGCTCCAATTTTATTTTCTCTGTATTTAAGCGACCTCCCATCTCAATTGCAACAAGGGTTATGTACGCCTCCGAAGATCGCCAATCAGCGCATACACGTACTGTTATATGCGGACGATATCGTCATGTTTGATTTAACGCCCTTCGGACTTCAACGCCTTTTAGATATTCTACATAACTACTCTAGAGAAAATTATTTAACCCCCAATACAAATAAAACTAAAGTGGTCGCATTCTCAAGAAAGAAAAAAGGCATCAAGTACTGTTGGAAACTGGGCGGAGAGAGGTTAGAGCAGGTTGAGGAATATACCTACCTAGGCAGGATTGTTTCTCACAACATGAGCAACATCAAACAAATTAACCATCTAAAAAGGAAATGTGACTTACACGCCGGGGCTATGTCGCGATTGTTCTCGGCTACTGGAAACAGACATTTTTCTGCACTTTTAAAAGTTTACAGAGCAAAGATCCCACCGGTTCTGTCGTACGCCTCTGAGTATATTCCCTTAAATCAATGGATATATATGGATTTAAAAGAGGGTAAAATACTAAAGAAAATACTGAAAGTCTCCACTTCTACACCAGTGCAGGCACTAAGACTTGAATTTTCAATTACCAGTGCATATGCTACTGCCGTAGCAAACATCATCAGGTGGACATATAACCTTCTTCACTCTAAAGAAGGTACTTTGCGATGTCTGTTAAAGATCGAGAAATTTGATAAAGATACCTCACATTTTATCTTTAACAGAAATATGACAGCGGCACTTCAACTGGCAAAAATCAGCTCAGAAATTTTGTTATCCTGGACACCAGCACAACTCAAACTTTTTTTAAAAAACTTTACTCCCAAATTGAGCTATGAGCTTGATCACTTACACTGCACTAATTTATCTGTGTATAAATCTTATGCTAAATCTCTGGAATATAAGCACGAACAGCCTTACTTAGCCTATTCTCTGTCACATGGTGCAAGGAGGTCAATTACGATGTTGTGTTTGGGTATACTACCTTTGTTATCCTTTACCTCCACTTGGAGACCAGACAGTTCTCCGTTATGTTCTCTTTGCCAGGGGGGTAATCAGGATCTTGAGCATCTCTTATTTATTTGCCCAAACGTCAAAATTGTAAAAGCACGGCTAACATGTCTTGATCCCATCTATCGGACATGTAGGATTGTCACTGCCAAAGAACTGCTATTAATATGCAAAAGGCCGCCTAACGAATTTGTCTGCTACAAAATTTATAAATTTTTAAAAGTTTCATTGAAAATGTATTGAATTGTATAAAAACTGTGTGAAATTTTTTAAAATTTGTGGTCCTCAAACGAGTACCAAAACAAATAAAATACTTTGACTTTGACTTTGACTTTGTAACTTCCATGTGTGCTGCATTAAGCAGCACACATAGAAGTGACAAAACAACATTTCAAGATCGTTGATGTGCAGGAAGGGGGACCTTCCTGTACATAAAGAATCTTTCGCTGTTAAGTGTAGCGCCAGCGCAGAGGAAACGCAGGGCTGCACCATATTCTTGTAAATATGGTGCAGCCCTGCATTTCTGAAATGCCCGAGTGTGTTGTTAAGCCAAGGAGGATAACAACACTCTCCGCCACTTCTGCTGCAGCTGTTTGATGACAGTCTATAGGTCACTGTGCTAGATTACGATTGTCACTTATGAACTGCACAGTAACAAAAGAATCTCTGTGACAAAAGCAGTAACCCACTGACCTATGCATATAAAATACTTTTTTTTAAATGCACGGTACACTTTCTTTGCAGTAGGCATATTAACCCTCTGTGCTACATCAGATACGTCAAAGCTGCCACTGGCCAAAACTCTTGTTTCTCTCCAGCAGGGACATTAATCACTGGCGTTATCTCGACACTTTAATTGTTCTTTGAAAACAAACTGCTAATTATACATTATAAAAGATATTTTGCAGTGCTTTTAAGACTGCTGCCTGCAGACCCCCTGGGAATGTGTCAGGGACCCCTGGGGGTCTGCGGACCACAGTTTGGGAAACACTGCATTAAACTATAATTATGTGGAAAACACTGCTGATGCAGAAACTCATAATTCCAGTGGCCCTGGCTTTCAGTGACTCAATCAATTAATAGCTGGTAAGAAGGCTGTTTTTTTTTAACTATCTGCACTACCACCACACCCTTCGCTTTCAGGCAAAAGCACCACAAAGTCAGTATTAACCATTCAGGGGCAGTTCTTTTGTGAAAGCTGAGTCAATGGGGTGGCAGGTAGAAGGCAAGCAGGGTTGCATTCAAATGCAGAGCCCTAATCCTCTTGATCCCTGGGGCCTCACAGTAATGGTCTAGGAGACAGAGGAAAGGAGCTAGATTCATAGATTGTGTCAAAGAGAAGGCCCAGAAAAGAGAGCACTGTATGGTAACTTATTTTTATGTTTACAAATGGCCAGAGGCAGCTTCTTCAGAGATATACCCCAAAGAAAGGGACAAAATAAGAGGTTTTTTAAGGACATTCATTAGTGAAGCTGGTACTGCTGCCTAGTGTGTTATCATTAAGGAGGCAGATGCAGCAGGACTGGAGCCCAGGGATTTGAGGGGCCCACTGCATCTCAGTTATGAATGTCTACCTTTAAAAAAGGGGCATTGAAGCTTATTTTCCTTTCAATTATTAGGCCCGAGGTGATGATCCATCATGGTGGGGAAGAGGTAAAAGATGCAGAGGAGAGAGCCTGCTACTCAGGACTGTGGTTTCATTAGTGCAGCAGGTAGAGTTGTATTGGGGTCAAAGAGTGTGAGGGGCTCACAACACCCCGATTATGTGGAGCAGTTTGTTTGGGATAATGTCTGTTTTTGTTTGATGCATTTGCTGTTTTATAAATCTCATATTTAGTGTGGTTCATACGCTATAGTAAAACCCTTCTTGAAATCATTTCGTAAGCCCCAGGGGGCCTGACCTCAAAATACTTTGCTTAGGGGGCTCAGAGTAAGAATGTTTGAAGACCTCTGCTCTGCATGGATAAGACATAACCACTATAGATGTAATGCAGCTGGCACCAAGGTATTAATATTAGTACTACGCCTTCCCAATGCGACCTGATTTATTTGTTTATATTTTATTTTAAAAGGTTTTATATAGCGCTGGCTACACCCGAGGGTATCAGAGCAATTTACATCAACATTGGAGATGAGAGGAAACATAAAATAAAAAATATATGAGGCAAATAACAAACATCACATGCGAATAAAAGTATAAATAGAGTAACATAATGATCATTGTGCATAAATCGGAATAGAGAGCAAATAGTTATGATCAGTGGGTCGTTGTTACGAGTAAACTATAGAATAAAGTAGGCAGGACAAGTAAGACAGTCTCTTAAGGGGGCGGTAGTATGATGAGGGGGGATCTAGGCTCTAAGTTACCCCAAGAATTTGGTGAGGAGGTGAATTTTAAGGTCTCTCTTGAAGCTGTCATAGGAGGGGTTGCATCAGAGATCTTTGGGGAGGGCGTTCCAAATGGTAGGGGCCTTGCCAGAGAAGGAGCGGGATTTAGATGAGCTTTTTTTGAGAAGAGGTGGAATGAGAAGAAGGGTGTTGGAGCTTCTCAACAATCTGGTGCTGCCAGCTTTTTTGAGTTTCGATGAGAGATATGTTAGAGTGTCCTGATAGAGGGCTTTGTGTGTGATACAGGCAATTTTGTAAGAGGATCTGCATTCAATGGGGAGCCATTTGAGGGTCTTGAGGGTAGTGGAGATGTGGTCAAAACGTTGACTGTTGTTAGTCTAGCTGCGAGGTTGAGGAAGGATTTGATGGGGGTGAGGTGGATTTTGGGAGTACCAGAGAGAAGGGCATTCCCATAATCAATTTTAGATAGGACGAGAGATTGAATAATTAGTTTGAAGTCGTTGTCTGGGATAAAAGGTTTGATTTTTTTGAGGTGGTGGAGTGTGAAGAGTGCACTTTTAGCTGAGTCTTTTACATGGGAGTTGAGTGTGAGGTTATTGGTGATGGTGATACCGAGTGGTCCGCGATCCATGCTTGGAAGTGGAGAGGGTTGCTTTTGGGCGAGAAGAGGATGATCTCGGTTTTGTTAGGGTTGAGTTTTAGATGGTTGTTATGGAACCAGGATTGGATCTTGGTTAGTGTTGAGTTAAGGTGAAGGATATCTGCATTTGATCTAATTTTATAGTACAGTTGAGTGTCATCAGTGTAAAAAGGTAGTAGTGGATTTTTGTTTGTTTAAGTATGATGGTAAGGGGTTCCATAAAGAGTTTGAAGAGGGCGGGGGAAAGGATGGGTCCTTGAGGGACACCTAGAGAGACAGGGGTAGGTTTAGAGAGGCTGTTTAGAATTTTAATTTGTTGAGTTCGATGTTGGATGTAGGAAGTGAACCAGGTAAGGACAGTGCCATTAATGCCGAAGCGATCTTTGAGTGTGTTGAGTAAGGTAGGGTGGTAGACTGTGTCAAACGCGGCGGTAAGATCAAGGAGGATAAGTAGGTAACTCTTGCCCTTAACCAGGGCTAAATGAATATCATCTACTATGTTTAGCAGTGCGGTTTCAGTGCTACATCCTTTGTGGAAGCCAGATTGAAGGGGGTCTAGAAGGTTGAATGTGTCAATGTGATTGTCTAGTTGGTGGAGAGCACATTTTTCGAGGGCTTTGGAGAGGAGAGGAAGATTGGAGATAGGGCGGAGATTGTTCGGGACATTAGCGTCGGCTTTGGGATTTTTGGGGATGGGGGTGATTTGTCCAAGTTGAAGTGAGGTGGGAACTTTTCCTGTAGCGAGGGAGGTTTTAATGATGTTGGTCTAGTAGGGGACAATAACATGTTTGAGATCTAGGACGAGTGCGGACGGGAAGGGTGTTTAGGGTGGGAGTATGGTTTGAGTTTAGTAAGGATGCTGAAGACTTCCTGTTCAGATACGGGAGGAAATTATGCCATGAGGCATTGTTTTTAGGAGGTGGGATAATGGGGAGAGGATCAGAAGGGTTGAGCAATGGGAGGAAGAGAAGAGAGGAGGAGTCAGAGGGGTGTTCACAGGGAGAGGGAAATAGGGGAGTGGAAATGTGAGGGAGTTAGGGGGTGGGTGGCAGTTGAGGGTGGAGAAAGGTGCGGTCAATTTTAACAATTTTTTCACTGAAAAAGTTGGCGATTTCTTCACATTTGTTAATGGAGGCAGTGCAGGAGAGGTTTGATTTCTAATAATGTTGAACAGTTCTCTAGGTCTATTTTTGGCACGAGAGAGTTGGAGACGAAAGAATGAGGCTTTCTTGGAAAAGATGTGTTTCTTGTAGGACGATCTGGCATTTCTGAGAGGAGCAAGATGGGATGGCGAAGGGTGTTGTCTTCATGTTCTTTCAGCCAGTCTCAGAGAGCACCTTTCATTGTTAAGGTCAAGGGTGAACCATTTTTTAGAAGGGATTTTTTTTGGGTCTTTATTTTTAGTGGAGCGAGTTTGTTTAGAACCTCTGAGATAGTTTTATTAAAGTGCTCAGTGAGTTCATTTGCTTTGGAAGAGGGGGCAGAGTGACCGAGTTGGGATTGCAGTTCATGCGCTAATACTCCAGGGGGGATTTGCCTAAGATTTCTGGACATAGTTGTAGTTTTAATGTTTTGTTTAGGGGCGGGTGGTGCTGGGGGGGAGATAATAAACAGGAGAAGATGATGGCCAGACCAGTCAATGGGGATGATGTTGGATAAGGAAGCTAGATCAGGTTTGGAGATGATGGCGCCAAGGGTAGCTCCTTTAGCGTGGGATGGGGCATGGCAAATCTGCTTGAGGTTGCTAATTTCGAGAAGGGTATTGAGAAGGTTGGTAGTAGGATCATTGGGTTCATTCCAGTGGAGGTTGAGATATCCAAGGAAGAGTTCATTGGAGTTGGAACGCAGTAGTGAAGAGGAGATAAGATCAGAAAATTCTTATGCAAATGGGAGGTGATCACCAGGAGGGTGGTATATGTTATGGAGTGGCATGGGGGGGAGGGGGCATTTTTTATTTTGACTTTGGCTCCTAAGTATTCAAAGGTAGAATAGTCAGGGTTGTTACTTTGCGCGAGTTGTAATTCTTCTTTGAAAATAATTGCTAGGCCTCCCCCTATTTTGTCAGGTTTATCTTTTCTGAGAATAGAGTAGCCAGGAGGGGTCAGAAGTCAAGGATGGGTGTTGAGTGGTCTTTGAGCCAGGTTTCCAAAAGGAAGGCAATGTCCACATCCTCATTGAGGATGATTTCTGAGATTTCGGTCACATGATGGACTGCTGAGCGGCAGTTCACGAGCATGCATGAAAGGGGTTTCGGTTTGGAGTTAAGGGCAGGGAGGAGTTAAATGCTGGTGAGTTGGGGTAGGGCCTGGGGAAACTCAGAGACTCCGGGTTTCTGCAGGTCCCCGAATGACAGGGATGTTGGAGTGAGGGGGAGGGGTCTATTGGAGGGGGAGTGTTAAGGTAGTCGTAGCATAGGGCAGATAGATCGAGGGCGGAGTAGGTATTTGTGGTGTGAAGTGGTCTGTCAGAGCACGGGAGGAGGGGCGTAGTGGACCAAAGATTGGGGTATGGGTGCTTTCTGTAAATAGTGTTAATAGCATGAGGCCAGGGGAGGGCGCACATAGGGTTTGATGGATTTAATCCGAATGAAATCATTTCTGAGCAGTGTTATATCAGCTGCTAGGGTCGAAAGATTGAAATCTAGGGTGCGAAATATCTGGAGGTGGTTGGGGAGGGGGGGCAGAGTCGGGGCTAAAGGAGGGGTTATGGATGGAGTGGTTAGGTAGTGAGGGTTGGAGGCTTGGAATCATAGTTTTAAGTGGGGGTGGTAATGTGAGAAGTTCTACGTTGGGAAGAGGATTACTGAAGGCCAAGGGATGGGAGGGGAGTATAAGCCTGGGAGTGGTGCGGGGGGTAGGTGTGATGTGCGCTGGACTGAAAGGGTGAGAGGGGAAGGGGGGTAGGTGGAGGCAGGGTATGCGGGGCCAGGGGGGAAGTGGGAATGGTGAGGTGGATGGGGGTGAGTTTACAAAGGCAAGGGAGGAGATATGAAGGCATTGTTCGATAAGGGGCTAGTAAGACGGAGAGGAGGAGTAATAGGGAGTGTCGGAGTTGGTCGGTCATTAGGGAATGTGGGGGTTTGGTGGAGTGAATTGTGGGGGTGGCTGGGGGATGGTTCAGGAGAAGATGGAAGGGTATGATTAAAGGTGAAGGGAGTGTTGTTACGGGCAGGAGTTTCAAGGAGGAGTGGAGTAAGACTCTGGGGGCAGAAGAGAGTTGGCGGGGGTCTGGAGGGGAGCAGGTGAGGAGAGGTGGAATTGGATAGCACTAGGGGGTGGTTCGAGTGCAGCTGACAGGGTAGGAGCATTTGCCAGGGGACTGTCATTTTGGAGAGGGTTGGGAGTAGTGATGACCGAGGGGGGTCCAGAGGGGGATGGGGACTGAGGGGATGTTGGAGTGGGAGTAGAAAGTGAGGGGGATTGGGTCTGAGGGCATGTTGGAGGGGGAGTAGAAAGTGCCAGGTGGTCGGACAGAGTGTTGAAGAGGAGTTCGAAGATTAGGAGGTACTTCTCAGAGGCTTGGATCAGGATATTTCGCGTTTTGTAGATGGAAATGGGGAATTCACCAGGAAAAAGAGAGGAGGGGGGAAGTGGGGAGTTTATGACCGTGAGGGATTTTAATCGAGCTAGAAACTGGAATGTGTTGTAGGAAGGTGCTCTTCCATTGAGATCGGCGTTTGATGTTGAAAATGTTGTTAGTTTTAATGGGGGATGTGAGGCTGTGATAGTTGTCTTCAATGAGGGTTTCAGGATGACGGGTGAGGAGTTTATGTTTGAAGTTCTTTTTGGCTTTTTTAGAGAGGATGGGGGTATGAAATTGTCCAGGAGTTGGGACCATGTTTGATGAGTGAGGGGGGATTGTTAGTTAGATCCTGAGTGGTGGGAGGTGTGCAGGTGGTGTTTAGGTCGGACATGGTGGTGAGGCTATATTGGGGGAGAAGATAAGTGTGGACAGGGAGGGGCAGGCAAGGAGGTGGGGGTAATAGAGGAGGGAGGTTATGGTGAGTAGTGATGCGTGGGAGGATATGAGAGGGGCGGGGGAGGAAAGTTCTATCAGGGCCTTTAGCAGGCGGGGTGGTGAGTATAAGAATGGGAGATGCAGTGATAGCATGTATGAAGGTCTATGAAGTGCGGAGTGATAAGGAGAGTACGTGAGAGAATTGTGTAGGATACCAGGGGGGACAGGATATCCACTGACTTCGTTAGAGCTAAGATTTATCTCTCAAATATCAGCTTTAAATATATTTGCAAAATTATGAGGTTTCAAAATACACGTAGTTTTGTGTTGAATAGACACTTTTAAATTTTCGTCAACACGACAAATTCAACCAACCAAAAGTGTTGAATTTAGTAGGTTGGGCTGCACACAGAAGAGCTACTTACAGGTGGGTGGAGAGCTACCAGTAGCTCACGAGTTACTCATTGGAGAAGCCTGGCTTAGGAACACTGATCATCATGATGGAATCAGCACTGGCAGGTCTACTTTTAGTGGGGCACAGGGAGTTGTTAGGTTTATGACCGAGATTGGCCCCAAAGGAAGAAGAAGATGGAAAACTATCCAGAGTCAAGTACCCAGTATGAACGCCTAAGCTTTGAGTACTCGAGGTATTGGAAGTTACCCCTTTGTATTTAAGCGCCCATAAAGGCACATGACTGGGAATTTAATGATGATGATTAGCAGTGGGAACAACATCGGATATGGGATCGGCACCCTCATTCACAGGAGTCACGGTCAGGGTACAGCAGCAGATGGTCTGGAAATGGTTGCGGGTAGATCAATTTGTCCGAACACTGCATGCTTGTTGCTAAAAGCTATAAGCTGTTCCAGTTACGCTAGGAGTCCCACAAGGTTCCTCGCTATCCCCTACACTCTTTAACTTATTCATGGAACCACTCACTGATCTGCTACAAGCGTCCAACGTGCAATTTCACATGTACGCTGACGATACCCAACTGTACCTCAAGATAAACACCCTTGTCGACATTAATCTGCGTAACACCACTCTAAAGTCCACCCAAACATGGCTGGCAGAAAATCAACTCAGATTGAATGCTTTGAAAACTGAATTCCTCCTTTTTGCCCCACCCGCCAAAGTCCCGATAATGCACAATTGGATCAAACACCTTACAGCACTCAATGTTCAACCAACCATTGTGGATTCAGCGAAATCATTGGGTATAACTCTGGACTGCAACCTCAATATGCAGAAACATATTAAGAACGCCACGAAGGGAGCAAACTTTCAGATTAATACACTAAGGAAGTTGAAGCCCTTCCTACCTCCCAATGACTTCAAAATGGTGGTTCAAGCTCTAGTTCTACCATGGCTGGACTATGAAAGTGTCTCTCTATGCGGTCTCCCCAAAGCCATTACAGCTCCCCTAAGAACCGCCACCAACGCAGCTGCAAGACTCATCACTGGCTCGAAAAGAAGGTCCCACATCTCCCCTGACCTGAAATCTCTCAACTGACTGCCATTTGAAGCCAGAATTCACCTGAAAATAGCCTGCATGACACACAAGGCCTTAAATCACCATGCTCCCAGCTATCTCACACAAAAACTCACAATATCCGGGGGGAACAGATCCACAAGAAGAGCGGAAAACCTCCTTTTGAAGCCACAAAAATTCAACAATAAAAAACTTACAAACGATCATTCTCAGGAATGGCACCCTGGATATGCCTTTCCACTGGAAATAAGACTGAACCCCTCCACCTCATCCTTCAAGTTGGAAGTAAAAGGAATCCTTATGGCAAAATTCACCTAACCATAATCCCAGGTTTTCGCGACCTTGCTTCGTCAGCCCACCCTTACTCTGCACTTACCGCTTTGCAGTTTGTATACTCAACAATTTGCTATATATATTTTTTTCACTTCATTATACTAATATGATTCACCAGGCTGCTCCTGTTCTGCACCATGTTGTTTTACTTTTGTCTTCATGAATAATGCTGTGCTCTATGGTCTCTCAATGTATGGTATAACTAAACTCATCTACTGTAAAGAGCTCTGATACCCGCAAGAGTCTTGTCCGCGCTCTAGAAAACTTTCAAATAAATAAAGAATTGGTCAGTGATGTAATCATGGATTTTAGAAGCCCCTACCTCAGTTTTCAAATCTAAGATAAAAGCAGTGTAAGAGGCGTGGTCAGAGGAGATGGGAGCAGAAACATCAGGTGCCGTGGAAGAACACACCAAATTATTAGCGACATCCTAATCGTTCGTCATCTCGGCAAATGGGGCAAAGCGGTTACTGCAACGTAAAGCATCCTCAAATGTAGACTGTAGTTGCTAGACAGAATTGGAGTGCACTAGTGATGTTATGTTATGTTAGGGGAGATTTATAAAGCGCACGTACACCAACAGGTCTCTTGGTGATAAGATGGCACAAGTGCAGTTGTTAACCTCTTGCATGCTGATGACGAGCTGAGCTCGTTATGCAGCAGGGTGGGCGTGTGCTGATGATGAGCTGAGCTCGTCATGACCTCCGCGGAATGCCCATGCAGAGATAATTACCCCGCTGTGCTGGGCATTCCATTGAGCGGGCGTGGCCATGACGAGCTCAGCTCGTCATCAGCACACGGCCACCCTGCTGCATGACGAGCCGAGCTCGTCATCAGCACCGCAGCGCTGCGTGCAGTCCCCTCCCCCGCCCCCCCGCGGCGAAGGGGTTAACAGTGAGTATGCTTTACCCACAGTATGTTGCTCCTGGGCCTGAAGAGTATGTTTCTTAAACATCCCCTGGATTTGATTTTGCTTGTTTGTGCTGCCTGGGGGTGAAAAACTAATGGGGGGAGGACGCGAGGCAGCGGGGGGCTGCAGCGAGTATCTCCTCACATTCAACCAACAGATTGTCATGGCGGTCAAGCACACAATTGCATCCAGCACGTTTTTTGCAAATTTGTGGTTTTCTTTTTTATCAACCCCCCTCCCCATCCCCTTCAGTGGCATTCCTTTTTCCCCATTTGTAGATGACAAGGGGCGTATACCAGAGCTGAAAACAGAGCTATGAAATGGTGGATTTTAACATTTTCAGTGAGGCAGACTAGAACAATCAAGGCAGCAAGCTTACTTATCAGATCAATGCAAACTGACCCAGTCAAACGGCTTAAGG
The DNA here is from genome assembly GCF_964263255.1 of Lissotriton vulgaris. Taxonomy (NCBI): domain Eukaryota; kingdom Metazoa; phylum Chordata; class Amphibia; order Caudata; family Salamandridae; genus Lissotriton; species Lissotriton vulgaris. Next base: position 351,956 of record NW_028242452.1, read on the forward strand.
TGCTTAGATGCAACTTGGGGTTGCAAGATATAGCAAACAACAGTACATTTTGGTTGGGAAAATAGATGTTAGTGGGAGGTCCAGCCTCCTCTGGATATGGACGGGCCTGCCCTTGGTCCAGGCTTTGTGAAATAGCGTTCTTGATGAATCCGAGGTGAGGGTCCTAGGGATGTGGCACTTGGATGGCGGTAATCAGCTGCAGCGGCTCCCCTGTTAGGCAGATGACAGCGTGGGTTCAGTTCTGAAGCCCCCACTTAGCAGGTCTTCAAGAAGGTCTGTCCACCACCCCCAACAAGCACAAATGGTCCCTAAGGGAACAGCAATACTCCCTCCTCTTGCGAATCTTGACATGTACCCCTTAGGTTAGAGAGTTTTGTGTAACACGATTCAAGACTCAGACGGAGACACCCGAGTTCAGTAATATTTGAGCTCAGCTCAATCAGGAGAGAGGAGTTAGCCTAACTGCTAGGGCGGTCGACCTCAAATCTGGGGGACTGGGTTCGAGTCTTAGCAATGACGCTGAACATCCTGTGATTCTGGGCAAATCACTTAATCTCCCCATGCCTAACAAAAAATGAATGTGTCCTCATGTAATGCAACTGGTGCTTTGTAAAGTGATCTGATACCCACTTTGGGTCAAGTTTGTGCTATATAAAACTCTGTAAAAAAAAAATCCAGTCTCCTTTGATACAGTCTCACCACAACACTGTCTACATGTCCTTTTGATAGCAAGTGTCTCCACTCCCTCTCATTTCTGGGGTGTGACGTGGTGGTTGCAGAAGGGGCCATTGATCTTGGTAAGCTGTTAACAGGATGGGTAGTTCAATTGGTACGCTGGAGTTCTTCGACAACTGCAGATACTGGTGGTGGGAGCACTATGCAGGCATTGGAGCTACTTCTGGGTCACTTGAGCAGCAGATGGATAGCCATTTAGACCGGGACACAGCGGCATGCTAGCAGTCACAGTGAGCACTTTGTAAACGCAGCAGTGGCGGCGGTCACAGGCACAAGTCTTAGTTTTGATGGCAAAGGTCTCCATGGTCACAGTTGTTTCACTTTACCAGCGAGGACACTCGCATTCGTTCTTATTGCACTGCCAGGAGGTTAACGGCCAATCTGCAATTTACGTTTGCCACCTCACTTCTGGAGAGATTGTGCTCATGCTATCGGACTCACCAATCAGTCTTTGGTGTCTCCATGATTCCCTTGGTTTGACCCTCAGCACTAGGGCCTGGGTCTGTTACTCCAACACCTCCTGCAGGGTTTGCAGGATATGTCCCTCTCTCAGTAGGCCGGCTGGCTTCCAGACACTTAAGATCAGAGATACAGCTCTCCCACCAAGACAAGACTCCAGGGAATAACCCCTGTCATCTGGGAAGTTGGCTGTAAGGCAGACACCAGCTCTGGTTGCACAGCAGTCCTCACAGTATGCTGTAGAGCAGAGTGATGCTCCCTGTAGTACGGTAGTCTCCATCCAGGAGTAACCACAACAGAGGCACAAAGAGAGATGAGCTTTCTATACCTGGCGTATTAACAACCACACTATGTAGTGATCAGGGGAAATACAAAAGGCTGGCTCACCTAAAAGATCCTTTCCACACTGAAAAGGAGACTTCAGTCCCACCCTTCACCGCCACCATCTTCCAAGTGGCGGCACTACAGGAAGACTAATCAGCAGCTCCTCCCAGCATACGGGCTTCAGTGACTTTCTGAAGGTGTCTTGTCTCCACCCTCCAGCTTAAGGAATGTCAGCAAAACACTTCCACTGTCTGGGAAAACAATCTGACCTCCATCTTGGGCACAGAAGCAGATTCGGGGCTTCCAGAATGGAATCCAGAGGCATCCATTACACGGGCACACTTGTGTACATATTGCATGTACCAAACGAGACACAACATAAACACACACAGCATGTATTTGGAATGTTAGCACAAGGGTTAGGATTAGCGCACTGAAGCAGACTTCACATTGGTGGGGCCTCCACTCCAGTGACACAGATAAAAAGGTCTGATCATGACTATGCATTCACAAAACACAGTATGCTGTGCCATCGATCTACATGCTTAACCCGTGGTAGGCTGGTAGTCTCACTATCAGGACAATGAGGGCATGCTTAACATGTCCCTCAAGGTCACAGGATAGGTCCATGACCTCCATCACGTCAAGGGACAGCATAGGCCTCTATGCAATAGATTACCACAAGGCTAGGGCCAAAATTAAATAATCTCTGGGACACCTACTACTCACAGTCAAGTTTTCAGGATAGGGCAACCTGGCATACCTCACAGGGGACATTCGAGTCCCAATAACATGTTCAGGCAATATTATGTTTTCCTAAATTAATATGGCTTCCTATATGGTCTTTCCACTCTGTAGGTGTAAACCTGATGTTTTGTGGATTCTAAACAAGCGCACATGTGTGTCTTAATGTATAGTCACTGGTCTAAACAAACATTATTTCTATGCCCACATGCGGAAATAGCCGCTCTGCAGCCTGTAAACGGTAAACAATGTGGTGAGCTTCTGAGTGGCCTGTAAACCTGACGAGGGGCCTGTAAGTCATAAGCAACAGCCCCTCTAGACGAGTTCAGAACAGAAAGGATCAGCCAACTGCAATACCTGAAGTGTTATGTTATGTTATGTTAAAATGCGTTTGTATAGCGCTCGGCTACTCTAGAAGAGTGTCCCGGCGCTTTCCACAGTCCGCTACAATGTAGAACAACATAACAAGAAGAATGAATCCCAGAAGAAAGAAAAAGAAAGCCCACCTAAACAGAAAGATTAAAAAGCCAAGTCTTCAGATTCTTTCTGAATTGAAGCAAATTGGGAGTGCTGCGAAGTGCCAATGGAAGCGAGGTCCATAACTGGGAGGCCTTAAGGCTGAAAGAACGCCCCCCCATGCGGGCCTTCCTCACACGTGGAACCATAGCAGTAAAAAGGGATTCAGAGCGCAGAGAGCGGGCAGGGCGATAGAAGGCCAATCTCTTCTGCAAATATCCCGCGCCTGAGCCGAACAGAGCTTTGTGCACCAGCGTCAGGGATTTGAACATGATCCGCTTCCGGATCGGCAGCCAATGGAGCGTCTGTAGCAGTCCGGAAGCCCGGGCTCGTCTATGCAGACCAAAAATCGCACGGGCTGCAGAATTCTGTGCCACCTGCAAATGCTGGACCAGATAGTCCGGTAGGCCTAGGAAGAGGGCATTGACATAATCTAGCCTGGATCCGATAAGCGCCTGCACCGTAATCCGTCTGTGCTCCGCAGATAATAAAGGAAGAAACTTGCGGAGCATTTTCAGAATGCCGAAACAGGTGCCGGACAGGCCAAGAACGTGCGCTCTCAAAGAGAGCTTGTTATCAAGCTTGACACCGAGGTTCTTGGCAACCAGGAAGGATTGTGCCGGGGGGCACATAGCAGCCGGCCACCACTGCCGCCATTCGGGATCGGTAGCACAGCCGAAAAATAAAACCTCCGACTTGCTGGAGTTGGCCTTCAGACTATTACGCTGGAACCAGCCGAAGACCATGTCCAGACAGTCCCGAATTCTCTCCCCATCAAATGGCTGATCTTTGCCACAAGTGAAGAGGAGTTGCGTGTTATCGGAGTAGGACACGATCTGGGCTCCGTAGGCCTCCACCGCAGCAGCCAAAGGGGACATGAAGATGTTGAACAATGTCGGGCTCAACACGGATCCCTGTGGAACCCCGACTCCCAGTGGCGGCATCTCGGCGGAGCTCTGGGAAACCCAGACCGTCTGGCGGCAGCCCACCAGAAAAGATGTAAACCATCTGAACACCGTCCCCCTCAGGCCGATGTCATAAAGCCTGGCGAGAAGCGCCTCATGGGGGACGGTGTCGAAGGCCGCCGACAGGTCCAACATGACTAACATGGCCTTGCCACCCACATCCAAGGTCTCCCTGATGATCTCGGAGACCTCCACCAACGCCGTTTCCGTACTAAAATTCGGACGGAAACCGGATTGGGATGGATGGAGGAGCAAATTGTTAGATTCAAGAAAGCTCGACAAGACGCCATGGACATGCTTCTCTGTGATCTTCGCCAGAGCCGGGAGAAGTGAAATTGGCCTGTAATTGGCCAAAACCTCGGCATCAAGACCAGGCTTTTTCAGGAGGGGGATCACCATCGCCCTTTTCCAGGTGCGTGGGACGATCCCCTCCCTCAAGGAAGCGTTGAGGATCGGGTTGACCAAAGGATCCACCACTGCCGCCATCCCCGCCAAAAATTTGGCGGGGCAGGGGTCAAGTGGCGAGCCAGATTTAAGACTGGCCAACAGAGTCCGGGACATGTCACTGGAGACAGGTGGAAAGTCAGCCAGTACTGCCGTGGGCTTGGACGATGTACCAAGTCCTGCCCCAGGACCACAGCAATCCTCCATCAAGCTCTCCGAGAAGGAGACCTGAATTGCCTTAATCTTGTTGGTGAAAAAAGTGGCAAGATCACACGCCCACGCATCAGATGATACAGGCGGGGGTGAATAGGAGGTAGGGGACGTGAACTCCTTCACTATCGTGAAGATCTCCTTGCAGGAGTTCGCCGACGCCTCAATCCTCCTGGCTAGATAGTCCCGCTTGGCACCAAGAATATCTCAGTGATAGGCCTTAACCGCTGACCTATAGGCGAGTTTAGCCTCCGCATTACATTGGAGGCGCCAGGCCCGCTCAGCAACCTTACATTGACTGCGTGCCACACGCAGCGCCTCCGTGAACCAGGACGCAGATTGCCGTATCGCGGTGGACCGGGGGGTTATCTTTGGGGCAAGATCATCTAACCTCTCAGTCAACCATCGCTGCAGGGCCTCAGTGTCTCTTTCCGGGTCCCCGGAGAGGGAACACGGATGTTCCGCAAGCGCCTGCTCCAACATAGCAGGCGTCACTCTGTGCAGAGCTCTCGAGGCCGATCTGGGCACAGTGGGGGCACAGGTGTCAGACCGCCCGGTCTCCAGCACGGAGAATCCAATCAGCCTGTGATCCGACCAGAGCACCGGCCGTGTATCGATGTCAACAATTGGGACAGAAGAGAACACTTGGTCAAGGGTGTGCCCTTTCTCATGTGTAGGCCCTAGCACAAACGGTACCAGGCCAAGCGGAGATGTGATATCCAGGAGTTTGGTCCCATCCAGATCGTCCAAGACATCAAGATGAAAGTTAAAATCGCCTGCCAGCAGGCAATGCTGTGCAGACAGTGCCAACTCCGAGATAGCTGTCTGTAGGTCCTCCCAAAAGGAGCCCACCGGGCCGGGAGGCCTATAGACCAGCAGTCCCTTAAGCGCTTGACCAGGAGACAGTCTAAGCATAAAGGCAAGGGATTCAGAGCCCTCTATGGAATTCACGGGAAGAACTGAGCAGGAAACGTTCTTCCTCACCACCACAGCGACTCCTCCCCCCCTTCCCTTAACTCTGTCTTGGCGGAAAATATTATAGGTTGGGGGGATCGCAGTAAAAATATCAGGATTCGACGCCTCTCCCAACCAGGTTTCCGTCAGGAGCAGGCATAACGGATTATCCCTGACAAGAAGATCGTAAATGTGCAGGGCATGCCTTCCTACCGACCTAGTGTTGAGCAGCAGACAAAGATGTTTCACATGAGCCTCGGGTGTCCTAAGGACGCAGCACTGTGCCCCAGTGGGCGTCCAGCCGCATGCCGGGCAGCGACGTTTCCCCTTGTGTCGACCAGGGAATACAGAGCGACACAAGCTAGATGTCGAGCGCATGGCGTGAAGAGTCGCCTAGGAATAGTAGATCATCCTTAGCCACACCTGACCAGAATCCTCCGCCGCCCCGCCGCCTCCGGGCGCAGACAGGCAGGACTCCGGCACGACTCAGGCTAAGCGAGGGCGTCCACCTGCGCGTCCCGCTGCGCGTAGGGAGCGACTTTAAATAGACTCTCCAGTGAGCCCTAGGCGCGCGAGTCCGCTCAAAGATGGCGGCCGCCGCCGAATCACAATCCCAATCAGAATCCCCAAACCAAGATGGCGCCCGAAATAGAAGCCCAGGACCCGGACCCATCAAAGTGGTGGTGCTTTTGAGGCACAGAAGTGCACTTTTTAAATGCAGTGAGGGGAGGGAGCGCAGGCTGGAGGCAGCCAAGTCTAAAAGCAAGGGTAAGTTAAACAAAAGCAGTAACCCAAATACAAAACACAGGGAAGTTAAAATTGCACAGCGCTAGTCCAGCGCGCTCGCAGCAGTGTGGTAGTAGTACCTAAGGACATATTGGTTCCTTGGCAACACACTAAAAAGGCCTTCAGACCACTGACCCTGGCGGTCTGCAGGACACACCTGAAATAATTCCCACTCACCAGTGTCAGTCTTCCTCCTTGCCTTCCCACTGCTCAACCACAATTCTTTCAGCACAGCTCAGTCCACCAGAAAAAAAAACACGAAAGCAACTATAATTAATCACCTTTAACCTTCCTAACCATGAAAGAATTCATCAAAGCTGAAAACGCTTGCCTTTGGGATGTCTGTAGTGCCTAGCTACCCAGGGGGTGAGCAGGGGTTATCTTGAGCGTGTATCCCCCTTACCCTGACTAGAAACAACAGTCCCAATTTGGACAAAAGTACCTACCTCTGCTAAGTAGAGAACCCATTTCTAACAATAAAGTAACATGTCATGAATCAAAATATTCATGTGCGGTGTTGGACTTGGCCCTTCTGGCAGGTTCACCCCTGAACTTTTTGCCTAGTGATTTCTGGTCTTTACGCACTTTGACACTGTGGCGCAGTGTAAAGTGCGTGCGCTCCCTGAGTGCGTGTGTGAGATTGGCCTGCTCTCCCATAGGAATGCATGGGGAATGTCTGTGTCGCTGGTAGTTCCTGATGCGTGAGGCGTGCATGGTCAAGCTTGGTATGTGCGAACTCGTGAGAGTGAATGCTTCGCAACGATGTATGTGGCATGGTTGTGTCTTGTGCGGAAGCGCCACTTCTAGACATGGCTGAGTATGTGCTGTGAGGGTGCTGGCGTGTGATTGGCTGGAGCTGGCTGGGATGCCAGGCTCCAGGAGTCTGTGTGGGTCTGCCCCGGTGGTGAATGGAGAGATTAGCATGCTGATGTGAGGGAGGGGCTGCGCCTGTGTCCTGAATGGGGCTGGGTTTTCCCCACACAATGCTGGCTCCGCCCCCTGTGGTGCGACTGATGACCCTAGCCTGCCTGATGAATGAAAGGGGTGGTTGGGCCATCAAGGGTACTCCAAAACCAGCTGCGACTGGTTCTCCCCCCACCCTGCACCTAAAGACAAAGGGAAAAGGTGTATAAAAGAGGGGCTGTGACCCCAGGAAAATGTTCTTGTTCTGACACTTGAATCCTGCCAGGGGCATGCTGCTGCTTGGGCCCAGGGGAAGGCTTGCCCCCCCTGGGCCCTGCCCAGCCCCTGGACTACTGCAGCCCTTGGACCCCTGAAGGACTTTTTGTTGCTCTCTGTGCCTTCCTAGCGCCTGGGGGCCCTGGATTCCTTCACAAAGTGCCTGGAAGCGCTTTTTCTTTACTCTAGCGCTTGGGAGCGCTCTATCTAGCCCTTAGCGCTGAAGGCGCTTTATTTTGCTTTGCAGGTGCCACCCTGCTTATGGCTGCCCACGGCTCATTTTGCCGATTTTCGGAGCGGGTGCCACCCCGCTTATTTGCCCTTTAATGGACCTCTAGCGAGTGCCCACCTCGCTGTACAATTTAATTAAAGCCGGTGCCCACCCGGCATTGCCCCGTGTTCACCGCCGCAGCCGCGGGCAAAACAGGAAGTCAGGCGGCGTCGCGCCTGACTGTAGGCGGGACTTCCGGTTTGCTAAAGGAAGTCCCGCCCGCTGCCGTCCTCTGATTGGCCGTGGCGCCCGGCCGGAGAAGAGGAGCCCGGAGCCTTGAGGGCTCCACCTGCCAAGTCCCGGTCCCGAGATGGGGGACCGGGTGAAGATGCCGGATGTTGCGTGACGGGGCTCCCAGAAGTGAGGGGAGCCCCGGAGGCGGAGTCCTGCGCTGTCCCCGGAGAGGGGACACAGAGAGAAGGGACGCCCGGAGCCCGGTAAGGAGGGGGGCCTCGGGACTGTCCCTGGTTGTTCTTCGAGCGGCCCCACATGATAGCGGGCCGCTCCAACGATGTGGCCATACCTGTTCCCAGTGGCCCGTCACCCCGGCACTATTTATTTAGAGCCCACGAGGCTCATTGGGCATGTGTACTTCGAGCCTGAGAGGCTCCACCCGTATCTTAACTCCTCGAGCCCTGAGAGGCTCCCCTGGGCCCCACATTGCTTCAAAGCCCATGAGAGGCTCGTTGCCCAGTTTGGCCATGTCGAGTCCCCAGAGGGGGGACTCCGCTTGCCCCCGCCTTGTCCTCGAGCCCTGAGAGGCTCCAACGTTGGCTGCAGTTCATGGAGAGCCCGAGAGGCTCAGGGGGCATTTCCTGTCTTACGAGCCCAGAGAGGCTCAAGTGCCAGACCTTTGTTTTGAGAGCCCTGAGAGGCTCTCCCTTTGCATATTTATTCCTCAGAGCCTGCGAGGCTCCCACGATGCCCAGTTGCCCAGCACTTTGTGGGCAGCTGCCACGTTTAGGTTTTGGCGCAGTGGCGCACCCTGGACTTTGATGTAAGTTCTGGCTAATGTGATTCTGGCGCATTTATGATTGATGTGCTAATGTGATTTATGCGAAGTGTTCTTTGCTGCACCTCTGAATGTGTTGTAGATGCATCATGTGCCTTGTTCCTTGCACCGCTGAATGTGTTTTTATGCGTCATGTGCTTTGTCCTTTTACACCGCTGAATGTATTGTGATGCATCATGTGTTTCCTTTCTTACACCCCTACAGGTATTGTAATACTTAGGTGGTTGTTTTCTCCCTAGTGCAGGTGGTACTAGCGAGGCCCAGGTCCCTAGTGTAATCTCCTAAGATAGTGAGGGTTGCATAGGTGGTGCTCACCTGGTACCAGTAGTGACTGGTTGTATGTTATCTTTGTGCTACAGTTTTACATCCTAAGTGCTATTTTTAAAAGTGTTACTTCTAAAAGTGCTGATTCCTGACAGTGGTCCAGGTGGCCCTGTCTTGTAAATATCCCCTGTAAATTCTGCCCGTGCCTCTGGCACAATGTAAAGTGTGTGTTTTATCTAATGTATGTTTATTGGAATACAAAGGCTATTTTTATATAACCTTGTGTGGAGTTTCCTTTGTGGTGGGCCTTGGGTGTTGTTGCTGGGGTGCGTGCGCAAATACTTAACTCATACCGCCTCCAAGTTTAGCCTTGCTGCTCGCGCCACGTTACCTAGAGGGCGAGTAGGGGTTATCTTGGCGTGTAACTCCCTTGCCCTGACCTTAGGAATGGTGATCCCTGACTGACCTCGACGCGAGTCTTGGCCATCCAGGATCCCATTTCTAACATTGGACGCAGCGGTGAGGATAAGGATTTGTGTTTGCGATGTACCACAGTGGCAACTGGCCGCACTACAAAACTCTACATTTTAGATAAATCACATTTTGGGGATTATTTTATGGAGTTTGCTAAAAATGTCATTTCTGTGGAAATGTGTTTCTTGTGCACTTTGAGTTAGGTGTCCCTAGCTCGGGAGGGTAGATCATCCCCCTAAGTGCAGTGTGTTTTCTGGATTCACCAGAAGGGTGGGATCCAGTGGTGGCAGCATGAGTGTGTTCAGTGCATGTGTCCCCCGTCCCTGCCCTGGAGTTATGGTACCTGTGTCACGTGTGGTCAGGTTGAGAAATCAGGGGTGGTAGAAACTGCCTTACCAGTCTGGGGAGGGGTGTGTGTGGATGAATGGTGTGATGCACTGGACCAGTGGTGTGAGTTCTCTGGATTGGGAGCTTGCTGGAATGCTTGTGTACTCTTGTTTTGCTCAGATACTTAAGTTCCGTGTGTTAAACTTTTCCCAAGAACGTCTGCAGACAGTGGAGCTGGCTTTTGATTTCTGTGGTCTATTTAGAGACAGATGTTTGGAGTTGGTAATGTTCTGGGAGGAGAGAGGCATAGGGGATGGAGTGATTCCAAAAGGAGTGGCTGAGGTGTCTTCCAGCCCAGTGTTGTGGAAGAGGTTGTGTAGCCCAGCTAGGTCTCGGTGTAGGGGCTCACGTCCTGTCTCAAGAGGAGAAGGAGTGGGTGGGACTGCATGTCTCCAGGTGCCCGAAACCCAGTGTCAGGGCCTGGAATGTTTCTGCAGGGAACATCAGGTCGGGGGCCTAGGCTGTACCAATAGGTCATTTGAGGAAGATCTCCCAGAGTGTTTGAAGAATGTAGAACATCAGTGAACAGGATTTCATGGGTGGGCCTGAAGCTCATGGGAGTTTCCCCTGCCCTGTGCCATTGTGTTAATTGTTGGGGAGTGACCCTAAGGAAAGGTTCTGGTCTTCCAGCCCAGTGTGGTGGAAGTGGCTCAGAGGAGCACAAGCCTGGTCTTCGTAGTCTGGGTGTTTTTTTCTTAGGAACACCAGGTGAGGGAGCCTAGCATGTCCGTATGGAGCGTCCTTCTAGGGAGATCTCCCAGCGTGGAGAGAACGTGGAGCGCCTGTAAGCAGGGCTCTAGTAGTTCTGTTATCTGGCAGTACCGCTCCAGTTGGGAGGGTGCAGAAGTCCAGATGGAGGGGTGCGAGGGGGATAGGTTCCCCAGTGGAGTAACCCATGGGTCAGGGGCCAACCAGAAGGGTTGTGTCGCCAAGGAGTGACCAGGGTGATGCCACTTCTGTCCTGAGTGTCAGGAAGACTTGTACACGACACATTAGTTATGTGTCACCCTCAAGGAAGTCCTGGTGCGCCAGGCATCTGACCAAAGGGGTACGTCCCTCGGTTGGGGAGCCAGTAGCCAGTGTTTCCGGATCTGGACGTAAGGGCAACTGTATGTAGTGTCCTGAAGGAACTCCTGCCTGAAGAGAAGGAACCGGGTAAGCTGTATGGGGGATTGACCTGCAGTGGTTGCCTTGCTGCTGAAGGAGGAGTGAATTCGAATCCCAGGTGGTAGACCAGTTAGGGGAGCCGTGACTCTGTCATGACCAGCCTGGTGTCCTGTAGGCACCGCACTGAGCCGCGTCTGCCTTCGGCCGCGCAGCCTATGCCGCTCACCGTCCCCGTCTCGACGCGGTCCGTGAGCCGCCGCCTGCGCCGCATCTGGCAACCCGCAAAGTGCAACGCCTCACTACACCGATCTTGTGCTGGTCTGACCGTGGTCACTGCTGCTGAGGGAGTAAAGGTCCCGAACTGGTGGTAGAGTTGTGTTCTGGAGGGTGCTTCAGAAGTAGAGGTAGGGTGGGGCATTATTGCCCGTGACCTCTGGTCAGCCTGAGGGTGCGGACCCTAGGTTGAAGAATCAGTGGTAGTTTGGAACTACACTGAGAAAGGGAGTGGAGAATGGCTATGTAGGCCAGGGGTTACTACCCCCCACTCTATGTATTGGCAGGGACCAGTGGTATCTGGATGGCCTAGGGCCTGGTCCTAGCCGTGGACAACTAAGGAGTACCAGTGGGGAGCCTAGTTGGGCCTGTCTTTTTTAATTATGTGCTTGTCTTATGGATCAACGTGGCGTAGAACCGGAGGGTGTCCCTGCAGTGCGGGCCCGCGTCCGTGTTCTATCGCCCCAAGCAGGGAAGTCCATCACGGTGGTGATTGTTCTCCCCTGCGTTTTGGCTGGAAGGGGGTTGTGTTGGACTTGGCCCTTCTGGCAGGTTCACCCCTGAACTTTTTGCCTAGTGATTTCTGGTCTTTGCGCACTTTGACACTGTGGCGCAGTGTAAAGTGCGTGCGCTCCCTGAGTGCGTGTGTGAGATTGGCCTGCTCTCCCATAGGAATGCATGGGGAATGTCTGTGTCGCTGGTAGTTCCTGATGCGTGAGGCGTGCATGGTCAAGCTTGGTATGTGCGAACTCGTGAGAGTGAATGCTTCGCAACGATGTATGTGGCATGGTTGTGTCTTGTGCGGAAGCGCCACTTCTAGACATGGCTGAGTATGTGCTGTGAGGGTGCTGGCGTGTGATTGGCTGGAGCTGGCTGGGATGCCAGGCTCCAGGAGTCTGTGTGGGTCTGCCCCGGTGGTGAATGGAGAGATTAGCATGCTGATGTGAGGGAGGGGCTGCGCCTGTGTCCTGAATGGGGCTGGGTTTTCCCCACACAATGCTGGCTCCGCCCCCTGTGGTGCGACTGATGACCCTAGCCTGCCTGATGAATGAAAGGGGTGGTTGGGCCATCAAGGGTACTCCAAAACCAGCTGCGACTGGTTCTCCCCCCACCCTGCACCTAAAGACAAAGGGAAAAGGTGTATAAAAGAGGGGCTGTGACCCCAGGAAAATGTTCTTGTTCTGACACTTGAATCCTGCCAGGGGCATGCTGCTGCTTGGGCCCAGGGGAAGGCTTGCCCCCCCTGGGCCCTGCCCAGCCCCTGGACTACTGCAGCCCTTGGACCCCTGAAGGACTTTTTGTTGCTCTCTGTGCCTTCCTAGCGCCTGGGGGCCCTGGATTCCTTCACAAAGTGCCTGGAAGCGCTTTTTCTTTACTCTAGCGCTTGGGAGCGCTCTATCTAGCCCTTAGCGCTGAAGGCGCTTTATTTTGCTTTGCAGGTGCCACCCTGCTTATGGCTGCCCACGGCTCATTTTGCCGATTTTCGGAGCGGGTGCCACCCCGCTTATTTGCCCTTTAATGGACCTCTAGCGAGTGCCCACCTCGCTGTACAATTTAATTAAAGCCGGTGCCCACCCGGCATTGCCCCGTGTTCACCGCCGCAGCCGCGGGCAAAACAGGAAGTCAGGCGGCGTCGCGCCTGACTGTAGGCGGGACTTCCGGTTTGCTAAAGGAAGTCCCGCCCGCTGCCGTCCTCTGATTGGCCGTGGCGCCCGGCCGGAGAAGAGGAGCCCGGAGCCTTGAGGGCTCCACCTGCCAAGTCCCGGTCCCGAGATGGGGGACCGGGTGAAGATGCCGGATGTTGCGTGACGGGGCTCCCAGAAGTGAGGGGAGCCCCGGAGGCGGAGTCCTGCGCTGTCCCCGGAGAGGGGACACAGAGAGAAGGGACGCCCGGAGCCCGGTAAGGAGGGGGGCCTCGGGACTGTCCCTGGTTGTTCTTCGAGCGGCCCCACATGATAGCGGGCCGCTCCAACGATGTGGCCATACCTGTTCCCAGTGGCCCGTCACCCCGGCACTATTTATTTAGAGCCCACGAGGCTCATTGGGCATGTGTACTTCGAGCCTGAGAGGCTCCACCCGTATCTTAACTCCTCGAGCCCTGAGAGGCTCCCCTGGGCCCCACATTGCTTCAAAGCCCATGAGAGGCTCGTTGCCCAGTTTGGCCATGTCGAGTCCCCAGAGGGGGGACTCCGCTTGCCCCCGCCTTGTCCTCGAGCCCTGAGAGGCTCCAACGTTGGCTGCAGTTCATGGAGAGCCCGAGAGGCTCAGGGGGCATTTCCTGTCTTACGAGCCCAGAGAGGCTCAAGTGCCAGACCTTTGTTTTGAGAGCCCTGAGAGGCTCTCCCTTTGCATATTTATTCCTCAGAGCCTGCGAGGCTCCCACGATGCCCAGTTGCCCAGCACTTTGTGGGCAGCTGCCACGTTTAGGTTTTGGCGCAGTGGCGCACCCTGGACTTTGATGTAAGTTCTGGCTAATGTGATTCTGGCGCATTTATGATTGATGTGATTTATGCGAAGTGTTCTTTGCTGCACCTCTGAATGTGTTGTAGATGCATCATGTGCCTTGTTCCTTGCACCGCTGAATGTGTTTTTATGCGTCATGTGCTTTGTCCTTTTACACCGCTGAATGTATTGTGATGCATCATGTGTTTCCTTTCTTACACCCCTACAGGTATTGTAATACTTAGGTGGTTGTTTTCTCCCTAGTGCAGGTGGTACTAGCGAGGCCCAGGTCCCTAGTGTAATCTCCTAAGATAGTGAGGGTTGCATAGGTGGTGCTCACCTGGTACCAGTAGTGACTGGTTGTATGTTATCTTTGTGCTACAGTTTTACATCCTAAGTGCTATTTTTAAAAGTGTTACTTCTAAAAGTGCTGATTCCTGACAGTGGTCCAGGTGGCCCTGTCTTGTAAATATCCCCTGTAAATTCTGCCCGTGCCTCTGGCACAATGTAAAGTGTGTGTTTTATCTAATGTATGTTTATTGGAATACAAAGGCTATTTTTATATAACCTTGTGTGGAGTTTCCTTTGTGGTGGGCCTTGGGTGTTGTTGCTGGGGTGCGTGCGCAAATACTTAACTCATACCGCCTCCAAGTTTAGCCTTGCTGCTCGCGCCACGTTACCTAGAGGGCGAGTAGGGGTTATCTTGGCGTGTAACTCCCTTGCCCTGACCTTAGGAATGGTGATCCCTGACTGACCTCGACGCGAGTCTTGGCCATCCAGGATCCCATTTCTAACATGCGGCAAAAGGATCAAACACTGCTATGAACAATTTGGCCTTAGTAGCTAGCCCCCACATAACTCTAGTGAGGAATAAAAGGGTAATCATGAAATCTTTCAATCATAATCAGAGTGGGTTTGTCCAATGTGTCAAAACTACAACATGTGTCACTTCTTTCCCTCATATTGGCTATAAAGATGTCTCTGCCCGCATTGCCTGAAATTATTGGCTCGCACCACTTGCTGGAAGTGTTAGCCCCCCTTCCCTGCCACCCCCACCCAAAGGTTGGGTCTTGTTGCTCTTCTGACCTGAGCACAGGTTTCTCGCAGAGCTGCCAAGTTTTCCAGGTCCATCCGTGTTGTGCTGCTCCAGTCCACGTTTTTTCATGGAATTCAGGGACTTGTAGTCTTGTTTATTTCATTATAAAACAGGACTACACGTCCCATAACTCAGAGGAAACAAGCATTGGAAATGCAATAGGTCTCGCAGCATTAGAGTTAGTGCTTTTAGAATTGTTTATGGGTTTTTTTGTAAATCTTTAGCATTTTTGTTTCCTGTAGCCAATGCTAAAGAATTAAAAAAAAAAGCCATAAACATTTCTAAAAGCTCTAACTCAAATGCTCCGAGACCTATTGCACTGTGTGAGGGTGAGGGGTTGAGGGTGAGTGAGGGTGAGTGAGGGTGAGGGTGGGTGAGGGTGAGTGAGGGGTTGAGGGTGAGTGAGGGTGAGGGGTTGAGGGTGAGTGAGAGTGAGGGTGAGTGAGAGTGAGGGTGAGTGAGGGTGAGTGAGAGTGAGGGTGAGTGAGGGTGAGAGTGAGTGAGGGTGAGGGTGAGTGAGGGTGAGTGAGGGTGAGGGTGAGTGAGGGTGAGTGAGGGTGAGGGGTTGATGTTGAGGGGTTGAGGGTGATTGAGGGTGAGTGAGGGGTTGAGGGTGAGTGAGGGTGAGGGTGAGTTAGGGTGAGGGGTTGAGGGTGGGTGAGGGGTTGAGGGTGAGTGAGGATGAGTGAGAGTGAGGGTGAGTGAGGGGTTGAGGGTGAGTGAGGGTGAGTGAGAGTGAGGGTGAGGGGTTGAGGGTGAGTGAGGGTGAGGGTGAGTGAGGGGTTGAGGGTGAGGGGTTGAGGGTAAGTTAAAGTTTGTTTAAAGCCCTATATGCTCGCAAGCTCGATGCGCATGCGAATCGAATAGCTCGACCTAAAAAACTCTTAAATATCAATATAGATGCACAGATAGAAACACTAACGTGCAAGCACAGAAATATAGAAACATGCATGCACAGACAGACATGCACACATCTGGAAACACAGTCACCTGCAGCCACATACATTGATAGATGCAACCACACAAGCATACATATACACTCTCAGGCACACATACGCTTGCAAGCAGGAGCACATACAAACACAGACACACACATGCACATAGAAATGCATATAGCAAGCATGCATATACATATGCAGCACTACCAAGAGCAGATACATTTACACACACGCATGCAGATATATAAGCACACACACAAACACAGGGACTCCTACATACCTATGCAAATGTGTACACTCAGACACACATGCACGCGCACTTATACACGCACACACTCTTGTATCTCTTGTCTCACCCCTGTGAGGTGGCTTCAATGAAATATTAATGTTACACCTTTGAAAAATGCAAGCATTTGAAGTGCTTGGGCGGGTGGAAGCAATTTTGATGTAGAAGTGCTGTGGGAGGCGGGTGCAAGTAAGGACAGGGAGGGCAGAAGATGCCCTTGTAGAACATGCACTTTAATGGAGCATGACAACAATAAAAAATGTCAATTACTTAATGAGCCTGCAGTGAAGCAACATGTCCATTTTTTCCATTGCGTCACATATTTTGTATGAGCACTAAACTCACGTAACAGCGGGCGCTACACCATTGTGCGGTTGGTTAAAGTATGGTCGGGGTGAGGATGGCGAAGATGGTGGCTGGGCTGAGGGTAGAGTGCAGTGACCAGGATTTTTAGAAGGCTGCAAGTGTTACAGGACCCTCTAGAGGGGTTTCCTATTTCCTGAACCACAGCTGTGAAGGTTCAGAAGACCCCTGCCATTCACTGCTTTGCAATGGGAGGTTTAAAGCGTCCAGATTTGAAGAAACAAGAGATTTTAAGGACACAGAGCGAGATGGGGCAACATGAGTGGATGGGTAAAGAGAGAGAGCAAGAGAGCAAGGGGGAGAGAGATGAAGACAGAAGTGATTAGGTAAGGTGAGAGAGAAGGAGCAATCCGGCACACACAGACGGGCACACACACACAAAGGCACACTCACATAACACAAAAATACACACTGACTGAAAGCAATAATACACGTGCTCACATACAGAATGCAATAAATGCGTACATACAAAGAGACGCACATGTGCAGAATGTTTTCTAAAGGTGAGAAAGGCATACACACGAAGGGGGTGAAGTGGAAGTGGCGAAAGACGCCCTAGAAAGCCAGCCCATTGTATACCTTGGAAGCTATTATCTTTTTGCAGGCATTGCAAGAGCGACTCTGGGAAGCAGGTCACAATGTGAGGGAAGCAGGGGGGGGGGGAGCAGAGCAAGAGGGGTCGGGCAGTGAGCGGAGGGGAGGTATGGATAGCTGAGTAATGAAGATCGAGCGTTGCTGGGACTCATAACTAAACTAAGAAGTTCCCACAAAAATAGAAAGCACATTTGATATAATATTGATTCCGGAGACCAGGGCCCAACTCAGTATCCCACACATTTGTTATGCAGAATTCAGATAGCCGGCCGATGAAAGCCTGAACATGCCTGCCATACTGGGGGTTGTCTGCCGGGCCGCGGGATACGGGGCAGACCTGTCTTGACTGCGATTGAATGCCGAGGATCCCGCTCCGAACCGGATTTGAAGACGAGCCTGCGGTGGACTGGCTCTGCGGCCTGAGCACCTCTGTGGTGGTGCGTTGAGACCCGGGGCGCGCTTGTAGCCCCGGTGAGAGGCCCAGGGAAGCAGGAGGTCCCGACTGGTGCCTGGAGACATGGAGCGTTGAATAACAAGACGGACGGACGGAAGAGAGGGGAGGGGGGAGGAGAAATGCGACACGGAGGGAAGGGGAGGGGGCGGAGCGGGGAGGGGGCGGAGAGGGGAGAGGTGCGACACGGCAGGATGTGACCGTTGCGGCGGTGTTACGCGGAAGGGCGTTAGACGGAAGGAAGAGAGGGGAGGGGGAGGAGAAATGCGACACGGCGGGAGGGGGCGGAGCGGGTAAACAAAGACGGACGTGCACGCGCTTTTAAGGTCAATGCGCATGCGCATAAGCTCAATGCGCATGCGCATTGACCTTAAAAGTCACGGGCACTGCAAGGAATCGCCACGATTCCTTGCAGTGTAGATAAAGAGTGGATAACTCGCAATAGTCTCGCTTGCTCGATGCGCATGCGCATCGACAGGCGAGACCTAAAAACCTGGACTGGAGCGGCACATCACACAATGACCGCAGAAACTTGGAAGCTATGGTAAGACTCACAGGGAAAGTAGAGGCACCCCGGAGCAACACACAGTAAAGATTGTTCTAGAAATTCACACAAGTGAGACCCCATTACGAGCCTGGTGAAGAATGAGAGCTCCTGCTGTGAATGATATACCGTCCACGAGTGGTGACCCATCTATCAGCAGGGACGCAACAACTGCTCCCGGGTGTGATTGGTTCGAAGTTATCTCACTGTGACCAATGAAGAGTGGCCCTCATTGGGCTCTCTTGGTAAAGTTCAAGTGTGTGCAAGTTGTGACAGCCTTAGGGCCGCGCCTTCCCAGCAGCAGAATCCTGTGGATGGAACACCTGTGACGTGCCTGGCCCTCCACTGTGATGTCACCAGGTCGAGGCCAGCCCCAGCAGGGGAATCCTGTGGATGGAACACCTGTGACGTACCAGGCTCTGCACTGTGACGTCACCAGGTTGAGGCCAGCACCAGCAGGGGAATCCTGTGGATGGAACACTTGTGACGTGCCAGGCCCTCCACTGTGACGTCACGAGGTCGAGGCCAGCACTAGCAGGGGAATCCTGTGGAATGAACACCTGTGACGTGCCAGGCCCTCCACTGTGACGTCACGAGGTCGAGGCCAGCACCAGCAGCAGAATCCTGTGGATGGAACACCTGTGACGTGCCAGGCCATCCACTGTGATGTCACCAGGTTGAGGCCAGCACCAGCAGGGGAATCCTGTGCATGGAACACCTGTGACGTGCCAGGCCCTGCACTGTGACATCACGAGGTCGAGCCCAGCACCAGCAGGGGAATCCTGTGGATGGAATACCTGTGACGTCACGACGTCAAGGCCAGCACCAGAAGAGGAATCATGTGGATGGAACACCTGTGACGTGTCAGGCCCTCCACTGTGACATCACGAGGTCGAGGCCTGCACCAGCAGGGGAATCCTGTGGATGGAACACCTGTGACGTGCCCTGCCCTCCACTGTGAAGGTCGAGGCTAAGTGCAGAGGGGAGGCCTCCGCCGCAGCAGAGACAAGGAGAGGCCACTGAGGGGGTAGAAGGTCGGGCAGGATTAGATCGTCTTTGAGGCTCATCGCAGGATCATTTCGTGATTACATTTTTTATTGAATTAAAGCCGTGTCTCGGCTGCTCTACCTCTTACACTGCATGCAACACTTGTCATCGCCCATAAACCGGTGATGCATGATGACAGGTTGAAGGTCTCTATTGTGACGTGTCCGTGGTATACAAGGCTGGTAACCAGGCAGCCGCAGCATTGCACTCATGAGCACCGGACGGAGAGGACCAAAGCTGGCCGGCTGGAGCCGAGGCCCCCGAGAGGCGGAGGGGGCCGGGGCCTCACAGGCTCCAAAAGAACTGGGCGGGACTGGGTGAAAGGGACAAGGTGAGTATAGAAACCAAATGAAAAACGAACTTGAAACCGAACTTTAAACTGAATTTGTTAGACGGACCGGGAGGGTCGGCCGAGGATAAGGGGAGAGGTCTCCGGGGAGAGCCGTCTCCAGCGATCGTACAGACAAGTAACTTCCCCCCCACAGACGGACACCACACAAGGTTGAAGTTCAACGAGACTTTATAGGCGATTCTTTAAGTTTACGATGGAATGGTACAAGGAGGTCTGGACTCAGGGGTCCCCTCGATTCTAGTCTCTGGTTTGGGGAAAAGGGTAGCGGGACAGTCTTGTTACCAAAAAGATGAAAATAGCTCTCAATCCTCGAGCTCGGCGTTCTAGATGATCGGGCCGCGGCGGAGCCAGCAGGTCCCGAGATGGACGAAGGAAACGACGGTCCGCGGCGGAGCCTGCAGGTCCCGATGAAGATGATGGTTACAAACGGTCCGCGGCCACGCCAGCAGGTCCCGACGACGATGAAGGATATGAAGGTTACGAAGGTTGCGACAGCACCAGCAGGCCAGACGATGGTGCACAAGACAGAGCTACGGCAGCGCCGGTAGTCCGTCAAGGATGAGTTCTTCTTTGCGTCTCTCGACTCCAAGATACAACTGCCTTCCTGCTCTGGAGCTGCCCCAGTTATAGGGCTGGTGTGCTTTGATGTCCGGACCCTCGCACTTGGAGGTCGGGAGGTCCGGGATGAGGGAGTCCAGACACCCAGCAGGGGGGTGGAGCCGGCGCCCGGGGAGGCGATGGGCGAGCGGCACTTGGCGGGGGAGAGCCATCGACACCTCTTTCTCCCATTGACTTGCCAAGTAGCCCGCTCACCTCCTGGGGGGATGGTGGTGCCGGGATGTCTGAGGTCGGGCCAGGCCCAGGGTTGAGGTCGATCGGGGGCCAGGCGGCCTCGTGGTGGATGGTCCAAGATGGCGCCCCAGGATGGGCGCGAGGGCCGGCAGTGGATTGGACCCACGAGGTTGACATGCTCGAGGGCAGGGGTCTCTGAGGGGGCAGAGGACGTGCAATGGTGGTGTGTAGTACTTGTGGGCCTGGACTCGGGCCTGGTTGGGCCGGGGGAGATCGGCCCTTCATGTGGCCTGTCCAACATGCGTCCCCCCCAGCTGAAGGCGGGGAGAGTTACCCATCTTCTTGGGGACTCTCCTCGTCGAGGCGGAAGAATCGGGACAGGCCATCCGCGTTGGCGTGATCTGGCCCAGGCCGGTGTTCAACTGTGAAGTCCATACCCTGCAGGGAGATGGACCAGCGTAGTAACTTCGGGTTTTCCCCCCGCATCTGCATCAGCCACTGCAGGGGTCGGTGGTCGGTCTGCACCCGGAAGTGGGTACCAAAAAGGTAGGGCCGGAGTTTCTTGAGGGCCCAGACTACAGCGAAGGCCTCCCTCTCTATGGTGCTCCAGCGTTGTTCCCGTGGTAGGAGTCGCCGGCTGATGAAGGCCACTGGCTGATCAAGGCCTTCGGTGTTCAATTGCGATAGGACCGCCCCAATGCCGTGGTCGGAGGCATCCGTCTGGACGACGAACTCCCGGCTGTAGTCGGGGGCCTGGAGCACAGGGGCGGAACACATGGCGGCTTTCAATTGTTCAAATGCAGCTTGACACTCGGGGGTCCAGTTGACTTTCTTGGGCTGATTCTTTGACGTGAGTTCTGTGAGGGGCCCCACCATCGTACCATAGTCTTTCACGAACCTTCGGTAATAGCCCGTGAGGCCCAGGAAGGCTCGTACTTCGGTCTGGGTGATGGGGGGCTGCCAGGATTGGATGGCGGCAATTTTTAGCTGCAGAGGGGCCACCAGGCCGCTTCCCACCTGGTGCCCGAGGTATGTTACAGACCCTTGCCCAATTTGACACTTGCTGGCCTTGATCGTGAGGCCAGCTCGCTGAAGGGCTTGTAGCACTGTTCGGAGGTGGTGGAGGTGTTCGGACCAATGGTGGCTGTATACAGCGATGTCGTCTAGGTAGGCGGCGCTGAATTCTTCGAGCCCCGCCAAGACCTGATTGACGAGCCGTTGGAATGTTGCTGGGGCATTCTTCATGCCGAAGGGCATGACTGTGAAATGGTAATGGCCATCGGGGGTGGAAAAGGCAGAGCGTTCTTGCGCCCGGGGTGTGAGGCCGATTTGCCAGTAGCCCGCCGTCAGGTCGAAGATACTGAGGTAGCGGGCAGCTCCCATGCGGTCGATTAGTTCATCTGCCCGGGGGATGGGATGTGCGTCTGTTCTGGTGACCGCATTCAAGCCCCGGTAGTCAACGCAGAACCGGAGTTCTGGGGTGGTGCCGGGGGCAGCTGCTTTGGGGACCAGTACTACAGGGCTGGCCCAGGGGCTGTCTGAGGGCTCGATGACCCCGAGCGCGAGCATCTTGGCTACTTCTTCCTGGATGCAGGCCCGTACCCGATCTGGCACGCGGTAGGCCCGGTGGCGGATAGGGGGGCTGTCCCCCGTGTCCACATCGTGCACACACCAGGAAGTGACACCTGGGGTGAGGGAGAACAGGCTGGCGAACTGTGACAGGAGGACTCGACACTCCTGGTGTTGCTCTCTGGTGAGGGCCCCCAAGAGTCGGACCCCATCCACGGAGCCGTCTTGCTCCCGAGTCCGTAGGAGGTCAGGGAGGGGCTCGGAGTCTTCTTCAGCCCCATTGTCTGTGGCCATCAGGAGGCTGAGTTCTGTACGCACAAAGTGGGGCTTCAGTCTGTTAGCGTGGAGGACCCGGAGGGGGTTCCGGGGCGATTCCATGTCGATGAGATAGGTGGCAGGGCCCTTGCGCTCGACTACTTTGAAGGGCCCCGTCCATTTGTCTTGCAGGGCGCATGGCTCGGTGGGGGACATCACCCATACCTGTTGGCCAGGTTCAAATTCAATCGAAGAGGCATTCCGGTCATACCACTTTTTCATGTCCTCTTGGCTGGCCTCCAGGTTAGCTTTCGCCAGCTCCCTGAACCGCCGGGTCTGGTTGCGGAGGGTTAGGAGGTACCGGAAGACATCTGGAGGGTTCTTTAGCGGGGGCATCTCCCAGCCTTCCTTGACTAGGCTGAGTGGTCCCCGCACTGGGTGTCCATATAGCAGTTCAAACGGGCTGAAGCCCAGGGATTTCTGAGGGACCTCCCGATAGGCGAAGAGGAGGCACGGTAGCAGCACATCCCACTGGCGACGGAGGGGTTCTTCCAACCCCCCGATCATCCCTTTTAGCGTGCGGTTGAACCGCTCAACGAGTCCGTTCCCTTGAGGGTGATAGGGGGTCGTGAATCGGTAGGTAACCCCGCACTGTTGCCAGAGGGATTTCATATATTTAGAAATAAAGTTCGTGCCTCTGTCGCTGACGACTTCTCGGGGGAAGCCCACCCGGGAGAAGATCCCCATTAGAGCCCGGCCGACTACCGGGGCTGTCACGGTCCGCAGGGGAACAGCCTCAGGGTAGCGGGTGGCGTGGTCCACTAGCACCAAGATGAATCGATGGCCTTGTTTGGTACGCGGGTCCAGGGGTCCCACGATGTCTATCCCGACCCTCTCGAACGGGGTGGTGACCACGGGAAAAGGTTGCAGGGGGGCCTTTAGTTTGCGGCCGCTCTTTCCACTGGCTTGGCATGTGGGGCAAGATCGGCAGTGCTGGTGTACATCGTTTCTCATTTTGGGCCAGAAGAAGTGGGTCACTAGGCGACTGTAGGTTTTATCTTGTCCCAGGTGTCCTGCTAGGGGGACATCGTGGGCCAGGTTTAGCAGAAAGTCTCTAAAACGGAGCGGCACCACTAGTACTCGGCTGGCCCCCAGCTCTGCGATTCTTTGCTCACTGTACAGCAGATCATTGTCCCAGTAGACCCAGTGAGTTCCGGAGGTATCCCCTGCGCTTTGGGCGAGCGCTTGCTGGCGGAGTCCCTCGAGGGAGGGACAGGTCTTCTGTTCCTGGCGAAATTGCTCTTGCGTGGGCCCCCCCTCTTGAGGCCACTGGTCGAGGTTAGCGAGGTCGGAAGGTTGAGCTGGTTCGGGGGGGACGTCATGGGCGGTGGTTTCGGCTGGGGCGACCGGAGGCGGTGGCGCCGGCCATTCGGGTTCTTCTGGGCGGTGGTTGGCACGGGCGGCCATGGACCGGGTGGTGACACACGCCCAGTCTGGGACGCCTAACATCCCCAGGTGTTCTCTTCGTTCTACGGCTGCCCACGGAGAGCTTTCAAGGTCATTCCCCAGGAGGCAGTCTACGGGGGCATCGTCTCGGACTGTTACCTTCAACATGCCGGAGACCCCTCCCCATTCGAAAGGGACGCAGGCCATCCGACACAGACTTTCTGAGTTATCGGCTGAACGTACCGGGCAGAGAATGTTCGGTAGATATTGTTCTGGGGTCACCAGGTGACAGCGGACGGCTGTTACACTGGCCCCGGTGTCACGAAGGGCTTCGGCCCGGCGTCCATTGATGCTCACCCATTGGCTGTACTTCTGGGTGTTAGCGGGTAGGGGGACCCGCGGGACCATGTCTCTCCCCCCTAAGCAGGCTAGGGCCATGGCGGCTGGCTCCCATTCTTGATGCTCTTGTTCATATTCCTCTTGTTCCTCTGTGATCTGTTCCTCCCCTAGGGCAGCAGCAGCTACCTGGCGGGGCCTTGGGCTCTGGTACTGGGGGCAGTTTGGGTCGTTCGCATAGTGGCCGACTCGTTGGCATCGATGGCACGTAACATTGGCTCGATATCCCGGTCGCGCCGGGGTGCTGCCCCGGTTGGCCGGGGGGGTGGTGCTGGTAGCGGGGGCGACCGGGGCGTTGTCTCTTCCTCGTCCTTGGCCCCCTCCTCCCCCTCGGGGACGGTGCTGACCATTGTTGTTCCGGTTCTGTTCGTAGGACCCATTCCGGCCCACTCTGGTGATCTCCCACCGGTCAGCTTCGGCTGCGAGCTGCCGGGGATCCGTTAACTTGCTGTCGAGGAGGTGCTGGCGGAGTTCAATGAAGCAATTGTTCGACAGATGCTCCCATACCATAAGATTAAACAGTTGTTCGTAGGTTGTGACGTTGCTTCCTTTGATCCAGCCCTCGAAGGCTCGGCTAAAGTAGTTTACATAGTCCACCCAAGTTGTACCCGGGATGCGGGTGCAGTCTCGGAACCTCTGACGGTACATTTCGGGTGTGAGGCCATAGCGGGTGAGGAGTGCAGCTTTCATATGGTCATAGGAGGTCATCTGGTGGTCCGGGAGCTGTAGCAGGGCATCGCGGCCCTCATTGAGGAATCTCCCCCATAGACCGGCTCCCCAATCGCTTCTATCGATCCGGTGTGCAGTCATAGCGATTTCATAGGCCTTAAACCATTGCTGGATGTCGTCCTCTCGGAAGTATTCTCGAACGACATCCTTGGGGATGTGTACCTTTTTCTCTGTTGCCCCTGGGGAGTGGGGTTGTTCGGGCCCCCCTACTCCTTTATTCTGCTTGCGTAGGTTGATCTCAGCTAGGTTCCGCTCGTGTTCGTACGCTAGTTTCTTTTCCTCGAGCTCCCTTTGTCTCTGTTTCTCCTCTCTTTCTTCTCGGAGACGCAGGTGCTCTAAGTTGATTTTTTGTTCGGCCAACTTAAGCTCAATGTCCATTTTGAGTCGGGCCATTTCCAGCTCGTGTAGTCGGGTTTTTTCTCTTTCCTGGATCTCGTCTTGCGAGAGACCCGTTCTTTGCTCTTCAGGGGCCGTGGTGGTTTTTGCTGCGGTGCTCTGATCGGGGGTTCCGGCGGCCCCGGTTTCTGCCCAAGACTCTAGGGCATGCTTAAAATCGTCTTTGGTACTTAGTCCGGTGGTAGCGATACCTAGTTCGATGCAGAATTGTTTTAGTTCACGATGGCTGTACTCATCCAATTTCTCCATCTGGAACTTCTCGGTTGATCCGCTTTCTTTAGTTGTCATTGTGATTTCGTCGTGGGGTGAGCTACTCTCTGTACGTTTATGCGGTGATTCGGATCGCGCCGCTGGCCACCAATGTTAGACGGACCGGGAGGGTCGGCCGAGGATAAGGGGAGAGGTCTCCGGGGAGAGCCGTCTCCAGCGATCGTACAGACAAGTAACTTCCCCCCCACAGACGGACACCACACAAGGTTGAAGTTCAACGAGACTTTATAGGCAATTCTTTAAGTTTACGATGGAATGGTACAAGGAGGTCTGGACTCAGGGGTCCCCTCGATTCTAGTCTCTGGTTTGGGGAAAAGGGTAGCGGGACAGTCTTGTTACCAAAAAGATGAAAATAGCTCTCAATCCTCGAGCTCGGCGTTCTAGATGATCGGGCCGCGGCGGAGCCAGCAGGTCCCGAGATGGACGAAGGAAACGACGGTCCGCGGCGGAGCCTGCAGGTCCCGATGAAGATGATGGTTACAAACGGTCCGCGGCCACGCCAGCAGGTCCCGACGACGATGAAGGATATGAAGGTTACGAAGGTTGCGACAGCACCAGCAGGCCAGACGATGGTGCACAAGACAGAGCTACGGCAGCGCCGGTAGTCCGTCAAGGATGAGTTCTTCTTTGCGTCTCTCGACTCCAAGATACAACTGCCTTCCTGCTCTGGAGCTGCCCCAGTTATAGGGCTGGTGTGCTTTGATGTCCGGACCCTCGCACTTGGAGGTCGGGAGGTCCGGGATGAGGGAGTCCAGACACCCAGCAGGGGGGTGGAGCCGGCGCCCGGGGAGGCGATGGGCGAGCGGCACTTGGCGGGGGAGAGCCATCGACACCTCTTTCTCCCATTGACTTGCCAAGTAGCCCGCTCACCTCCTGGGGGGATGGTGGTGCCGGGATGTCTGAGGTCGGGCCAGGCCCAGGGTTGAGGTCGATCGGGGGCCAGGCGGCCTCGTGGTGGATGGTCCAAGATGGCGCCCCAGGATGGGCGCGAGGGCCGGCAGTGGATTGGACCCACGAGGTTGACATGCTCGAGGGCAGGGGTCTCTGAGGGGGCAGAGGACGTGCAATGGTGGTGTGTAGTACTTGTGGGCCTGGACTCGGGCCTGGTTGGGCCGGGGGAGAGCGGCCCTTCATGTGGCCTGTCCAACAGAATTGATACTGACTTGATACTAGCTTGATACTGACTTGATACTGGCTTGATACTGACTTGATACTGGCTTGATACTGACTTGATACTGACTTGATACTGACTTGAAACTTCCCTTCCCTTTTCCTTTCTCTTTCCCGTTTTTCCTTCTCTGCCTTACATTCCTATCTCTCCTCTCATATCCCCTTCTCCCCCTTTCTTTTAAGTTCCATTTTTCTAAATCACTCTTTATTCCTCTCCCCTTCTTTTACTCCCCTCCCCTTCCCATTCAATCCATTCCGGTCTCATCCTGCACTCTTATCTCCTTTTCCATCCCCACCCCTTCCCTTCTCTTCCCCTCCATTCCCTCCCATTCAAAGCCTCTTTCCCTTCGAATCTGTTCCCATCGCCTCTGCTCCTTTTCTGCTCCCCTTCCACTTACCCATCCTTTCTTCCTTATTCTTCCTTCCTTCACCTCCCTTCCTCTTCACCATTCCCTCCCCTTTCCCCTCACCCATCCCGTCTTCCATACCCTACCCTTCCCCTCACTACTCTTCCCCTCACCTCCCTCTCATTTACCCTTTCCCCTACCTTCCCCTTCCTTTTCCTGCCTTTCTCCTCCTTTCTCTTCTCCTGTGCCTTCTTCCCCTCATTCTTCTCTTCCTTTTCCTTTCCTTTCCTTTCCTTTCCTTTCCTTTCCTTTCCTTTCCTTTCCTTTCCTTTCCTTTCCTTTCCTTTCATTTCCCTTCCCTTCCCCCACCCTTCCCTAACCCATCCCTTTTTTCCCTTTACCCCACCCTCCCACTACCCCTCTCCCTCCTTGTTCCCCTCCCCCTCCCCCTTTATTTCCATTACTTTCTCCTTTACCTCTTTAATCCTTTCCCCTTCTGCCACTCCCTCTTCCCTTCCATCCCATTCACCGCCTCACCTCCCATCCTATTCTTTTACCCCACACACACAACCCCACACAAACACCCCCCACACACAACCCCCCACACAACACCCCCAACACATACAACCCCCCACACACACAACCCCACAAATAACCCCACACACACAACCTTCCACACACACAACCCCCTCACACAAACCCCACACACAACCCCAACCCCACACACACAACCCCACCTACACACACACACAAACCCACACACACAACCCCAAACACACACACACACACACAACCCCCCCACACACAACCCCACAGAAACACACACCCCCACTCTCACAACCCAACAACCTCACACACACACACACAACCCCATAACCACACACACACAACCCAACACATACACACACTACCCCACACACACAACCCCTCCCCCACACAACCCCCCCCACACAAACTCACACACACAACCCCCCCACACACAATCACACACACATAACCCCACACAACCAGACACAAACACACAACACAACCACTCACATACAACCCTACACACACAACCCCCCCACACACACTCCCCTACACACACACAACCCCACACACCACACAACCCCCCACACACAACCCCCCCCACACACAACCCCACACACACAACCCCACACACACATCCACCCACACACACAACACCCCCACACACACAACCCCATGCACACAACCCCTGACACGCACAACCCCCACACACAGCCCCACACACACAACCCCCTACACACACAACCCCCACACAAACCCCCCACAAACACAACCCCACACACACAACCCACACTCACACACACAACCACACACACACACACACACACAACCCCACATAACCCCACACACACACTCCCCCCCACACACACATTCGAACATACTCACACAACCCCACACACACAACACCCCCCCACACACACCCAAAAGACCCCACACACAACCACACAGCCCCCCCACACACAACCCCCACGCACCCCAAACCACAACCCCACACACATACACACACACACACAAAGCCCCCCACACACATCCATACGCACACACAACCCCCCACACACAACCACGACCACACACAACCCCACAACCACACACAAACAACCAACCATACACAACCACAACAACCCCCACACACAACCCCCCACACAACACCCCCCAACACATACAACCCCCACACACACAACCCCACAAATAACCCCACACACACAACCTTCCACATACAAGTCCCCCACACACACAACCCCCTCACACAAACCCCACACACACAACCCCAACCCCACACACACAACCCCACCTACACACACACACAAACCCACGCACACAACCCCAAACACACACACACAACCCCCCCACACACAACCCCACACAAACACCCCCCCACTCTCACAACCCAACAACCTCACACACACACACACAACCCCATAACCACACACACACAACCCAACACATACACACACAACCCCCACACACAAACCCACA
Source organism: Lissotriton vulgaris (assembly GCF_964263255.1). Lineage (NCBI taxonomy): Eukaryota > Metazoa > Chordata > Amphibia > Caudata > Salamandridae > Lissotriton > Lissotriton vulgaris. Next base: position 380,547 of record NW_028242452.1, read on the forward strand.
CACACAACCCCCCCACACACAATCACACACACATAACCCCACACAACCAGACACAAACACACAACACAACCCCTCACATACAACCCTACACACACAACCCCCCCACACACACTCCCCTACACACACACAACCCCACACACCACACAACCCCCCCACACCCAACCCCCCCACACACACAACCCCACACACACAACACCCCCACACACACAACCCCATGCATACAACTCCTGACACGCACAACCCCCACACACAGCCCCACACACACAACCCCCTACACACACAACCCCACACACACACACAACCCCCCACACAAACCCCCCACAAACACAACCCCACACACACAACCACACACACACACACACAACCCAACATAACCCCACACACACACTCCACCCCACACACACATTCCCACATACTCACACAACCCCACACACACAACACCCCCCCACACACACCCAAAAGACCCCACACACACAACCACACAGCCCCCCACACACAACCCCCACGCACCCCAAACCACAACCCCACACACATACACACACACACACACACACACACACAAAGCCCCCCACACAAATCCATATGCACACACAACCCCACACACACACACAAAAATCCCACACACACACCATACACACAACCCCCACACAAAACCCCCCCACACACACAACCCCCACACACACAACACCCCCACACACACAACCCCACGCACACAACCCCTGACACGCACAACCCCCACACACAACCCCACACACAGCCCTACACACACAACTCCACACACTCTCACACACAACCCCGACACACACAACCCCCCACAGACACAACCCCACACACACAACCCACACTCACACACACAACCACACACACACACAACCCCACATAACCCCACACACACACCACCCCACACACACAACCCCACATACTCACAGAACCCCACACACTCACACACAAAACACCCCCCACACACCCAAAAGACCCCCACACACAACCACACAACCCCCCACACACACAACCCCGAGGCACCCCAAACCACTACCCCACACACATACACACTCCCTCAACCACACACACACACAAAGCCCCCAACACACATCCCTACACACACAACCCCCCACACACAACCACCCCCAACCCCACACACAACCACACAACCCCACAACCACACACAAACACACAACCAACCCTACACAACCACAATACCCCCCACACCCACAACCCCACACACCACATACCACACAACCCCACACAACCCCACACAACCCCACACACAACCACACACACACACAACCCCATACACACACATAACCCTCCACACACACAACCCCCCACACACAAGCCCCCCACACACAACCCCCACACACAAACCCCCCCACACACAACCCCAAACCCACACACACAACCCCACACACACAATGCCAAACACACACACAAACCCCCCCGCACACACACAACCCCACACAAACATACCCACCCACACACAACTCCACCTCACACACACACACAACCCCATACCCACACACACAACCCCACACATACATACACAACCCCACAATACAACCCCCCCACACACACAAACCCACACACACAACCCCCCACACACACACCACACACACATAACCCCACACAATCACACACAAACACACAACCACACAACCCCACACGCCACACACACAAACCCACACACACACATGCCCACACAAACAACCCTAAACACACACAATCCCACACACCACACAACCCTCCACACACACAACCCCACACACACAAACCCCCCACACACAACCCCCAACACACAACCCCAAACCCACACACACAACCCCACCTACACACACACAACCCCAAACACACACACAAACCCCCCCACACACACAACCCCACACAAACACACACCCCACACACACAACCCCACCTCACACACACACACAACCCCATAACCACACACAACCCTACACATACACACACAACCCCACACATACAACCCTCCCACACACAAACACACAACCACACAACCCCCCCCACACACACCACACACAACCCCCCACACACTCAACCCCACACAAACATAAACACCCACACACACAACTCCACCTCACGCACACACACACAACCCCATAACCACACACACAACCCCACACATACAAACACAACCCCACAATACACCTCCCACACACAACCCCCCACACACAAACCCACACACAACCCCCCACACACAACACCACACACACAAGCCCACACAAACAACCCTAAACACACACAACCCCACACACCACACAACCCCCCACACACACAACCCCACACACACAAACCCCCCACACACAACACCCCCACACACAACACCCCCACACACACAACCCCACGCACACAACCCCTGACACGCACAACCCCCACACACAACCCCACACACAGCCCCACACACACAACCCCCTACACACACAACTCCACACACTCACACACACAACCCCCCACAAACACAACCCCACACACACAACCCACACTCACACACACAACCACACACACACACACACAACCCCACACACACACACCCCACCCCACACACACAACCCCACATACTCACACAACCCCACGCACTCACCCCCACAACACCCCCACACACACCCAAAAGACCCCACACACACAACCACACATCCCCCACACACAAAATCCCCAGGCACCCCAAACCACAACCCCACACACATACACACTCCCTCAACCACACACACACACACAAAGCCCCCCATACACATCCCTACACACACAACCCCCCACACAAAACCACCCCCACACAACCACACAACCCCACAACCACACACCAACACACAACCAACCCTACACAACCACAACACCCCCCCACACACAATCCCCCACAGACACAACCCCACACACCACATACCACACAACCCCCCACACAACCCCACACACAACCCCCACACACACCCACAACCCCATACACACACATACCCCCACACACACAAACCCCCACACACAAACCCCCCACACACAACCCCCACACACAAACCCCCCACACACAACCCCAAACCCACACACACAACCCCACACACACAACGCCAAACACACACACAAAACCCCCCGCACACACACAACCCCACACAAACATACACACCCACACACACAACTCCACCTCACCCACACACACACAACCCCACACTACAACCCCCCCACACACACAACCCCCACACTCACAAACCCACACACCCCCCCTGTTGGACAGGCCACATGAAGGGCCGCTCTCCCCCGGCCCAACCAGGCCCGAGTCCGGGCCCGCAAGTACCACACACCACCATTACACGTCCTCTGTCCCCTCAGGGACCCCTGCCCTCGAGCATGTCAACCTCGCGGGTCCGATCCACTGCCGGCCCTCGCGCCCATCCTGGGGCGCCATCTTGGACCCTCCACCACGAGGCCGCCTGGCCCCCGATCGACCTCAACCCTGGGCCTGGCCCGGCCTCAGACATCCCGGCACCACCATCCACCCAGGAGGTGAGCGGGCTACTTGGCAAGTCAATGGGAGAAAGAGGTGTCGATGGCTCTCCCCCGCCAAGTGCCGCTCGCCCATCGCCTCCCCGGGCGCCGGCTCCACCCCCCTGCTGGGTGTCTGGACTCCCCCATCCCGGACCTCCCGACCTCCAAGTGCGAGGGTCCGGACATCAAAGCACGCCAGCCCTATAACTGGGGCAGCTCCAGAGCAGGAAGGCAGTTGTATCTTGGAGTCGAGAGACGTAAAGAGGAACTCATCCTGGACGGACTACTGGCGCTGCCATAGCTCTGTCCTGTGCACCATCGTCCTGCCTGTTGGCGCTGCCACAGCCGTCGTAACCTTCATCCTTCATCGTCGTCGGGATCTGCTGGCGTGGCCGCGGACCGTTGTAACCGTCATCTTCCACCGGGACCTGCAGGCTCCGCCGCGGACCGTCGTCCTTCCTTCATCCATCTCGGGACCTGCTTGGCTCCTCCACGGCCCGATCATCTAGAACGCCGAGCTCGAGGATTGAGAGCTATTTTGTACTCATTGGTAACTAAGACTGTCCCGCTACCCCTTTCCTAAACCAGAGACTAGAACCGAGGGGACCCCTGAGTCCAGACCTCCTTGTATCCATCCTCGTAACCTAAGAATTGCATATAAAGTCTCGTTAACCTTCAACCTTGTGTGGTGTCCGTCTGTGGGGGGGAAGTTACTTATCTGTACAGTCGTTGGAGACGGCTCTCCCTGGAGACCTCTCCCCGTAACCTCGGCCGACCCTCCCGGTCCGTCTAACATTGGTGGCCAGCGGCGCGATCCGAATCACCGCATAAACGTACAGAGAGTAGCTCACCCCACGACGAAGTCACAATGACCACGAAAGAGAGCGGATCAACCGAGAAATTCCAAATGGAGAAATTGGAGGAGTACAACCATCGTGAACTTAAACAATTCTGCATCGAACTGGGTATCGCTACCACCGGACTGAGTACCAAGGACGATTTTAAGCATGCCCTAGAATCTTGGGCAGAAACCGGGGCTGCCGGAACCCCTGATCAAAGCACCGTAGAAAAAACGACCACGGCCCCGGAAGGGCAAAGAACGGGTCTCTCGCAAGGCGAGATCCAGGAAAGAGAAAGGACCCGACTACACGAACTAGAAATGGCCCGACTTAAAATGGACGTTGAACTTAAGTTGGCCGAACAAAAAATCAACTTAGAGCACCTGCGTCTCCGAGAAGAAAGAGAGGAGAAACAGAGACAAAGGGAGCTCGAGGAAAAAAAACTAGCGTACGAACACGAACGAAACTTAGCCGAGATCAACCTACGCAAGCAGAATAAAGAAGCAGGGGTACCCGAGCGACCCCCCACCTCAGGGGCCACAGACAAAAAGGTACACATCCCCAAGGATGTTGTCCGAGAATACTTCAGAGAGGACGACATCCAGCAATGGTTTAAAGCCTATGAAATCGCTATGACTGCACACCGGATCGATAGAAGCGACTGGGGAGCCGGTCTCTGGGGAAGATTCCTCAATGAGGGCCGCGACACCCTACTACAGCTCCCGGACCACCAGATGACCTCCTACGACCATATGAAAGCGGCCCTCCTCACCCGCTATGGTCTCACACCCGAGATGTACCGTCAGAGGTTCCGAGACTGCACCCGCATCCCGGGTACAACTTGGGTGGACTATGTAACATACTTTAGCCGAGCCTTCGAGGGCTGGATCCGAGGAAGCAACGTCACGACCTACGAGCAACTATTTAACCTGATGGTATGGGAGCATCTGTCGAACAATTGCTTCATTGAACTCCGCCAACACCTCCTCGACAGCAAGTTAACGGATCCCCGGCAGCTCGCAGCCGAAGCTGACCGGTGGGAGATCACCAGAGTGGGCCGGAATGGGTCCTACGAACAGAACCGGAACAACAATGGTCAGCACCGACCCAGAGGAGGAGGAGGGGGCCAAGGGCGAGGAAGAGACAACGCCCCGGTCGCCCCCGCTACCAACACCACCCCCCCGGCCAACCGGGGCAGCACCCCAGCGCGACCGGGATACAGAGCCAATGTCACGTGTCACCGATGTCAACGAGTCGGCCACTATGCGAACCAACCAAACTGCCCGCGGTACCAGAGCCCAAAACCCCGCCAAGTGGCCGCTGCAGCCCTAGGAGAAGAACAGATCTCCGAGGAACAGGAAGAGTACGAACAAGAGCATCAAGAGTGGGAGCCAGCCGCCATGACTCTAGCCTGCTTAGGGGGGAAAGACATGGTCCCGCGGGTCCCCCTACCCGCTAACACCCAGAAGTACAGCCAATGGGTGAGCATCAATGGACACCAGGCCGAAGCCCTTCGTGACACCGGGGCCAGTGTAACAGCCGTCCGCTGTCACCTGGTGGCCCCAGAACAGTATCTACCGAACATTCTCTGCCCTGTAGGATCAGCCGATAACTCGGAGAGCCTGTGTCGGATGGCCTGCGTCCCCTTCGAATGGGGGGGGGTCTCCGGCATGTTGAAAGTGACGGTCCGAGACGATGCCCCCGTAGACTGCCTCCTGGGCAATGACCTGGAAAGCTCTCCGTGGGCCGCCGTGGAGCGAAAGGAACACCTGGGGATGTTGGGCGTCCCCGACTGGGCGTGCGTCACCACCCGTTCCATGGCCGCCCGTGCCAACCACCAGCCAGAAGAACCCGAATGGCCGGCGCCACCGCCTCCGGTTGCCCCGGCCGAAAACACCGACCGTAACATTCCCGCCGAACCAGCTCAACCCACCGACCTCGCTAACCTCGACCAGTGGCCTCAAGAAGGGGGGCCCACGCAAGAACAATTTCGCAAAGAACAGAAGACCTGTCCCTCCCTCGAGGGACTCCGCCAGCAAGCGCTCGCCCAAAGCGCAGGGGATACCCCCGGAACTCATTGGGTCTACTGGGACAATGATCTGCTGTACAGCGAGCAAAGAATCGCCGAGCTGGGGAGCAACCGAGTACTAGTGGTACCCCTCCGTTTCAGAGACTTCCTGTTAAACCTGGCCCACGATGTCCCCCTGGCAGGACATCTGGGACAAGATAAAACCTACAGTCGCCTAGTGACCCACTTCTTCTGGCCCAAAATGAGAAACGATGTGCACCAGCATTGCCGATCTTGCCCCACGTGCCAAGCCAGTGGGAAGAGCGGCCGCAAACTAAAGGCTCCCCTGCAACCTTTTCCCGTGGTCACTACCCCGTTTGAGAGAGTCGGAATAGACATTGTGGGGCCCTTGGACCCCCGCACAAAACAAGGCCATCGATTCATCCTGGTGCTAGTGGACCACGCCACCCGCTACCCTGAGGCTGTTCCTCTGCGAACTGTGACAGCCCCGGTGGTTGGCCGGGCTCTGATGGGGATCTTCTCCCGTGTGGGCTTCCCCCGAGAAGTCGTCAGCGACAGAGGCACGAACTTTATTTCCAAATACATGAAGTCCCTCTGGCAACAGTGCGGGGTCACCTACAGATTCACAACCCCCTATCACCCTCAAGGGAACGGACTCGTTGAGCGGTTCAACCGCACGCTAAAGGGAATGATCGGGGGGTTGGAAGAGCCCCTCCGTCGCCAGTGGGATGTGCTGCTGCCGTGCCTCCTCTTCGCATATCGAGAAGTCCCCCAGAAATCCCTGGGCTTCAGCCCATTTGAACTGCTATATGGACACCCAGTGCGAGGGCCGCTCAGTCTCGTCAAAGAAGGCTGGGAGATGCCTCCGCTAAAGAACCCTCCAGATGTCTTCCGGTACCTCCTCACCCTCCGCAACCAGACCCGGCGGTTCAGAGAACTAGCGAAGGCCAACCTAGAGGCCAGTCAAGAGGACATGAAAAAATGGTATGACCAGAATGCCTCATCCATTGAATTCGAACCTGGCCAACAGGTATGGGTGATGTCCCCCACTGAGCCATGCGCCCTGCAAGACAAATGGACGGGGCCCTTCAAAGTAATAGAGCGCAAGGGGCCTGCCACTTATCTCATCGACATGGAATCCTCCCGGAACCCTCTCCGGGTCCTCCACGCTAACAGACTAAAGCCCCACTTTGTGCGAACAGAGCTCAGCCTCCTGATGGCCACAGACACTGGGGTTGAAGAAGACTCCGAGCCTCTCCCTGACCTCCTACGGACTCAAGAGCAAGACGGCTCCGTGGATGGGGTCCGGCTCTCAGAGGCCCTCACCAGAGAACAACGCCAGGAGTGTCAAGCCCTCCTATCACAGTTCGCCAGCCTGTTCTCCCTCACCCCGGGTGTCACTTCCTGGTGTGTGCACGATGTGGATACCGGGGACAGCCCCCCTATCCGCCACCGGGCCTACCGCGTGCCAGACCGGGTACGGGCCTGCATCCAGGAAGAAATAGCCAAGATGCTCACGATCGGGGTCATCGAGCCCTCAGACAGTCCCTGGGCCAGCCCTGTCGTACTGGTCCCCAAAGCAGCTGCCCCCGGCACCACACCCGAACTCCGGTTCTGCGTCGACTACCGGGGCTTGAATGCGGTCACCAGAACGGACGCGCACCCCATCCCCCGGGCAGATGAACTAGTCGACCGAATGGGAGCTGCCCGCTACCTCAGCATCTTCGACTTGACAGCAGGCTATTGGCAGATCGGCCTCACACCCCGGGCGCAAGAACGTTCTGCCTTCTCCACCCCCGATGGCCATTACCATTTCACGGTCATGCCCTTCGGCATGAAGAATGCCCCAGCAACATTCCAACGGCTCGTCAATCAGGTCCTGGCGGGGCTCGAAGGATTCAGCGCCGCCTACCTAGACGACATCGCTGTATACAGCCACCATTGGACCGAGCACCTCCACCACCTCCGAGCAGTGCTGCAAGCCCTTCAGCGAGCTGGCCTCACGATCAAGGCCAGCAAGTGTCAAATTGGGCAAGGGTCTGTAACCTACCTCGGACACCAGGTGGGAAGCGGCCTAGTGGCCCCGCTACAGCTGAAAATTGCCGCCATCCAGGCCTGGCAGCCCCCCATCACCCAAACCGAGGTACGAGCCTTCCTGGGCCTCACGGGCTACTACCGAAGGTTCGTAAAAGACTATGGTACCATAGTGGGGCCCCTCACAGAACTCACGTCAAAGAACCAGCCCAAGAAAGTCACCTGGACCCCAGAGTGTCAAACTGCATTTGAACAATTAAAGGCCGCCATGTGTTCCGCCCCTGTGCTCCAGGCCCCAGACTACAGCCGGGAGTTCGTCGTCCAGACGGACGCCTCCGACCAGGGCATTGGGGCAGTCCTGTCTCAAGTGAACACCGAAGGCCTTGATCAACCGGTGGCCTTCATCAGCCGGAGACTCCTACCACGGGAGCAACGCTGGAGCACCATAGAGAGGGAAGCCTTCGCTGTGGTATGGGCCCTCAAGAAGCTCCGGCCCTACCTTTTCGGCACCCACTTTCGGGTGCAGACCGACCACCGACCCCTGCAATGGCTGATGCATATGCGGGGGGAGAACCCAAAGTTGCTACGCTGGTCCATCTCCTTGCAAGGTATGGACTTCACAGTCGAACACCGGCCTGGGCCAGATCACGCCAACGCGGATGGCCTGTCCCGGTTTTTCCGCCTCGACGAGGAGAGTCCCCAAGAGGATGGGTAACTCTCCCCGCCTTCAGCTGGGGGGGACGCATGTTGGACAGGCCACATGAAGGGCCGCTCTCCCCCGGCCCAACCAGGCCCGAGTCCGGGCCCGCAAGTACCACACACCACCATTACACGTCCTCTGTCCCCTCAGGGACCCCTGCCCTCGAGCATGTCAACCTCGCGGGTCCGATCCACTGCCGGCCCTCGCGCCCATCCTGGGGCGCCATCTTGGACCCTCCACCACGAGGCCGCCTGGCCCCCGATCGACCTCAACCCTGGGCCTGGCCCGGCCTCAGACATCCCGGCACCACCATCCACCCAGGAGGTGAGCGGGCTACTTGGCAAGTCAATGGGAGAAAGAGGTGTCGATGGCTCTCCCCCGCCAAGTGCCGCTCGCCCATCGCCTCCCCGGGCGCCGGCTCCACCCCCCTGCTGGGTGTCTGGACTCCCCCATCCCGGACCTCCCGACCTCCAAGTGCGAGGGTCCGGACATCAAAGCACGCCAGCCCTATAACTGGGGCAGCTCCAGAGCAGGAAGGCAGTTGTATCTTGGAGTCGAGAGACGTAAAGAGGAACTCATCCTGGACGGACTACTGGCGCTGCCATAGCTCTGTCCTGTGCACCATCGTCCTGCCTGTTGGCGCTGCCACAGCCGTCGTAACCTTCATCCTTCATCGTCGTCGGGATCTGCTGGCGTGGCCGCGGACCGTTGTAACCGTCATCTTCCACCGGGACCTGCAGGCTCCGCCGCGGACCGTCGTCCTTCCTTCATCCATCTCGGGACCTGCTTGGCTCCTCCACGGCCCGATCATCTAGAACGCCGAGCTCGAGGATTGAGAGCTATTTTGTACTCATTGGTAACTAAGACTGTCCCGCTACCCCTTTCCTAAACCAGAGACTAGAACCGAGGGGACCCCTGAGTCCAGACCTCCTTGTATCCATCCTCGTAACCTAAGAATTGCATATAAAGTCTCGTTAACCTTCAACCTTGTGTGGTGTCCGTCTGTGGGGGGGAAGTTACTTATCTGTACAGTCGTTGGAGACGGCTCTCCCTGGAGACCTCTCCCCGTAACCTCGGCCGACCCTCCCGGTCCGTCTAACACCCCCCCACACACACACACCACACACACATAACCCCACACAATCACACGACCACACACACAACCCCCCACACACAATGACACACACACACACACCCACACAAACAACCCTAAACACACACAACCCCACACACCACACAACCACCCACACACACACAACCCCACACACACAAACCCCCCACACACAACCCCAAATCCACACACACAACCCCACCTACACACACAACCCCACACACACAACCCCAAACACACACACAACCCCCCCCCCACACACACACACACAACCCCACACAAACACACATCCCCACACACACAACCCCACCTCACACACACACACACACAACCCCATAACCATACACACAACCCTACACATACATACAACCCCCACACACAGAAACACACAACCACACAACCCCCCACACACACCACACACAACCCCGCACACACGCAACCCCACACAAACATACACACCCACACACACATCTCCACCTCACGCACACACACAACCCCATAACCACACACACAACCCCACACATACACACACAACCCCACAATACACCCCCCCACACACAACCCCCCACACACAAACCCACACACACAACCCCCCACACAACACCACACACAAACAACCCTAAACACACACAACCCCACACACCACACAACCCCCCCACACACACAACCCCACACACAAACCCCCACACACAACCGCCCCACACACAACCCCAAACCCACACACACAACCCCACCTACACACAAACAACCCCACACACACAACCCCACACACACAAATCCCCCCACACACACACCCCCACACACACAACCCCACCTCACACACACACAACCCGATAACCACACACAACCCTACACATACGCACACAACCCCACACATACAACCCCCCACACACAACCACACAACCCCCACATACACAATGCCACACACACAACCCCACACATAAGTGCCCACACAAACAATCCTAAACACACACAACCCTGCACACCACACAACCGCCCCCACACACACAACCACACACACAACCCCCCCACACACATCCCTACAGACGCACAACCCCCCACACAACCCCCCCACACACCCCACCCCACACACCCAACCTTACACAGCCATACAAACACACACAATGAACCACACACACAACCGCACAACCCCCCACACACAACCCCACACACACAACTCCACACACCACACAACCCCACACACAACCCCCCACACACACAACCCCCCCACACACACAACCCCCCATACACACAATTGTAAATGTAAATGTATATGTGTGTATACTTGTAAAGCGCACTGCCGCCCCATCTCGGGCATCCTGGTGCTGTATACCGCTGTGGAACCCTTCCTGGCTTTCCCTGAGATGCCCCCTCCCGGTCACCCCCAAGGTGAAGCCAGGCATCCCAGCGCTGTTGGGGCCATTGTGGAGATTAAGCAAGCTATTGCCCGGAGTTGCAGAGTGGGACCCATGATTAGAGTAGGCACCGAGGCAAGAATTATCGAGTCCGCGGACATTGAGCCCAAGACCCTGACACGTTGAGAATTGAACCCTGGTCCCAGGCCTGACCTCTGCTTCAGGGTCTGCCGCTTCTAACCAGTGAGCCACACTACCACACACACACACAACCTCATACACACACACACACACACACAACCCCCCACAAACAAGCCTCCCACACACAACCCCCCACACACACACCCCGCACACACAACCCCACACACACAACCCCAACCCCACACACACACAACCCCAAACACACACACACAACCCCACACAAACAACCCCACAACCTCACAGCCACACACACACACACAACCCCATAACCACACACACAACCCCCCACACATAAACCCAAACACACAACCCCACACACATAACCCCACACAACCACACACAAAAACACAACAACCCCACACAACCCCCCACACACAACCACGCCCACACACAACCCTACATACAACACCACACAACCCCCCACACACACAACCTCACACACACACAACCCCCCCCACATGCACAACCCCACACACACACCCAACACCCCCATTGCACACCCCCCCACACACAACCCCCCCAGACACCCCATACACACAACCCCCACACACATAACCCCCCACACACACACCCCATACACCCCCACATGCACACACACAACCCCCTACACACACACAACCACTCAACCACACACACACACAAGCAGACAACCACATACACTTTCTCTTTCCACGAAACTCTCACAGACACAGACACAGACTCATACTCTCACAGACGCTCTCTCAGACTCAGACACACTTTCACACTCTCTCACAGACACTCACAGACACTGTCTCGCAGACACTGTCTGACAGACTCTCACAGACTCTACCAGACACTGTCACAAACTCTCACAGACACTCTCTCGACACTATCACAGACACTCTCTCACACTCTCACAGACACTCTCTCACAGACTCTCACAGACACTCTCACAGACACTCTCTCACAGACACTCTCAGACTCTCACAGACATTCTCTCAACACTCAAACTCTCACAGACACACTTTCACAGACACACTCACACACTCTATAACAGACACTCTCCCTCACAAGCACACTCTCAAAGACTCTCACAGACTCTCAAAGACTCTCACAGACGCTCTCTTACAGACTTTCACAGACACTCACATTCTCTCACAGACTATTGAACAGACACTCGCTCACATACTCTCACAGACTGTCTCCCAGACACTCTCTCCCAGACACTTTCTCCCAGACACTCTCTCACAGACTGATTCTCACAGACTCACACTCTCTCAGACACACTCTCTCACAGACTCTCACACTATCTCATATTCTCTAACAGACTCTCACATACACTCTCACAGACACTCTCAGACTCTCAGAGACTCACACTCTCTCACAGACACGTTCTCACAGACACTCTCTCACACTTTCACATACACTCTCTCACAGACTCACACTCTCACAGACACACACTCACACACTCACAGTCTCACAGACACTCTCTCACAGACACTCTCACACACAGACACTCTCTCACAGACACTCGCACAGACACTCTCTCACAGACACTCTCACAGGCACTCTCTCACAGACACTCTCACAGATACTCTCTCATGGACACTCTCTCAGACACTTTCAAAGATACTCTCACAGACTCACAGGCACTCTCAACAGGCTCTCAGACACTCTATCACAGACTCTCACGCTCTCACAGACACTCATACACTCTCTCACAGAAACTCACAGACACTATTTCTCAGACCCTCACACACTCTCAGACAGACACTCTCTCAGACACACTCTCAGACACTCTCTCACAGACACTCTCTCATAGACTCTCACAGACATTCTCTCACTTTCACAGACACTCACACACTCTCACAAACTCTCTCACAGACACTCACAGACACTCCTTCACACTCTCTCACAGACACTCTCACACTCTCTAACAGACACTCTCCCACCGACTCTCACAGACACTATCTCACAGACTCTCTCACAGACACTGTCTCACAGACACTCTCTCATAGACACACTCTCACAGTGTCTGTGAGAGAGTATCTCTGAGAGTGTATGTGAGAGAGTGTCTGTGAGACTGTGTCTGTAAGAGTCTGTGCAGGTCTGTGAGCGTGTGTGAGAGAGTTTCTGTGAAAGACTATGAGAGAGTGAGTCTGTGAGTGTCTGTGAGAGTGTAATAGAGTGTCTGTGAGAGAGTGTCTGTGAGATAGTGTCTCTGAGATAGTGTCTGTGGGAGTGTGAGTGAGTGTCTGTGAGAGTGTCTGTGAGAGTCTGTGAGAGAGTCAGTGAGAGTCTGTGAGGGAGTGTCTGTGATAAAGTGTCTGTGATAGAGAGTCTGTGAGAGAGTGTCTGTGAGAGAGTGTCTGTGAGAGTGTGAGAGTGTCTGTGAGAGTCTGTGAGAGTGTCTGGGGGAGTCTGAGAGAGTGTCTGAGAGTATGTGAGAGTCTGTGAGAGTGTCTGTGAGAGTGTGCTTGTGAGAGTGTCTGTGAGAGAGTATCTGTGAGAGAGTGTCTGTGAGAGTCTGTGAGAGAGTGTTTGTGAGAGAGTGTCTGTGAGAGAGTGTCTGTGAGAGAGTCTGTGAGAGTGTCTATGAGAGAGTTTCTGTGAGAGTCTGTGAGAGTCTGTGAGGGAGTGTCTGTGAGAGTGTCTGTGAGAGTGTATATGAGAGAGTTTCTGTGAGAGTCTGTGAGAGAGTCTGTGAGGGAGTGTCTGTGAGTGTCTGTGATAGTGTCTGTGAGAGTGTCTGTGAGAGTGTGAGAGTGTCTGTGAGAGAGTCTGTGAGAGTGTCTATGAGAGTCTGTGAGAGTGATGGAGCAGATGTCATCTGCAGTCAGGCATTGTTTTATTTTTTGTGCTTCAGACAGACTGCATTTAAATTGCCACGCACCTTGTGGTGCAAGTTAAAAACATGGCACATGAAAAACATGAAAGTGAGGCCTATTCAGTCTGAAATGTGTTTTTGCAATGTAGAGAAAAGTGGCCTTTTTAGCTTTGAAGATTAATAGAATATGTTTCTCTCTTTCCCAGCTCATCCCTTATAATCTACATTCACTATTTCCGTCATAAGAGACTTTGACTTGTTGCATATTTTAATAAATATTTTCAGTTAATAACACCTCTTTTTATAATGTGTGAATTAATAATGCACCAAACACTACACAGGGGGCTAAATGCTTTTTGCATGAAAAGCTATCTAAAACACTAAAGCATGTTGCTGTGTGTGTTATATTAACTGTGTGCGCTATATTAACTGTGTGTGCTTATAGATTTTACACTAAATGCATACAAATGCTATGTTGCACATTGCACATTTATTTTGCATGTTGTCATAAATAATAGAAAAGCTGCTTCACACTAATAGCTTGGCTAGGTAAACATTTATAAGGGGTATTAGTATGGAGTTGGGAAACATAATGGGCTGATTTACATGAAATTAATATTCTATTTGTTTGTTTTATTTTTGGGCCTACCATTAAATGGCTGCCTGTGAAACCAGCAGGGCCATGGCTTGCTTTGAAAGAGAAGAGAGCATGCGCAGACACCAGCTTGACTCAAACTGCGGAAGGAGTCAAGGACATCTTGAACTGTACATTCTTGTGATTGTGCCAATGTACCAGTTTGATAAAGTATCCGTCCTGCTGCGCTGTGACAGGAAGGAAGGAAAACTATAGAATCATTTTCCCTAGCAATTGTTGCAAAATTATAAAATGTATTTATTATGAATGCTTCTTTTGTTAAAACTGGTATAGTCAGGTTTTTAGAATGAGTCAGGGTGGTGAGAACTCATGCTATTGTGGCTGACCAATCAGGTTTTCCTGAAGATGCAACATTTTTGTGTGGACTGCCAAAAATTAGAGTATAAATAATGACCTCTCTGGAGGGGCTTTGGCTTCTAGGCTCATTAGGGGGGTCTGTGAGCTCTTGAGAGAAGGAACAGATTAGACCAGACATTCTATGGGTCAGGTACGAGAAACGTCCCAGGAGATTGCTGAAGGACGGGGTTTGCGCCCGAGGAGAGTCAGGGGGAGGTTTTTTGCTTTCACGTCATATATTGGCACTGCAGGCCACATTCCTTTGAGGTCTGGTGAAGGAGGGGCTGTCTCACTCCCTGCTTGCTCTTTTGACACAGACAGATACAGAAGAACAGCAACAGATAGAAAGGCTTTTTAGATTTAGATGCTAAACTGTAAGTTTATGCTTTGACTAATTAATTAGGTCTGAAAAGATTTATTTGACTTATGCATTTATTTCTCTTAATGGGAGATTTTTGCAAACTTTGATTTTTTATTAGCCTTGCAAGACAATTTTTCTTAGAAACTCTTTGAGAGTTTTGACTGAAATGTTGCGCCACATTTTCTTTCCTATATGGAATGCTAATATGCAGACTGTAATATGTTCTGTATCAACTGTATCAAATAATTCTATATGTGTACACAAAAATGTTTTTATGCCTTTTATGATTTTTATAAATTGAATAAAGTGTATTTGACTGACTGACTGTTCTGTATTAATGCTATTTTTCCTGTTTTCCAAATTCTGTAACCTGATTGATATTTTACTAATGAATAAAGGGTCAGAGAAAAATTAACTTTTGACTAGAAAATAAAACCCTTTAAATACTCAACACCTCTCTTTATTGGTTTAAAATAATAATTGCATTTTTGACTGTTCATCTTTATTTAAAGTCTCCTGAAGGTAATACATGTTGCGAAGGGCCCAACACCTTTTTCAGCGGTAAATTAGAGGTAGCATGAGGGTTTTGCATTGAGAAATTACCAGAAGAAATTACCGCTCCATCAAGAGTGTCTGTGAGAGAGTGTCTGTGAGAGTTTCTGTGAGTGTCTGTGAGTCTGAGCGAGTGTCTGTGAGTCTGAGCGAGTGTCTGTGAGAGTCTGTGAGAGAGTGTCTGTGAGAGTGTGCTTGTGAGAGAGTGTGTCTGTGAGAGTGTGCTTGTGAGAGAGTGTCTGTGGGAGAATGTCTGTGAGAGAGTGTCTGTGAGAGTATCTGTGAGAGAGTGTCTGTGAGAGTCTGGTAGAGTGTCTGTGAGAGTCTGTGAAAGAGTCTGTGAGTGTCTGTGATAGAGTGTCTGAGAGAGTGTGTGGGAGAGTCTGAGTATTTGTGAGAGTGTCTGTGAGAGTGTGAGAGTGTCTGAGAGTCTGTGAGAGTATCGAGAGAATGTCTGAGTGTCTGTGAGTCTGAGAGAGTGTCTGTGAGAGTGTCTGTGAGAGAGTGTCTGTGTCTGAGAGTGTGCTTCTCTGTGAGAGCGTGTCTGCGAGAGAGTATCTGTGAGAGAGTCTGCCTGTGAGAGTCTGTCTGTGAGAGTGTCTATGAGAGAGTGTTTGTCAGAGAGTCTGTGAGACGGTGTCTGTGAGAGAGTGTATGTGAGAGTTTGTGAGAGTGTGTGTGAGAGTCTGTGAGAGTGTCTGTGAGAGTGTGAGGGAGTGTCTGTCATTAAGTTTGAGAGAGTGTCTGTGAGAGTTTGTGAGAGTGTCTCTGAAAGTTTGAGAGAGTCTGTGAGAGTCTGAGAGTGAGAGAGTGTCTGTGAGAGAATGTCTGTGAGAGACTGAGAGAGTGTCTGTGAGTCTGAGAGTGTCTGTGAGTCTGAGAGTGTCTGTGATAGTCTGTCTGTGAGAGAGTGTCTGTGGGAGTGTCTGTGAGAGTGTCAGTAAGTGTCTGTGAGAGTGTCTGTGAGAGAGTGTCTGTGAGTCTTTAAGAGTCTGTGAGAAGGTGTCTGAGAGTCTGTGAGAGTGTCAGTATGAGATTGCCTGTGAGAGAGTGCGTCTTAGAGTGTGCTTGTGAGAGAGTGTCTGTGAGAGTTTGCTTGTGAGAGAGTGTCTGTGAGTGATTATCTGTGGGAGAGTATGTTTGAGAGAGTGTCTGTGAGAGTATGTCTGTGAGAGTGTGTCTGTGACAGAGTCTGTGAGAGAATATGAGAGAGTGTGAGAGTCTGAGAGAGTGTCTATGAGTGGGAGAGAGTGTGTCTGACAGTGTCTGAGTCTGTGAGAGTCTGTGCGAGAGAGCGTCTTTGATAGTGTCTGTGAGAGAGTATCCGTGTGAGAGTGTCTGTGAGATTCTGTAAGAGTGTCTGTGAGAGAGTCTGTGAGAGTCTATGAGGGAGTGTCTATGAGTGTCTGTGAGAGAGTGTCTGTAAGAGTGTCTGAGAGAGGGTGTCTGTGAGAGTCTGTGAGAATGTCTGTGAGTGTCTGAGAGTCTGTGAGAGTGAGAGAGTATCTGTGAGAGTGTCTGTGGGAGACAGTGTAGTATCTGTGAGAGTGTCTGTGGGAGACAGTGTCTGTGAGAGTCTGTGAGAGAGTATCTGTGAGTTTCTGTAAGAGTGTGAGACAGTGTCTGTGAGAGTCTGTGAGCGACTATGGGAGTGTCTGTGAGAGTATGTGAGACTGAGTGTCTGAGAGAGAGTGTATGTGAGAGTCTGTGAGAGTGTCTGTGATAGACTGTGTCTGTGAGAGTGTGCTTGTGAGACAGTGTCTGTAAGAGTATCTGTGAGAGTTTCTGTGAGTCTGTGTGAGACAGTGTCTGTGAGAGTCTGTGTGAGAGACTATGAGTCTGTGAGAGTGTGAGAGAGCATCTTTGATAGTGTCTGTGAGACTGAGAAAGTCTGTGTCTGTGATAGTGTCTATGAGAGTGTGTGTGAGAGTCTGTGAGTGTCTGTGAGAGAGTGTCTGTGAGTCTGAGTGTCTGTACAAGTGTGTTTGTGAGAGACTATGAGAGTCTGTGAGAGTGATAGAGTATCTTTTATAGTGTCTGTGAGAGAGTCTTTGAGAGTGTGTGAGAATGTCTGTCTGTGAGAGTGTTTGTGAGTCTGAGTGTCTGTGGGAGTCTGTGGGAGAGTGTGAGAGTCTGAGAGAGTGTCAGAGTCTGAGAGAGTGGGTCTTTGAGAGTGTGTCTGTGAGTCTGTGAGAGAGTGTATGTGAGAGACTATGAGAGAGTGTGAGAGAATGTCTGAGAGTGTGTCCGTGAGAGTGTCTGTGACCGTGTCTGTGAGGCAGTGTCTGTGAGAGTGCGAGGCAGTGTCTGTGAGAGAGTCTGTGAGAATCTGGGAATGTCTGTGATAGTGTGTGAGAGAGTCTGTGACAGTGTCTATGAGAGAATGTCTGTGAGTGTGTGTGAGAGACTGAGAGTCTGTGAGGGTGTGGGAGTCTGCAAGAGAGGGTATGTGAGAGGCTATGAGAGAGTATCTGTGAGAGAGTGTCATGGGAAGAGAAAGTGTATGTGGTTGTGTTGTGTGGGGTAGTGTGTGGTTGTGTGGGAGGGTTGTCTGTGTGGGGTGTTGTGTGTGGGGGTGTTGGGTGTCTGTGCATGGGGTTGTGTGTGTGGGGTTGTGTGTGTAGGGGGGTTGTGTTATGTGTGGGGTTGTGTGTGTAGGGTAGTGTGTCGCGGTTGTGTGTGTGGGGGGTGTGGTGTGGTTGTGTGGGGTTGTGTGTGTAGGTGTGTGTGGGGGGTTGTGTGTGGGTTTGAGCATGTGGGATTGTGTGTGGGATTGTGTGTGTGGTTATGGGGTTGTGTGTGAGTGTGAGGTTGTGGGGTTGTGTGTGGGGGGTGTTTTGTGGGGTTGTGTGTGTGGGGTTGTGTGTTGTGTGGGGTTGGGGTTGTGTGGGGTTTGTGTGTGGGGGGTTGTGTATGTGGGGGGTTGTGTGTTCGGTTGTGTGTGTGGGGTTGTGTGGTGTGTGGTGGGGTTGTGTGTGTGGGGGGGTAGTGTGGTTGTGTGTGGTTGGTGGTGTGTTTGTGTGCGGTTGTGTAAGGTTGTGTGTGTGGGGATGTGTGAGGGGGTTGTGTGTGTGGGGTTGAGTGAGTGTGTATGTGTGTGTGGTTGTGTTTGGGGTGTGGGGGGGTTGTGTGTGTGTGGTTGTGTGTGGGGTTGTGTGGTTGTGTGTGGGTGGTTGTGAGTGTGGGGTTGTATGTGTGAGTGCATGGGGTTGTGTGAGTGTGTGGGGTTGTGTGTGTTGTGGGTGGTGCGTGTTTGGGTGGGGTGGTGTGTCTGCGTGGGGTTGTGTCTGCGTGGGGTTGTGTGTGTGAGTGTGTGGGGTAGTGTGTGTGGTTGTGTGGGGTAGTGTGTGTGGGAGGATTGTGTGTTTGGGGTTGTGTGTGCGGGGTGTGGGGGGGTTTGTGTGTGGGGGGGTGTAGGGTGTTTGCGCGGGGTTGTGTGTGTGGGGTTGTGTGGTGAGTGTGGGGTTGTGTGTGTGTAGGGCAGTGTGTCTGGGCATGTGTGTGGGGTTGTCTGTGGGGGGTTGTGTGGTTGTGTGTGGGGTTATGTGTGTGTGGGAGTGTGTGAGTGGGGGGTTGTGTGTGGGGGTTTGTCTGTGGGGGGATGTGTGTGTGGTTATGGGGTTGTGTCTGTGGGTGTGAGGTTGTGAGGTTGTGTGTAGGGGTGTTTGTGTGGGGTTGTGTGCGTGTGTGGGGTTGTGTGTGGGGTTGGGGTTGGGGTTGTGTGTGTGGGGTTTGTGTGTGTGGGGTTGTGTGTGGGGGTTGTGTGTGGGGGGCTTGTGTTGGGGGGTTGTGTGTGGGTGTGTGTGTGTGGGTGTGTGTGTGTGGGGTTGTGTGTGGGGGTTGTGTGTGTAGGGGGGTTGTGTGGTTGTGTGTGTGTTTGGTTGTGTGTTTGTGTGAGGGGTTGTGTGTTTGTGGGGTTGAGTGAGTGTGTGTGTGTGGTTGTGTGAGTGGTTGTGTGTGGGGTTGTGTGGTTGTGTGTGTGGGGGGTTTTGGGTGTGTGGTGGGGTTGTGAGTGTGGGGTGGTGTGTGAGTGCATGGGGTTGTGTGAGTGTGTGGGGTTGTGTGTGGGGTGGGGTGTGTGTGAGGTGGTGTGTGTTTGTGTGGGGTGGTGTTTGTGTGGGGTGGTGTGTCTGTGTGGGGTTGTGTGTGGGGGGTTTGTGTGTGGGGTTGTGTGTGAGTGTGAGGGGTTGTGTGTGTGGGGGGTTTTGTGTGTGGGGTTGTGTGTGTGGGGTTGTGGGTTGTGTGTGTGTGGGGTTGTGTGTGTGGAGGGGTTGTCTGGGGGATGTGTGTGTGGGGTTGTGTGTGTGGGGGTTTTTGTGTGGGGGGTTGTGTGTGGGTGGGCTGTGTGTGGGTGGGCTGTGTGTGTGTGGGGTTGTGTGTGTGGGGGATGTGTGTGTGTGGGGTTGTGTGTGTGGGGTTGTGTGGTGTGTGGGGTTGTGTGTGGGGTTGTGTGTGTGTGGGCATGTGTGTGTGGTTGTGTGTTTGTGTGGGGTTGTGTTTGGGGGTTTGTCTGTGGGAGATGTGTGTGTGTGTGGTTATGGGGTTGTGTGTGTGGGTGTGAGGTTGTGGGGTTGTGTGTGTGGGGGTGTTTGTGTGCATGTGGGGAGTTATGTGTGTGGGGTTGTGTGTGTGGGGTTGGGGTTGTGTGTGTGGGGTTTGTGTGTGGGTGGTTGTGTGTGGGGGGCTTGTGTGGGGGTGTGTGTGGGGGGGTTGTGTGTTGGGTTGTGTTTGTGGGGTGTGGTGTGTGGGGTTGTGTGTGTGGGGCATTGTGTGTGGGGGGTTGTGTGTGTGGGGGAGTTGTGTGGTTGTGTGTGCGGTTGGTTGTGTGTTTGTGTGTGGGGTTGAGTGAGTGTGTATGTGTGTGTGGTTGTGTGTTGGGGTGTGGGGGGGGGTTGTGTGTGTGGGGGGTGTGTGTGGTTGTGTGAGTGGTTGTGTGTGGGGTTGTGTGGTTGTGTGTGGTTGTGTGTGGGGGGTTTGGGGTGTGTGGTGGGGGTTGTGAGTGTGGGGTTGTGTGTGTGAGTGCATGGGGTTGTGTGAGTGTGTGGGGTTGTGTGTGTGGGGTGGGGTGTGTGTGGGGTGGGGTGTGTGTGAGGTGGTGTGTGTTTGTGTGGGGTGGTGTGTGTGGGGGGTTGTGTCTGTGTGGGGTTGTGTGTGGGGTTGTGTGTGGGGGGGTTTTGTGTGTGGGGGTTCTGTGTGTGGGGTTGTGTGTGTGTGTGTGAGGTTGTATGGGGGGTTGTGTGTGGGGTTGTGTGTAGGGATTTTCTGTGTATGTGGGGTGTTGTGTGTGGGGTTGTGTGGGGTTGTGTGTGTAGGGTTGTTTGTGTGTGGGGTGTGTGTTGGGGGTTGTGTGTGAGTGTATGGGGTTGTTTGTGGGTGTGGGGTTGTGTGTGGGGGGTTGTGTGTGTGGAGGGGTTGTGTCTGGGGGGATGTGTGTGTAGGGTTGTGTGTGGGAGAGGTTGTGTGTGGGTGGGCTGTGTGTGTGGGGGGTTGTGTGTGGGGGGATGTGTGTGTATGGGGTTGTGTGTAGGGTTTTGTGTGTGTATGATAATGTGTGTGTGTGGGCATGTGTGTGGTTGTGTGTTTGTGTGGGGTTGTGTGTGGGGGCTGTGTGTGTGGGTATGGGGTTGTGTGTGTGAGTTTGTGGGGTTGTGTGTGTGGGGGGAGGTTGTGTTTGTGTGTGCGGTTGTGCGTGTGTGTGTGTGGGGGGGTAGGGTTGTGTGTGAGATTGTGTGTTTGGGGTTGTGTGTGGGGGGCTTGTGTGTGGGGGGGTTGTGTGTGGGGGGTTGTGTGTGTGGGGTTGTGTGTTTGGTTTGGGGGGTTGTGAGTGGGGGTTGTTTGTGTGTGGTGGGTTTGTTTTTGTGGGGGGTTGTGTGTGTGGGGTTGTGTGGTGTGTGGGGTTGTGTGTGTGTGGGGTTATGTGTGTGTGGGGTGGTTGTGTGGTTGTGTGTGTGGTTGGTTGTGTGTTTGTGGTGTGTGTGGTTGTATGTGGGGGGTTCTGTGTGTGGGGTTGTGTTTGTGTATGGGGTTTGTGTGTGTGGGGAGGTTGTGTGTGGGGGTGTGTGTGTGGGGTTGTGTGTGCGGCGGTTGTGTGTGGGGGGTTGTGTGTGGGGGTTGTGTGTAGGGGGGTTGTGTGGTTGTGTGTGGTTGGTTGTGTGTTTGTGTGGGGGTTGTGTGTGTGGGGTTGAGTGAGTGTGTATGTGTGTGTGGTTGTGTGTTGGGGTGTGTGGGGGGTTGTGTGTGTGTGGTTGTGTGAGTGGTTGTGTGTGGGGTTGTGTGGTTGTGTGTGGGGGGGTTTTGGGTGTGTGGTGGGGTTGTGAGTGTGGGGTTGTGTGTGAGTGCATGGGGTTGTGTGAGTGTGTGAGGTTGTGTGTGGCGTGGGGTGTGTGTGAGGTGGTGTGTGTTTGTGTGGGGTGGTGTGTGTGGGGGGTTGTGTCTGTGTGGGGTTGTGTGTGGGGGGTTCGTGTGTGGGGTTGTGTGTGAGTGTGAGGGGTTGTGTGTGTGGGGGGTTTTGTGTGTGGGGGTTGTGTGTGGGGTTGTGTGTGGGGGGGTTGTGTGTGTGAGTGTATGGGGTTGTTTGTGGGTGTGGGGTTGTGGGTTGTGTGTGTGTGGGGTTGTGTGTGTGTGGAGGGGTTGTGTCTGGGGGATGTGTGTGTGGGGTTGAGTGTGTGAGGGGTTTTGTGTGGGGGGGTTGTGTGTGGGTGGGCTGTGTGTGGGTGGGCTGTGTGTGTGGGGTTGTGTGTGGGGATGTGTGTGTGTGGGGTTGTGTGTGTGGAGTTGTGTGGTGTGTGGGGTTGTGTGTGTGTGGGCATGTGTGTGTGGTTGTGTGTTTGTGTGGGGTTGTGTTTGGGGGTTTGTCTGTGGGGGATGTGTGTGTTTGTGGTTATGGGGTTGTGTGTGTGGGTGTGAGGTTGTGGGGTTGTGTGTGGGGGGTGTTTGTGTGCGTGTGGAGAGTTGTGTGTGTGGGGTTAGGGTTGTGTGTGTGGGGTTTGTGTGTGGGGGGTTGTGTGTGGGGGCATGTGTGGGGGGTTGTGTGTGGGGGTTGTGTGTTGGGTTGTGTTTGTGGGGTTATGTGGTGTGTGGTGTGTGGGGTTGTGTGTCTGGGGCGGTTGTGTGTGGGGGGTTGTGTGTGGGGGTTGTGTGTGCGGGGGGGTTGTGTGGATGTGCGTGCGGTTGGTTGTGTGTTTGTGTGGGAGGTTGTGTGTGTGTGGGGTTGAGTGAGTGTGTATGTGTGTGTGGTTGTGTGTTGGGTGTGTGGGGGGTTGTGTGTGTGGGGGGTTGTGTGTGTGGGGGGTTGTGTGAGTGGTTGTGTGTGGGGTTGTGTGGTTTTGTGTGGTTGTGTGTGTGCAGGGTTTGGGGTGTGTTGTGGGGGTTGTGAGTGTGGGGTTGTGTGTGTGAGTGCATGGGGTTGTGTGAGTGTGTGGGGTTGTGTGTGTGGGGTGGGGTGTGTGTGAGGTGGTGTGTGTTTGTGTGGGGTGGGGTGTGTGGGGGGTTGTGTCTGTGTGGGGTTGTGTGTGGGGGTTTGTGTGTGGGGTTGTGTGTGTGTGGGGTTGTGTGGGGGGGTTTGTGTGTGTGGGGTTGGGTTTGTGTGTGTGGGGTTGTATGGGGGTTGTGTGTGTGGGGTTGTGTGTAGGGATTTTCTGTGTATGTGGGGTGTTGTGTGTGGGGTTGTGTGTGGGGTTGTGTGTGTGGGGTTGTTTGTGTGTGGGGTTGTGTGTTGGGGGGTTGTGTGTGAGTGTATGGGGTTGTTTGTGGGTGTGGGGTTGTGTGTGGGGGGTTGTGTGTGTGGAGGGGTTGTGTCTGGGGGGATGTGTGTGTAGGGTTGTGTGTGGGGGGGCTTGTGTGGGAGGGGTTGTGTGTGGGTGGGCTGTGTGTGTGTGGGGTTGTGTGTGTGGGGATGTCTGTGTATGGGGCTGTGTGTGTGGGGTTGTGTGGTGTGTGGGGTTGTGTGTAGGGTTTTGTGTGTGTATGGTTGTGTGTGTGTGGTTGTGTGTTTGTGTGGGGGGCTGTGTGTGTGGGTATGGGGTTGTGTGTGTGGGTGTGAGTTTGTGGGGTTGTGTGTGTGGGGGGAGGTTGTGTTTGTGTGTGGGGTTGTGCGTGTGTGTGTGTGGTTGTGTGTGTGTGGGTGGTAGGGTTGTGTGTGTGGGGTTGTGTGTGAGATTGTGTGTTTGGGGTTGTGTGTGGGGGGCTTGTGTGTGGGGGGTTTGTGTGGGGGGGTTGTGTGTGGGGGGTTGTGTGTGTGGGGTTGTGTGTTTGGGGGGTTGTGAGTGTGGGGTTGTTTGTGTGTGGTGGGTTTGTTTTTTGGGGGGTTGTGTGTGTGGGGGGTTTTGTGGTGTGTGGGGTTGTGTGCTGGGTTATGGTTGTGGGGTGGTTGTGTGGTTGTGTGTGTGGTTGGTTGTGTGTTTGTGGTGTGTGGTTGTGTGTAGGGGGTTCTGTGTGTGGGGTTGTGTGTGTGACTGTGGTTGTGTGTGGGGTTGTGTGTGGGGGGTTGTGTGTGTGGGGGTGTGTGTTTTTGTATGGGGTTGTGTGTGTGGGGGGTTGTGTGTGGGGGGGTTGTGTGTGCGGGCTGTGTGTGTGAGTGCAAGGGGTTGTGTAAGTGTTTGGGTTAGTGTGTTGGCGTGTGTGGTGGTTGTGTGTGTGGTTGTGTTTGTGGTTGTGTGTGGGGTTGTGTGTGGGGTTGTTTGTGATTGTGTGAGTGGGGTTTTGGGTGTGGGGGGTTGTGTGTGTAAGTGTATGGGGTTGTGTGAGTGTGGGGTTATGTGTGGGGGGTTGTGTGGGGGGGGGTTGTGTGTGGGTGTGGGTATGTGTGTGGGGGGTTGTGTGTGGGTTTGTGTGTGGGGGAGGTTATGTGTGCAGGGAGGTTGTTTTGGGGTTGTGTGGTATGTGGGGTTGTGTGTGGGGCGGTTGTGTGTGGGGCGGTTGTGTGTGGGGGGTTGTGTGTGGGGGGTTGTTTGGTTGTTTGTGTGGTTGGTTGTGTGTTTGTGTGGGGGGTTGTGTGTGGGGGGGGGTTCAGTGAGTGTGTATGTGTGTGTGGTTGTGTGTTGGGATGTGTGGGGGGTTGTGTGTGTGTGGGGGGGTCGTGTGTGTGTGTGGTTGTGTGAGTGGTTGTGTGTGGGGTTGTGTGGTTGTGTGTGTGGGGGGTTTTGGGTGTGTGGTGGGGGTTGTGAGTGTGGGGTTGTGTGTGAGTGCATGGGGTTGTGTGAGTGTGTGGGGTTGTGTGTTGGGTGGGGTGTGTGTGAGGTGGTGTGTGTTTGTGTGGGGTGGTGTGTGGGGGGGTGTGTCTGTGTGGGGTTGTGTGTGGGGGGTTTGTGTGTGGGGTTGTGTGTGAGTGTGAGGGGTTGTGTGTGTGGAGGGTTTTGTGTTTGGGGGTTGTGTGTGGGGGGTTGTGTGTGTGTGGGGTTGTGTGTGAGTGTATGGGGTTGTTTGTGGGTGTGGGGATTTGGGTTGTGTGTGGGGGTTGTGTGTGTGGAGGGGTTGTGTCTGGGGGATATGTGTGTGGGGTTGTGTGTGTGGGGGGGGGTTGTGTGGGGGGTTGTGTGTGGGGGGTTGTGTGTGGGTGGGCTGTGTGTGTGTGGGGTTGTGTGTGTGGGGATGTGTGTGTGGGGTTGTGTGTGTGAGGTTGTTTGGTGTGTGGGGTTGTGTGTGTGTAGGGGTGTGTGTGTGTGGGCATGTGTGTGTGGTTGTGTGTGTGGGGTTGTGTTTGGGGGTTTGTCTGTGGGGGATGTGTGTGTGTGTGGTTATGGGGTTGTGTGTGGGTGTGAGGTTGGGGGGTTGTGTGTGTGGGGGGTAGGGTTGTGTGTGTGGGGTTGTGTGTGAGATTGTGTGTTTGGGGTTGTGTGTGGGGGGTTTGTGTGGGGGGGTTTGTGTGTGGGGGGTTGTGTGTGTGGGGGGTTGTGTGTTTGGGGGGGTTGTGAGTGGGGGGTTGTTTGTGTGTGGTGGGTTTGTTTGTGTGGGGGGGGTTGTGTGTGTGTGGGGTTGTGTGTGTGGGTTTGTGTGGTGTGTGGGGTTGTGTGTGTGGGTGGTTGTGTGGTTCTGTGTGTGGTTGGTTGTGTGTTTGTGGTTGTGTGTGGGGGTTCTGTGTGTGGGGTTGTGTGTGTGGCTGTGGTTATGTGTGGGGTTGTGTGTGTGAGGGGTTGTGTTTGTGTATGGGGTTGTGTGTGGGGGGTTTTGTGTGTGGGGGGTTGTGTGTGGGGGGCTGTGTGTGTGAGTGCATGGGGTTGTGTAAGTGTTTGGGTTTGTGTGTTGGCATGTATGGTGGTTGTGTGTGTGTGGTTGTGTTTGTGGTTGTGTGTGGGGCTGTGTGTAGGGTTGTTTGTGATTGTGTGAGTGGGATTGTGGGTGTGGGGGCTTGTGTGTGTAAGTGTGTGGGGTTGTGTGTGTGGGGTTGTGTGTGTGGGGGGTTGTGTGTGTGTTTGGGGTTGTGTGTGGGGGGGGTGTCCGGGGGTTGTATGTGGGGGGTTGTGTGTTGGGTTGTGTTTGTGGGGTTGTGTGGTGTGTGGTGTGTGGGGTTGTGTGTGGGGCGGTTGTGTGTGGGGGTGTGTGTGGGGGGGTTGTGTGTGGGGGGGGTTGTGTGGTTGTGTGTGTGGTTGGTTGTGTGTTTGTGTGGGGGGTTGTGTGTGTGGGGTTGTGTGTGGGGTGGGGTGTGTGTGAGGTGGTGTTTGTGTGGGGTGGTGTGTGTGGGGGGTTGTGTCTGTGGGGTTGTGTGTGGGGGGTTTGTGTGTGGGGTTGTGTGTGAGTGTGAGGGGTTGTGTGGGGGGTTTTGTGTGTGGGGGTTGTGTGTGTGGGGTTGTGTGTGTGGGGGGTTGTGTGTGAGTGTATGGGGTTGTTTGTGGGTTTGGGGTTGTGGGTGGTGTGTGGGGGATTGTGTGTGTGGAGGGGTTGTGTCTGGGTTGTGTGTGTGGGGGGTTTGTGTGGGGGGTTGTGTGTGGGTGGGCTGTGTGTGTGGGGTTGTGTGTATGGGGATGTGTGTGTGTGGGGTTGTGTGTGTGGGGTTGTGTGGTGTGTGGGGTTGTGTGTGGGGTTGTGTTTGTGTAGGGTTGTGCGTGTGTGGGCATGTGTGTGTGGTTGTGTGGGGTTGTGTTTGGGGGTTTGTCTGTGGGGGATGTGTGTGTGTGGTTATGGGGTTGTGTGTGTGGGTGTGAGGTTGTGGGGTTGTGTGTGTGGGGGGTGTTTGTGTGGGGTTGTGTGCATGTGGGGAGTTGTGTGTGTGGGGTTGTGTGTGGGGTTGGGGTTGTGTGTGTGGGGTTTGTGTGTGTGGGGTTGTGTGTGGGGGGGGTTGTGTGTGAGGGGGCTTGTGTGGGGGGGTTATGTGTGTGGGGGGTTGTGTGTTGGGTTGGGTTTGTGGGGTTATGTGGTGTGTTGGTTTGTGTGTGTGCAGTGGTTGTGTGTGGGGGTTGTGTGTGTGGGGGGTTGTGTGGTTGTGTATGCGGTTGGTTGTGTGTTTGTGTGGGGGGTTGTGTGTGTGTGGGGTTGAGTGAGTGTGTGTGGTTGTGTGTTGGGGTGTGTGGGGGGTTCTGTGTGTGTGGTTGTGTGAGTGGTTGTGTGTGGGGTTGTGTGGTTGTGTGTAGTTGTGTGTGTGGGGTTTTTTGGGTGTGTGGTGGGGGTTGTGAGTGCGGGGTTGTGTGTTTGAGTGCATGGGGTTGTGTGAGTGTGTGTGGTTGAGTGTGTGGGGTGGGGTGTGTGTGAGGTGGTGTGTGTTTGTGTGGGGTGGT
Source organism: Lissotriton vulgaris (assembly GCF_964263255.1). Taxonomy (NCBI): domain Eukaryota; kingdom Metazoa; phylum Chordata; class Amphibia; order Caudata; family Salamandridae; genus Lissotriton; species Lissotriton vulgaris. Next base: position 408,696 of record NW_028242452.1, read on the forward strand.
GTGTGTGTGGGGTTGTGTGTGAGTGTGTGGGGTTGTGTGTGTGTGGGGTTTTGTGTGTGGGGGTTGTGCGGTGTGTGGGGTTGTGTGTGTGGGGTTATGTGTGTGGGGTGGTTGTGTGGGTGTGTTTGTGGTTGTGTGTGTTTGTGTGTTGGGGGTTCCGTGTGTGGGGTTGTGTGTGTGGCTGTGGTTATGTGTGGGGTTGTGTGTGTGGGGGATGTTGTGTGTGTGGGGGTTTGTGTGTGGGGTTGTGTGTGTGGGGTTGTATGTGTGTGGGGGTTGTGTGTGGGGGGGTTGTTTGTGTGGGGTTCTGTGTGTGGTGTTGTGTGTGTGTGGGTTGTGTGTGTGGGGTAACAGAATGGGATGGGAGGTGAGGCGGTGAATGGGATGGAACGGAAGAGGAAGTGACAGAAGGGGAGAGGATTAAAGAGGTAAAGAAGAAAGTAATGGAAATAAAGGGGAGAGGGTGAGGGGAACAAGGAGGAAGCAGGGTAGTGGGGTAAAGGGAAAGAAGGGATGGGTTAGGGAAGGGTGGGGGAAGGGAATGGAATGGAAAGGAAAGGAAAGTAAGAATGAGGGGAAGAAGGCAGAGGAGAAGAGAAAGGAGGAGAGAGGCAGGGAAAGGAAGGGAGAAGGGAGGGGAGAGGGCAAATGAGAGAGAGGGAGGTGAGGGGAAGGGTAGTGAGGGGAAGGGTAGGGTATGGATGAAGGGATGGGTGAGGGGAAAGGGGAGGGAATGGTGAAGAGGAAGGGAGGTGAAGGAAGGAAGAATAAGGAAGAAAGGATGGGTAAGTGGAAGGGGAGCAGAAAAGGAGCAGAGGCGATGGGAACAGATTGGAAGGGAAAGAGGTTGTGAATGGAAGGGAATGGAGGGGAAGAGAAGGGAAGGGGCGGAGATGGAAAAGGAGATAAGAGAGTGCCGGATGGGAGCGGAATGGATTGAATGGGAAGGGGAGGGGAGGGGAGACAGAAGGGGAGAGGATTAAAGAGTGATGGAGTAAAAGGGAACTTAAAAGAAAGGGGGAGAAGGGGATAGGAGAGCAGAGATAGGAATGTAAGGCAGAGAAGGAAAAACGGGAAAGAGAAAGGAAAAGGGAAGGGAAGTTTCAAGCCAGTATCAAGTCAGTATCAAGTCAGTATCAAGCCAGTATCAAGTCAGTATCAAGTCAGTATCAAGCCAGTATCAAGTCAGTATCAAGCCAGTATCAAGTCAGTATCAAGTCAGTATCAATTCAGTTTAAAGTTCGGTTTCAAGTTCGTTTTTCATTTGGTTTCTATACTCACCTTGTCCCTTTCACCCAGCCCCGCCCAGTTCTTTTGGAGCCTGTGAGGCCCCGGCCCCCTCCGCCTCTCGGGGGCCTCGGCTCCGGCTGCCAGCTGTGGTCCTCTCCGTCCGGTGCTCATGAGTGAAATGCTGCGGCTGCCTGGTTACCAGCCTTGTATACCACGGACACGTCACAATAGAGACCTTCAACCTGTCATCATGCATCACCGGTTTATGGGCGATGACAGGTGTGGCAGTGTAAGGGGGGAGGGGGAGCAGCCGAGACACGGCTTTAATTCAATTACCTAAAAAAAAGCAAAAATCTATTTAGTCACAAATGGATCCTGCGATGAGCCTCAAAGACGATCTAATCCTGCCCGACCTTCTACCCCCTCAGTGGCCTCTCCTTGTCTCTGCTCCAGCGGAGGCCTCCCCTTTGCACTTAGCCTCGACCTCCTGACATCACTGTGGAGGGCCTGGTACGTCACAGGTGTTCCATTCACAGGATTCCCCTGCTGGTGCTAGCCTGGACCTCGTGACGTCACAGTGCAGGGCCCGGCACGTCACAGGTGTTCATTTAACAGGATTCCCCTGCTGGTGCTGGCCTCGACCTAGTGACGTCACAGTGGAGGGCCTGGCATGTCACAGGTGTTCATTCCACAGGATTCTGCTACTGGGAAGGCGCAGCCCTAAGGCTGTCACAACCTGCACACACTCACACACACACACACACACACACATCCATCCATACAAGCACATGCGAAGACACTCACACAGGGGGGTCATCCGCTACAATTTACTATGAACTTTACCAAGAGAGCCCAATGAGGGCCACTCTTCATTGGTCACAGTAAGATAACTTCGAACCAATCACAACCGGGAGCAGTTGTTGCGTCCCTGCTGATAGATGGGTCTCCCCTCGTGGACGGTATATCATTCACAGCAGGAGCTCTCATTCTTCACCAGGCTCGTAATGGGGTCTCACTTGTGTGAATTTCTAGAACAATCTTTACTGGGTGCTTCTACTTTCCCTGCGAGTCTTATCATAGCTGCCAAGTTTCTGCGGTCATTGTGTGATGTGCCGCTCCAGTCCAGGTCTTTTTCCTCTGAATTGTGGGACGAGTAGTCCTGGTTTATAATGAAATAAACAAGACTACAAGTCCCAGAATTCCAGGAAAAAACTTGGACTGGAGCAGCTCAACACGGATGGCCCCGGAAAACTTGGCAGCTCTACGAGAAACCTGTGCTCAGGTCAGGGCGGGGGAGCACGTGGGGGGAAGGGGGGGGGGGGGCGGGGGTGGGCTAACACTTCCAGCAAGTGGTGCGGGCCAAGATTTTCAGGCAATGCGGGCAAAGCAATCTTTATAGCCAATATGAGGGAATGAAGTGACACATTTTGTAGTTTTGGCACATTGAACAAACCCAATCTGATTATGATTGAAAGATTCCATGGTTACCCTTATATTCCTCACTAGAGTTATGTGGGGGCTAGCTACTAAGGCCAAATTGTTCATAGCAGTGTTTGATCCTTTTGCCGCACATGAATATTTCAATTTATGACATGTTAATTTATTGTTCGAAATGGGTTCTCTACTTAGCAGAGGTAGGTACCTTTGTCCAAATTGGGACCGTTGCTTCTAGTCAGGGTAAGGGGGATACACCCTCTAGATAACCCCTGCTCACCTCCTGGGTAGCTTGGCCCGAGCAGACATCCCGAAGGCAAGAGTTTTGAGCATTGATGAATTCTTTTATGGTTAGGAAGGGTAAAGGTGATTAATTGTAGTTGCTTTCATGTTTTGTTTTCTGGTGAACTGAGCTGTGCTTCTAGAATTGTGGTTGAGCAGTGGGAAGGCAAGGAGGAAGACTGACATTGGTGAGTGGGAATTATTACAGGTGTGTCCTGCCAGGGTCAGTGGTGTGAAGGCCTTTTTAGTGTATTGCCAAGGAACCAAGCTGTCCTTAGGTACTACCACTTCAAGTATTGAGGTTAGCTGATCCTTTCTGTTCTGAACTAGTCTAGAGGGGCTGTTGTTTGTGACTTACAAGCCCCTCGTCAGGTTTACAGGCCACTCAGAAGCTCTCCACATTGTTTACCGTTTACAGGCTGCAGAGCGGCTATTACCGCATGTGTGCATAGAAATAATGTTTGTTTAGACCAGTGACTATACATTAAGACACATATGTGCACTTGTTTAGAATCCACAAAACATCAGATTTACACCTACAGAGTGGAAAGACCATATAGGAAGCCATATTAATTTAGGAAAACATAATATTGCCTGAACATGTTATTGGGACTGGAGTATCCCCTGTGAGGTGCAAGGCATGTTGCCCTATCCTGAAAACTCGACTGTGAGTAGCTGGTAATCCAGAGATTATTTAATTTTGGCCCTAGCCTTGTGGTAATGTAGTGCATAGAGGCCTATGCTGTCCCTTGACGTGATGAGGTCATGGACCTATCCTGTCACCTTGAGGGGCATGTCAAGTATGCCCTAATTTTCCTGATATTGGACTACCAGCCTGGCACAGGTTTAGCATGTAGATCGATGGCGCAGCATACCATGTTTTGTGAATACATAGTCTCTCTCCCCACTTTTATACGGGCACTAGAAAGGGAAAAGGAATTCAGAAAGGGACTAAAAACCTGGCTCTTTAAGTTACAGGACACCAGCGCTAGAGCACTAGTGTAATAGTTGGATGAGCTATCACCAGCAGCCAACCTATCCCCTACATCTCTGGATCATTCAATGGCGCCTAGATGCTCATTGTAGCGTTAGTCGTGCGATATAAAACGACTAATTGCATTACATTACATGATCAGGCCTTTTTATATGTCACTGGTTTGTAGGCCCCACCGATGTGAAGTTCTGCCTCAGTGCGCTACTCCTAAACCTTGTGCTAACATTCAAAATATATGCTGTGTGTGTTTATGTTGTGTCTTGTATGGTACATGCAATATGTACACAAGTGTGCCCGTGTAATGGATGCCTCTGCATTCCATTCTGGAAGCCCCGAATCTGCTCCTGTGCCCAAGATGGAGGTCAGATTGTTTTCCCAGACAGTGGAAGTGTTTTGCTGACATTCCTAAAGCTGGAGGGGGGAGACGTAGACAACAAAGTGGGGACAGAGGAGGCAGGACACCTTCAGAAAGTCACTGAAGCCCGTATGCTGGGAGGAGCTGCTGATTAGTCTTCCTGTAGTGCTGTCACTTGGAAGGTGGTGGCCTTTTCAGTGTGGAAAGGATCTTTTAGGTGAGCCAGCCTTTTGTATTTCCCCTGATCACTGCATAGTGTGGTTGTTGATACGCCAGGTATACAAATCTCATCTCTCTTTGTGCCTCTGTTGTGGTTACTCCTGGATGGAGACTACCGTACTACAGGGAGCATCACTCTGCTCTGCAGCATACCGTGAGGACTGCTGTACACACAGAGCTGGTGTCTGTCTTACAGCCAACTTCCCAGATGACAGGGGTTATTCCCTGAAGTCTTGTCTTGCTGGGAGAGCTTATCTCTGACCTTAAGTGTCTGGAAGCCAGCCGGCCTACTGAGAGAAGGAAATTTCCTGCCAACCCTGCAGGAGGTTTTGGAGTAACAGCCAGACGCTAGTGCTGAGGGTCAAACCAGGGGAATGGAGACGGCAAAGACTGATTGGTGAGTCCGATAGCATGAGCACAGTCTCTCCAGAAGTGAGGTGGCAAATGTAAATTGCGGATTGGCCGTTAACCTCACGGCAGTGCAATAAGAATGAATGCGAGTGTCCTCGCTGGTAAAGTGAAACAACTGTGACCATGGAGATCTTTGCCATCAAAGCTAAGACTTGTGCATGTGACCACCACCACTGCTGCGTTTACAAAGTGCTCACTGTGACTGCTTGCATGCCGCTGTGTCCCTGTCTAAATGGCTACCCATCTCGTGCTCAAGTGACCCAGAATTGGGTCCAATGCCAGCAGTGTGCTCCCACCACCAGTTTCTGCAGTTGTCGAAGAACTCCAGCCTACCAATCGAACTACCCATCCTGTTAACAGCTTACCAAGATCAACGGCCTCTTCTGCAACCACCATGTCTCATCCCAGAAGTGAGAGGGATTGGAGACACTTGCTGTCAAAAAGACATGTAGACAGTGTTGTGGTGAGACTGTATCAAAGGAGACTGGATATTTTTTTTTACAGAGTTTTATATACCACAAACTTGACCCGAATCGGGTATCAGATCACTTTACATAGCACCAGTTGTGTTACATGAGGACACATTAATTTTTTGTTAGGCATGGGGAGATTAAGTGATTTTCCCAGAATCACAGGATGTTCAGCGTCATTGCTGAGACTCGAACCCAGTTCCCCAGATTCGAGGTCGACCGCCCTAGCAGTTAGGCTAACTCCTCTTTCCTGATTGAGCTGAGCTCAAACATTACTGAACTAGGGTGTCTCCGTCTGAGGCTTCAATCGTGTTACACAAAACTCTCTAACCTAAGGGGGACAATTCTAGAGTCGCAAGAAGAGGGAGTATTGCTCTTCCCCTTGGGACCATTTGCACTTGTTGGGGGTGGTTCAGAGACTTCCCTGAAGCCCTGCTAAGTGGGGGCTTCATTTATTTTTTTGTAAACATATGTTATTGATTTTTCATTGCAGCAATCAGATATTCACCATCACAATAATCAAATATCCCTCTCCCCCATCAAATTGGTATCTGCCGACTCAGGTATATGTCCACGCTACTGTCAAATAATGTTCATATCTTATGTCCCCCTTGTTTCAATTAGGAATCGTGCCATAACCTTTATTAACGTACATGGCAAACAACCAACATTGATAGCCCGTTACATCTTATTAAACAAACCCCTAAGAATCCCCCCAACCCCCTAGACCCCCTCCCTCCCACCGGTGTGTTCCAACTATTCGCAACAATTCAGTATATAGAGCTTGTGTTGACAGACAGTCAGGATGCCCATTATTGTAATGGGCGTTCCAGCATCCCACCTCGCCACAATTCACTAGTCCCTGTTGTCCTCAGTTGATTGGTTTATCAGCGTCTGAACCAGTTCTTCCCATGCCCTTGCCGTGTCTAGCGCATTTTCATTATTCAGGCGTCGCGCTTGTTGGAAACGAATGGCCCCCTCCCCACTAGTCCACTTAAGCAACTCAGCTCCACCTTATACTTCTGGGACCTTCCTTCGCCTTTCAGCGCATTGTAATTTCCCTTTTCGCCAGTACTAGGCCCATATCTATAAACTTACTTGTTACCTTCATCCTGGAGGTGTGAGGGAACCAGTGTAATATGCATGTAGCCATATCAAAGGTCAACTGGTGCTCCGTAACTAGGTTTAGTAGGTCCCCCACTTCCCCCCAATAGCTCCCTAAATTCGGCCACCCCCACAACATATGTTCTAAATCTGCTCCCACTCGACTGCACCTAGGACACATTACATCTCCAACATTATAATATTCCATGATTTTACCCGGAGTCAAATATGCCCTATGTATTATACAGAAATGCACTGGTTGGAGGCGTGCATTCCTGGTGCCCTTCCACGCCCTACGTAGGATGTGTCCCAATGTGGTCTCCGGTATGGGCTTCCCTGTGCTCACCTCCCATTTCAGACGAAGCGTATATAACGGGGCCAAACCCTCATTCAACATTTGTGAGTGTAGGCATGTAACTGCTTTGAATGTACCTGTTGCCATCACCACATACTGGCACGCTTGCGTTATTTCCGGTTCTAGCAGTCCCCCCTCCCAATGATTTTGGATGGCTCGCACTAGGGCCGCAGGTATCAGAAATTCTCCCTTAGGGAGATCAGACCTCTCCTGCAGTATCTGATAAGATAACAGCACTCCATCTTCGTACAAGTCCCCCAGCATGTTGACCCCTGCTTGCTCCCACTCCCATAATGACGACCAATCTCCTCCATGGGGAAATGCTGTCAGCATCCCTAGTGGAATCTCGGGCGCGTAAGGGCGTTGTACACCCCCTCTTCGCTGGCTCCTGTTCCAACACAACCTCAGAGTCTATTCCTCTAGAGTGAGATCCCTAAGGTTCAGTCTTTGTTGCAACACTATGAAAGACAGGATATTTCTTGGAATTCCGCCTCCTCTCGCATTTTCCGGGCCCCTGAATTCCTTGGCTACCGCCTGTGTAAGAACCTGTAATTGTGCTGCTATATAATACAACTCCAGATCAGGAACCGACAGGCCGCCCTCCACCTTAGGCCTCATTAATGTCTTAAGCGCCACTCTGTGCCTCCCTGATCCCCAGATAAATCCCACAATCATAGATTTCAGGTTGGCGAACACTGAGCACGACACCCATATTGGCAGCGTCCTAAAAAAGTACAGAAGTCTAAGCAGCGCCACCATCTTCAGTAAAGCTATCCTACCCATAACCGAGAGTGGAAGGGTACTCCAAAAGGCCATGCTCCCCTTAAGGGTGCGTATGCATCTCCCTATACTCCCTTCTAAAAGATTGCCGGCTCCATGATAAATATGTACTCCGAGGTATGCTAAGCAAGGAGGTTCCCACCTCACAGTCTTTGGCATCCTGGGAGCTACCCTCCCCGGTTGCACTGGGAACAAGCAAGTTTTGGTCCAATTGACCTTTAGTCCTGAAACCGTTCCAAAATCCAACAACAATCGCGCTGCCCCTGCCAATGCACCATCTGTATCCGCCAAAAATAACAGCAAATCATCCGCGTATAATGATATGTATTGTTGTTCTCCTCTAAAAGCCAGACCCTCATACCACTGTCCCAGCCAAGCTCGCACTGCCAACGGTTCTATTGCTAGAGCAAATAGCAGAGGGGAGAGCGGGCACCCTTGTCGTGTCCCACGGGCCACTACACAATGGGCAGAGATCATCTGCCCCACTTTAACTCTTGCCACCGCTGAAGTATACAGCACCTTCGTCCACCTCACAAACTCCTCGCCCAGTCCAAAGTGTCCCATGTTTTGTACAAATACGGCCATTCTAGGCTATCAAAGGCCTTTTTTATATCTAAAGATAAGATTGCAGCCATAGGAGAATCTATGCCAGATTCCCCCAGGACCTTCACCAACCTCCGCACATTGGTGGCAGTATTTCTGGTAGGGATAAACCCCGCTTGATCTTCATGTACCAAGTCAGTCATATGCTGCAGCAAACGCGACGCCAGGATCCGACTAAGTATCTTATAGTCAGTAGTGAGCATTGACAATGGGCGGTACGCTGCCGTTCCGTACTATCACGTCCCGGTTTTAACAGTGGGACAATGAGGGCCTCGCGCATCGATTCCGGCAGCTGCCCCAATTCCCACGCTTCGCTATAGACCTCCAGCAACCATGGTGCTAATATGTCTATATATTGCATATAAAATTCCACAGTTAATCTGTCCACCCCCGGTATTTTATTCTGTGCCATCTGCTTAATGGTGCTCCTAATTTCATCAAGCGAAATGGGCCGACCAAGATGTCGCGTCTGCTCTTCCTCCAACTGTGGAAGCATCACATTTCCCAAGAAGGACCCAATAGCAGTTTTGTTCACTGTTAGTGTACTCTTTTAAAGCCTCTCATAATATTCCCTGAACCCATGCATGATCCCACTCTGGGTATAGACTGTTGTTCCCACAGCCGGCCTTAGTGCCAGGATCGGGGAGCTACGTGGTGCAGGGTTGGCTAGCCAAGCTAGCAGCGTTCCTGCCTTGTCGCCCTCTGCGTGTGCCTTCTCGACATACTTCCGATAATTGAAGCAGCGCAGCCTCTCTACCTCCGTGGCCAGCATCTCCTTAGCCTCTAACAGTTACTTCTGATGCTCCGGATGCTCAAGCCGTGCCTGTTCCGCCAACCTCAACCGTTCGTCCGCTTTCACAACATCCTGCAGCACGGATTTCCTTACCCCAGCATATTTACTTCTGCATATCCCCCGTACTACTACAGTAAAGGCGTCCCATTCCATTGCCCTAGTAGGAGTAGACCCAGCATTCTCAATAAAGTAGTGTGCTATCCCTTCTTCCACCTCCCTACGAAACACCGGATCCTCTAAAGTTTCAGGGTGCAATCGGCATGTGGTAATTTCTGCTCTTTCCTTCGACCAATTCAAGGTGAGCAGCAGTGGGTTATGGTCGGACAAGGTCCTAGTGAGATATTCAGAGCTGGTCACAGCAGATGCCACCATTGGGGAGCACAACATAGCATCCAGTCGAGCATGCAGTTTGTGTAACGCTGAGAAGTAAGAGTAATCCCTAATTTGCGGGTGATGTGATCTCCATACATCAATCAGATGTCACCTAGCCTGCCAATCCTGCCTATGCTTGGACAGTCAATGAACAGGGGAATCTAGTAATGGGTGATGAGATCTGTCCATGATCGTGTCCGTTATTGAATTAAAATCCCCTCCCATTATGATCGGGCCCGCCAGGAATTGTGCCAAAGTGCCAGACATTCGATCCAGGAATCGTGCCTGCTCTACATTAGGGGCATAAATACTACAGATGGTCACCTCCTTGCCATATAGGCGCCCTTCAACCGCTACAAATCTGCCCTCCCCATCTATTGTCTGTTTAAGCATCTGAAAAGGGACCCCAGCCCTAATCCAAATCAATGTCCCCCTCGCAAACGCCGAGTATGACGTGCTAAATACCTGCCCTCTCCATCTACACTGCAGCGCTAGGCCCTCCGACTTTATTAAGGTATGTTTCCTGAAGTAACGCTATGTGCACTCCCCTCCTGACCAGATATGCATGAACCCTGTAGCGCCTCGTCATCGTGTGTAGCCCTCTTACATTCCAAGTAATACATCGTAAATCAGGTGCAGTCCCCATCACAACAATATAACCATTTCCTCCCTCCACTTACAGCATTGAACACACCAGTGTACCCCAAAACCCAACCCAACCCCCAATCCCCCCATCCCCTCACTCCACCAAGAACAGGTCCTAAAACAAAATTGTTAGTTCCCATCCAAACTAGACCAACACTCCACTCATACCTAAGCCCAGCAGTAGCCACTGCAGGCATGCCTTAAGGGCCACTGGGGGGGCTTAGTGCCAACCGCGACCGCTGTTGCCCATACAATCACCCCGCTGCGATCCCCAAGAAAACACAGCTACCTTCTCCACCCGTACATCAGTCAGCAATAGAACAAAGCTTTGCACATTAAGGCGTTTCCCTGCTCCGGAGTCACTTCCCAGAATAAATTCTCTGTCCGCCACATTGTGCGATTGTACTACTACAGCACTATACACGGCCCACACACAGCCTCTCAGCCGACCACCATCCCCAGCATTCAACAATACGAATCATCACTCATCAAGGAGTCCATCTGCTGTGGCCGGGGTGACCTGCGGCATCTGAACACTTCCGTCCTCCGATATCTCCGATTCCGATTGTGTCTAGTCCTTTTCCGCGTTCATGCTCCCTGGAGACTGCAGAATCTGACTGCTAGCTAGCGCTGATACTGCCTCCAGCGCGTTCTGTCTCTCCAACTCGGTTTGGGACTGCGATTGCTTCTGCACTTTTTGCCTCCTGCCTCGAAGGCGTTGCGATTGGCACTGGGGGAGTCCTTCAGATATCTCCTGCAATCGTCGTTTTTTCCGATCCGTGCCAGATCTGTAAGTTTCCAGCCATGCCCATGTGTCGTCCGGGGTGTCATGGAAATGAGTGGCACCATCCAGCATTATTTTCAGTTTCGCAGGTAACATTAGCGAGTACTGGATGTCTTCCGATCTCAGCTCTCGTTTCACAGCCAGGAATGAAGTACGTCGGCGCAGAATTTCCAGTGTATAATCCGCGAATATGGTCACCCTTCCGTTATCGACCTGGTATGGCCCATCCGTTCGCGCCCTCTGTAGTAATAAGTCTCTGCCCTTATAATGCAAGAGCCTAGCCACCACTGGTCGGGGGGGGCGGCCCGGCTGTGGTGGCTTGGCAGGTACCCTGTGTGCCCATTCCAATGTAAAGAAGGTAGACAGACACTCAGTCGCAACCACAGTCCTCAGCCACTGTTCAAGGCATTGCACCATATCTGGCCCCAGCACTTTTTCAGATAGGCCCGCCACGGGAATGTTGTTGCGTCTATTTCGGCTTTCAGCATCCTCAGCCCGCTTCTCCAATGCTTGTATGCGATCTAGTGCATCCGCCATTTTTGTCTCCAACACCCTTTGGGCCGGCGCCATTTCCTGGATAGTCGTTTCTGCCTGCTTCACTCTATGCAGCAGCTTGGAGTGGTCCGCCTGCGCGATGTCCTGCTGCAGAGCTGTCCGTGAATCCGCAATAGCTGTTAGTATACGGTCGAACTGTCTTTGTAATTGAGGATCCTGGGCTTCCTCCATTCCATCCGATTCTGCTTGCGATTGCGGCTCGCCCTCTGGTTGCTGGGCCGTCCCCCCGGCTTTCCTCTTGGCTTCCCCATGCTTGGAGATTAGTATTAACAGCAAGGTTCAAGTGCCCTCTCCTCTAGCCCTCAGGTTCCGGGTCCACTCCTACGGCCTCCACTGCTTGTCAAGAGTTCCGGGGTTTTGTTATCTAGGGAGGTCTCCTTTCCGCCGCCTCCGATTGTCAGTGTGCTAACCGGTTATCCCCGTTGACTTCACGATAGTCAGTGGCATACATGGAACCACATCTCCCCAGTTCACAGTTCGTGCCAGCAGGCCTCAGCACACAGCAGTTGCAGTGTCAAAAGGATGAACCCCAGCCCCGCCTGTCCGGGAGCCAAAGTGGTTTTGCTGTCCTATGCGCCACACCATTCAGCATTTGCTCGCCACCCAGCGTCAGGGCCAAGTCAATTCCTGGGAGCCTGTGTACCACTTCTCATTTAGCACCGGTCTGATTTAGGCCTTCTATTGCCAGCATTCCACTTCATGCCTCAGCCTGTAGCTCGCCTTCAATATTGTGCCTTGTAGCATCACCAGCCTTTTCTTTGGGCGTACTGCGCACATCCTCCTGCTGGGCATCCCCCTCCATGTAGTGGGCCTGTGGAGCTCCAAGGCTCCCCCCGCATTGATTTTCAAATGGCCCCCTCGCCGCCTCCTGCAGCAGGGCCTCCGCTTCTCGCCCGTGCCCCCCTCACCCCCGCCCCAGTTCGCAAGGCGCAGCTGCGCCCTGGCCCCGTGACCGCCTCCGGAGCCCCAGGCCGCCGAGCAGCCCGCACCTCACTCACCAGGACAGGCAGGAAGGTGCCAGGTTATGCCGTACAGTACTTCACAGCTCTTCACCACTGCTCAGGGCCCGCTGTTCAGGGAGTCGCAGCGGGAGCCTCAGTCCGCCGATCGTTCTCTTTCCCGAAGGCGCCTCCCCATTAGGCCCGAGTGGCCCACGCCAGGTCTCCCGCCACGCAGCACTCCACCGGCTGAGTTCCGCTGCGACTCAGCCAGATTCCTTCAGCTGTCTGGCACGCCCATGTTGCACCATAGCTCCGGCGGTTGTTTTCGGCACACCAGTCAGTGCCGCTGCACCTCAGCCGGGGGTTCAGGCGCCTCACACCAGCATCGCCGCCATTTTGTGCAACTATCTTGTGGCCAGCTCTCTGTCCGGAAAACGTCCCGGAGCCCCTGCACTGCAAATCGAGTGTCGCTGGGCAGACACCAAGACAGGGTCACCTCACGCTCACGACTCCCGACACCATCGGAGGTTAGAAGGTCCTTATTATTTCAGGATCACTGCGGGATCTTCACGGAGCTCGGCGCTCAAGCGGCCAGCTCCATCGGCCTCCAAGTCACGACCCCTCCTAAGTGGGGGCTTCATAACAGAACCCAAGCTGTCATCTGCCTAGCGGGGGAGCCGCCGCAGCTGATTGCCGCCACCTATAGGGACTCCAAGTCCCACAACCTTGGGACCCTCACCTGGGATTTATCAACAGCGCTATTTCACAAAGCCTGGGCCCAAAAAAAAAAGTAAGAGAGAGAGCGAAAGAAATAAAGAAGGTAATAAAGTAACAAAAAGTAAAACAAAAACACAAAATATAGATGTAGGAATTTGTAGAGATAGATAAAAAGCAAAAAAAGCAAAAAAAAGTTCAGAAAAACATAGGATTACAAAGATGTAAGATGGATAGAAAGTAGCATGCCCAAAAACCATAGCAATAAATGAAAAGCAAGATGGCCGCGCCCATAGAGTACCGCGTGGGTAAGTTTGCGCGATATTTTCCCCGCAAGCACGCAAAAGCACAGTCGAACTCGTAATAGAGCGCAGCACACAACGCGAGATTGCCAATAGCACCCGGAACCGGAAATACGCAACGCTCACAAGATAGCCGCGCCCATGCACGACCGCATGGGTAACTTCGCGGTCGGTGCGCTGCAAGCGGCTTGCGAAGACGCAAAAAAAAACCTGCGAACACGCAAAAAAAAAACAATCCGCTAATTTGCACGAATTCGCGGATTGCAAGTTCGATTTAGCACGAATTCGCGCACCGCGAATCTCGCGACATTGCACAAAAACGAATTTTGCAAAACTGAAAGCACTTAGCAGGTGCAAAAGTTCAAGGTCATTTGTAACCATTCCCTGTAGTGCTTCCTGAGGGGCCCCTCCAGAGTTCAGTTGCCTACTTGCAACTATTCTCTGACCCTGATCTGACCCTCAAAGCAGGGTCAGAGAATAGTTACAAGTATGGCACAATGCTCCTGTAAAAAAAAATTAAACTGCAACAGGAAGCACTTACAACTAAGGAAGCAGGTGCCAGACTTGAAGCTCAAATTCAGTGACACATTAAACAGCCCCAAATTAATTCATCTCAGTTGAGGCTGGGCAGCTGTGCTTTCACCCCATAATCTACAGTGGTGAACCAGAGGGTGCTGTGATGAACCAGAGGGTGGCAGTGATAAACCAGAGGGTGGCAGGGATGAACCAGAGGGTGGCAGTGATGAACCAGAGGGTGGCAGTGATGAACCAGAGGGTGGCAGGGATGAACCAGATGGTGGCAGGGATGAACCAGAGGATGGCAGTGATCAACCAGAGGGTGGCAGCCTTGAACTAGAGGGTGGCAGTGATGAACCAGAGGGTGGCAGGGATGAACCAGAGGGTGGCAGTGATGATCCAGAGGGTGGCAGTGGTGAACCAGAGGGTGCTGTGATGAACCAGAGGATGGCAGTGATCAACCAGAGGGTGGCAGTCTTGAACCAGAGGGTGGCAGTGATCAACCAGAGGGTGGCAGTGATGAACCAGAGGATGGCACTGGTTAACCAGAGGGTGGCAGTGCGGACCCAGAGGGTGGCAGTGATGAACCAGAGGGTGGCAGGGATGAACCAGAGGATGGCAGTGATCAACCAGAGGGTGGCAGCCTTGAACCAGAGGGTGGCAGTGGTGAACCAGAGGGTGGCAGGGATGAACCAGAGGGTGGCAGGGATGAACCAGAGGGTGGCAGTGATGAACCAAAGGGTGCTGTGATGAACCAGAGAATGGCAGTGATCAACCAGAGGGTGTCAGTCTTGAACCAGAGGGTGGCAGTGATCAACCAGAGGGTGGCAGTGATGAACCAGAGGGTGGCAGTGCGGAACCAGAGGGTGGCAGTGATGAACCAGAGGGTGGCAGGGATGAACCAGAGGATGGCAGTGATCAACCAGAGGGTGGCAGCCTTGAACCAGAAGGTGGCAGTGATGATCCAGAGGGTGGCAGTGGTGAACCAGAGGGTGGCAGTAATGAACCAGAGGGTGGCAGTAATGAACCAGAGGGTGGCGGTGATCAACCAGAGGGTGGCAGTGATGAACCAGAGGGTGGCACTGGTGAACCAGAGGGTGGCAGTGCGGAACCAGAGGGTGGCAGTGATGAACCAGAGGGTGATATGGATGAACCAGAGGATGGCAGTGATCAACCAGAGGGTGGCAGCCTTGAACCAGAGGGTGGCAGTGAACAACCAGAGGGCGGCAGTGATGAACCAGAGGGTGGCACTGGTGATCCAGAGGGTGGCAGTGATGATCCAGAGGGTGGCAGTGGCAAACCAGAGGGTGGCAGTAATGAACCAGAGGGTGGCAGTGATGATCCAGAGGGTGGCAGTGGCGAACCAGAGGGTGGCAGTAATGAACCGGAGGGTGGCAGTGATGAACCAGAGGGTGGCAGTGATGAACCAGAGGGTGGCACTGGTGACCCAGAGGGTGGCAGTGGTGAACCAGAGGGTGGCAGTGATGATCCAGAGGGTGGCAGTGGCGAACCAGAGGTTGCTGTGATGAACCAGAGGGTGGCAGTGATGATCCAGAGGGTGGCAGTGATGATCCAGAGGGTGGCAGTGGCAAACCAGAGGGTGGCAGTAATGAACCAGAGGGTGGCAGTGATGATCCAGAGGGTGGCAGTGGCGAACCAGAGGGTGGCAGTAATGAACCAGAGGGTGACAGTAATGAACCAGAGGGTGGCAGTGATCAACCTGAGGGTGGCAGTGATGAACCGGAGGGTGGCACTGGTGAACCGGAGGGTGGCAGTGCGGAACCAGAGGGTGGCAGTTATGAACCAGAGGGGGGCAGGGATGAACCAGAAGATGGCAGTGATGAACCAGAGGGTGGCAGCATTGAACCAGAGGGTGGCAGTGATCAACCAGAGGGTGCGAGTGATGAACCAGAGGGTGGCACTGGTGAACCAGAGGGTGGTAGTGATGATCCAGAGGGTGGCAGTGGCAAAGCAGAGGATGGCAGTGATGAACCAGAGGGTGGCAGTGATGAACCAGAGGGTGGCACTGGTGAACCAGAGTGTGGTAGTGATGATCCAGAGGGTGGCAGTGGAAAACCAGAGGGTGGCAGTGATGAACCAGAGGGTGGCAGTGATGATCCAGAGGGTGGCATTGGCGAACCAGAGTGTGCTGTGATGAACCAGAGGATGGCAGTGATCAACCAGAGGATGGCAGTGATCAACCAGAGGGTGGCAGTCTTGAATCAGAGGATGGCAGTGGTGAGCCAGAGTGTGCTGTGATGAACCAGAGGGTGGCAGTGGTGAACCAGAGGGTGGTAGTGGTGAACCAGAGGGTGACAGTGGTGAACCAGAGAGTGACAGTGGTGAACCAGAGAGTGGCAGTGGTGAACAAGAGGGTGCTGTGATGAACCAGAGGGTGGCATTGGTGAACCAGAGGGTGGCAGTGATGAACCGGAGGGTGGCCGCGATGAACCACAGGGTCGCAAACAGGCTGGACACGTAGAAACAACATGGTCGCGACCGTTGCGACCACACAAGTAAGTTCGCGTTCCCGAACTTGTAAAAAACCCTTGCGAACTGGCAAAAACCCTTGTGAATGCGCAAAAAAAGCAAATTTGCACGAATTCGCGGATTTTGCGAATTGTGAGTTCGCTTTCGCACAAATTCGCGGACCGCAAATTTGCAAATTTCGCCCATGCTTACTGCAAATAAGCCACAGCAGGCACCCCGGTATTACTCTGGCCAAACTACTGAAATAAAGAACCACATGGGCGTAGACAACACGCTGGGCCTTGAAAGTGCCATGTTCTAAGCCGCAGGACCAACACGAGCAGGTAACCCCATCAGCACTGCGACGCTATATGTGGAAGGCCTAAATAGGTGAGAAGCACATGAATCTAAACACAAGACGAACGCACCAGAGACACGACCGGGAGTAGACAGCCAACCACAAGGGCGAGGGAGCAACGTAGATATCTGGCACTGCCGACATAGGGATAGCAGGCAACCACATCACCGCCCTTGTGAGGCAAGAGACCTCGAGAAGAGAAATGGCCCAAGAACATATAGATGTCGCAGTCCGCACGAGTGGGAAGGGCAGCGATCTCAAGCGACCTGCATAGTAGATGTAGCCAGAAGTTCGCCTGCGACTAATCATAAACGGGAGATCACTGAAGAACTAGTTTAACGGCTTCAGGAAGTGCAAAGAATACCTGGCTTCGCGGAGTCAAAGAATAGACGGATTGCAGTCAAACGCAGACATGGGAAAACCAGATAGAAACCAACCCAAAATAAACTTTGATTCTACCAAAAAAATCTCAGAACAAGTCGCAATAGACCAGCAGGTGGTCTCACAGGCGGCATCACTCACGGGTGGGGCGCTGGTGGACAATATCCAATCAATGTTCCTCACAATACAAACCGCACTAACAAATATCGATGGTAAAATTGACTCTCTCACTCATAGAGTGGACCGCAAGTCTGAAAGATTAGACCGCCACACTGAACGTATTGATATGGCAGAACGCAGAATCTCAGATGTAGAGGACACTCAAAATCAGATGACAACTAAACAATCTGGAGTGGATAAACAATTAGCTGCGCTGGTAGCAAAAACTGAGGTTTTGGAAGCCAGGTCTCGTAGGAGCAACATCCGCCTTATGGGAATTGCGGAAACCACAAACAGGCCCAATGGAAAAATACGTGGAACAACTCCTGATCTCTCTGTTGGGGAGAAACACTTTTTCAGACGTTTTTCTCATCGAGAGGGCCCACAGATCCCTGGCCCCCAAACCGTCTGTGGGTACTAGACCGAGACCCATTATTGCTAAAATATTAAACTACCATGATAGAGACGCAGCATTGAGAAAAGCGAGAGAGTTGGGGACACTGCACCATGAAGGCATGGACATAGCTCTATACCCTGATTTCACCCAATCGGTCCAGGAAGCAAGGAAAAAATACAGCTTGGCGAAACAGAAGATTCGGGATCTGCAAATATCGTATGCAATGCTATACCCCGCGCAACTGAAAATAACGGATGATGGCGCAACAAAAATCTTCAATGAATCCAAGGACGTTTTGAAATACCTGCAGCTGAGGAAGCCGAAAGGAGAGCGTAGGAGATCGCCGCGAGACAGACCGCAAGAGAGGGAAGCTCTATCAGATGTGGAATAAAAACTGTTGATCACTAATGGAAGCCTCCGAATGCAAAGATTATGACAAGAAAAAGGGGACAAAAATGATAGTGGGAAACGAGGTGGTGGATAACCTACCACCGGACAGGCTGCCGAAAACCCGGACACTAATGGATGTCATAGCCCAGTGCTAAGCAGGAGCCGGTTTGTAGAAAAGAGGACGTAAAAGGGTCCAGATGCTCAGATAAGTAAATACTGGAGTATCAGTGACATGCAGCCGATGGACAGCGCTGATGTTGGTGACATATATATTACAATAAGAAATAAGTTTAGGTTTTGAAATATGCCACCTAGAAGTTTGGGAAAGTTATGTGGTTCACATGTTTGGTGCTAATGTTTGTTTTCTATATGGCCCACCCCTCGATTTCGTAATACTGAGGGGTAAAGTCCTGGCAGCTCCTGCCCTCTAGTGTACTTCACACCTGATATTGTTTGGTAAAGGTTGGGTAGTATATGCGGGTGGAGGGGGGCTGTTGTAAGGTAATGCACAGGGGATTGTCTTCGTTGGAGGGAACATGACGAAGTGGGAGGGGGGAGGACAGGGGGGGCAAACATGAAAATCACCAGGTGGGTTTCATGGATTGCAGCGTCATTTTACATTGCTATATGAGAGCTGACATTATGCAGGAATACAGTATTGAGGATCAGTTGAGTGATAACTATGTTAACTACATTGCGACAGGTTAGGACACTAACATTCTTAACGTGGAATGCGAGGGGACTTCAGGATCCTATAAAAATCAGGAAAGTTTGCATATCTGGATAGACACAAAGTAGACGTGGCCTGTCTACAAGAAACTCATATTACACCACAACGGGAGAATACGACGGGCTATAGATGGGCACAGGCCCGAGCGGCGTCATCATATTCAAACTACGCCATAGGGGTACTAATACTGATTCCCTTTTACTCTCATAGACACACTGGTTGATGACCAGGGCAGGTATGCTTTTTTGCGTGGGAATTTTGGGGGTACGGATATCACAATAGTCTCCGTATATGGGCCAAACAATGATGGTCCGCAATTTTATGAGAACATATGTGCCAAGTTGAGAGACATACGACCGACAGCTATAGTGTAGGGGGGAGACTTTAATATATGCATTGACCCCAGACTGGATAGATCGGCTGGTACCGAGAGACAAGGTAAAAAGGCAACCAGGACATTACTAGATGGCATGGAGGAGTGGTTTCTGGTGGACATTTGGCGGCTGCGCCACCCGGGTTGGAGAGAATGTACATGCACTTCATTGACACACAATACCTGGTCGAGACTAGACTACTGGCTGATCACACAGGAGGTCAGCACCTGGGTGACTGCAGTGGAGATTCTGCCCAGGACACTCTCGGACCACTCCCCAGTATGAATGGAAGTAGCAATACCAACACACACCCCGAAACAATTCGCCTGGCGACTCCAGCAGTCGGCATTGAATGATCAAATATTCACTAGTGAATTGCGCCAAGCCATTATTGACTTCTTCCAGACCAATGAGGGCTCGGTGGATAGTGCTAGGTCACTGTGGGAGGCGTTTAAGGTTACCATAAGGGGACACTGCATAGGTAAACACGCAGGAATAATCCGAGATATTAGACAACAGCTTCCAATGATAGAGAGGGATATTCAAGAGCTGGAAACTGACTATGCAGCCACATTGCAGGATTCTAGATTAGCAGACCTACGCCGTAAAATAGACCTATATTACGAATTCGCTGACACGGAAATAAAATATCTATCAAAGAATTCCAAGGCTAGAGCATACAGAGAAGGGGGTAGACCAGGAAGAGTGCTGTCACACAAGATAAAATCCATGCGCCAGAGTACATTAATAACGCACATATTGAATGAGCATGAGGAACTAGTTAATGATACCCCTTCCATATTAGACAGCTTCCAGACGTTCTATTCGAATCTATACACCACACAGATGACAAAAACGAGCCACGATGTCCATGAATATTTGGATGATGTAGGGCTAGCATGGTTCTCTGATACACACAGAGAAGTCCTAGGGCACCATCTGACGGAAGATGAATTCAGGGATGCCATTAATTCACTGCCTAACAACATGGCGCCGGGGCTGGATGGCCTGCCGGGCGAATTCTATAAGGAATTCAAAGTCCTTCTCCTACCACACTTAGCCCAAATGTTAGAAGAGGCATATGAGGAGGGTGCTCTACCAGAATCACTGCGAGAAGCGTTATTGATAGCTCTACCGAAGCGTGGCAAGGATCTCAGGAGATGTGAGTCCTACAGACCACTTTCACTAATAAACATAGATGTCAAAATCCTTGCAAAAATATCAGCCACTATAATACAGCTACTGCTGAGGTCTCTGGTACTAACAGACCAGGCGGGCTTCATCCCCACAAGATCTACTACACAAAACCTACACACCATATTCACAATGTTCCAAAGTCTGAATCCCGAACTGCCGGCGGCAGCGGCGCTCCTGGACGCAGCAAAAGCATTCGATTCGGTGGAGTGGGAGTTCATGTTCACTGTACTGGTGAGAATGGGATTTCCGCCACCTTTCATAAAGTGGATAGCATTACTGTATAAGGAACCTAGAGCTAGAGTTCGGATAAATGGCATCATATCGAGTCACATGGACATCAGCCGGGGAACAAGACAAGGATGTCCATTGTCCCCCATATTATTCGCGCTAACGCTAGAACCACTAGCCTGCAAAATTAGACAGAAGCACCCGGAAACGGTGTTACAATTTAGCCTTCGCCCTATAGGAATATCACTCTATGCGGATGATATGGTGTTGTATGCATGTTACCCAGATGTCAATTTGAACCCGTTGATAAGAGAATACAATAGATATGAACAATACTCAGGCCTAAGTATAAATTGGGATAAATCGGTGGTGATACCCCTGACGGTAGAGACCCCAAGGCCCATGCTAGATTATCCACTGAAATGGGACACGGGTCCAGTGAAATATTTAGGGATCTGGGTGCACAGGGATCCAGAAGTGGTAATCAGAGAGAACTATGGGGTAGCACTGACCAAACTAGAGGAAACAGTAGAAAAATGGATTAAATTGCCATTATCGTTAGCAGATAGAATTGCCTTACAGAAAATGGTAGTGTTACCTCGTTTCTTATACCTATTCTGGAATATACCGATCTGGCTCACAAACGCTTTTTTCACACGGCTGCGATCCGTACTACAAAGGCTTACATGGGCAGGTAAGCAACCACGGATAACATGGAGGACACTCACAAAACCCTATCACATGGGAGGGTTTGCAGCTCCGGATCTACAGTTATACTACTACTGTGCACAAGCACAGCATGCTCATTATTGGTTACAACTCCACACACATATACCTCACATAGCCGTGGAAACGGACAGTGTTGATCCAAACTGTCTAATGCAATGCACAAGATACAGCCGGTAAAATGCACACCCAGGGCCTGGCACACTTTGGCAACACGAGCAGACAAAATACCGTTATATGCGCTGGCGCTTCCACTGGCGAATCACCCTTAACTGTCAGTCACAAATGAACAGAAAATGAGAACTGTACTGGGAGACATGGGAATGTTGACGATGGGTTCAGTGTTTCCACACAATGAATTTATCTCACTTCAAAGCCCGTCACTCTGTACCCACAAAACACCGTTAAAAATGTTCGCATATTACAGGCTGCGAGCAGCGATAAAAGACCTATATGACACTTTTCTGGCTGAACCTCTGAACCTGCAAGCCTTACAAGTCTTGTTAATGATGCCGTCATGATCACAGTTGGTCACCCGATTATACACGGCATCCCAAAATGAAAAAAGGGAGGAATTAAATAAATCACACAAGAGGTGGGAGGAACAGACGGGAATGACAATATCGGAAGAGGATTGGAGATATAGCTGTGAGCAGTTGAAGTTACTCATCCCAAATTGTAATTTGCGCATTATCCATTTTAAATTTCTACATCAGACGTATTACACTCAGGTCAAACTGCCCAAATACGGCCTCAGAGCAGATGACAAATGTCAGCGCTGCTCCGCTCCACGCGCAGATTTCTTACACATGGCAAGGGCGTGCACTGATCTACACAAGTATTG
Source organism: Lissotriton vulgaris (assembly GCF_964263255.1). Lineage (NCBI taxonomy): Eukaryota > Metazoa > Chordata > Amphibia > Caudata > Salamandridae > Lissotriton > Lissotriton vulgaris. The sequence goes on from NW_028242452.1 coordinate 430,808, forward strand.
GACAGAAGTGACGAATACACTCACACACATATTAGCCGAGCACGTCCCATACTCTCCACTGGTATGTCTCTTGGGTAGTTACAAACTCAAACAGTTTGGGAGAAGGAAGCTGCTGGCGGTTGCACTGTTACTTGCAAAGAGGCGGATAGCTATCAAGTGGGGGAGCAAACGACCACCCAGATTTAAGGATTGGTTGAATGACATGATATACTCTTAAGAAACGATGGGCACATATGAGGAGGAACTACCTCAGGCCTCTAGACCAAAGGATTTTTGGCAACCCCTTGGAGAGTGCTTACAGCAACAACAAGGTGACCAATAAATTGTAACTAGAATGTGAGCCAAGGATGGCGAGGTGTATTATAAACACGGGCTGGACTTGATACATAACCCCGCATTTGACTGTCAAACTATAATTCTGTAAGAGATATAAGCACAGCAGATAGGAATCCCTATTTCCACTATATAAATAGTGCTAGTGTGATGCTGAGCAATGTTGTTTAACGATAACTGATTCATATTTCTGATTGATCCTAAAGGTACTGGGAAATATGACTGGAAAACCTGCCACACAATTGTATAGTTGCTGCAAATCAAATGTAACTTGATGCTGCTTTGGTGAAATAAAATAAAAAAAAAATAAAAAAACATTTAGTTTACTATGATTTAAATCTTCTAATATATTTTCAAAATGTTATATTATAAATGTTATGCTCTCTTAATATGCTATCCTTTAAAGGGCAGATTTTATATCCCTTCATATTCCTTTCCAGCTGAGGTCATATTTTCTGTTTTTAATTTCTTTTATTCTTTCAGGTTTTTCTTTTCTAGCTTCTCATATCAATGTTATTGGCCACTTTAAATTGGCTTTTTTTTCTCTTTTTTTCTCTCTTTAAATGTTCTAGCCCTGGATTTTTCTTATTAATGGAGTCCCGGCACAGAGCGGTGCTCTAGTGCACCCAGATCTGCAGTTAAAAGCCTATTGTTATTCTATTATACTCTTCCTATTATTCTTTTGTAGTCTATAAATCTTTCTTTATTTGCTTTCTATACTTTATCTTTATTTATCTTTCTTATTGGTGGGTTTTTTCCTTTCCTCTTCTATGCCCATTTCCATCACATCTTTTTGCAAGTCTTTAATTTTTATTTTTTATTTTTTTAGTAATTTTTTTTCTACCATGGTCCTTGCTCATGATTTATGTGCTATATCCTGGAATGTCAATGGATTAACACACTATATTAAATGGAAGAAGGTTCTTTCCTATTTACAATCTAAAAAGGTGGATGTGGCTCTTCTTCAAGAGACTCATCTTAATACACTCGAGTCTGAAAAACTTTGTAGAGATTGGGTGGGTAAAGTTATCCACAGTAGTATCAGTAATGGGACTTCTTCAGAAGCAGGTCCTACTCGAAAATGTGGGGTAGCAATCCTTATCAGAAAAATATTACCAGTTCGTGTACTTAAAACATGGGAAGACTCACAAGGCAGATATGTTTTTGCAAAAATGTGCATTGGTAATATTCATATATGTGTGGGTTCAGTTTACGCTCCTACTGGTGCTAAAAAAGATTTCTTTCTACGTTTGAATCGTTTGCTGTCGGAGATTGATGCCTCAGAATACATCATCGGAGGGGATTGGAACCTGGTGAGAGATCCAGTTTTGGACAAAACTGGACCTCTTGATAAGAATAATAAAGCGGACAGAGCCCTTATGAATGATATCATTGCAGACAACGGCCTTATAGATCATTGGCGCTTGTCACACCCAAGTGATGTTGAATATAAGTTCACATCTCCCTCCCATGGCACCTTATCGAGATTGCATTACTGTTGGACTTGGCCCTTCTGGCAGGTTCACCCCTAAACTTTTTGCTTTTTAAATGTGAATTGGAGGTAGTGATTTTTGGTTTCTGCGCACTTTCACTGTGTCCCAGTGGAAAGTGCGTGCGCACTCTGAGTGCGTGGAGTTAGGTTGGCCTGCCATCCCATAGGAATGCATGGGGAATGTCTGTGTCCCTGGTAGTTCCTGATGCGTGAGGTGTGCATGCTCGGGTTTGGTATGGGTGAACTCGTGTGATTGAATGCTTCGCAATGATGTATGTGGCATGAGTGTGTCTTGTGCGGAAGTGCCACTTCTAGGAGTTGGCATATTAGTGTAAAATATGTCTGGCGTGTGATTGGCTGGAGCTGGCTGGGATGCCAGGTTCCATGAGTCATGATGGGTCTGCCCGGTGGTGAGTGTGAGATTAGCATGCTGATGGCTGGGGAGGAGTGCACCTGTGTCCTGAATGAGGCTGGGTTTTCCCCACACAATGCTGGGTCCGCCCCCTGTGGTGCGACTGATGACCCTAGCCCTGCTAGTGAATGAAATGGGTGGTTGAGCCATCAAGGGTGCTCCCAAAACCAGCTGCGACTGGTTTCTCTCCCACCCTGCACCTACAGACAAAGGAATGTGGCGTATAAAAATGGGGCTGTGTCCCCACAGAAGTTGTTCTCTTCCAGGATCTTGCCAGAGGGGGCTGCTGCTGCTGGGGCCAGGAGGACCGCCACTTCGATTGTCTCCCTGCCTGGAGACCCGGTGAGCTGGCTCTGGGCCCAGCCTTGCCCCCCTGCCTGCTTAAAGGAACTTCTGTGCTGGTCCCTGGACTTTTGGGACCTGGTAGCGCTTTTATTTCCCTTATAGAGCTTGAGAGCGCTTGATCCTGCCCTCCAGCGCTTGGGAGCGCTGTGATCCTGTTCCTAGCGCTGGGAACGCTGTATTTGTCCTTGGCGCTTGAGGGCGCTTTTCTGGACCTACAGCGCTGTGGAGTGCTGTGAATTGCCAAGCCGGTGCCCACCCGGCATTTGCCCCAGATTGCCTCTGTTGTCCTTCAATATCGAGTGCCCACCTCGATTTATTGCTTATTCTAAAGGAGCCGGTGCCCACCCGACATTGCCCCGTTTTTTTTGATTATTTGAAACCGGAGCCCACCCGGCATTGCCCCGTGTATCACCGCCGCAGCACCGGGCCGAGAGGAAGCAGCCGCCGACATCACGAAAAGGCCACGCTGGGATTGGCCCAGCCGGCGGAGATTCCCTCGCGTCATTGGGCAGGAGCTCCGTGATTGGCTCCCCCAGGAGGGCTTCCCCAGGCGATCACCCGGAAGCCCCGGCCAAGGAGAAGCTGCCTGAAGCCCTGGGGAGAGAGAGAGGTCCGGCGCGAGGGCAGCGAGGCTCGCAGAATGGAGGGAGAGCCCCGCAGCCAGTGAGAGCCCCGCCGCCCAGGAAGAGAAATCCGCCGCGGTGTAGAGGAGCCACGCGGCTCGTCAGCAGGAGTTCCGGTGAGTGCCGCTCTGGTTCGCCAGGCTCCAGGGGCCTTAGTATTTCGAGCTGAGAGCCTCCCCCCCCAACGCGAGGCATTGTTGGTAGAGCCCTGAGAGGGCTACGGGGGACATTGTCATTTTGAGTCCCCAGAAGGGGGACTCTGTCGGTTGCCCCGCATCTTGTGCCAAGGGCCCCGAGGCCCCACCGACCAGCCCGCATTACATAACTTGGTATTTTGAGCCCTGAGAGGCTCCACGAGGCCCATTTTGTTATGAGCCCAGAGAGGCTCACAGGGCATTGGTTGGGTTGCGAGTCCCGAGAGGGCTCAGGGGGCATTTCTTCAGTGTTAGAGCCGCAAAGGCTCCCCGGGGGCATTGTTAATTAGGAGCCCCGAGGCTCCAGGGCCCCATTGTTGCTTCAGAGCCCAGCGAGGCTCCAAAAAGGGGACAGTCATTTCTACAGAGCCTGTGAGGCTCCCACATCGTGTTTGCCCCCTCATCTCCAGCTGCCCAGCACTTTGTGGGCAACTGCTACGTTTAGGCCCTGACACTGGGACACAGGGTGTCCTAGCCCCAACAAGGTCAGAGGGCCAAGGGACAGTCACAGGTGGTGACTTATGTGAGTTTGGCGCAATTGTTCTTTTGCTGCACCTCTGAATGTGTTTTTATACGTCATGTGCCTTGTTCTTACACCTCTGAATGTGTTGTTGATGCATCATGCGTTTTCCTTCTCTGATACACCTCTGAATGTTTGTAGGCATCATGTGTTTCTCTTCCCTGCACCTCTGAATGTGTTGTTTATGCATCATGTGCCTTGTTCCTTACACCTCTGAATGTATGTTATGCATCATGTGTTATGTGCTTATACCCCTACAGGTATTGTGATACTTAGGTGATTGTTCTTACTAGTACAGGTGGTGCTAGTGAGGTCCTAGTTCCCTGCGTGACCTGTTCCTAAGGTGGTTAGGATTGCGTAGGTGGTACTTAACCTTTACCAGTAGTTACTGGTTGAGTGCTTTATGTTCTATTTTGTGCTACAGTGATTTATATTCTATGTTCTAAGTGCTAATTCTACCTAGTGCTAAGTTCTAAAAGTGCCTATTCCTGACAGTGGTCCATGTGGCCCTGTCTTGTACATATCCCCTGTAAATTCTGCCCGTGCCTGTTGGCACATTGTAAAGTGTGTGTTTTATCTAATGTGTTTTGGTATAACACAAAGGCTATTTTTATATATAACCTTGTGTGGAGTTTCCTTTGCGGTGGGCCTTGGGTGTTGTTGCTGGGGTGCGTGCGCAAATACTTAACTCACATCGCCTCCAAGTTTAGCCTTGCTGCTCGCGCCACGTTACCTAGAGGGTGAGCAGGGGTTATCTTGGCGTGTAACTCCCTTGCCCTGACTTAGGAGTGGTAGTCTCTGACTGACTTTGGCGCGAGCCCTGGCCAGCCAGGGATCCCATTTCTAACATTGGCTGGCAGCGTTGGGATAAGGATTTGTGTTTGCGTTGTACCACAGTGGCAACTGGCCGCACTACAAAACTCTGCATTTTAGATGACCACATTTTGGGGATCATTGTTTTCAAAGTTCTGTTATTTCTTTTCATAAGAGTATCATTTGCAAAGGGTATCAAGTACATTTATTCCCCGCCCTGCGACCAGAGTTTGGTACCTGTGTCACTTGTGGTCAGGTTGAGAAATCAGGGGTGGTAGAAACTGCCTTACCGGTCCGAGGGGAGGGTTGTGTGTGGATGAATGTGTTGTGTTCTATCTAGTACCCGATCAATATTGTGACCTTATGCCCCTATACGGCTATGATCCATCCATACCCCTACAATGGCATAAACGATCAGAGCCATATTTCAGAAACTCGCCTCTGCAGCTCATTACAGTATATGACACAGCAGAAGCCACTATCTAATATTCCTAGATTACACACTGAGTTCTTTCAACAGATAAAACCCCCAGCAACCTGGGAAAGCCCCGCTTGCTATGTTTTGATTAGTAATAGAACTCTAATGAGCACTGTAAGAACGACCGGTTCTTAGTGACATCTTTATTGACGTCTTATGTCCAAAAACTTACGTCAAAAAAGGCACCTTTCAGGTATAAATATTACCAATGTTGCCTTAAGCAAACACAGCGGTGGTGGTAGAGAATACAGGAGCAGAACAGCTGTCTCTTACAGAGCCCAGCAGATGCGAGAAGCCCACGGACGCTGCCCCTCCTCCTCCTTGACGCGCTGGGAAAGACGCTGTCTTTTCTCCTGCCGAGAAAATCCAGCTCCGGCATTTCCAGCCTACCCTCGTGGGTAACTGGAATATCGAGTCTTGAGGGGAGATACCAGACCTCCAACATTCTATTCCAGAGGTACGGTGTTGACTAAACCCTTAGAGAGAATTCTTGAAGCAAACTCTTGGCAAAACCAACTTAACTTAAACTGCTACTTACTTGCTCCCTCCCATGTATTAGGCTTAGGTCAGGTACACTGGGGTAGGCGTAGTTAGAAGCACCAGTTGAGTACGTTAGCTAAATGTATATATGAATGTATATATTTTATTCATTTTAACCATTGTATGGCTAAGAAACCATATCAATGCTTTTACAGTATTATTTCGCAATCCTCCTTTTACTGTACGCACTTTTTATAATAACAAGTCTTGCAATTGTGGCAATTCATTTCTCTTGCATGAGAAGAAAGACTGTTCAATAAATAATACCTTTTTATTGAAAACGCCCGTCTCTCTATTCTCTGCATCCTGGTGAAAGTAATTCTTGCACAACTGACTGAGTGAAATAGCTGTCTATTGTTTCACACGACTCTAGAGATTGACTCTTATTCTAAGGAGCAAAGTTGTCATGTTTATGCGGTTGTTGGAAAACTGAATCCCTTCTTGTCTGAGCCAGGGGAGCTGATCACTTCCTATTCAGTCAAGAAAGTTTCCAGTGACCTCTGAGCTAGTTGGTACAAACCCAATTAAGTTTAGCATAGTCAGTAGAGACCTGGAAGACCGCACTTCTACGTCTACACTGCTGTTTATTTATTTATTTATTTTATTTATTTATTTAAGGTTTTTGTAGAGCGCGTAGTAACCCGTGAGCATCCCAGCACTAGACCTAGTAAATCAAGAGGGCGGAAGTCAGGGTTGTACAAAGAGATCAGGGGAAAAGAAGGGTTTTCAGAGATTTCCTGAAGTGGAGGAGATTAGGTTCTGTTCTCAATTTCCGAGGAAGAGAATTCCAGTGCTTCGCCGTATTCACAGAAAAGCGTCGTCCACCGGCTCGGGCTTTCTTCACTCTGTGTACTACGATAAGGTTCTCGTGGTCTGATCGAAGTGCTCTGGTAGGTGTTGGACAGGCCTCGTGGCCGGGCAGTCCCCTCCCCGCATGGCGGGTCGCGGACCCCTGCTCCTCCGGTGTCACGGACAAGAAGCACCCCTGCAACCCGTCGGGTCAACCCAAGGCCCTTCCCCGACGGAACCCTGGCTCCTGAACACCACCGTATCGGCTGGCCCGGGTCCCTTCCAGAACCCCCGTCTCCGGCCCAGCCGCCATTTTGGACACTACACGACCAGGCCTCGTGGCCTCGGGTCGACCTCGGCCCCGGGCCCAGCCAGGCCCCGACATCGAGGCACCACCATCCACCCAGGGGGTGAAGAGACCACTTGGCAGGTCAATGGGAGAAGGAGTGTCAATGGCTCCCCTCCGCCAGGTGTCGATCGCCCCCAGCCTCCCTGGGCGCTGGCTCCACCCCCCTGCTGGGTGTCTGGACTCCCTCATCCCGGACCGCCCGACCTCCAAGTGCGAGTGTCCGGACATCAAAGGGCGCCAGACCTATAACTGGGGTAGCTCCAGAGCAGGAAGGCAGTTGTATCCTGGAGCTGAGAGACACCGAGACAAACTCATCCTTGAAGGCCTGCTGGCGCTGCCGCGGCTCATCCTTCCGTGAACCATCTTGAAGGCCTGCTGGCGCGGCTCAATCTTTCGTGAACCATCTTGAAGGCCTGCTGGCGCTGCCGCGGCTCAACCTTTCGTGAACCATCTTGAAGGCCTGCTGGCGCTGCCACGGCTCAACCTTTCGTGAACCATCTTGAAGGCCTGCTGGCGCTGCCCCTACTTGCGAAGCCACCAGCTCGAGGATTGTGAGCTCCACACCTGTTACCCCCGTACCTGTCCGGTACTGAGACTGTCCCGCTACCCTTTTCCCCAAAGAGACTAGAATCGACAGGATCCTCGTATCCTGGTCCTGCTGTACCGTCAAATACCTTGCTTAAAGATATATATAAAAGTGTGCAGAACTCATCCCTGTGTGGTGTCTATCTGTGGGGGGGAAGTTACCTGTCTGTACGATTACCGGAGAGGGCCCTCACCGGAGGCCTCTCCCCCTGTACTCGGCCAACCCTCCGGGTCCCGGTCTAACATTGGTGGCCAGCGGCGCGATCCGAGCCGACGCATAATCGTACAGAGAGTAACTCACCCCACGACACACAGCCACCGTGACGACAAAGGAGAGTGGAACAACAGAAAAATTTCAGATGGAAAAGCTGGAAGAATACAGCCACAAAGAACTAAAGCAATTTTGCATAGAGCTGGGCATTGCTACCACGGGACTAAGTACGAAAGATGACCTCAAGCACGCCTTAGAATCTTGGGTGGAAACGGAAACATCCCCACCCCAAGATCAAAGCCTCGAGACCACCGAAACAAGTACCACCCCTGCAGACGAAAGAAGATCGGGCCTCTCGTCCGAAGAGGCCCGAGAACGGGAGAAAAGCTGGCTCCACGAATTGGAGCTGGCTCGACTCCGCTTAGACGGAGAACTCAGATTGGCAGAACAAAAGATAACCCTCGAACACTTGCAGCTCAGGGAAGAACGAGAAGAGAAAAAGAGCCAGAGGGAGCTGGAAGAAAAAAGACTAGCATACGAGCATGAGCGCAACTTGAAGGAACTAGAAATACGACGGCAGAACAAAGACCTCGGCGTCTCCGGGCACCAGAGCCCCACTGCCCCGACGGACCCCAAGGTCCACATCCCCAAGGACGTCGGCAGGGAATACTACCGGAACGATGATATCCAGCAATGGTTTAAAGCCTACGAGGTAGCCATGTCCTCTCACCGAATCCCACGGAGCGACTGGGGAGCCGGGCTATGGGGAAAATTCGTTAACGAAGGAAGAGACGCCCTGCTGCAACTCCCCGACCACCAGATGACATCCTACGACCACATGAAGGCCGCCCTCCTCACTCGCTATGGGCTCACGCCCGAGATGTACCGGCAGAGATTTCGGGACTGCAAACGAATCCCTGGTACAACCTGGGTGGAGTACGTGAACTTTTTTAGCCGAGCCTTCGAGGGATGGATCAAGGGCAGCCAGGTGACCACCTACGAGCAATTATTCGACCTTATTGTATGGGAGCACCTCTCCAATAATTGCTTCGTCGAACTAAGACAGCACCTCCTTGATAGTAAACTGACCGAACCTCGTAAACTAGCCATCGAAGCAGACCGATGGGAGAGCACCCGAGTCCCTCGAAGCTGGCCCAGCGAACAGAACAGAGCCTCCCAAGGGCCCCACCGCCCACGGGGGGGAGGAGGAGGAGGCCCGGGTCAGGGCCGGGACACCGTCACGGTGCCCTCCACTAGCAACACCCCGCCCCCGGCCGGAAGAGGAAGCCCTCCAACGCGACCAGGGTTCCGCGCCAACATTACCTGCCACAAATGCCAGCGACTCGGCCACTACGCCAATGATCCCAACTGCCCGAAAAATCAGAGCCCCATGAACCGCCAGATCACTGCCGCCGCCCTGGGAGAAGAGCCGGACCAAGAAAACGCCGAAGAGTACGAGCAGTACCAGCCCGAGTGGGAACCAGCCGCCATGTCCCTGGTCTGTCTAGGGGAGAGGGACATGGTCCCGCGGGCGCCCATCCCCGCCAACACGCAGAAATACAGCCAGTGGGTCACCATCAATGGACGCCGGGCTGAAGCCCTCCGTGACACAGGGGCCAGTGTGACCGCAGTCCGCTGCCATCTGGTGACGCCTGACCAGATCCTACCGAATGTACTATGTCCAGTGCGGTCGGCAGACAACTCCGAAAGCCTGTGCCAGATGGCCCGCGTCCCCTTCGAGTGGGGGCGGGGTGTCCGGCATGCTAAAAGTAACTGTCCGCGATGACGCCCCGGTGGACTGCCTTCTGGGGAACGACCTCGAGAGCTCCCCCTGGTCAGCCGTTGAGCGGAGGGAGCACCTGGGGATGCTTGGTCTCCCTGAATGGGTCTGTGTAACTACCCGATCCATGGCCGCCCGCGCCATCTCCAGCCCAGAGGAACCGGAGTGACCCGAACCTCCTCCGCCGATCGTCACCGAAGAAACCACCCCTGAGCCTGGTCCTCCGGGGTCCGACAACGAAGAACTGGATCAACTCCAAGACCTCCCGGAGCTGGCCCAGTGGCGCCAAGAAGGTGGCCCCACTCAGGAACAGTTCCGCCAGGAACAAAGAGCATGTCCCTCCCTCGAGGGACTCCGACAACAAGCCATAGCCCAGAGCGCAGGGGATGCCTCGGGGGCCCACTGGATCTACTGGGACAACGAGCTGCTCTACAGTGAACAAAAGATCGCCGAGCTTGGAGCCAGCCGGGTGCTGGTGGTCCCCCTCCGATTCAGAGACTTCCTATTGAACTTGGCGCACGATTTACCTCTTGCCGGGCACCTGGGGCAGGACAAGACGTACAGCCGCCTGGTGACCCACTTCTACTGGCCGAAGATGCGGAACGATGTAGCGAACCACTGCCGGGCCTGCCCCACCTGCCAGGCCAGCGGGAAAAGCGGCTGAAAACTGAAGGTCCCCCTGCAACCCTTTCCCATCGTCACCACCCCCTTTGAGCGGGTGGGAATAGACATTGTGGGGCCCCTGGAGCCCCGGACAGCACAGGGACACCGGTTCATCCTTGTCCTGGTAGACCATGCCACCCGCTATCCCGAGGCCATACCTCTCCGGACCGGGATGGCGCCCGTTGTGGGCCGAGCCCTGATGGGGATCTTCTCGCGGGTGGGCTTCCCCAGAGAAGTCGTCAGTGACAGGGGCACAAACTTTATCTCCAGGTACATGAAGTCCCTATGGCAACAGTGCGGGGTCACCTACAAATTCACGACCCCCTATCACCCGCAAGGGAACGGACTAGTAGAGCGGTTCAACCGCACTCTCAAGGGGATGATCATGGGCCTGGATGAACCCCTACGTCGCCAATGGGACGTGCTGCTCCGGTGCCTCCTGTTCACCTACAGGGAGGTCCCCCAGAAATCCCTGGGCTTCAGTCCGTTCGAACTCTTGTATGGACACCCCGTCCGGGGCCCCCTCAGCCTGATCAAAGAAGGGTGGGAGGTGGCCCCTCAGAAGACTCCCCCGGATGTATACAAGTACCTCTTGACCCTCCGTAACCAGACCCGGCGGTTCAGGGAACTCGCCAAGGGAAACCTCGAAGCCAGCCAAGAGGACATGAAGCGCTGGTGTGATCAGAATGCCTCATCCATCGAGTTCGAGCCGGGACAACAGGTCTGGGTGATGTCCCCGGTTGAACCTTGCACCCTCCAGGACAAATGGACAGGACCCTTCAAAGTGGTGGAGCGCAAGGGCCCCGTCACCTACCTGGTAGACCTGGAGTCACCCCGAAACCCCCTGCGTGTCCTCCACGCCAACAGACTCAAGCCCCACTTTGTACGCTCTGAACTTAGCCTCCTGATGGCTACCGACAGTGGGGCTGAAGAAGACTCCGAGCCCCTCCCCGATCTCCTGAAGACACTCGAGAAAGACGGCTCCGTGGAAGGAGTCCACCTCTCCGATGCCCTGTCCCCAGCGCAACGCCAAGACTGCCAAGAACTGCTCCTACAATTTGCCGACCTGTTCTCCCTCATCCCTGGGGTCACCCCCTGGTGCCTCCATGACGTTGACACCGGAGATCACCCCCCTATCCGACACAGGGCGTACAGGGTGCCTGATCGAGTACGAGCCTGCATCCAGTCGGAAGTCTCCAAGATGCTAGCTCTGGGAGTGATCGAGCCGTCCGACAGCCCCTGGGCCAGCCCAGTCGTGCTGGTCCCCAAGGCCGCCGCCCCGGGCGTCGCCCCCGAGCTCAGGTTCTGTGTAGACTATCGGGTCTAAACGCCGTCACAAGGACCGACGCTCATCCCATTCCCCGGGCAGATGAGCTGATCGACCGCATGGGGGCCGCCCGCTACCTGAGTATCTTCGATTTGACAGCACGCTATTGGCAGATCGGCCTCACCCCAGGTGCCCAGGAGCGATCCGCCTTCTCCACCCCGGATGGCCACTACCACTTCAAGGTGATGCCATTCGGAATGAAAAACGCACCCGCCACCTTCCAAAGACTAGTGAACAAGGTCTTGGCGGGTCTGGAGGAATTCAGCGCCGCCTATCTGGACGATATTGCTGTGTACAGCCTCCACTGGGCAGAACACCTCCACCACCTCCGGGAGGTCCTGAACGCCCTCCGGCAGGCCGGGCTAACCATCAGGGCCAGCAAGTGCCAGATCGGCCAAGGGTCCGTGACCTACCTGGGACACCAGGTGGGAAGTGGCCTGGTGGCCCCCCTCCAGCTCAAGATTGCCGCCATCCAGGCCTGGGAGCCCCCGGTCACCCAGACAGAGGTCCGAGCCTTCCTGGGGCTCACCGGGTACTACCGGCGCTTCGTAAAAGACTATGGCAGCATTGTGGGGCCACTCACAGAACTCAAGTCCAAAAAGAACCCCCAGAAAGTCAACTGGACTCCTGAATGTCAGGCGGCCTTCGAGAACCTGAAGTCCGCCATGTGCACCGCCCCCGTGCTCCAAGCCCCTGACTACAGCCGGGAATTCATCGTACAGACGGACGCCTCAGATCATGGCGTAGGGGCCGTCCTCTCCCAACTCAACACCGAGGGAGTCGATCAGCCAGTGGTCTTCATCAGCCGACGCCTGCTGGCACGAGAACAGCGCTGGAGCACCATCGAGCGGGAGGCCTTCGCCGTAGTGTGGGCCCTCAAGAAACTCCGGCCCTATCTCTTCGGTACCCACTTCCGGGTGCAAACAGATCACCGACCCCTGCAATGGCTGATGCAGATGCGGGGAGAAAACCCGAAGCTGCTGCGCTGGTCCATCTCCCTGCAGGGGATGGACTTCACTGTGGAGCATCGCCCAGGCCAAGATCACGCCAACGCAGACGGCCTGTCCCGCTTCTTCCGCCTCGGCGAGGAGAGTACCCAAGAGGATGGCTGACTCTCCCTGCCTTCAGCTGGGGGGGACGCATGTTGGACAGGCCTCGTGGCCGGGCCGTCCCCTCCCCGCATGGTGGGTCACGGACCCCTGCTCCTCCGGTGTCACGGACAAGAAGCACCCCTGCAACCCGTCGGGTCAACCCACGGCCCTTCCCAGACGGAACCCTGGCTCCTTAACACCACCGTATCGGCTGGCCCGGGTCCCTTCCAGAACCCCCGTCTCCGGCCCAGCCGCCATTTTGGACACTACACGAACGGGCCTCGTGGCCTCGGGTCGACCTCGGCCCCGGGCCCAGCCAGGCCCCGACATCGAGGCACCACCATCCACCCAGGGGGTGAAGAGACCACTTGGCAGGTCAATGGGAGAAGGAGTGTCAATGGCTCCCCTCCGCCAGGTGTCGATCGCCCCCAGCCTCCCTGGGCGCTGGCTCCACCCCCCTGCTGGGTGTCTGTACTCCCTCATCCCGGACCGCCCGACCTCCAAATGCGAGGGTCCGGACATCAAAGGGCGCCAGACCTATAACTGGGGTAGCTCCAGAGCAGGAAGGCAGTTGTATCCTGGAGTTGAGAGACACCGAGACGAACTCATCCTTGAAGGCCTGCTGGCGCTGCCGCGGCTCATCCTTCCGTGAACCATCTTGAAGGCCTGCTGGCGCTGCCGGGGCTCAACCTTTCGTGAACCATCTTGAATGCCTGCTGGCGCTGCCGCGGCTCAACCTTTCGTGAACCATCTTGAAGGCCTGCTGGCGCTGCCGCGGCTCAACCTTTCGTGAACCATCTTGAAGGCCTGCTGGCGCTGCCGCGGCTCAACCTTTCATGAACCATCTTGAAGGCCTGCTGGCGCTGCCGCGGCTCAACCTTTCGTGAACCATCTTGAAGGCCTGCTGGCGCTGCCGCGGCCCCTACTTGTGAAGCCACCAGCTCGAGGATTGTGAGCTCCACACCTGTTACCCCCGTACCTGTCCAGTACTGAGACTGTCCCGCTACCCTTTTCCCCAAAGAAACTAGAATCGACAGGATCCTCGTATCCTGGTCCTGCTGTACCGTCAAATACCTTGCTTAAAGATATATATAAAAGTGTGCAGAACTCATCCTGTGTGGTGTATATCTGTGGGGGGGAAGTTACCTGTCTGTACGATTACCGGAGAGGGCCCTCACCGGAGGCCTCTCCCCCTGTACTCGGCCGACCCTCCGGGTCCCGGTCTAACAGTAGGTTTATAGGGAGTGATACAACTTTTAAGGATGGGAGTGCCTTCATTATGGAGGAGTTTATGTGCCAGGCAGAGAGCCTTGAATACCACTCTTTCTCTGACTGGCAGCCAGTGAAGTTTCTTCAAGGCTGGCTTTGCTGATATTCTGGCCGGGGTGTCTGTGAGCAGCCGGGAAGCGGCATTCTGGATTTTCTGTAGGGTGTGAAAAGTGGCTTCGGAGGCTCCTAGGTAAATAGCATTACTGTAGTCCAACCTGGACATGATAAGACCTTGGATCAACAGCTTCCAGGAGTTGGGGGGTAGCAAGGGGAGCACTTTCCTACAAGACCTAAGGAGTCCGAAACAGATGCCTGCCGTTTTTTTTTGCCTGCGTTCTGAAGGTTAGGTCTTTCTCCAGCCATATTCCCAGGCTCTTGACCTCCGTCTTGGGGATCGGGGGTTCACCCAGACAGGCGGGCCAGATGTTGGGAGGCAGGGAGGGCCCTTTTTGTCCTAGGAGCAGAATTTCAGTTTTAGACCCATTAAGTTTGAGTGCTGAGTTGTTCATCCATCCATGTATTTTGGAGAGACAGCTGTGGAGGTTGGAGGGTTCTTGATTGGGGTGGGAGAGCGTTACCACCAGCTGGGTATCATCAGCGTAGGTGATGATCGTCACTCCAAACGGGGTGACCACCTCCTCCAGTGGGGACATGTACACGTTAAATAACGTGGGGCTCAGTGACAAGCCCTGGGGCACTCCACACCGGAGGGGAATAGCAGAGGAGCGGCTGTCATTCTCCCAGACTTGGAAGGAACGGTGGCTGAGAAATGATGAGAGCCATTTCAGAGCCTTGCCCTTCACTCCGATATTTCCCAGGCGCTGAGTTAGAACCTGGTGGTTGACAGTGTCGAAGGCCGCACTGAGATCTAGGAGGATCACTGCCACTGATCCTCCTGTGTCTAGAATGTCTCTGGCCTTCTCCACTGCCGCCAGGAGGGCGGTGTCCGTGCCCTGACCTGGGCGGAAGCCCGTCTGGGAGCTCCTGAGCAAGTTATTGGATTCTAAAAATAGTGACAGCTTTTTGTTCACTAATTTCTCCGTAACTTTAATGTTCCCTGGGAGGAGAGAGATTGGCCTATAGTTTACTAGGTCTTCAGGGTCCAAGGAGGGTTTTTTAAGAAGCCCTTTAACGACGGCCGCTTTCCAGCTGGGGGGGACTTCTCCCTGGCATAAAGAGGCGTTGATAAGAGCGGTAAGCGAGGGAACAATGGTGTGGGTGACTTTCTTGAGAAAGCGCATGGGGACCGGGTCACTGGGGGAGCCACTCTTGATTGAGGCAAGTGTTGCAGCTACCTCTTCTATGGTTACTGGACCGAAGGAATCGAAAGGTTGCTAATTTATTACATTTGTCCTCCGCTGCGTTGGAGTCCAGATATTTCACTGGGGAATCGGGGACATGGAGGAGTTCTTTCAAAATGAGGAAGGTTTCCCTAGCAGAGCAGGAGGAATTTTTTATTTTTTCCTCATAGAATGAGCTTTTGGTGTTACGGAGTGCAAGTTTGTATGTTCTTATGGATGTCCGGAATGCGTCTTTTTGTCGGAGACTTGTCCTTCCTCTATATGCGTTCCGACCTCTTACATTCCTTCCGTAGAGCATTCAGTTCAGGGGTGTACCATGGGGAAGGATTGTTCCTCTTGGCATGTTTGAGGGTGCTGGTTCGGGGTAAGAGGCTGTCTAGTGACTGGGTAAGCCAGTCATTGAATTCCATATCTGCAATTTTAGGATCCAGGGAGGGGAGGGGGGTGGATTCCCTTAGCTTAGCTGCCCAGTCTTCCGGTACAAGCTTGTGCCAGCGTCTGATGAGGGTCCTAGCTTTGGGCGGCTGAAGCGGAATACTCTCGAGATGCCAATCCATGGGGATCAAAAAGTGATCTGTCCATGGCAGTGGAAGAGGCAGCCGGGTTTTAAAATTTCGAATATTCGTGAAGATAGGATCCAAAAGCTGGCCTTTGTCGTGGGTGGCTTGTGAGTTCATGAGATGCAGGCCAACCGAAGAGAGGTCCGTCAGCAGATCGACTGCAGAGTTGTCGGTGGGATCCAAGAAATGGAGATTGAGATCCCCTAGGAGAAGGAAGTTAGAGGCTGTGGTTGCTCTCAGGGTAACGTAGTCGATAAGCGTGCTGGGGAACTCACCGAGTGGGCCTGGTGGTCGATAGACTAACAGCCCGGAGAGAGAGATTGCAGGCGAAATCTGCAGAGTGAAATGGCAGCTTTCACAGTCTTTGATGTTACCATTATCAATTATGCAGGTGAGGTGATCCTTGTATAAGATGGCTAGACCGCCTCCTCTGCCGAGAGGTCTGTTCAGGAAACATATTTGGTAGCCAGGGGGTACGGCATTAACGATGTCAAAATCATTATTGGGCGTCAGCCACGTTTCTGTAAGAAACAGCATATCCATGGCAGAATTTTGGATGAGGATATTTATCTCGTGAGTGTGTTTAACGAGCGACCTGCAATTGAGAAGGCCAAGTTGGAGGGCATGTGGGTGTGCCTCAGCACAAGGCGGGTTGCAGAGGGTGCAGCCCGTAAATGGGTTGTCTCCAGTGAAGATGTATTTACAATTGGGGTGTTTAGTCGGGTTCAGTGCTCGGAGCCTGTCTTGGGTATATGTTACCCGACGCCTTTGAGAATCGGGCATAGTGCTTGGGCCTAGGGCCGTCTGGGCCCGGACGGGCCCAGACGGGCTTGCCTTAGGCACGCCTTCGGCGCGCAGACGGCGCGCCCGCTGCGCCCGTCCGCTGCGCGTCCGGTGAAAACACATGGTAATATGTGGAGAATAGGGGGAGTGGCCTCAGGCACGAGGGCGTGTCCTGCACCGGGATTCCCTCTCCCGCGTCAGCGCTGACCTCGGCTGCGCGGGGGGGGTCAAGTCCGAGTAAGTGCCTGAGCTAGCAGCGTTTTAAATGCAAGCAGCGAGTAAAAACACAGTATTACAACAGAATTTAAAATTCAATTAGCCCAACAGTTAAAATCTCCCGGCTGTGCCTCAGGAGTTTACCAGGTATCTGAGCGCGGCTCGTATTCAGCGCGTTAAGTACTGGCAGGGGGCGTGGCTTAGGTCGAGGGGGCGTGGTTCCTCGGCGGGCGGGAAACTGTGCCTGCACCGGGTTTCCCTCTCCCGCGTCAGCGCTGACCTCGGCTGCGCGGGGGGGTCAAGTCCGAGTAAGTGCCTGAGCTTGCAGCATTTTAAATGCAAGCAGCGAGTAAAAACACAGTATTACAACAGAATTTAAAATTCAATTAGCCCAACAGTTAAAATCTCCCGGCTGTGCCTCAGGAGTTTACCAGGTATCTGAGCGCGGCTCGTATTCAGCGCGTTAAGTACTGGTAGGGTGCGTGGCTTAGGTCGAGGGGGCGTGGTTCCTCGGCGGGCGGGAAACTGTGCCTGCACCGGGATTCCCTCTCCCGCGTCAGCGCTGACCTCGGCTGTGCGGGGGGGTCAAGTCCGAGTAAGTGCCTGAGCTTGCAGCGTTTTAAATGCAAGCAGCGAGTAAAAACACAGTATTACAACAGAATTTAAAATTCAATTAGCCCAACAGTTAAAATCTCCCGGCTGTGCCTCAGGAGTTTACCAGGTATCTGAGCGCGGCTCGTATTCAGCACGTTAAGTACTGGTAGGGGGCGTGGCTTAGGTCGAGGGGGCGTGGTTCCTCGGCGGGCGGGAAACTGTGCCTGCACCGGGATTCCCTCTCCCGCGTCAGCGCTGACCTCGGCTGTGCGGGGGGGTCAAGTCCGAGTAAGTGCCTGAGCTAGCAGCGTTTTAAATGCAAGCAGCGAGTAAAAACACAGTATTACAACAGAATTTAAAATTCAATTAGCCCAACAGTTAAAATCTCCCGGCTGTGCTTAGGGATAAGCTTAGGGATACCCTGATCCTATGGCAGAAGGATGACTGGGAACATGAGCAAGTTGAGAAAGAGAGGGCCCGGGCCGCACGCCATAAGGGTGGTGGGTCTGTGGGGAGCCCTGAAGGGGTTGTCTCCAGTGAAGATGTATTTACAATTGGGGTGTTTAGTCGGGTTCAGTGCTCGGAGCCTGTCTTGGGTATATGTTACCCGACGCCTTTGAGAATCGGGCATAGTGCTTGGGCCTAGGGCCGTCTGGGCCCGGACGGGCCCAGACGGGCTTGCCTTAGGCACGCCTTCGGCGCGCAGACGGCGCGCCCGCTGCGCCCGTCCGCTGCGCGTCCGGTGAAAACACATGGTAATATGTGGAGAATAGGGGGAGTGGCCTCAGGCACGAGGGCGTGTCCTGCACCGGGATTCCCTCTCCCGCGTCAGCGCTGACCTCGGCTGCGCGGGGGGGGTCAAGTCCGAGTAAGTGCCTGAGCTAGCAGCGTTTTAAATGCAAGCAGCGAGTAAAAACACAGTATTACAACAGAATTTAAAATTCAATTAGCCCAACAGTTAAAATCTCCCGGCTGTGCCTCAGGAGTTTACCAGGTATCTGAGCGCGGCTCGTATTCAGCACGTTAAGTACTGGTAGGGGGCGTGGCTTAGGTCGAGGGGGCGTGGTTCCTCGGCGGGCGGGAAACTGTGCCTGCACCGGGTTTCCCTCTCCCGCGTCAGCGCTGACCTCGGCTGTGCGGGGGGGTCAAGTCCGAGTAAGTGCCTGAGCTAGCAGCGTTTTAAATGCAAGCAGCGAGTAAAAACACAGTATTACAACAGAATTTAAAATTCAATTAGCCCAACAGTTAAAATCTCCCGGCTGTGCTTAGGGATAAGCTTAGGGATACCCTGATCCTATGGCAGAAGGATGACTGGGAACATGAGCAAGTTGAGAAAGAGAGGGCCCGGGCCGCACGCCATAAGGGTGGTGGGTCTGTGGGGAGCCCTGAAGAGTCTGAAGAGGAGGATGAGGATGACAGTGGATGGGCGCCAGCAGTTAGTGAGGACCCCATACATAGGGAGTCCCTTGCTGGGTCCAATGTAGGAGGCAGCGCCTCATCCCTTTCCCGGTCCCTGTCCCCAGAGGAGTGGGTAGATAGGAGGGAAGAGAGGGAGCACCAGCTGGCTCAGGAGTTTACCAGGTATCTGAGCGCGGCTCGTATTCAGCGCGTTAAGTACTGGTAGGGGGCGTGGCTTAGGTCAAGGGGGCGTGGTTCCTCGGCGGGCGGGAAACTGTGCCTGCACCGGGATTCCCTCTCCCGCGTCAGCGCTGACCTCGGCTGCGCGGGGGGGTCAAGTCCGAGTAAGTGCCTGAGCTAGCAGCGTTTTAAATGCAAATGTTTATGTTATTCCAATGCACAGGGCCTATAGGGAAAATAGGAACTACACTACAAATGGTGTGTTGCCTTGAACAAATGAATGTGAGTTCTCTTTGATAAGGAGCTGCTGAAGACTTTGAATTGTGTACTCTTGCTTCAGCTCTGACTGTTAGGTCCCCTGTGTTGCACGTGTCTGTGAGCATCCTGCCAAGATGGAATCTTCTTTTAATCTCTGTGGCCTGTTTAGGTACAGCATGCATGAGTTGGTGCAGTTTTGTGAGGAGAGAGACATCGCAGTGAATGAGTCAGACACCCAGTCCAAGCTTAGGGATACCCTGATCCTATGGCAGAAGGATGACTGGGAACATGAGCAAGTTGAGAAAGAGAGGGCCCGGGCCGCACGCCATAAGGGTGGTGGGTCTGTGGGGAGCCCTGAAGAGTCTGAAGAGGAGGATGAGGATGACAGTGGATGGGCGCCAGCAGTTAGTGAGGACCCCATACATAGGGAGTCCCTTGCTGGGTCCAATGTAGGAGGCAGCGCCTCATCCCTTTCCCGGTCCCTGTCCCCAGAGGAGTGGGTAGATAGGAGGGAAGAGAGGGAGCACCAGCTGGCTATGGAGAAGCTCAGGTTAGAGCATGCCAGGGAGATAGCGCAGCTGGGTGTTCAGGAGAGGATGGCGGAGGCTGAGAGGGCCTTTGCCAGAGAGAGATTAGCTCAGGAGGGTAGACTGTCCCCTGAGCGCAGTTTTAATTTTCTGGATTCCCCAGGGAGGGTTGAGTCCAGTGGTGGCAGCTATTTGAATCTCAGTGCAGGAAATCCCACTCCCAGTTCCCAGAGTCTGGTACCTGTTTCCCCAGAGGAGGAGTATAGGTTGAGATTCAGGGGCAGTAGGAAACTGTCTCACCAGTCTTGGGGGGAGTTTGTGGATGAATGTCAAGGTGCACTGGCTGATTGGTTAGATGTTCACATGGAATCTGAGTTTGACAAGCTATTTGATCTGGTTCTAAGAGAGCAGGTGCTCATTAGTTGTTTGCCTGGGTTGCGCCAACACCTGTTGGAATGTGGGTTGACTGATCCAGACACCCTTGCAGAAGAAGCAGAGCACTGGGAGAGTGCCAGAGGTTCTGTAGAGTCATTGGAGAGTGAGTCCAACAGTAGTGGTACAGGTATCTTCCAGCCCAGCGAGGTGGAAGAGGCTCAGTGTAGCCCAGCTAGGTCCCAGTATAGTGAGAGGGGTGGAGAGGCTGACTACCTGGCTCAGTTAAGCAGGAGTCAGTGGGAGGCTGAGAGTCCTCAGATGCCCGAAGCCCTATCTCAGAGCCTGGGTGGTTTCTTGAGGGAACACCAGGTTGGGGACCTAGGCTGTCCTGTTAGTACACTTGAGGAGGATCTCCTAGTGTCTAGGGAACCTGGAGCATCTGTAACTAGATCTCCAGGGGTTCCGGTGTCCGGCAGTGCTACTCCAGGAGGGAGGGCACAGAAGTCCGAAGTGAGGAGTGATTGGGGGATGAGTTTCCCAGTGGATGCACCAGTGGACCAGGGACTAGCCAGTTGGGCTAGATCTTCTTGGGGGGACCCGGGTGGCGCCACTTCTGTTCTGGGGGATCTTCACACACTGTCAGGTGGACAGGGGACGGGAGACCTGCACCAGACAGACAGTCACACGACACATGGGTCATGTGTCAGCCTCAGGGGGATGGAGTGTGAGTCCCCAGAAGTCCTGGAGTGTCAGGCAATTATTCCACCAAAGGTTTTAGACCGGAGGTTGGGAGGCCAGGTTCAGGTTCAGCCTGACCTGAAGGGTAGGACGTCTGTAACCAGTGTCCTGACCGGATCTTCTTCCAGAGGAACTCCTCCAGTTGGGAGGGTGCAGACCTCTGGAAGGGGGTGCAGAGGGTGGGAAAGCCCACCTCTGACTCGGTGCAACCTGAGGGGTTAAACCCTGGGTTGGAATGGCGTGCTAGGTGTACCCCTCGCCGGAAGAGGAAGAACCCTAGGAGAAGAGGTAGGGGGAGGAGAGCCTTCCCTGAGACTCCTGGTCCGCCTGAGGTTGTAGACCCTAGGCTGGAGAACCAGTGGCAGTCTAGCCCTGTCTTGTAGACAGGAAGGGTGGAGAGTGGCTACTATGTGCCAGGGGTTACTACCCCCCACTCTGCGAGTAGGCAGAAACTAGTGGCACCTGGGTGGCCTAGGGCCTGGTCCTGGCCGAGGACAGCTGGAGAGTGCCAGTGGGGTGGCCCAGTTAGTCCCTACAGTAGTTTTAGAAGGAACCCCAGGGGTTCGCCGTGGCGTAGAACAGGAGGGTGTCCCTGCAGTTTCGGGCCCGCGTCCGTGTTCTATCGCCCCAAGCAGGGAAGTCCATCACGGTGGTGAATGTTCTCCCCTGCGTTTTGGCTGGAAGGGGGTTGTGTTGGACTTGGCCCTTCTGGCTGGTTCACCCCTAAACTTTTTGCTTTTTAAATGTGAATTGGAGGTAGTGATTTTTGGTTTCTGCGCACTTTCACTGTGTCCCAGTGGAAAGTGCGCACTCTGAGTGCGTGGAGTTAGGTTGGCCTGCCCTCCCATAGGAATGCATGGGGAATGTCTGTGTTCCTGGTAGTTCCTGATGCTTGAGGTGTGCATGCTCGAGTTTGGTATGGGTGAACTCGTGTGATTGAATGCTTCACAATGATGTATGTGGCATGAGTGTGTCTTGTGCGGAAGTGCCACGTCTAGGAGTTGGCATTTTAGTATAAAATATGTCTGGCGTGTGATTGGCTGGAGCTGGCTGGGATGCCAGGCTCCATGAGTCATGATGGGTCTGCCCGGTGGTGAGTGTGAGATTAGCATGCTGATGGCTGGGGAGGAGTGCACCTGTGTCCTGAATGAGGCTGGGTTTTCCCCACACAATGCTGGGTCCGCCCCCTGTGGTGTGACGGATGACCCTAGCCCTGCTAGTGAATGAAATGGGTGGTTGAGCCATCAAGGGTGCTCCCAAACCCATCTGCGACTGGTTTCTCCCCCACCCTGCACCTACAGACAAAGGAATGTGGTGTATAAAAATGGGGCTGTGTCCACACAGAAGTTGTTCTCTTCCAGGATCTTGCCAGAGGGGGCTGCTGCTGCTGGGGCCAGGAGGACCGCCACTTGGATTGACTCCCTGCCTGGAGACCCAGTGAGCTGGCTCTGGGCCCAGCCTTGCCCCCCTGCCTGCTTAAAGTAACTTCTGTGCTGGTCCCTGGACTTTTGGGACCTGGTAGCGCTTTTATTTCCCTTATAGCGCTTGAGAGCGCTTGATCCTGCCTCCAGCGCTTGGGAGCGCTGTGATCCTGTTCCTAGCGCTGGGAACGCTGTATTTGTCCTTGGTGCTTGAGGGCGCTTTTTCTGGACCTACAGCGCTGGGGAGCGCTGTCAATTGCCAAGCCGGTGCCCACCCGGCATTTGCCCCAGATTGCCGCTGTTGTCCTTCAATATCGAGTGCCCACCTCAATTTATTGCTTATTCTAAAGGAGCCGGTGCCCACCCGGCATTGCCCCGCTTTGTTTGATTATTTGAAACCGGAGCCCACCCGGCATTGCCCCGTGTATCACCGCCGCAGCACCGGGCCGAGTGAAAGCAGCCACCGACGTCACGAAAAGGCCGCGCTGGGATTGACCCAGCCGGCGGGGATTCCCTCGCGTCATTGGGCAGGAGCTCCGTGATTGGCTCCCCCAGGAGGGCTTCCCCAGGTGATCACCCGGAAGCCCCGACCGAGGAGAAGCTGCCTGAAGCCCCGGGGAGAGAGAGAGGTCCAGCACGAGGGCAGCGAGGCTCGCAGAATGGAGGGAGAGCCCCGCAGCCTGTGAGAGCCCCGCCGCCCAGGAAGAGAAATCCCCCGCGAGTAGAGGAGCCACGCGGCTCGTCAGCAGGAGTCCCGGTGAGTGCCGCTCTGGTTCGCCAGGCTCCAGGGGCCGTAGTATTTCGAGCTGAGAGGCTCCCCCCCCAACGTGAGGCATTGTTGGTAGAGCCCTGAGAGGGCTACGGGTGACATTGCCATTTTGAGTCCCGAGGAGGGGGACTCTGCCGGTTGCCCTGCATCTTGTGCCAAGGGCCCCGAGGCCCCACCGACCAGCCCGCATTACATGACTTGGGGCCAGAAGTAGGTCAGCAAATACCGGTCTGTAACAGCCCAAAATCGGTAAAATCGGCCGTTACCGAGTGGTATAGCGAGAAAGAGATGTAGGTGCCAAAAAAATACCGATTCGGTAAATATCAATCTGAAAAAATACTGATTTGGAATTCTCCGAGTTCATATTTACCGATTCGGTATTTACCAATAGGAAAAATACCAAGTCGGCATACACCGAATCGGTAAAAAAGGAATGGGAAAACGTGGCCATCGAGATGTAGGAAAGACAAAAATACCGAATCCATCCAAATTCGGTATTTCGGAGTCGGTATTTACCATGGACTGAAAGGTGGTGGTAACCATGTGGATGCTATAAAAAGGCTCCCAAAATGCAACCCTCCAGTCAAAATAGCTGCACTCTATGTGATAGCGAGGAGGCGAAGGCTACAGGCAGCAGGACTGAGGGTATGGCAAAGGGAGGAGCAGGTGTACAGGCAGAGGATCACTCTGTTCCAATTAACTGAGCCTGAGATACTCCAGAGGTACAGGCTGCACCCCAATACCATCATGGACCTAATAAGGGACCTCCACCCATACCTGGATCATCCAACACCCAGGGCCCACGCCATACCTCCCCATGTCCAGGTGCTGTGCAGCATACACCTGCTTGCCTCTGGGAGCTACCAGAGTGTGATAGCTGCAGTAGGAGGTGTATCCCTGAGCAGTCTGTCCCGTTTCTTCAGGAAGTTCCTGGATGTCATGACTCAGAGAATGGGAGACTACATACAGTTCCCTGACACACCTGAGGAACTTGCAAAACTAAAACAGACTTCTATGGACTGGCTCACTTCCCGCATGTGATAGGCTGCATTGATGGCACCCACATTCCCCTATGCCCCCCTGCAGCCACGGAACACATATACAGAAACCGTAAGTCTACGCACTCCATCAACGTGCAGGTGATATGCAATGCAGGGAACATCATCACCGACATAGT
Source organism: Lissotriton vulgaris (assembly GCF_964263255.1). Classification (NCBI taxonomy): domain Eukaryota; kingdom Metazoa; phylum Chordata; class Amphibia; order Caudata; family Salamandridae; genus Lissotriton; species Lissotriton vulgaris. The sequence goes on from NW_028242452.1 coordinate 454,919, forward strand.
TGCTAAATTTCCGGGGAGCACGCACGACTCCTACATATTCCAGAACAGTGGAATATACACACGGCTACAGAATGGCGATTTTGGAGATGGTTATCTGCTAGGTAAATATGTAGCACACACCCTGAAATGTATCTCAGCTCCATGTGGAATGTGTATGAAACTCATGTACCTCTCGTTCTCTCCCAGGTGATAGTGCATATGCCCTGCGTTCCTTTGTGCTGACACCGTACCTGAACCCAACCAACAGATCAGAAAGGCGATACAATGTGGCACACAGGTCCACCCGCAATGTTGTGGAGAGAACCTTTGGACTCCTGAAGAGCAGGTTCCGATGCCTCCACAAAAGTGGAGGTGCGCGACAGTACACCCCCCTCCTGTGTTGCAAAATTATAGTGACCTGTGCCATATTGCACAATCTTGCTACCAAGGAAGGCAAAGAGGTGGAGTTGACACATTATGAGAACATAGATGAGGACCAAGAACATGCAGAGCCCCAGGCAACAGGGCCAGCCGCAGTAGATGGCAGATTGAGACGGACTGAAATTACACAACGCTATTTCTAGGTAAAGTATGACACACACACAGGTATACTTCCGGACATGAGTAGTTTATTCTGCACTACTTCATGATGGTCACATGACTGTACGTCAATGTCACTGGCTGCACATACTCAGTTGCTGTCACTGTGTGCAGTAGAGTCAGTCCCCTGCATAGTTCAGTGCTTGCGTCCTCGCACCACATTGTGGGATTTAGGTGCCTGTCCTTCAGGTTCCCTGCTGGTGCCTGACTCTGCATGGCTGTGCCTGCCGCTCCTGCGCACCTCCTGGACAGGTGTACTGGAGCCACTCCTGCTGGTTGACCCCTCAGTCTCCTCCACACCTGTGTCACCAGCATTGCCTAGGTTTGAGGCCAACATCTGCTCCATTGCAGAGGTCACTCTACCCATGCCCAGGGTTAAGTCAGTGCAGCAGTGCTCTATTGCTTCCTGCATTGAGATGGAGCGTCTGCAGAGGAGAGCTGTGTTGGCAGCGAACCTGTTCATGGCCTTGGTCTGTTGGCGCATGTACTGCCGTTCCCTGGCACCCTGGAGATGTTCCCTGTCAAGCTTGTCGGAGAGGACCCCCATGTAGGTAGAAATGTCAGAGATCCCCTGTGCTATCAGGTCCAGGCTAGTAGCCATTTGGGTTATGCCCTTGTCCATGTTGGACATTGTTGCGCTCAAACCTCGCACCTGCCGCTGCATGGCTTGCAGTGATTTGACCTGTTGGCGTTGCACCTTCATCATCGTGCCCTCCAGCCCACAGAACACGCTCTCCCCATCCTGGCCCTCCCCACCATCATGTGCCCTCCTGCCAAGGACTGTAGTGCGCGCTGAGCCTGCAGACATAGTTGGTCTTGGCCTGTCAGGCACTGGCGCACTCTTCTGGGGGACATCTTCCTCATCCTCTGAATCAGAGGTCTGCAGAATCCTCTGCGAGGGCTCCACCTGGCTACTTTCCCCTCCCGGCATGGGCGTGCTTGTGAGGTCAGGAGACCCAAACAACAGAGGGTACATTGGGATCAGTGTAGTGGGTGGGTCTGGTGATGAGGGGTCCTGGGTAGGGTCGTCTCCACCTTCTCCTGCGCTGTGACGACTTTTCCTTTTTTCTTTCTCCCCTCTTTTAGATGGGGCTGCCCTCTCCTCCCTCGGCGGTGCAGAACTGCGTGACGACTCTCCTGTGGAATGAAATTGACATAGTGTCAATGCTGTAGTTTGTCTGTGTGTGTTTCTTAATTAAATGGTCTGCACACCTTTGCACAGTCCACATTGCTTGTTTGGGGATGTGTGTGGCATGCCTTGCTGAGTCATGTATGGTGTACTTTGCATCTGTGTGTACATGACTACGACTACCATGATGCATTGCAGCAAGAAAATCTGACCTCTCCTGCTGTGTCATGTGTGTACACAGTGGGGTGCAGGGTTGGGATAGCTGGGGGTGCATGTGGGTACATGCCTCTTACCTTGTTTCCTGGCTGCTTTCGCTGTGCTATCCAGGTCCCCAATCCCATGGATGCATGCAGACTCCATGGTGGATGCAACTTGCTCTTCAATTGGTGTAAGTTTTGGGGCTTTGCCCCTACCACCTCAAACCTGCATCCTTTTTCTGTCCTGCTATCTTCTTCTTGGTCACTATACGCAGGTCATACCACCGCTTTTTGATGTCCTCAATGTCCCGGTGGGTGACTCCTATGGCATTCACTTTGCCCTGAATTGCTAGCCAGATGTTCCTCTTCACAGTCTCTGCAACATGCAGAGACTGCCTCCCAAATATTTGGCTGTAGTGGCTGACAATTTCATCCACAGCCACCTGCAGTTCCTCTGGGCTGAACTTCAGCTTCCTTTTCCTCTCAGCAGCATCCTTCTGTCCTTCCTGTGCCTCCATTCTGTCAGTCTGCTTGCCTGTGGATGCTCTGCTCCTCTCTCCTCTGCAGATTTGTTTGTTCAGTTGGTCTCCACCTGCATGGGTGTGGCCACTCCCAGGTACTGGGGTGGGGTGCCTCTCTCTTATTGGTTGGATTCACAGGGCCTTGGCTGTGGGGTGTGTAGGCTCTCCCTGATTGGTTGACAGGCTCACATGGCGTGTTTCAAACTCCCAAATCGGTAATTACCGATTCGGTAAATTCCGAGTCGGTGAAATCCGATTCGGAATTTTCCGATTCGGTGAATCCCATTCATTCCTATGGGCAATGTGGCCCATAGGATTGCTTGGGTTTCACCGACTCGGATTTTACCGACTCGGTCAATTCCGAATCGGTAATTACCGATTTGGCTTACCGAGTCATACGGAGTCGGTAACTTTTACCCACTTTTTAGCTACATACCATTTACCGATTGGGGAATACCGATTCGGTATGAGTCAGTATTTTCCATTCGGTAAATGGAAATTACCTACATCTGGCCCTTGGTGTTTTGAGCCCTGAGAGGCTCCACGAGGCCCATTTTGTTACGAGCCTAGAGAGGCTCACGGGGCATTGGTTGGGTTGCGAGTCCCGAGAGGGCTCAGGGGGCATTTCTTCAGTGTTAGAGCCGCGACGGCTCCATGGGGGCATTGTTATTTAGGAGCCCCGAGGCTCTAGGGCCCCATTGGTGCTTCAGAGCCCAGCGAGGCTCCAAAAAGGGGACAGTCATTTCTACAGAGCCTGTGAGGCTCCCACATTGTGTTTGCCCCCTCATCTCCAGCTGCCCAGCACTTTGTGGGCAACTGCTACGTTTAGGCCCTGACACTGGGACACAGGGCGTCCTAGCCCCAACAAGGCCAGAGGGCCTAGGGACAGTCACAGGTGGTGACTTATGTGAGTTTGGCGCAATTGTTCTTTTGCTGCACCTCTGAATGTGTTTTTATACGTCATGTGCCTTGTTCTTACACCTCTGAATGTGTTGTTGATGCATCATGTGTTTTCCTTCTCTGATACACCTCTGAATGTTTGTAGGCATCATGTGTTTCTCTTCCCTGCACCTCTTAATGTGTTGTTTATGCATCATGTGCCTTGTTCCTTACACCTCTGAATGTATGTTATGCATCATGTGTTATGTGCTTATACCCCTACAGGTATTGTGATACTTAGGTGGTTGTTCTTACTAGTACAGGTGGTGCTAGTGAGGTCCTACTTCCCTGCGTGACCTGTTCCTAAGGTGGTTAGGATTGCGTAGGTGGTACTTAACCTTTACCAGTAGTTACTGGTTGAGTGCTTTATGTTCTATTTTGTGCTACAGTGATTTATATTCTATGTTCTAAGTGCTAATTCTACCTAGTTGTAAGTTCTAAAAGTGCCTATTCCTGACAGTGGTCCATGTGGCCCTGTCTTGTACATATCCCCTGTAAATTCTGCCCGTGCCTGTTGGCACATTGTAAAGTGTGTGTTTTATCTAATGTGTTTTGGTATAATACAAAGGCTATTTTTATATATAACCTTGTGTGGAGTTTCCTTTGTGGTGGGCCTTGGGTGTTGTTGCTGGGCTGCGTGCGCAAATACTTAACTCACATCGCCACTAAGTTTAGCCTTGCTACTCGCGCCACGTTACGTAGAGGGTGAGCAGGGGTTATCTTGGCGTGTAACTCCCTTGTCCTGACTTAGGAGTGGTGGTCTCTGACTGACTTTGGCGCGAGCCCTGGCCAGCCAGGGATCCCATTTCTAACAATTACTTTTTAATTTCGCAGAGAACGGTCCAATCTATCCAAGATTCTTGTATTTTGGAGGCATCCATCTCTAATCATTCTCTGGTCCTCTTGTGTCTACAGACTGGGACACCCAAACCAGGTCGTAAACCCTGGAGAATGAACATCAACGTCATAAACACCCCTTGGTAAAAAACAATTGCAAGAACATCTTCATGATTATCTCTCATTTAATCAAAATTCTGTGGATTCTCACAGGGTCATATGGGCTGCTGCTAAAGCTGATTTTCGTGGTAGACTTCTGCGAGATGCAGCCCAGTTCAACAAACAAAATATTGCTAAACAAAATCAATTGGAACAGGACATTACCAATTTCACACGTTTATATACTAAATGCCCTACTTTACAAAATCGAAACTTACTGGAACAATCACGCATGGCATTAAATTCTCTTTTCACCTCTAAGGCGGAATATGCCTTACAAAAAATGAAAGGGAGGCATTATGAACAGGGTGAAAAAGCGGGTAGACTCCTAGCAGCACAATTTAAGGTTGCTATGGCTATCCCTGCTTTACAATCCTCTAAGGGTTCCATGTTAACATGTCCTCAGGATATTGCTAATGAATTTGCCACATACTATAATTCTTTATACACTCCAGACGCCCATATAGATCAGGGTAAAATGCTGTCTCTTTAAATGGATTAGAATTACCATCTCTTTCTGATGAATATAGATCCATACTGGATGAGGACATTAGTAAAGAAGAGATTTCTCACGCTATCCTTAAACTTCCTTATCACAAAGCACCAGGAGAGGATCATTTTCCAGCAGAATTTTATCGCTGGTCCAGAGATAAAATTATAGACTGTTTGCATGCGGCATTTCAAGAAGCCGAACGTACTTCCACATTAGGTTATATATCTAATACAGCAGTAATAGCAGTTTTAGCAAAACCAGGAAAAGATCCACTTCTTTGTAGCAGTTATCGTCACATTTCACTTCTTAATTGTGACATTAAAATTTTAGCTAGTATTCTTGCTTCTCGCTGCACAGAGTCATTCCCTCTCTCATTCATAATACTCAGGTGGGATTTGTACCTGGTCGATCTTCCAGAAATCATTTACGCTCCCTAGCTCACACTCTGCATACTGCTAAATCTTTACAGGATGATGCTTTGGCATTATCATTAGACGCCGAAAAGGCATTTGATAGAGTGGAGTGGGATTATTTATTTATTTATTTATTTTATCGTGCCATTCTTCGGTCCAATACAGTCTCGACCGACTGTTCTTTTTAATTTCGTGGGATAAGCTTAATTGGACAGGGAAAAGCTTTCGTCGTTTCAGAACGCCTGAGGAGATTTTATGAAAGTCCCAACATTAAATCGACAGGTGGGATTCAGGATACCTCTCCCTTCATGAAATTTGAGAGGTTTCCTGTACAGCTGAAGATTTGTAAATAGCATTATATGAAATGCATTTATAACACCCTACAGACATCGATACTGGGACTTTTATTAGAAGAATTAGATTCATATAGTGGACCCCGAAGACCCCATAAGGGAGTTGTTTTAATTTGGAAACAAGATAATTTAACATTTCAGTCGTGAGAAAGGTGGAGGGTACCAAGCCATAACACCGAAACGCGTCAACGCAAATAGATAAAAATTTAATTCGAGGAACTATTAGGGTGTCATTGTTGATATGAGCCTGACACAATGTATAGATTCCAATCGGATTAATTATTTAGGATGTTTCTGAATTGATGCACTTCATATTTTTGTCTCTCTTGTTTTAAATGTTTTTATTTTTTGTATTGATCTTTCAGTATATGATGTATGTCTAGGTAATAATTTTTATCACTTTGTGTTTTTATTGCTGATTTGACTGATTAATAAACTGTATTTGTACTTTCAAAGATTCTTTTTGATAAAAATGTTGATATGTATACTTATGTGAATTTCTGACATTTGATGCTGGTGTGTATGAAGTACGGATGAGATTAGGGCATCCAGGAGTAGTATTTGTCCAAGGGGTCTTCTTTCTTTTTATAATTTTAGAAATATTTGGTTTGGGAGAACAATTTATAAGAAAGATTAAATTGTTATATTAACAACCCACTGCACTTATCAATTGTGGAGGATTTACGATCAAATCAGGTTAGCCAAAAGACCCCCTACCATGCTCCATCTTAAAACTACTTAGCAGAAAAGCCCTATCCACTGTCACAGAGCTTCTAAATAAATCCTTGCAAGAAGAATGTGTTCCATCGGAGTGGAAACATGCCATGATCCATCCCCTCCTAAAAAAAGCTAATGCTGACCCGAAGGTACCCGCAAACTTTCGACCAATTTCTCTCCTACCTATATTTGCAAAAATTCTAGAGAAACATGTCCACCGCTGTCTCTCAAATTATATAACAACACATGACTTGTTACCTCCCTTTCAATCTGGCTTCCGAGCAGGTTTTTCAACCGAAACCACTCTCTTAGGTGTAACCGAAAATATTCGTCAAATGATAGACAGGGGTGAAACAGTGGCACTGGTGCTTTTAGACCTCAGTGCCGCTTTTGACACTGTCTCACATGCGGTACTAATAAAAACCCTTCGCTCAATGGGCATCTGTGGCCCTGCTTTAAATTGGATCACATCCCTACTTGAAAACAGAACATTCCAAATTTTTTCAAACTCTACGTTCTCAGATACCTATATCTTGAAACATGGCGTCCCCCAGGGTTCAATTTTAAGCCCATTACTTTTTAATTTATACATGAGCCCTCTTGCTAAAATAGCTAAGGATACTGGACTGATAATGTTCTCCTATGCTGATGACTCTCAGCTTCTCTTTTCCCTTCCGCCTACAGACAATAATGATCCCTCTATCTTGAGAACTGGGCTTACAAAAATTGCTGGATGGATGAAAAATAATTTTTTTAAATTAAACGGTGAAAAAACCGAACTCATAATCCTAGGAAAAAATAAAGAACTCTGGGGACCCCAACACTGGCCCCCAGAAATAGGCTCTCCTCCTATACCAACTAACCAGGCCCGTAATCTTGGCTTTGTGGTAGATGACACTCTTAGTATGCACCAGCAGGCCATCAAAACATCAGCCACCTGCTTTGTCATTCTGAAGTGGCTAAAGAAAATCTGCTGGATGCTACCAGATCACACCAAAAGAACTGTCATTAACGCCCTCATAACATCCAGATTGGATTATGCCAATATACTATATTTGGGAGCCAAAAAAGCCACTGTCCGCAAACTACAAACCGTACAAAATGCTGCAGCTAGATTGCTAGGTAAAATTCCCATCCATGCACCTACTACCAAACTCGAGAATTACACTGGTTGAAAATTGAGAGCAGAATCAAATTTAAATCACTATGCTTTATGCATAAAATCTCAGCAAATAAAGCCCCTAAATACCTGTTAAATCTGGTACAACACTACAGTCCATCCAGGACGCTGAGATCTGCAACAGCAAACAAATTTGCTGTGCCTAAAATAAGACTATCACGCATGGGAGGTAGATCCTTTGCCTACCTTGGCCCCTCCCTGTGGAACTCTATGCCACAGGCTTTGCGCTCAGAGGTTAATCATATCAGTTTCAGAAAAGCCATTAAAACTTGGCTGTTTAACATCTAGTCAGTTGTCCAAACTTCCTCCTCTGAATCACAAGCGCCGGGAAACCCTTTGTTGGGTAGCTGTTTGCGCTATACAAACTAAACAAACTAAACTAAACTAAACTTACTTCTGATACTTTTACTATACAGCGAGGCACCCGCCAGGGATGCCCCCTCTCCCCGCTTTTATTTTTATTAGCCATTGACCCTTTAGCGGCCGCTATTCGGTAATCTTCCAATGTGGTTGGTATTTCCTTACCGGTGGGTGAATCTAAACTTTATCTATATGCGGATGATATACTGCTCACTATTATTGATTTAAACAGATCTTTACCATCATTACTTCAAATTATAGAGGAATTTTCTTCTTTTTCTGGGTATACAATAAATTGGGATAAGAGTGAAGCACTTCCCATCTCAGATGGCACCTCAAGGGATGTGACACAGGGATATCCATTTCACTGGCAACCTTCACGGTTAAAATATTTAGGTATCTTGGTAAATAAGGGATTGGACGCCATGGTGTCAGATAATTTAGGGCCTTTAATCATTCATATGCAACGAGATTTTGATAAATGGAAAGCGCTGGGTCTGTCTTTATGGGGTAGAGTTCAAACGGTGAAGATGGTTATGTTACTGCGCTTTCTTTATATTCTTGGTATGCTTCCTATTCATGTTCCCTTATCCACATTGCGCCTTATAGATTCCAAAATTAAATCTTTCATATGGGGTTCTATTAAACCTCGTCTGGCTATACATAAATTAAATGCTCATCATTCTTATGGTGATCTCAGTCTTCCCTCCATTGAACATTATACCATTGCCTTGCATTTATCTCAGCTCTCATACATGCTCCAAGATAATTTAAATACACCACATTGGGTCCATGTTGAGTGTCATCTTCTCTCTGCAACAAATGGTCTTGCAGTTTTATTTGGATCTGGTTCAAGCTGCATAGATCCAAGCAACATCCTAATGTCTGCAATGCGTAAGATATGGCAAAGAGAGCAACGTATCTTGGGCATTAATTCTCGATTACATGTAAAGGCTCCTATATGGAACAACTCCCGAATACGCATTAAAGGTAAAAGCTTTCTATGGTCTCAATGGAAATCGGCAGGCATTCTCACACTAGACCAAATTCTCCATGACGGGGATCTTAAACCTCTATCACAGTTAATTGATGAATTCAACTTACCTCCTCTGCAGCATGCCAAATACGATCAACTTAGAAAATCTCTTCTCAAAGCTCTTGGTTCCACACCTTGGTCATTATCTATATCACCAATAGTGTTTTATTTACAAATTTGAGGTAAACAGAAAGGTGTCATTTCAGGTCTCTACAAAACAATTACATCTCAACTATTTTCACATCCATTATCCTGCAATCTCCAACATAAATGGAAAACAAGTTTACAGACTTCTTTTTCAGATATGGAATGGATGAATATACTAGATGGTTTGCATAAGGGAGCTCGAGAAGCTCGTTTAAAGTTTTACTTATTTAAAATTCTACATGACTGGCATTGGTCTCCGGTTAGATTACATAATGCAGGCTTGTTACGGCATTCCAATTGTTGGAGATGTAATGCTTCTGGATGTGATATTGTTCATATTCTTTGCACTTGTGCATTGGTTAAAGATTATTGGTCTTACATAGGTCAGACCTTACACAAGTCTATCTCACTGCATTTACCCCTTTCCACAGCTAATATTATATTATATGATTTCAGAAATGTTCCCACTCTTTCTAAATCACAATCTTGTTTCCTACATTCCCGCTTGCAACTGTTAAAATCTGTATATTAAGACAATGGTAATCTTCCACTCCACTATCTCAAGAGTCCTGGTTATCTGCTATGATTCAAAATGCTTCGCATGAAAGGATTATATATAATATTCAAGATCAACTAGAGTTATTTTCACAAATGTGGAATCCTTTTCTACTTTCTTAACATGTTTGTATTTGTTATCATTTAGTTTTTAACACTTGATTGTATATGCTTTTTCAATCTTTCCTTTATATATTGTTATATATATTTATTGTTCCAGATAGCATAATATTAAATATTGTTCTATATATGGATTTACTTTTTAATTTATATCATATGATCCTTACCCTTATTACTTGTATTTGAGTTTTCTTGTTTTTGTTTAATGATTCTGAAATGCTAATAAATAAATTCAACACTAATTCCCCTTCTCCTCAGTTTCATCCATGTTTCTCTTCCCGCAATCATGTTGCTTCAACCCTTCCTGGCCCAGCACTCCCTGTGTACACACACTGCATCATCTTACTCCCGTCGCTACTGGAGAGGCCATACATTTCAGGATAACCCCTAGGGAGCCCCTGATTCTGTTCTGCAGATTTGAGAAGGGCAAAGGGAGTTTGCTTCTGAGATAATATGTTATTAAGGAGAGTGCGGTGGTCTTGTGCACTGCCTGCATCCCTGCCCCCTCTGTTAGTCACTTCAGCTGCTCCCTCGTCCGCCTTCAAAAGAGAAGCAACAGGCAGTAGGGACGGATCTTATTATAAATTAACGCGCAGCTTAGCGGGTTCAAGCTCCTCCTGCAGAGTTTTATGTACAGCGTGATAGCTTCATCGTTATGCTTGACTCCAGCCTGTTATCCTTCCAAAATAAAAAAACAAGCATTTGCAATGCAATAGGTCTTGCAATTGCAAAACTTTCAGCTACTGGCATTGTAAATGACAACGCTTTTATCTATGTGTTAATTTTAAAAACAGATAAATAAAAGGCATTGTCATTTCATTTACAATGCCAATAGCTTAAAATTTCACAAATGCAAGACCTATTGCATTGCAAATGCTTGTTTTCCTTGGAGTCACGCCTCTTGTGTCAGTCAGCCACTCAGATCACTTCATTTCGGGCATCATGGCCATAAAAGTACAAACAAGTTATAGCAACAATAAATAGATAAAAACATTCATAAAAACATGGTTACAGACCAGAGCTACATGAAATCAAAATCTAAGTTCAATCTTAATCACAGATTTGAAAAAAGGTGTGCACATAGATACGACAACAGGATTTCCCCAGGATAAATAGTCCAAGTGATATCAGGCAAATACAGGGGTACCTTCCTTTTAAGACCCCACATAGCAGCCAAGGATTTGGTAACAGATATGCCAACAATCGGGCGGCTATCCACCCTGAAAATGTCAAGGGCGACAGAATAATTACATACGTCTAGCAGCCTACATATAGTATCTAGCCAGGAGCGGCGGGGGAAGCCTAAGCTGGACACTAGGTGCCAGCGGGGAGCAACGCTCTGCCCGCGGAATGTGCAGAGATTTGCCGGAGAAGGCAAATCTAAGCACACTCCTCAGCGGAGCAGAGTTGACCAGCCCCCACCTCCACCCCACCTTTTAAGAATTAATTAAAAATACATTAAAGGTGAAAGAAAAAAAACTTACCTTGACTGCGGCATCCCCGGGTGTCCTTTCGAAAAATGCGCATGCGGGTGTACGCCCGCATGCGCAGATCACCCTGAGACGGCGAGGAAGAGGACGGCAGCCCGGGGACGCCGTAGTCAAGGTAAGTCTTTTATCTTCTACCTTTAATATATTTTTAATTAATTCTTATCCGAGGGCAGGAGGCGGGTGGCGGAGCCCCGCTTGGCCAGCTCCGCCCAGGGTTACTGGACACACAAAGAAAACATGTGGAATGCTCTTGACTGGAGAGATACAGGTGGGGCATGGAGAAGCTCCCCCACCTGCCCAATTGGAAGCGAACCCTCTCAGTAGGAGGGTACCCACTCGGAACTGGAAGTAAAGCTTCCTGTCCAGCACAACAGACACCTGATCCCAGAAGGTCTCAAACCCACAAGTGGGCTTGAAATCGATATAATCATTAGTAAGCTTAGAGGAGGCAGCCTTTTTGGATTCATTGGCCATTAGTTTTGCCCAGTAACGTTTTTTCATAAAATCTTTGCACGGGAAATTAGTGGAATCTGGCTGATCCCACAACTCATTAAAGAAATGGGGTAACCCAAAAGGTACTGGACCTGGGTATTACATTGATATTAAACAACAATGGTCCGAGACCACTATATTTACAAACAAATTGAACAATCAAGATTCTCAAATTAGGAGCATGTACCTATTGATCAGCTCCACTCCATAAATGAAAAACACATGAATAAGGCAATAGCATCCATTTCCAAACACAGGTACAATATTTTAATCTATTGTATCAATTTCAACCAAGAATATGAAATTCAAAGCTTCAATTTGCAAATCAACACAGAAGTATGTACATTGCCCCGTATAAAACGTGCAGCATAGCAAAGGGTGTCAAGAAATGTGAAAGTGATTAAAGAAGAAGGAAAATGAAAATCAAAAAAAGGTGAAATAGAATTCCAATAATTTTAAATGTTAACGGACAGTATCAGGCCTGTAAATGCCGGATCTGCACAACCTAGCCACTAAAATTAATTAATGCACACTCTCTCTATTATTAACTTCAAACAGAATTATATGTCATTAATATCTGCACATAATCGTGGGGAGAGATTTTAGTAGTGGTCCAGGTTTCAATATATTGTCGACGTTTTGACTCGTCTTGCGGCCATACGGTTAATTAAGCCTGGGCCATGCGAGTCTTCTTCAGGACATACTGTAACGGGGCAAAGCAGGGATCTATATGATGACCCTGTAAGGAAGATAAATGACCATCAATTGGAGCTATTGCCGAGTATATAAATCAAAGATATATGCCCAATAGTTAACTTGCTTACCCTTCTCGGGAACAACGTGGTTATAATTCCCACATCAATTGCATCGATCAATTCAATCCAACTGAGTTTATTTTAAAACTCCTGACCATAGCCATGACACAGAATTTTTTCGTATTTCAGGAAAGATTCTATGTACAAACAAAGGGCGTGGCAATGGGGGCAAGCTTTGCGCCTAATCTAGCCATAATATTCATGAGTGAATATGAACATATGTTTGTGTTGAATGAAAACAATCACAGCGATCACAATGCTCTCACACTGATCACATGCACTCACACCATTCACCCGCTCACCCTACACTCACAGCGATCACTCTGCACTCACAATGCACTTGCGCTGTTCACTCTGTGCCTCATCCAACAGTCAGACGAGTACACTACTCACCCCGCACTCATCTGAAACTTCACTCACCTGTCCCCCTCACTGCTCAATCTGCAATCTCACTTAAACAAGTCCATCACAACCCATGCATTCATTCGTCCCACTCTGCATTTACATCCGCACCCAAAATCATATGGTCACCTCACTCACCCTGCAGTCACTCCTTTTACCCTACTCTCACACTGTCGCATTGCTCACCGTGCACTCACATGGGCACTCCTACCACCCACACAGCTCAAAGGGTTAATGTGCCTGCTACAAAGAACGGGTGCCATGTGGATCACAGAACTAAGTGAGAGTAAACTATGAGTAGAGCTATTGAAAAATGAAATGTTTGTCTGAAAGGGGCTATAAAAAGATAAGGTGCATTGCTGGTGAGTAGTAGTGAGGGAATTCATGGAGGAGAAAATGGGGGAGGGGCGCCAAAAAAGACTGTTACACCGTGTGCAGCCAGTGCTAGGGCCAGCCCTGGCTGGGAGTGTTAGCCCCCCGAAGTTCGGGTCTAGTTGCACCCCTGGTGTGCTGGCAGGGTCAAAGAGGTTGCTAAAAATAAAATAAAAAGCCTACGTGTTTTATGTTTTCACAGTCTTGCAGGTGTGTATAAAATACTTTTTTTGCAACTTAATTGGATAATAAATGCAAGTTAAACTATCCAGTGATAACTGCACTCTTTTAGGTTATAAAACCTAAGTTAGTGACTACCATCACTGCAGATGTCTGTGTGTGTTAAAGCTAAGCAACACATAATTGAACCCTAGTTGGTGCAGAGGAATAGTGACCCTTGTATTTATAGTCAGGGCCACTGGAAATATGCAATTGTGCGGTTTTGGCATTTTGCGCATAGTTATGGATTTCCCGCATTTGCCACAAAATCCATTGTCTGCTACATAATTTGCAGATTTAAAACTTGTTTCTAGCTCAAATGGTTCAAAAGTTACTAAAAATGCAGCAACACATTACCTCACAGTGGAAGGTGCTTTCTAAAGGTTGACTGGTCTCCTTTCTTTTGCTTATTGCTATATGTGGGTATTAATGTGGTACTTATGAGGGGCAAAAACACCCAGGGCAGTGTTAACAAGTGTACAAATTTCAAAATAATGCAGTAATGCTGTGACGAAATGTGCAGCATTATGCAGCATAATTCGCCTTTACTTGCTGCAGAATTTAGTCAACCCTGCTGCATAATTTGGCCTTCTCCTGCGGAATAATTCCAGTGGCCCTGTTTATAGTGCTATGAGGTCCCAGCCTGTGGCAGAAAGCACTGTGAATATGTAAGTCAATATTTTAAAACAATATTTACATACTCAGCTAGGTTGCTGAATCTGTATCCAATGCAGACATTTTTGTAACTGTCTCCCCTATTCCAGATCTCGGCTGATAACACCCTTACATTAAATCTCAAAAAGAATACATCCTTGCCACCATGAAGCCTTAAGCAGAGCCACTGGAATTATTCAGCAGAAGAGGACCACATTATGCGGCATGTTTGACTAAATTATGCAGCAAGAAAAGGTAAATTATGCGGCACAATGTGCCACATTTTGTGGTTAGCAATACTTCATTATTTTGTCATTTTAACTTGAGGTAACGCTGTCAGGGGAAATATTTCACCTCATTATTACCAGTTTAACACCCAAATACAGCAGTAAGCAACCACAAGATTACCAGTGAATCTTTGCAAAGGGCCTTCCAATGCTTAGGAACACTTTGTCACGCTTTAATTAACTTTTGTTCCGTTTGAGCTAGAATCATGTTTCTTCAGTTCAAATCTGCAGATTAGGGAGCAAATGCATAAAACCAGTGGTTCCCAAACTCTTGACTCCTGAGGACCCCTATTGAGTCACCACTGGAAGCCGGGGACCCCCGAGCAATTTGTAGGATTTAAATTTCAAACGTTAAAACAGTAATTCGAAAAAATGTAACACAAAACAAATACTCAAATTACTAAGGATGTAAGGGTCATATTTACAAGCCCCATCACTATGGGAACATCACTTTTTGCGGCGTTCCTGTGGCGATAGGGGCTTCACCTTATTTACAAGGCAGTGTTAAGCCACTCAAAGTGGCTTAACGGTGCCTTGTAAATAAGACCCACTTTCATCCAATGCTTAGCGTGAAAGGGGTGGGCAGTGGGTGTTGCAGTGGGCGTTTCCCCTGCAACACCCATTGATTTTGACGCTGCCCCCTATTTACAAGAGCAGCGTAAATAGGAGGCAGCGCCAAAATTAGGACCAGGGAAAATTTGGCCTTAACTTGGCAAAACAAGGAGAAATACTTTATTTCTCCTCGTTTTAGTAAAACACCTTGGATTGTTTATGTTCGGGAAGCTGCACATCAACAATCTTTAAAAAAAAAAAAGACTTTTTGTAACTTCCATGCGTGCTGCATTAAGCAGCACACATAGAAGTGACAAAACAACATTTCAAGATCGTTGATGTGCAGGAAGGGGGACCTTCCTGTACATAAAGAATCTTTCGCTGTTAGTGTAGCGCCAGCGCAGAGGAAACGCAGGGCTGCACCATATTCTTGTAAATATGGTGCAGCCCTGCATTTCTGAAATGGCCGAGTGTGTTGTTAAGCCAAGGAGGATAACAACACTCTCCGCCACTTCTGCTGAAGCTGTTTGATGACAGTCTATAGGTCACTGTGCTAGATTACGATTGTCACTTATGAACTGCACAGTAACAAAAGAATCTCTGTGACAAAAGCAGTAACCCACTGACCTATGCATATAAAATACTTTTTTTTAAATGCACGGTACACTTTCTTTGCAGTAGGCATATTAACCCTCTGTGCTACATTAGATAAGTCAAAGCTGCCACTGGCCAAAACTCTTGTTTCTCTCCAGCAGGGACATTAATCACTGGCGTTATCTCAACACTTTAATTGTTCTTTGAAAACAATCTGCTAATTATACATTATAAAAGATATTTTGCAGTGCTTTTAAGACTGCTGCCTGCGGACCCCCTGGGAATGTGTCAGGGACCCCTGGGGGTCCGGGGGCCACAGTTTGGGAAACACTGCATTAAACTATAATTATGTGGAAAACACTGCTGATGCAGAAACTCATAATTCCAGTGGCCCTGGCTTTCAGTGACTCAATCAATTAATAGCTGGTAAGAAGGCTGTTTTTTTTAACTATCTGCACTACCACCACACCCTTCGCTTTCAGGCAAAAGCACCACAAAGTCAGTATTAACCATTCAGGGGCAGTTCTTTTGTGAAAGCTGAGTCAATGGGGTGGCAGGTAGAAGGCAAGCAGGGTTGCATTCAAATGCAGAGCCCTAATCCTCTTGATCCCTGGGGCCTCACAGTAATGGTCTAGGAGACAGAGAAAAGGAGCGAGATTCATAGATTTTGTCAAAGAGAAGGCCCAGAATAGGGAGCACTGTATGGGGACTTATTTTTATGTTTACAAATGGCCAGAGGCAGCTTCTTCAGAGATATACCCCAAAGAAAGGGACAAAATAAGAGGTTTTTTTAGGGACATTCATTAGTGAAGCTGGTACTACTGCCTATTGTGTTATCATTAAGGAGGCAGATGCAGCAGGACTGGAGCCCAGGGATTTGAGGGGCCCCCTGCATCTCAGTTATGACTGTCTACCTTTAAAAAAGGGGCATTGAAGCTTATTTTCCTTTCAATTATTAGGCCCGAGGTGATGATCCATCATGGTGGGGAAGAGGTAAAAGATGCAGAGGAGAGAGCCTGCTACTCAGGACTGTGGTTTCATTAGTGCAGCAGGTAGAGTTGTATTGGGGTCAAAGAGTGTGAGGGGCTCACAACACCCCAATTATGTGGAGCAGTTTGTTTGGGATAATGTCTGTTTTTGTTTGATGCATTTGCTGTTTTATAAATCTCATATTTAGTGTGGTTCATACGCTATAGAAAAAGCCTTCTTGAAATCATCTCGTAAGCCCCAGGGGGCCTGACCTCAAAATATTTTGCTTAGGGGGCTCAGAGTAAGAATGTTTGAAGACCTCTGCTCTACATGGATAAGATATATCAACTATAGATGTAATGCAGCTGGCACCAAGGTATTAATATTAGTACTACGCCTTCCCAATGCGACCTGATTTATTTGTTTATATTTTATTTTAAAAGGTTTTATATAGCGCTGGCTACACCCGAGGGTATCAGAGCAATTTACATCAACATTGGAGATGAGAGGAAACATAAAATAAAAAATATATGAGGCAAATAACAACAAACATCACATGCGAATAAAAGTATAAATAGAATAACATAATGATCATTGTGCATAAATCGGAATAGAGAGCAAATAGTTATGATCAGTGGGTCGTTGTTACGAGTAAACTATATAATAAAGTAGGCAGGACAAGTAAGACAGTCTCTTAAGGGGGCGGTAGTATGATGAGGGGGGATCTAGGCTCTAAGTTACCCCAAGAATTTGGTGAGGAGGTGAATTTTAAGGTCTCTCTTGAAGCTGTCATAGGAGGGGTTGCATCAGAGATCTTTGGGGAGGGCGTTCCAAATGGTAGGGGCCTTGCCAGAGAAGGAGCGGGATTTAGATGAGCTTTTTTTGAGAAGAGGTGGAATGAGAAGAAGGGTGTTGGAGCTTCTCAACAATCTGGTGCTGCCAGCTTTTTTGAGTTTCGATTAGAGATATGTTAGAGTGTCCTGGTAGAGGGCTTTGTGTGTGATACAGGCAATTTTGTAAGAGGATCTGCCTTCAATGGGGAGCCATTTGAGGGTCTTGAGGATAGTGGAGATGTGGTCAAAACGTTGACTGTTGTTAGTCTAGCTGCGAGGTTGAGGACGGATTTGATGGGGGTGAGGTGGATTTTGGGAGGACCAGAGAGAAGGGCATTCACATAATCAATTTTAGATAGGACGAGAGATTGGATAATTAGTTTGAAGTCGTTGTCTGGGATAAAAGGTTTGATTTTTTTGAGGTGGTGGAGTGTGAAGAGTGCACTTTTAGCTGAGTCTTTTACATGGGAGTTGAGTGTGAGTTTATTGGTGATGGTGATACCGAGTGATTTGACAGAATCAGTGAGGGAGAGAGAGCAGTTTAGGGCATTAAGGTCCGCGATCCATGCTTGGAAGTGGAGAGGGTTGCTTTCGAGAAGAGGATGATCTCGGTTTTGTTAGGGTTGAGATTAAGATGGTTGTTATGGAACCAGGCTTGGATCTTGGTTAGTGTTGCGTTAAGGTGAAGGGTATCGGCATGTGATCTAATTTTATAGTACAGTTGAGTGTCATCAGTGCAAAGGTAGTAGTTGATTTTTGTTTGTTTAAGTATTATGGTAAGGGGTTCCATAAAGAGGTTGAAGAGGGCGGGGGAAAGGATGGGTCCTTGAGGGACACCTAGAGAGACAGGAGTAGGTTTAGAGAGGCTGTTTTGAATTTTAATTTGTTGAGTTCGATGTTGGATGTAGGAAGTGAACCAGGTAAGGACAGTGCAATTAATGCCGAAGCGATCTTTGAGTGTGTTGAGTAAGGTAGGGTGGTAGACTGTGTCAAACGCGGCGGTAAGGTCAAGGAGGATAAGTAGGTAACTCTTGCCCTTATCCAGGGCTAAATGAATATCATCTACTATGTTTAGCAGTGCGGTTTCAGTGCTACATCCTTTGTGGAAGCCAGATTGAAGGGGGTCTAGAAGGTTGAATGTGTCAATGTGATTGTCTAGTTGGTGGAGAGCACATATTTCGAGGGCTTTGGAGAGGAGAGGAAGATTGGAGATAGGGCGGAGATTGTTCGGGACATTAGCGTCGGCTTTGGGATTTTTGGGGATGGGGGCGATTTGTCCAAGTTGAAGTGAGGTGGGAACATTTCCTGTAGCGAGGGAGGTTTTAATGATGTTGGTCCAGTACGGGACAATAACATATTTGAGATCTAGGACGAGTGCGGACGGGAGAGGGTGTTTAGGGTGGGAGTATGGTTTGAGTTTAGTAAGGATGCTTAAGACTTCCTGTTCAGATACGGAAGGAAATTATGCCATGAGGCATTGTTTTTAGGAGGTGGGATAATGGGGAGAGGATCAGAAGGGTTGACCAATAAGAGGAAGAGAGGAGGAGTCAGAGGGGTGTTCACAGGGAGAGGGAAATAGGGGGGTGGAAATGCGAGGGAGTTGGGGGGTGGGTGGCGGTAGAGGGTGGAGGAAGGCGCGGTCAATTTTAGCAATTTTTTTACTGAAAAAGTTGGCGATTTCTTCACATTTGTTAATGGAGGCAGTGCAGGAGAGGTTTGATTTCTAATAATGTTGAACAGTTCTTTAAGTCTATTTTTGGCACCAGAGAGTTGGAGACGAAAGAATGAGGCTTTCTTGGAAAAGATGTGTTTCTTGTAGGACGATCTGGCATTTCTGAGGGGAGCAAGATGGGATGGGGAAGGGTGTTGTCTTCATGTTCTTTCAGCCAGTCTCAGAGAGCGCCTTTCATTATGAAGGTCAAGGGTGAACCATTTTTTAGAGGGGATTTTTTTGGGGTCTTTATTTTTAGTGGGGCGAGTTTGTCTAGAACCTCTGAGAGAGTTTTATTAAAGTGCTCAGTGAGTTCATTTGCTTTGGAAGAGGGGGCAGAGTGACCGAGATGGGATTGCAGTTCATGCGCTAACACTCCAGGGGGGATTTGCCTAAGATTTCTGGACATAGTTGTAGTTTTAATGTTTTGTTTAGGGGCGGGTGGCGCTGGGGGGGAGATAATAAACAGGAGAAGATGATGGTCAGACCAGTCAATGGGGATGATGTTGGATAAGGAAGCTAGATCAGTTTTGGAGATGATGGCGTCAAGGGTAGCTCCTTTAGCGTGGGTGGGGGCATGGCAAATCTGCTTGAGGTTGCTAATCTCGAGAAGGATATTGAGAAGGTTGGTAGTAGGATCATTGGGTTCATTCCAGTGGAGTTTGAGATATCCAAGGAAGAGTTCATTGGAGCTGGAACGCAGTAGTGAAGAGGAGATAAGATCAGAAAGTTCTTATGCAAATGGGAGGTGATCACCAGGAAGGTGGTATATGTTATGGAGTCGCATGAGGGGGGGCATTTTTTATTTTGACTTTGGCTCCAAAGTATTCAAAGGTAGAATAGTCAGGGTTGTTACTTTGGGTGAGTTGTAATTCTTCTTTGAAAATAATTGATAGGCCTCCCCCCATTTTTGTCAGGTTTATCTTTTCTGAGAATAGAGTAGCCAGGAGGGGTCAGAAGGTCAAGGATGGGTGTTGAGTGGTCTTTGAGCCAGGTTTCCAAAAGGAAGGCAATGTCCACATCCTCATTGAGGATGATTTCTGAGATTACGGTCACATGACGGACTGCTGAGCGGCAGTTCACGAGCATGCATGAAAGGGGTTTCAGTTTGGAATTAAGGGCAGGGAGGAGTTAAATGCTGGTGAGTTGGGATGGGGCCTGGGGAAACTCAGAGACTCCGGGTTTCTGCAGGTCCCCGAATGACAGGGATGTTGGAGTGAGGGGGGAGGGGTCTATAGGAGGGGGAGTGTTAAGGTAGTCGTAGCATAGGGCAGATAGATCAAGGGCGGAGTAGGTATTTGTGGTGTGAAGTGGTCTGTCAGAGCACGGGAGGAGGGGCGTAGTGGACCAAAGATTGGGGTATGGGTGCTTTCTGTAAATAGTGTTAATAGTATGAGGCCAGGGGGGCGCACATAGGGTTTGATGGATTTAATCCGAATGAAATCCTTTCTGAGCATTGTTATATCAGCTTCTAGGGTCGAAAGATTGAAATCTAGGGTGCGAAATAGCTGGAGGTGGTTGGGGAGGGGGGGCGGAGTCGGGGCTAAAGGAGGGGTTATGGACGGAGTGGTTAGGTAGTGAGGGATGGAGGCTTGGAGTCATAGTTTTAAGTGGGGGTGGTAATGTGAGAAGTTCTACATTGGGAAGAGGATTGTGGAAGGCTAGGGGATGGGAGGGGAGTATAAGCCTGGGAGTGGTGGGGGGGTTAGGTGTGATGTGTGCTGGACTGAAAGGGTGAGAGGGGAAGGGGGTAGGTGGAGGCAGGGTATGCGGGGCCAGGGGGGAAGTGGGAATGGTGAGGTGGATGGGCGTGCAGTTTACAAAGGCAGGGGAGGAGATATACAGGGCATTGTTCGATAAGGGGCTAGTAAGACGGAGAGGAGGAGTAATAGGGAGTGTCGGAATTGGTCGGTCATTAGGGGATGTGGGGGTTTGGTGGAGTGAATTGTGTGGATGGCTGGGGGATGGTTCAAGAGAAGATGGAAGGGTAGGATTAAAGGTGAGGGGAGTGTTGTTACGGGCAGGAGTTTCAAGGAGGAGTGGAGTAAGAATCTGGGGGCAGAAGAGAGTTGGCGGGGGTCTGGAGGGGGGCAGGTGAAGAGAGGTGGAATTGGATAGCACTAGGGGGTGGTTCGAGTGCGGCTGACAGGGTAGGATTATTTGCCAGGGGACTGCCATTTTGGAGAGGGTTGGGAGTAGTGGCGGACGAGGGGGTCCAGAGGGGGATTGGGACTGAGGGGATGTTGGAGGGGGAGTAGAAAGTGAGGGGGATTGGGTCTGAGGGGATGTTGGAGGGGGAGTAGAAAGTGCCAGGTGGTCGGACAGAGTGTTGAAGAGGAGTTCGAAAATTAGGAGGTACTTCTCAGAGGCTTGGATCAGGATATTTCGCGTTTTGTAGATGGAAATGGGGAAATCACCAGGAAAAAGAGAGGAGGGGGAAGTGGGGAGTTTATGACCGTGAGGGATTTTAATCGAGCTAGAAACTGGAATGTGTTGTAGGAAGGTGCTCTTCCATTGAGATGGGCGTTTGATGTTGAAAATGTAGTTAGTTTTAATGGGGGATGTGAGGCTGTGATAGTTATCTTCAATGAGGGTTTCAGGATGACGGGTGAGAAGTTTATGTTTGAAGTTCTTTTTGGCTTTTTTAGAGAGGATGGGGGTATGAAATTGTCCTGAAGTTGGGACCATGTTTGATGAGTGAGGGGGGATTGTTAGTTAGATCCTGAGTGGTGGGAGGTGTGTTGGTGGTGTTTAGGTCGGACATGGTGGTGAGGCTATATTGGGGGAGAAGATAAGTTTGGACAAGAAGGGGCAGGCAAGGAGGTGGGGATTAATAGCGGAGGGAGGTTATGGTGATTAGTGATGCGTGGGAGGATATGAGAGGGACGGGGGAGGGAAGTTCTATCGGGGTCTTTAGCAGGCGGGGTGGTGAGTATAAGAACGGGAGGTGCAGTGATAGCGCGTATGAAGGTCTATGAAGTGAGGAGTGATTTGGAGAGTACGTGAGAGAATTGTGTAGGATACCAGGGGAGACAGGATATCCACTGACTTCGTTAGAGCTAAGATTTATCTCTCAAATATCAGCTTTAAATATATTTGCAAAATTATGAGGTTTCAAAATACACGTAGTTTTGTGCTGAATAGACACTTTTAAATTTTCGTCAACACGACTAATTCAACCAACCAAAAGTGTTGAATTTAGTAGGTTGGGCTGCACACAGAAGAGCTACTTACAGGTGGCTGGAGAGCTACCAGTAGCTCACGAGTTACTCATTGGAGAAGCCTGGCTTAGGAACACCGATCATCATGATGGAATCAGCACTGGCAGGTCTACTTTTAGTGGGGCACAGGGAGTTGTTAGGTTTATGACTGAGATTGGCCCCAAAGGAAGAAGAAGTTGGAAAACTATCCAGAGTCAAGTGCCCAGTATGAGCGCCTAAGCTTTGAGTATTCGAGGTATTGGAAAATACCCCTTTGTATTTAAGCGCCCATAAAGGCACATGACTGGGAATTTAATGATGATGATTAGCAGTGGGAACAACATCGTATATGAGATCAGCACCCTTATTCACAGGAGTCACGGTCTGGGTACAGCTGCAGATGGTCTGGAAATGGTTGCGGGTAGATCAATTTGTCCAAACACTGCATGCTTGTTGCTAAAAGCTAGAAGCTGTTCCAGTTACGCTAGGAGTCCCACAAGGTTCCTCGCTATCCCCTACACTCTCTAACTTATTCATGGAACCACTCACTGATCTGCTACAAGCGTCCAACGTGCAATTTCACATGTACGCTGACGATACCCAACTGTACCTCAAGATCAACACCCTAGACGACATTAATCTGCGTAACACCACTCTTAAGTCCACCCAAACATGGCTGGCAGAAAATCAACTCAGATTCAATGCTTTGAAAACTGAATTCCTCCTTTTTGCCCAACCCGCCAAAGTCCCGATAATGCACAATTGGATCAAACACCTTACAGCACGCAATGTTCAACCAACCATTGTGGATTCAGCGAAATCATTGGGTATAACTCTGGACTGCAACCTCAATATGCAGAAACATATTAAGAACGCCACAAAGGGAGCAAACTTTCAGATTAATACACTAAGGAAGTTGAAGCCCTTCCTACCTCCCAATGACTTCAAAATGGTGGTTCAAGCTCTAGTTCTACCATGGCTGGACTATGGAAGTGTCTCTCTATGCGGTCTCCCCAAAGCCATTACAGCTCCCCTAAGAACCGCCACCAACGCAGCTGCAAGACTCATCACTGGCTCGAAAAGAAGGTCCCACATCTCCCCTGACCTAAAATCTCTAAACTGGCTGCCATTTGAAGCCAGAATTCACCTGAAAATAGCCTGCATGACATACAAGGCCTTAAATCACCATGCTCCCAGCTATCTCACACAAAAACTCACAATATCCGGGGGGAACAGATCCACAAGAAGTGCGGAAAACCTCCTTTTGAAGCCACAAAAATTCAACAATAAAAAACTTACAAACGATCATTCTCAGGAATGGCACCTTGGATATGCCTTTCCACTGTAAATAAGACTGAACCCCTCCACCTCATCCTTCAAGTTGGAAGTAAAAGGAATCCTTATGGCAAAATTCACCTAAGCATAATCCCAGGTTTTCGCGACCTTGCTTCGTCAGCCCGCCCTTACTCTGCAGCTTACCGCTTTGCAGTTTGTATACTCAACAATTTGCTATATATATTTTTTTCCCTCATTATATTAATATGATTCACCAGGCTGCTCCTGTTCTGCACCATGTTGTTTTACTTTTGTCTTCATGAATAATGCTGTGCTCTATGGTCTCTCAATGTATGATATAACTAAACTCATCTACTGTAAAGAGCTCTGATACCCGCAAGAGTCTTGTCCGCGCTCTATAAAACTTTCAAATAAATAAAGAATTGGTCAGTGATGTAATCATGGATTTTAGAAGCCCCTACCTCAGTTTTCAAATCTAAGATAAAAGCAGTGTAAGAGGCGTGGTCAAAGGAGATGGGAGCAGAAACATCAGGTGCCGTGGAAGAACACACCAAATTATTAGCGACATCCTAATCGTTCGTCATCTCGGCAAATGGGGCAAAGCGGTTACTGCAACATAAAGCATCCTCAAATGTAGACTGTAGTTGCTAGACAGAATTGGAGTGTACTAGTGATGTTATGTTATGTTAGGGGAGATTTATAAAGCGCACGTACACCAATAGGTCTCTTGGTGATAAGTTGGCACAAGTGCAGTTGTTAACCTCTTGCGTGCTGATGACGAGCTGAGCTCGTTATGCAGCAGGGTGGGTGTGTGCTGATGACGAGCTGAGCTCGTCATGACCTCCGCAGAACGCCCATGCAGGGATAATTACCCCGCTGTGCTGGGCGTTCCATTGAGCGGGCGTGGCCATGACGAGCTCAGCTCGTCATCAGCACATGGCCACCGTGCTGCATGACGAGCCGAGCTCGTCATCAGCACCGCAGCGCCGCGTGCAGATCCCCTCCCCTGCGCCCCCGCGGCGAAGGGGTTAACAGTGAGTATGCTTTACCCACAGTATGTTGCTCCTGGGCCTGAAGAGTATGTTTCTTAAACATCCCCTGGATTTGATTTTGCTTGTTTGTGCTGCCTGGGGTGAAAAACTAATGGGGGAAGGACGCGAGGCAGCGGGGGGCTGCAGCGAGTATCTCCTCACATTCAACCAACAGATTGTCATGGCGGTCAAGCACACAATTGCATCCAGCATGTTTTTTGCAAATTTGTGGTTTTCTTTTTTATCAACCCCCCCTCCCCATCCCCTTCCAGGGCCGGCCCTAGGCATGTGCAAAGTGTGCACCTGCACAGGGCCGCCAAACCCGAGGGGCCGCCACGACGAGGATCGGATGGGAAGGATCAATGATACATCGTGGCACTGGCGGCCCGCTGGCAGGATTTGGCGGCCTCCGGCTCCGACCCCGGCTTCCAATACTAAGTTCCGAGTCCGACAGTCACAGTTCCAAGCCCTGACACAGTGAGTCACCCCCCCCCCCCTCCCTTTAACTTCCCTGGCCTCTGGCTCCGAGTCCGCACCGACCTCGGTCCTGATTGGGCAGCAGGGGTGCTGGGGTGTTTCAAATCATCATGACTGTCACCCGGCTGGCTGGCACAGACGCCGGAAGCCAGGATAGAGTGATCTGCGGCATCGCGCAGACTCAACCTAACCTGCTGCTTGACTTCCCCGCGTGCGTAACTAACTTGTGGGACTGGTGACGTATGACTCTCTCTGCACAGCCCAGCCATTTGGTGGTCGTCGACGTTGGAGTCGGACAAAAGCTGAGCGGCCCCTGAGCTCAGACTGAAAATAAAGTGAAGAAGTGTGAACGCACCTGCCGGGTAAGGGCAGAATAGATCCATTCTCTCAGATGATTGATAATGATATTTCTGCACACTGTTTGTGGCACTGACTGACTATCGCGACGCGTCATGGCAAGCAAGCGAGTCATATGAAGATAGGTATCCAGGCGTGAGTGTAGCTGTTAATGCTTGAGGTCGGAGGGGCGAATTTACTGCACTGCAGCCGGGAGTTTTGCTGCATCGAGGTAGGCCGCCCGCTGTCTGTCTTCTAGTGGCAGCGCCGGCCACTGACTTCCTTTAGGCCCCACTCCGCCTGTGTGCCTGCAGGGCCTATAATAAAGGTGAAGTCGGGGGTACTATTTTGCATTAAATTAAGCGGCAGTATATGGCTCGAGTCCCAGCCAGCGAAAGGCCTAATCATTGCCGAGTATTAAATTTCGGAATCACTGACACTTTCTCCGAGGGGCAGGGGGCCCGCCGCATTCAATTTGCCGGAGCTTCATCCATTGACTCGTAGGCCGCTGTCTGTCTTCCAGTCAGTGGCACTGGCAGCGGGCGCGGCCTCCCATGTAAACTGGTGGTGATTGATTTCTTTAGGCCCCCTGCTCCGCCTGTGCCAATAAAGGTGGAGAGAAAGGGTATTTCTGCACTATTAAGCGGCAGACAGTTGAAATATGGCTCCAAGTCCCAGCGACTCCTGGGGGCCCCTAGAGCTCGGGGGGCAAAGGAGCGACCGGGCCAACCCGAGCGCTTTCAGTTTGACACAGCCAGGCGCGGGCCCCGGTGGAGCGTGGAGTGAGCTCCGCCCCGTCCGGACCCCCTCTTCCGGGGCCCCCACCGACGCTCCCTGCACAGGGCCACCATGAGCCTAGAGCCGGCCCTGCCCCTTCAGTGGCATTCCTTTTTCCCCATTTGTAGATGACAAGGGGCGTATACCAGAGCTGAAAACAGAGCTGTGAAATGGTGGATTTTAACATTTTCAGTGAGGCAGACTAGAACAATCAAGGCAGCAAGCTTAATTATCAGATCAATGCAAACTGACCCAGTCAAACGGCTTAAGGTGCTTAGATGCAACTAGGGGTTGCAAGATATAGCAAACAACAGTACATTTTGGTTGGGAAAATAGATGTTAGCGGGAGGTCCAGCCTCCTCTGGATATGGACGGGCCTACCCTTGGTCCAGGCTTTGTGAAATAGCGTTGTTGATGAATCCCAGGTGAGGGTCCCAGGGTTGTGGGACTTGGAATCCCTATAGGTGGCGGCAATCAGCTGCAGCGGCTCCCCCGTTAGGCAGATGACAGCGTGGGTTCAGTTCTGAAGCCCCCACTTAGCAGGTCTTCAAGAAGGTCTGTCCACCACCCCCAACAAGCACAAATGGTCCCTAAGGGAACAGCAATACTCCCTCCTCTTGCGAATCTGGACATGTACCCCTTAGGTTAGAGAGTTTTGTGTAACACGATTCAAGGCTCAGACGGAGACACCCGAGTTCAGTAATATTTGAGCTCAGCTCAATCAGGAGAGACTAGTTAGCCTAACTGCTAGGGCGGTCAACCTCAAATCTGGGGAACTGGGTTCGAGTCTCAGCAATGACGCTGAACATCCTGTGATTCTGGGCAAATCACTTAATCTCCCCATGCCTAACAAAAAATGAATGTGTCCTCATGTAATGTAACTGGTGCTATGTAAAGCGCTCTGATACCCACTTTGGGTCAAGTTTGTGCTATATAAAACTCTGTAAAAAAAAATATCCAGTCTCCTTTGATACAGTCTCACCACAACACTGTCTACATGTCCTTTTGATAGCAAGTGTCTCCACTTCCTCTCATTTCTGGGGTGTGACGTGGTGGTTGCAGAAGGGGCCGTTAATCTTGGTAAGCTGTTAACAGGATGAGTAGTACGATTGGTACGCTGGAGTTCTTCGACAACTGCAGATACTGGTGGTGGGAGCACTATGCAGGCATTGGAGCTACTTCTGGGTCACTTGAGCAGCAGATGGATAGCCATTTAGACCGGGACACAGCGGCATGCTAGCAGTCACAGTGAGCACTTTGTAAATGCAGCAGTGGTGGCGGTCACAGGCACAAGTCTAAGTTTTGATGGCAAAGGTCTCCATGGTCACAGTTGTTTCACTTTACCAGCGAGGACAATCGCATTTGTTCTTATTGCACTGCCAGGAGGTTAAAGGCCAATCTACAATTTACATTTGCCACCTTACTTCTGGAGAGACTGTGCTCATGCTATCGGACTCACCAATCAGTCTTTGGTGTCTCCATGACTCCCTTGGTTTGACCCTCAGCACTAGGGTCTGGATCTGTTACTCCAACACCTCCTGCAGGGTTTGCAGGATATGTCCCTCTCTCAGTAGGCCGGCTGCCTTCCAGACACTTAAGATCAGAGATACAGCTCTCCCACCAAGACAAGACTCCAGGGAATAACCCCTGTCAACTGGGAAGTTGGCTGTAAGGCAGACACCAGCTCTGGTTGCACAGCAGTCCTCACAGTATGCTGTAGAGCAGAGTGATGCTCCCTGTAGTACGGTAGTCTCCATCCAGGAGTAACCACAACAGAGGCACAAAGAGAGATGAGCTTTCTATACCTGGCGTATCAACAACCACACTATGCAGTGATCAGGGGAAATACAAAAGGCTGGCTCACCTAAAAGATCCTTTCCACACTGAAAAGGAGACTTCAGTCCCACCCTTCACCGCCACCATCTTCCAAGTGGCGGCGCTACAGGAAGACTAATCAGCAGCTCCTCCCAGCATACGGGCTTCAGTGACTTTCTGAAGGTGTCTTGTCTCCACCCTCCAGCTTTAGGAATGTCAGCAAACCACTTCCACTGTCTGGGAATTCAATCTCACCTCCATCTTGGGCACAGGAGCAGATTCGGGGCTTCCAGAATGGAATCCAGAGGCATCCATTACACGGGCACACTTGTGTACATATTGCATGTACCAAACGAGACACAACATAAACACACACAGCATGTATTTTGAATGTTAGCACAAGGGTTAGGATTAGCGCACTGAAGCAGAACTTCACATTGGTGGGGCCTCCACTCCAGTGACACAGATAAAAAGGTCTGATCATGACTATGCATTCACAAAACACAGTATGCTGTGCCATCGATCTACATGCTTAACCCGTGGTAGGCTGGTAGGCTCACTATCAGGACAATGAGGGCATGCTTAACATGTCCCTCAAGGTCACAGGATAGGTCCATGACCTCCATCACGTCAAGGGACAGCATAGGCCTCTATGCACTACATTACCACAAGGCTAGGGCCAAAATTAAATAATCTCTGGGACACCTACTACTCAC
This sequence comes from Lissotriton vulgaris, assembly GCF_964263255.1. Lineage (NCBI taxonomy): Eukaryota > Metazoa > Chordata > Amphibia > Caudata > Salamandridae > Lissotriton > Lissotriton vulgaris. The sequence continues at coordinate 483,692 of NW_028242452.1, forward strand.
AGTCAAGTTTTCAGGATAGGGCAACCTGACATACCTCACAGGGGACATTCCAGTCCCAACAACATGTTCAAGCAATATTATGTTTTCCTAAATTAATATGGCTTCCTATATGGTCTTTCCACTCTGTAGGTGTAAACCTGATGTTTTGTGGATTCTAAACAAGCGCACATGTGTGTCTTAATGTATAGTCACTGGTCTAAACAAACATTCTTTCTATGCACACATGTGGTAATAGCCGCTCTGCAGCCTGTAAACGGTAAACAATGTGGAGAGCTTCTGAGTGGCCTGTAAACCTGACGAGGGGCCTGTAAGTCACAAGCAACAGCCCCTCTAGACGAGTTCAGAACAGAAAGGATCAGCCAACTGCAATACCTGAAGTGGTAGTACCTAAGGACATATTGGTTCCTTGGCAACACACTAAAAAGGCCTTCACACCACTGACCCTGGCGGTCTGCAGGACACACCTGAAATAATTCCCACTCACCAGTGTCAGTCTTCCTCCTTGCCTTCCCACTGCTCAACCACAATTCTTTCAGCACAGCTCAGTCCACCAGAAAACAAAACAGGAAAGCAACTATAATTAATCACCTTTAACCTTCCTAACCATGAAAGAATTCATCAAAGCTGAAAACTCTTGCCTTTGGGATGAGTCTGTCTGCTCGGGCCAAGCTACCCAGGGGGTGAGCAGGGGTTATCTTGAGCGTGTATCCCCCTTACCCTGACTAGAAACAACAGTCCCAATTTGGACAAAGGTACCTACCTCTGCTAAGTAGAGAACCCATTTCTAACAATAAAGTAACATGTCATGAATCAAAATATTCATGTGCTGCAAAAGGATCAAACACTGCTATGAACAATTTGGCCTTAGTAGCTAGCCCCCACATAACTCTAGTGAGGAATAAAAGGGTAACCATCAATCAATCAATCAGTGACACTTATAGAGCGCGCTACATACCCGTAGGGTCTCAAGGCGCTGGGGGGGGGGGGAGCCGCTACTGCTCGAACAGCCAGGTCTTCAGCTTCTTCCTGAAGGAGAGGTGGTCTTGGGTCAGGCGCAGGTCGGGAGGGAGGGAGTTCCAGGTCTTGGCGGCCAGGTAGGAGAAGGACCTTCCTCCTGTAGTCGCTCTTCGGATGCGGGGGACGGCGGCGAGGGCGTGGTTGGCTGATCGGAGGTGGCGTTTGGGAGCGTAGAAGTTGACTCGGCTGTTGAGGTAGCTCGGGCCTTGGTCGTGTAGGGCTTTGTGTGCGTGGGGATCTTTCAATCATAATCAGAGTGGGTTTGTCCAATGTGTCAAAACTACAACATGTGTCACTTCTTTCCCTCATATTGGCTATAAAGATGTCTCTGCCCGCATTGCCTGAAATTATTGGCCCGCACCACTTGCTGGAAGTGTTAGCCCCCCTTCCCTGCCACCCCCACCCAAAGGTTGGGTCTTGTTGCTCTTCTGACCTGAGCACAGGTTTCTCGCAGAGCTGCCAAGTTTTCCAGGTCCATCCGTGTTGTGCTGCTCCAGTCCACGTTTTTTCATGGAATTCTGGGACTTGTAGTCTTGTTTATTTCATTATAAAACAGGACTACACGTCCCATAATTCAGAGGAAAAAACCTGGACTGGAGCGGCACATCACACAATGACCGCAGAAACTTGGAAGCTATGGTAAGACTCACAGGGAAAGTAGAGGCACCCCGGAGCAACACACAGTAAAGATTGTTCTAGAAATTCACACAAGTGAGACCCCATTACGAGCCTGGTGAAGAATGAGAGCTCCTGCTGTGAATGGTATACCGTCCATGAGGAGAGACCCATCTATCCGCAGGGACGCAACAACTGCTCCCGGGTGTGATTGGTTCGAAGTTATCTCACTGTGACCAATGAAGAGTGGCCTTCATTGGGCTCTCTTGGTAAAGTTCATAGTAAATTGTAGCGGATGACCCCCGTGTGAGTGTCTTTGCACGTGCTTGTATGGATGTGTGTGTGTGTGTGTGCAAGTTGTGACAGCCTTAGGGCCCCGCCTTCCCAGCAGCAGAATCCTGTGGATGGAACACCTGTGACGTGCCAGGCCCTCCACTGTGACGTCACTAGGTCGAGACCAGCACCAGCAGCAGAATCCTGTGGATGGAACACCTGTGACGTGCCAGGCCCTCCACTGTGATGTCACCAGGTCGAGGCCAGCACCAGCAGGGGAATCCTGTGGAGGGAACACCTGTGACGTACCAGACCCTCCACTGTGACGTCAGGAGGTCGAGGCCAGCACCAGCAGGGGAATCCTGTGGAATGAACACCTGTGACGTGCCATGCCCTCCACTGTGACGTCACGAGGTCGAGGCCAGCAGCAGAATCCTGTGGATGGAACATCTGTGACGTGCCAGGCCCTCCACTGTGATGTCACCAGGTTGAGGCCAGCACCAGCAGGGGAATCAAAAATTAGCTAGCATTCGCGCCAAGAATTTTCAATTCTATTAAGGACATGGAGGCGAGGATTATGCTTCTCTTTCCTTTACTGTAAAACTCACAGCAGCCAATAAACATACAGTTTATCAAGTTAAACTACATTAACCATCATGCTTGGCCCAAGCCACGCCTCCTTAGCCCTACAAGAGCCCTGGTAACAGTCCCAGCTTCCTCTTTCTTTGCACGAACATGCAACATAAGTTCAGTATAAAAGTCTTAACAAACTCCAACGTGGAATAACTCGGAATCACTTCCAACTTCAGAAAATCTCCAACTGGAGGAAATAGAGGATGGCGTCCCATCTGCAGTCTTCCATAGAAGAGGGATCACTCTTTTTTCTTGTCAGAACCTAGAATAAAGATAAAAGAACCCGTAATCTCTGTATAAACAGGAGCAATCATAACAACGGGTGGGTAAGCATGATCATAACATGACATAGCCGGGTGGGATAATCCTCGCCTCCGTGTCCTTAATAGAATTGAAAATTCTTGGCGCGAATGCTAGCTAATTTTTGATTCTATTACAGGACCGGAGGCTTCAGATTATGCTTAGTTCAACGCTGAATCAAATACCACAGAAGAAATGTCACCCACCGGCTTATAGTAAAAATGTTTAAATGTCGACTCAGACGACCAATCAGCACAGTGCATAATATCCTGAATATTCGCTCCCAACAAGTATGACTTCGAAGCCATAGCACCCCTCACAGAGTGAGCCCCAAACAGTTGAACATCAACACCCGACTCTTTCATGACAAACTTAAGCCATCTGGCAATGGTGGCAGAGGACACAGGTTTAAACGGTTTCTGAACTGCAATCAACAGTTGCGTTACACCAGTCGGTCTCAGGGAACGAGTACACTCCTCGTAAGCTTTCAAGCATTGGACAACACAGAGTTTAGCATTACTATGAAAGGCATTATATTCAATCATCCTAGACATAGTTTTTGTGCGGCCTGTAATAGTAAAGGAAACTCCCTCCGGAGTAAATACTCTACCTGCAAGGTCCAGTGCCCGCACGTCCGAAGATCTCCTGCACGATGATAAACATAAAAGCATAGCGAGTTTGGCTGATAACTGTTTCCTAGAAAGCGAATCGTTAGAGGGCCAGCTATCAAATAGCTTGATGACCAAAGAAACATCCCAAAGCCCCGAATACTTGGGCTTGGGAGGATTCGCAGCCCGAATCCCTTTGAGGAGTCTGCACACATAAGGGTGAACTCCTACCGGTTTCCCGTCAATGTGGGAATGACCCGCCGAAATAGCAGATCGGAAATTGTTCACTGATCTATAGGCTAAACCGCTCGTCGCCTTTTCAGTCAGAAAATTCACGACGTGTGAAAGGCCTGCCCCCACGGGATCCAGGTCCCGTTCCACGCACCAACGTAACCATCCCTTCCAGGCCGAAGAGTATCGCTTTCGCGTGGAAGGGGCCCAAGCCTGCTTGATGAATTCATTAGCCGCTCCTGAAACTCCAGGCAAACTCCATTGTTGCCTGAAAGCCTCCATGCCATCAGCATTAGACGCTGAGACAAGATCAACGGATGCTGCTCCTGCAGAGGACCCAGGAGCAGGGACTCCGACCAGGGCAACATCCGTGGAAGGTCGCAGCACATCCCCAACAAGGTCGGGAACCACGGTTGCGACTTCCATAGAGGCGTCACTAAGATCACCTCCGCCTTCTGCTTGAGAATGTATGACGCTACTCGTGGAATGAGTAGAAAGGGGGGGAACGCATAGTTCACTGCCCCCGTCCAATCCTGCAGAAATGCATCCGTCGCTGCCGCCGCTGGGTCCGGCCTCCAGCTGAAGAACTTGGGCAGTTGGCTGTTGAGCCTGGATGCAAACAAGTCGATCTGGCAAGGACCCCAAAGGTCCTGTAGCCAGAGAAACATCCGGGGAAGCAGCCTCCAATCGCTGTAATCCCTCAGATGTCTCGAATTCCAGTCCGCCACTACATTGGACTGTCCCGGTATGTATTCTGCAATAACCGTGATCTGACAGTTGAGGCAGTATCGCCAAAATTCCTTGGCTACCTGTACTAGCATGGACGATCTTGTCCCTCCTAACTTGTTTATATAGCGAACCGCCGAGACGTTGTCCATTCTGAGGAGAATGCAACAAGACGTCTGATGCGGCAAGAGAGTTCTGATAGCGAAGGATCCTGCTAGGAGTTCTAAGCAGTTTATGTGTAAATCTAGCTCTTGAGAGGACCAACGTCCTCCTGTGGAAACCGCGCCACAGCGCGCTCCCCAGCCCCAACGGCTGGCGTCGGATTCTATGACCACCTCGGGAAGAGAACCAAAAATGGCTCTGCCGTTCCAAGCCTCTACTTGGTGCAACCACCACTGCATTTTGTCCCTCACTTCCTGTGACAATGGCACTAAGTCCGAGTACGCTAGCCCCCTCTGGAGGTGCTGTATTTTCAGTCTCTGCAGGGCCCTGTAGTGAAGCGGCCCCGGAAATATTGCTTGTACTGACGACGCCAATAGACCTACTATCCTGGCGACCGTCCTGAGAGATACCATCTGACGGGTGAGAAGGGAACTGATCTCTTTCTTGATATCCTTCAGTTTTGATTTCGGAAGGCTTAACTGAGCAGATTGTGAGTTGATCACGAATCCTAGAAAGTCCGTCGTCTGCGACGGAATCAGAGCGGATTTCGTCTGATTTATAACAAATCCCAGATTCTGGAGCAACAAAATTGTCGTCTGCAGATGTTGCGACACCAGATCCGGGCTCTGAGCCATGATCAGGATGTCGTCCAGGTAAATTATTAACCGAATACCCTGTTCCCGAAGATGGGAGACAACCGGCTTCATCACCTTGGTGAAACACCAAGGAGCCGAGGAAAGCCCGAAAGGAAGGGCCGAGTATTCGAACCATCGTCCGTTCCACTGAAACTGCAGGAATCGGCGATGGGGAGGATAAATGGGAATAGAGAGGTAGGCGTCTTTCAGATCCAAACGGACCAACCAGTCGCCCTGCCGGAGCAGATCTGCCAACAGATGGATGCCCTCCATCTTGAAGTGATTGTATACTAGGAAGTAGTTGAATTCCCGCAAATTCAGCACAAGTCTGTGACCTCCTCCCTTCTTTTGGACTAGGAAGATATTGCTGCAAAACCCTTGCGGGTTGTGTGAGCACACCGCAATAGCCTGTTTCTGAAGCAATTCTTCTACTTCGTTGTCTATAAAGGTCATCTCTTGTTGGGAAAAAAGGAGAGCTCTCGGGGTTGACCTCTGCGTAGGAGTCTGAAAGAATTCTAGTTGAAAACCCTGTACAGTTTGCAGGACCCACGCATCTTGTGTCAGAAGAACCCAATTGTGAAAGAAGTGTCTCGTGCGACCCCCCAGTGGAAAGGGAAAACAATTGAGTGTGCTCACCTGAATTGTTCTGGTTGTGGAAGCCTGCTCTGTTGCCACCTCCGTGGAACCTGCCTTTGTGGAATCTGCCTCTCGTGGGGTAGAAAGTACCTCCTCGGGTAGAGTCCCAGTCTCCTCGACCTCTACCAAAATCGCCTCTGGGGGGACCTTGACTGGCGAAGCGGCCTGGCGAGCGTCCCCGACCTCGTCCGGCCCTATTGAAAACCTGTTGATGGAATACTCGTTTGATTCCAGATTGAGCCTTGTCCAGCGATGTGAAGGTCCCCACGTACTTGGAGACGTCCTTCACAAAGCGGTCACCAAACAAGTTACCCTCTGCTAAGGGTCCTGGTTCCGCGGATGCCAATTCGGTCAGGTTCGAGTCCATTCGCATCAGTAGGGATTTGCGCCGCTCCGTGGAAAGAGCGCAATTAGCGTTTCCTAATAAACAGATGGCCCGCTGGGTCCATCCAGCCAGGATATCAGGGTCTACGGGAACGTTGGATTCTTTGGCCTTAAGGGCCATCTCAAGTATTTTGGCCAAAGGGCCTACTACGTCCAACATTTTATCCTGGCAGCCGCGCCATGCGCGGTCAATGCCCTTTTTCGGATCCTTGGCAAACTTTTTCAAAAATGTTAACAGACTAACGTCGATCTCAGGAGTGTCTGCCACCTTATGGGCCAGGTCAGGTCGAGGGCATTCTGAGCGTAAACGGTTACGCACCTCTTTGTCAAAACCTTTCCTGAGGTTCTCTTGCAGATAATCCGCCACGGCAGCGGCCGGGACCCAGTCAGATGACCTGGGATGGACAATTTCGTTAGGATCGAAAGTGAAAGGTGTAGCAACTTTCGGGACGGACGCCGAAGGTGAGGCCTGTTTTGCCCTCTTCTTCGGTGGGTCCTCCTCGTCCGTATCAGTGGTATCAGTACCAGTAGTGGTGGAAGTGTCCGTGTCTACATAATGTTGCTTGCTCTTGGCCTTGGCCCCTGTAGAGTATCCATGCTCTGTCCCTGACGCTGGTATGAACTGCAGAGCCTGAGCTTGCCCAGAGGCTGGTAGGGATTGCAGAGCACTTGAATGTGGCCATCGGTCACTGTTACCTGCCTGCGTAGCTGGTGGAGTGGTCTTAGTGGACTTGTCCTTAGTGAAACCATGTCTTTTAGCAAAATTCTCCAACTGTTTAGTAATAGGCTTAAGAGCCTTTGCCAATGCTTGATGCACAGTAGAAGGCACTGTGCTCTCGACTGCCTTGTTAACTGAGGCCTGCACCGAAGCGTCTAAGGCCTCCACAATCTTGTCTTCAACTGCAGCAGCAGGCTGCTCTCCATAAACTTCTTCCCCTGCCTCCTCGTCAAAATACACCCACTCTTCCATTGTAAATAACAGTGGGAATGACACCACCAAAATGAGGCAGACACAAGGGGAGTAAGAGGGGGGGTCAGCCCCACTGCACACCAAACACACACCAGACTCCTGTACCAGACCCCCTCAGCAAAGCTGTATAGGTATTATTGCAGCCCAGTGGGCGTCAGAGCCGAGTAAATTCAATATATGGAGCGTGTGCGCACTCCTAGGAAGGCAAACTGTTAATTGCAGCCAGTTAGGCGTCTCCTCCACCAGCTCCTAGTCGAAAACGCAGTGTAAAACGGTGGAAAACGAGCATCAGAGCGTGTGCAGCCCAACCGAGTCCAAATCCTACTAGGCGTAGCCCAATGGACGTGGTTTGGGCTGCACGCGCCTGCCGTGTGGTTCGCGGCTCTGTTTAGCGCCTCAGGCGATTAGGGGCAGCCTTGCGCCTTCCCTCAGGCCTCTGGAGAGTCCGGCCGGGGAAACGAGACACCCACAGGGCGGGCCGGTACAGGCGCGCGAAGCGCTTGAAGAAAGGAGCGAGGCTCCAACACAAGCGCAGCAGCGCCACCAACGCGGCTGTAACCGCCGACCCAGGAGCGGGTCCTCAAAGCGCGAAGCGCGCGCAGCCCTGGACAACACAATGAGGTGAGAAATCGGCAAATAAACGGCAGCGCCGTATACAAATACACCAATGAGGTAAATACAGCAATCTATGCAGATAGAAACAAAGAACACTCGTTCTATAAAGAAATAAACACTGTTCAATCAATGTCAGAATAATGGGAGCAGCACTTATCTCTTGCTGTGAGCAGCAAAGAAAGAGGAAGCTGGGACTGTTACCAGGGCTCTTGTAGGGCTAAGGAGGCGTGGCTTGGGCCAAGCATGATGGTTAATGTAGTTTAACTTGATAAACTGTATGTTTATTGGCTGCTGTGAGTTTTACAGTAAAGGAAAGAGAAGCATAATCTGAAGCCTCCGGTCCTGTAATAGAATCCTGTGGATTTAACTCCTGTGATGTGCCAGGCCCTCCACTGTGATGTCACGAGGTCAAGGCTAGCACCAGAAGAGGAATCATGTGGATGGAACACCTGTGAGGTGCCAGGGCCTCCACTGTGACATCACGAGGTCGAGGCCTGCACCAACAGGGGAATCCTGTGGATGGAACACCTGTGACGTGCCAGGCGCTCCACTGTGATGTCACAAGTTCGAGGCTAAGTGCAAAGGGAAGGCCTCCGCCGCAGCAGAGACAAGGAGAGGCCACTGAGGGGGGAGAAGGTCGGGCAGGATTAGATCGTCTTTGTTGAGGCTCATCGCAGGATCCATTTGTGACTAAATAGATTTTTGCTTTTTTTTTAGGTAATTGAATTAAAGCCGTGTCTCGGCTGCTCCCCCTCCCCCTTACACTGCCACACCTGTCATCGCCCATAAACCGGTGATGCATGATGACAGGTTGAATGTCTATTGTGACGTGTCCGTGGTATACAAGGCTGGTAACCAGGCAGCCGCGGCATTGCACTCATGAGCACCGGACGGAGAGGACCACAGCTGACGGCCGGAGCCGAGGCCCCCGAGAGGCGGAGGGGGCCGGGGCCTCACAGGCTCCAAAAGAACTGGGCGGGGCTGGGTGAAAGGGACAAGGTGAGTATATAAACCAAATGAAAAACGAACTTGAAGCCGAACTTTAAACTGAATTGATACTGACTTGATACTGGCTTGATACTGACTTGATACTGACTTGATACTGGCTTGATACTGACTTGATACTGACTTGATACTGGCTTGAAACTTCCCTTCCCTTTTCCTTTCTCTTTCCCGTTTTTCCTTCTCTACCTTACATTCCTATCTCTCCTCTCATATCCCCTTCTCCCCCTTTCTTTTAAGTTCCATTTTTCTAAATCACTCTTTATTCCTCTCCCCTTTTTTTACTCCCCTCCCCTTCCCCTTCAATCCATTCCGGTCTCATCCTGCACTCTTATATCCTTTTCCATCCCTACCCCTTCCCTTCTCTTCCCCTCCATTCCCTCCCATTCAAAGCCTCTTTCCCTTCCAATCTGTTCCGATCGCCTCTGCTCCTTTTCTGCTCCCCTTCCACTTACCCATCCTTTCTTCCTTATTCTTCCTTCCTTCACCTCCCTTCCTCTTCACCATTCCCTCCCCTTTCCCCTCACCCATCCTGTCTTCCATACCCTACCCTTCTCCTCACTACTCTTCCCCTCACCTGCCTCTCATTTGCCCTCTCCCCTACCTTCCCCTTCCTTTCCCTGCCTTTCTCCTCCTTTCTCTTCTCCTCTGCCTTCCCCTCATTCTTCTCTTCCTTTTCCTTTCCTTTCATTTCCTTTCCTTTCCTTTCCCTTCCCTTCCCCCACCCTTCCCTAACCCATCCCTTCTTTCCCTTTACCCCACCCTCCCACTACCCCTCTCCCTCCTTGTTCCCCTCCCCCTTTATTTCCATTACTTTCTTCTTTACTTCTTTAATCCTTTCCCCTTCTGTCACTCCCTCTTCCCTTCCATCCCATTCACCGCCTCACCTCCCATCCTATTCTGTTACCCCACACACACAACCCCCCCACACACAACCCCACACAAACAACCCCCACACACAACCCCTCCACACAACAGCCCCCAACACATACAACCCCCCACACACAAACCCCCCCACACACACAAACCCCACACACACAACCCCCCACACACACAACCCCAACCCCACACACACAACCCCACCTACACACACACAACCCCACCTACACACACAACCCCACACACACAACCCCAAACACACACACATACAACCCCCCACACATACAACCCCACACAAACACACACCCCCACTCACACAACCCAACAACCTCACACCCACACACACAACCCCATAACCACATACACAACCCAACACATACACACCGACCCCACACACACAACCCCCACACACACAACCCCCCCACACACAAACCCCCACACACACACAACCCCCAACACACACACAACCACACACACATAACCCCACACAACCAGGCACAAACACACAACCACACAAACCCCCACACACAACCCTACACACACAACCCCCCCCCCACACACACTCCCCTACACACACACAACTCCACACACCACACAACCCCCCACACACAACCCCCCACACACACAACCCCACACACACAACCCCACGCACACACAACCCCACACACACACATCCACCCACACACACAAACCAACACACTCACATCACACAACCCCACACACACAACCCCATACACACAACCACACACACACAACCCCACGCACACACAACCCCACACACACAAAAACCCCCACACACACACCATACACACAACCCCCACACAAAACCCCCCCCACACACACAACCCCAAACACACAACCCCCACACACACAACACCCCCACACACACAACCCAACACACACAGCCCCACACACACAACCCGACACACACAACCCGACACACACAACCCCCACACACAGCCCCACACACAGCCCCACACACACAACCCCTACACACACAACCACACACACTCACAGACACACCACCCCACACACACAACCCCCCACCACACACAACCCCACGCACACAACCCACACTCACACACACAACCACACACACACACACCACATAACCACACACACACACCCACCCCACACACACAACCCCACACACTCACACAACCCCACACACTCACACAAACAACACCCCCACACACACACACCCACACACCCCAAACCACAACCCCACACATATACACACTCACTCAACCGCACACACAAACCCCCCATACACATCTATACACACACACACAACCCCCACACACAACCACACAACCCCACAAACACACAACCAACTCTACACAACCACAACACCTCCCCCACACAAAATCTCCCACACACACAACCCCACACACCACATACCACACAACCCCACACACAACCCCCCCACACACAACCACACACACAATGACACACACACAACCCCATACACACACCACCCCCACACACACAAGCCCCCCACACACAAGCCCCCACACACTACCCCCCACACACAAACTCCACACACACAACCCCCCACACACAACCCTAACCCCAAACCCACACACACAACCCCACACACACAATGCCAAACACAAACACAAACCCCCCCCCACACACACAACCCCACACAAACATACACACCCACACACACAACTCCACCTCACACACACATACACAACCCCATACCCACACACACACAACCCCACACATACACACACAACTCCACAATACAACCCCCCACACACACAACCCCGCACACACACAAACCCTCACACACACACACCCCACACACACACACCACACACACATACCCCACACAATCACACACAAACACACAACCACACACACAACCACACAACCCCCCCCACACACAATGCCACACACACAACCCTAAACACACACAACCCCACACACCACATAACGCCCCCCCACACACACAAACCCCCCACACACAACCCCAAACCCACACACACAACCCCACCTACACACACACAACCCCCCACACACAACCCCAAACACACACACAAACTCCCCCACACACACAACCCCACACAAACACACACCCTCACACACACAGCCCTACCTCACACACACACAACCCCATAACCACACACACAACCCTACACATACACACACAACCCCACACATACAACCCCCCCACACACAAACACACAACCACACAACCCCCCACACACACACCACACACACAACCCCACACACACACGCAACCCCACACAAACATACACACCCACACACACAACTACACCTCACACACACACAACCCCATACATAGACACACAACCCCACAATACACCCCCCACACACAACCCCCACACACAAACCCACACACACACAACCCCCCACACACACAAGCACACACAATCACACACAAACACACAACCCCCCACACACACAACCCCACACACACAGACCCCCCACACACAACCCCCCACACAACCCCAAACCCACACACAACCCCACCTACACACACAACCCCACACACACAACCCCACACACAAACGCCCCACACACACAACCCCACACAAACACTCACCCCCACACACACAACCCCACCTCACACACACACAACCCCATAACCACACACACAACCCTACACATAACCAACCCCACACACACAACCCCCCACACACAACCACAAAACCCCCCACACACACACAACCCCACACTCACACGTGCCCACACAAACAATCCTAAACACACACAACCCTGCACACCACACAACCGCCCCACACACACAACCCCACACACACAACCCCCCACACACACAAAACCCCACACACGCAACAACCCCACACACACAACCCCACACACACACAACCCCACACACACACAACCCCCCACACACACATCCCTGCACACACACAACCCCCCACACACACCACCCCACACACACAACCTTACACAGCCATACAAACACAAAACCGCACAACCCCACAACCACACACAAACACACAACGAACCACACACACAACTGCACAACCCCACACACACAACTCCACACACCACAAAACCCCACACACAACCCCACACACAACCCCCCACACACACAACGCCACACACACACAAATGTAAATGTAAATGTATATGTGTGTATACTTGTAAAGCGCACTGCCGCCCCATCTCGGGGCATCCTGGCGCTCTCCCAGACACACTCTCACAGACACTCTCACAGATACTCTCTCACAGACACTCTCTCACAAGCACACTCTCACAGACACTCTCACAGACTCACAGACTCTCAGACACTCTCTCAGACTCCCTCAGACACTCTCACAGACACTCTCTCACAGACACTCTCTCACAGACACTCTCTCACAGACTCTCTCACAGACACTCTCTCACAGACACTCCCTCACAGACTCTCACAGACACTCACAGACACTCACACTCTCACAGACACTCTCTCAGAGACACTTTCACAGACTTTCACAGACACTCTCACAGACACTCTCTTACACTCTCACAGACACTCAAGCTTCACTCTCTCATAGTCTTTCACAGAAACTCTCACAAACTCTCACAGACCTGCACACTCTCTCACAGACAGTTTCACAGACACTCTCACAGACACTCTCTCACAGACACTCTCTCACATACACTCTCAGACTCTCTCACAGACACTGTGAGAGTGTGTCTGTGAGAGAGTGTCTGTGAGACAGTGTCTTTGAGAGTTGGTGGGAGAGTGTCTGTTAGAGTGTGAGAGTGTCTGTGAGAGAGTGTCTGTTAGAGTGTCTGTGAGAGAGTCTGTGAGAGTGTGAATGAGTGTCTGTGAAAGTTTGTGAGTGTCTGTGAAAGTGAGAGAATGTCTGTGAGAGTGTCTGTGAGAGTCTATGAGAGCGTGTCTGTGAGAGAGTGTCAGAGTGTGTCTGAGAGAGTGTCTGTCTGAGAGTGTGTGTCTGAGAAATAGTGTCTGTGAGAGTTTCTGTGAGAGAGTGTATGTGAGAGTGTCTGTGAGAGTGTGAGAGTCTGTGATAGAGTGTCTGTGAGAGCCTGTTGAGAGAGTGCCTGTGAGTCTGTGAGAGTATCTTTGAAAGTATCTGTGAGAGAGTGTCCATGAGAGAGTATCTGTGAGAGAGTGTCTGTGAGAGAGTGCCTGTGAGAGTGTCTGTGAGAGTGTCTGTGAGAGTCTGTCTGTGAGAGAGTGTCTGTGAGTCTGTGAGTGTCTGTGAGACTGAGAGTGTGTGAGTGTGTGTCTGTGAGAGTGTGAGTCTGTGAGAGAGTGTATGTGAGAAAGTGTCTGTGAGAGAGTGTGAGTCTGTGAGAGTCTGTGAAAGTGTCTGTGAGTGTCTGAGAGAGTCTGTGAGAGTCTGTTAGAGAATATGAGAGTGTGAGAGTCTGTGAGAGAGCGAGAGAGTGTGTCAGAGAGTGTCTGTGAGAGTCAGTCTGTGAGAGAGTGTCTGGGAGAAAGTGTCTGGGAGAGTGTCTGTGAGACAGTCTGTGAGAGTCTGTGAGAGAGTGTCTGTTCAATAGTCTGTGAGAGAATGTGAGAGTGTCTGTGAAAGTCTGTGAGAGAGTGTGAGAGTCTGAAAGTCTGTGAGAGTGTGCTTGTGAGAGAGTGTGTCTGTGAGAGTGTCTGTTAGAGAGTGTCTGTGAGAGTGTCTATGAGAGTGTCTGTGAGGGTGTCTGTGAAAGTGTGTCTGTGAGAGATGGAGAGTGTTGAGAGAATGTCTGTGAGAGTCTGAGAGTGTCTGTGAGAGAGTGTCTGTGACAGTGTCTGTGAGAGAGCGTCTGTGAGAGTCTGTGAGAGTGTGAGAGAGTCTGTGATAGTGTCTGTGAGAGTGTTGAGAGAGTGTCTGTGAGACTTTGTGACAGAGTGTCTGTGAGAGTGTGCTTGTGAGAGTGTGTCTGTGAGAGTTTGTCTGTGAGAGTCTGTCAGACAGTGTCTGCGAGACTGTGAGAGTGTCTGTGAGAGTGTGAAAGTGTGTCTGAGTCTGTGAGAGTGTCTCTGAGAGTTTTGTGGAAAGAGAAAGTGTATGTGGTTGTCTGCTTGTGTGTGTGTGGTTGTGTGTGTGTGTGGGGTTGTGTGTGGTTGTGTGTGTGTAGGGGGTTGTGTGTGTGCATGTGGGTTGTGTGGGGTGTGTGTGTGGGGGTTGTGTGTGTGGGGGTTGTGTGTATTGGGTGTGTGGGGGGGTTGTGTGTGGGGGGTTGTGCATGGGGGGTTTTGGGTGTGTGTGGGGGGGGTTGTGTGTATGGGGTTGTGTGTGTGAGGTTGTGTGTGGGGGGGCTGTGTGGTGTGTGGTGTTGTGTGTGTAGGGTTGTGTGTGTGGGTGTGTGTGTGGACATGGTTGTGTGTGTGGGGTTGTGTGGGGTGGTTTTGTTTTTTGTGTGTGGTTGTGTGGGGTTATGTGCGTGGTGTGTGGGGGGTTGTGTGTTTGGGTTTATGTGTGGGGGGTTGTGTGTGTGAGGTTGTGTGTTTGTGGTTATGGGGTTGTGTGTGTGTGGCTGTGAGGTTGTGGGGTTGTGTGTGGGGGGGTGTGTGTTTGTGCAGGGGTGTGTGTTTGTGTGGGGTTGTGTGTTTGTGTGGGGTTTTGTGTGTGTTTGGGGTTGTGTGTGTGGGGTTGTGTGTGTGGGGTTGGGGTTGTGTGTGTGGGGTGTGTGTGTGGGGGGTTGTGTGTGTGTGTATGAGGTTGTGTGTGTGTGTGGTAGTGTGGCTCACTGGTTAGAAGCGGCAGACCCTGAAGCAGAGGTCAGGCCCGGGACCAGGGTTCAATTCCCAACGTGGCAGGGTCTTGGGCTCAATGTCCGCGGACTCGATAATTCTCGCCTCGGTGCCTACTCTAATCATGGGTCCCACTCTGCAACTCCGGGCAATAGCTTGCTTAATCTTCACAATGGCCCCAACAGCGCTGGGATGCCTGGCTTCACCTTGGGGGTGCCCGGGAGGGGGCATCTCACAGGGAAAGCCAGGAAGGGTTCCACAGCGGTATACCTCTGCGCATCCCAGCGCTGTTGGGGCCATTGTGAAGATTAAGCAAGCTATTGCCCGGAGTTGCAGAGTGGGACCCATGATTAGAGTAGGCACCGAGTGTCTGTGAGAGAGTGTCTGTGAGAGTGTCTGAGGGAGTCTGAGAGAGTATCTGAGAGTCTGTGAGTCTGTGAGAGTGTCTGTGAGAGAGTGTCTGTGAGAGTCTGTCTGTGAGAGAGTGTCTTTGAGAGTGTTTATGAGAGAGTTTCTGTGAGAGTCTGTGAGAGTCTGTGAGGGAGTGTCTGTGAGAGTGTCTGTGAGAGTCTGTGAGAGAGTCTGTGAGGGAGTGTCTGTCAGTGTCTATGATAGTGTCTGTGAGAGTGTCTGTGAGAGTCTGTGAGAGTGATGGAGCAGATTTCATCTGCAGTCAGGCATTGTTTTATTTTTTGTGCTTCAGACAGACTGCATTTAAATTGCCACGCACCTTTTGGTGCAAGTTAAAAACATGGCACATGAAAAACATGAAAGTGAGGCCTATTCAGTCTGAAATGTGTTTTTGCAATGTAGAGAAAAGTGGCCTTTTTAGCTTTGAAGATTAATAGAATATGTTTCTCTCTTTCCCAGCTCATCCCTTATAATCTACATTCACTATTTCCGTCATAAGAGACTTTGACTTGTTGCATATTTTAATAAATATGTTCAGTTAATAACACCTCTTTTTATAATGTGTGTGAATTAATAATGCACCAAACACTACACAGGGGGCTAAATGCTTTTTGCATGAAAAGCTATCTAAAACACTAAAGCATGTTGCTGTTTGTGTTATATTAACTGTGTGCGCTATATTAACTGTGTGCTTATAGATTTTACACTAAATGCATAAAAATGCTATGTTGCACATTGCAAATTTATTTTGCATGTTGTCATAAATAATAGAAAAGCTGCTTTACACTAATAGCTTGGCTAGGTAAACATTTATAAGGGGTATTAGTAGGGAGTTGGGAAACATAATGGGCTGATTTACATGAACTTAATATTCTATTTGTGTTTGTTTTATTTTTGGGCCTGGTAAGCAAAGTAATTGTACAGAGTTCCCCAGAGGGAGCCGACTGATTGGCTCAAACTAACCTTTCTCTCATTTAGTATGACAGGGAAAGTGCATGATGTGAACCCTTTACGGAATTAAGGATACCTCACACAAGTCACCGGTTGGACGACTGCTGTCATCCCATCCGATGACCGTCCAGCGTCATCATTGGTTTCCTGCTCCTGCGACAGGCTGGCGGTGCAATGCCCGTCGGGCAGCACGGAGGGCTGCACTTTGGCGGAGTTCTTTTATTCCTTGCCAATGGGTGTGTGAGTGTGAGGGGCCTAAAAAAGTGCAATAGTGAGCGTGAGTGTAGTCTAAAAAAAGTCAGTAGAGTCCATTAAACAAAGTTTTAATAGCATGGCTCACTGCTTTATTAAAAAGGAAATTAAGGGGTATTGAGGCGTGATGGGTAAGGTAATCAATCCTCATTCAACCCTTAGTGTGAGTGTGGTCTACCATTAAGTGGCTGCCTGTGAAACCAGCAAGACTATGGCTTGCTTTGAAAGAGAAGAGAGCATGCGCAGACACCAGCTTGACTCAAACTGCGGAAGGAGTCAAGGACATCTTGAACTGTACATTCTTGTGATTGTGCCAATGTACCAGTTTGATAAAGTATCCGTCCTGCTGCGCTGTGACAGGAAGGAAGGAAAACTATAGAAACATTTTCCCTAGCAATTGTTGCAAAATTATAAAATGTGTTAGACGGACCGGGAGGGTCGGCCGAGGTTACGGGGAGAGGTCTCCAGGGAGAGCCGTCTCCAACGACTGTACAGATAAGTAACTTCCCCCCCACAGACGGACACCACACAAGGTTGAAGGTTAACGAGACTTTATATGCAATTCTTAGGTTACGATGATGGATACAAGGAGGTCTGGACTCAGGGGTCCCCTCGGTTCTAGTCTCTGGTTTAGGAAAGGGGTAGCGGGACAGTCTTTGTTACCAACGAGTGAAAAATAGCTCTCAATCCTCGAGCTCGGCGTTCTAGATGATCGGGCCGCGGCGGAGCCAGGCAGGTCCCGAGATGGACGAAGGAAAACGACGGTCCGCGGCGGAGCCTGCAGGTCCCGGTGAAGATGACGGTTACAACGGTCCGCGGCCACGCCAGCAGGTCCCGACGACGATGAAGGTGATGAGGATTACGATGGCTGTGGCAGCGCCAACAGGCAGGACGATGGTGCACAAGACAGAGCTACGGCAGCGCCAGTAGTCCGTCCAGGATGAGTTCCTCTTTACGTCTCTCGACTCCAAGATACAACTGCCTTCCTGCTCTGGAGCTGCCCCAGTTATAGGGCTGGCGTGCTTTGATGTCCGGACCCTCGCACTTGGAGGTCGGGAGGTCCGGGATGAGGGAGTCCAGACACCCAGCAGGGGGGTGGAGCCAGCGCCCGGGGAGGCGATGGGCGAGCGGCACTTGGCGGGGGAGAGCCATCGGCACCTCTTTCTCCCATTGACTTGCCAAGTAGCCCGCTCACCTCCTGGGTGGAGGGTGGTGCCGGAATGTCTGAGGCCGGGCCAGGCCCAGGGTTGAGGTCGATCGGGGGCCAGGCGGCCTCGTGGTGGAGTGTCCAAGATGGCGCCCCAGGCTGGGCGCGTGGGCCGGCAGTGGATCGGGCCCACGAGGTCGACATGCTCGAGGGCAGGGGTCCCTGAGGGGACGGAGGACGTGCAATGGTGGTGTGTGGTACTTGCGGGACTGGACTCAGGCCTGGTTGGGCCGGGGGAGAGCGGCCCTTCATGTGGCCTGTCCAACATGCGTCCCCCCCAGCTGAAGGCGGGGAGAGTTACCCATCCTCTTGGGGACTCTCCTCGTCGAGGCGGAAAAACCGGGACAGGCCATCCGCGTTGGCGTGATCTGGCCCAGGCCGGTGTTCGACTGTGAAGTCCATACCTTGCAAGGAGATGGACCAGCGTAGCAACTTTGGGTTCTCCCCCCGCATATGCATCAGCCATTGCAGGGGTCGGTGGTCGGTCTGCACCCGAAAGTGGGTGCCAAAAAGGTAGGGCCGGAGCTTCTTGAGGGCCCATACCACAGCGAAGGCTTCCCTCTCTATGGTGCTCCAGCGTTGCTCCCGTGGTAGGAGTCTCCGGCTGATGAAGGCCACCGGTTGATCAAGGCCTTCGGTGTTCACTTGAGACAGGACTGCCCCAATGCCCTGGTCGGAGGCGTCCGTCTGGACTACGAACTCCCGGCTGTAGTCTGGGGCCTGGAGCACAGGGGCGGAACACATGGCGGCCTTCAATTGTTCAAATGCAGTTTGACACTCTGGGGTCCAGGTGACTTTCTTGGGCTGGTTCTTTGACGTGAGTTCTGTGAGGGGCCCCACTATGGTACCATAGTCTTTCACGAACCTCCGGTAGTAGCCCGTGAGGCCCAGGAAGGCTCGTACCTCGGTTTGGGTGATGGGGGGCTGCCAGGCCTGGATGGCAGCAATTTTCAGCTGTAGAGGGGCCACTAGGCCGCTTCCCACCTGGTGTCCGAGGTAGGTTACAGACCCTTGCCCAATTTGACACTTGCTGGCCTTGATCGTGAGGCCAGCTCGCTGAAGGGCTTGCAGCACTGCTCGGAGGTGGTGGAGGTGCTCGGTCCAATGGTGGCTGTATACAGCGATGTCGTCTAGGTAGGCGGCGCTGAATCCTTCGAGCCCCGCCAGGACCTGATTGACGAGCCGTTGGAAGGTTGCTGGGGCATTCTTCATGCCGAAGGGCATGACCGTGAAATGGTAATGGCCATCGGGGGTGGAGAAGGCAGAACGTTCTTGCGCCCGGGGTGTGAGGCCGATCTGCCAATAGCCTGCTGTCAGGTCGAAGATGCTGAGGTAGCGGGCAGCTCCCATTCGGTCGACTAGTTCATCTGCCCGGGGGATGGGATGCGCGTCTGTTCTGGTGACCGCATTCAAGCCCCGGTAGTCCACGCAGAACCGGAGTTCTGGTGTGGTGCCGGGGGCAGCTGCTTTGGGGACCAGTACGACAGGGCTGGCCCAGGGACTGTCTGAGGGCTCGATGACCCCGAGCGTGAGCATCTTGGCTATTTCTTCCTGGATGCAGGCCCGTACCCGGTCTGGCACGCGGTAGGCCCGGTGGCGGATAGGGAGGCTGTCCCCGGTGTCCACATCGTGCACACACCAGGAAGTGACACCTGGGGTGAGGGAGAACAGGCTGGCGAACTGTGATAGGAGGGCTTGACACTCTTGGCGTTGTTCTCTGGTGAGGGCCTCTGAGAGCCGGACCCCATCCACGGAGCCGTCTTGCTCTTGAGTCCGTAGGAGGTCAGGGAGAGGCTCGGAGTCTTCTTCAACCCCAGTGTCTGTGGCCATCAGGAGGCTGAGCTCTGTTCGCACAAAGTGGGGCTTTAGTCTGTTAGCGTGGAGGACCCGGAGGGGGTTCCGGGAGGATTCCATGTCGATGAGATAGGTGGCAGGACCCTTGCGTTCTATTACTTTGAAGGGCCCCGTCCATTTGTCTTGTAGGGCGCATGGCTCAGTGGGGGACATCACCCATACCTGTTGGCCAGGTTCGAATTCAATGGATGAGGCATTCTGGTCATACCATTTTTTCATGTCCTCTTGACTGGCCTCTAGGTTGGCCTTCGCTAGTTCTCTGAACCGCCGGGTCTGGTTGCGGAGGGTGAGGAGGTACCGGAAGACATCTGGAGGGTTCTTTAACGGAGGCATCTCCCAGCCTTCTTTGACGAGACTGAGCGGCCCTCGCACTGGGTGTCCATATAGCAGTTCAAATGGGCTGAAGCCCAGGGATTTCTGGGGGACCTCTCTATACGCGAAGAGGAGGCACGGCAGCAGCACATCCCACTGGCGACGGAGGGGCTCTTCCAACCCCCCGATCATTCCCTTTAGCGTGCGGTTGAACCGCTCAACGAGTCCGTTCCCTTGAGGGTGATAGGGGGTTGTGAATCGGTAGGTGACCCCGCACTGTTGCCAGAGGGACTTCATGTATTTGGAAATAAAGTTCGTGCCTCTGTCGCTGACGACTTCTCGGGGGAAGCCCACACGGGAGAAGATCCCCATCAGAGCCCGGCCGACTACCGGGGCTGTCACAGTTCGCAGAGGAACAGCCTCAGGGTAGCGGGTGGCGTGGTCCACTAGCACCAAGATGAATCGATGGCCTTGTTTTGTGCGTGGGTCCAAGGGCCCCACAATGTCTATTCCGACTCTCTCAAACGGGGTAGTGACCACGGGAAAAGGTTGCAGGGGGGCCTTTAGTTTGCGGCCGCTCTTCCCACTGGCTTGGCACGTGGGGCAAGATCGGCAATGCTGGTGCACATCGTTCCTCATTTTGGGCCAGAAGAAGTGGGTCACTAGGCGACTGTAGGTTTTATCTTGTCCCAGATGTCCTACCAGGGGGACATCGTGGGCCAGGTTTAACAGGAAGTCTCTGAAACGGAGGGGTACCACTAGTACTCGGTTGCTCCCCAGCTCGGCGATTCTTTGCTCGCTGTACAGCAGGTCATTGTCCCAGTAGACCCAATGAGTTCCGGAGGTACCCCCTGCGCTTTGGGCGAGCGCTTGCTGGCGGAGTCCCTCGAGGGAGGGACAGGTCTTCTGTTCTTGGCGAAATTGCTCTTGCGTGGGCCCCCCTTCTTGAGGCCACTGGTCGAGGTTAGCGAGGTCGGTAGGTTGGGCTGGTTCGGAGGGAATGTTGCGGTCGGTGTTTTCGGCTGGGGCGACCGGAGGCGGTGGCGCCGGCCATTCGGGTTCTTCTGGCCGGTGGTTGGCACGGGCGGCCATGGAACGGGTGGTGACGCACGCCCAGTCTGGGACGCCCAACATCCCCAGGTGTTCCTTTCTCTCCACGGCGGCCCACGGAGAGCTTTCCAGGTCATTGCCCAGGAGGCAGTCTACGGGGGCATCGTCTCGGACCGTTACTTTCAACATGCCGGAGACCCCCCCCCCATTCGAAGGGGACGCAGGCCATCCGACACAGGCTTTCCGAGTTATCGGCTGATCGTACAGGGCAGAGAATGTTCGGTAGATACTGTTCTGGGGCCACCAGGTGACAGCGGACGGCTGTTATACTGGCCCCGGTGTCACGAAGGGCTTCGGCCTGGTGTCCATTGATGCTCACCCATTGGCTGTACTTCTGGGTGTTAGCGGGTAGGGGGACCCGCGGGACCATGTCTTTCCCCCCTAAGCAGGCTAGAGCCATGGCGGCTGGCTCCCACTCTTGATGCTCTTGTTCGTACTCTTCCTGCTCCTCGGAGATCTGTTCTTCCCCTAGGGCTGCAGCGGCCACTTGGCGGGGTCTTGGGCTCTGGTACTGCGGGCAGTTTGGGTCGTTCGCATAGTGGCCGACTCGTTGACATCGGTGACACGTGACATTGGCTCTGTACCCCGGTCGTGCTGGGGTGCTGCCCCGGTTGGCCGGGGGGGTGGTGTTGGTAGTGGGGGCGACCGGGGCGTTGTCTCTTCCTCGCCCTTGGCCCCCTCCTCCTCCTCTGGGTCGGTGCTGACCATTGTTGTTCCGGTTCTGTTCGTAGGACCCATTCCGGCCCACTCTGGTGATCTCCCACCGGTCAGCTTCGGCTGCGAGCTGCCGGGGATCCGTTAACTTGCTGTCGAGGAGGTGCTGGCGGAGTTCAATGAAGCAATTGTTCGACAGATGCTCCCATACCATCAGATTAAATAGTTGCTCGTAGGTCGTGACGTTGCTTCCTCGGATCCAGCCCTCGAAGGCTCGGCTAAAGTATGTTACATAGTCCACCCAAGTTGTACCCGGGATGCGGGTGCAGTCTCGGAACCTCTGACGGTACATCTCGGGTGTGAGACCATAGCGGGTGAGGAGTGCCGCTTTCATATGGTCGTAGGAGGTCATCTGGTGGTCCGGGAGCTGTAGCAGGGTGTCGCGGCCCTCATTGAGGAATCTTCCCCAGAGACCGGCTCCCCAGTCGCTTCTATCGATCCGGTGTGCAGTCATAGCGATTTCATAGGCTTTAAACCATTGCTGGATGTCGTCCTCTCTGAAATATTCTCGGACAACATCTTTGGGGATGTGTACCTTTTTGTCTGTGGTCCCTGAGGTGGGGGGTCGCTCGGGCACCCCTGCTTCTTTATTCTGCTTGCGTAGGTTGATCTCGGCTAGGTTCCGTTCGTGTTCGTATGCTAGTTTCTTTTCCTCGAGCTCCCTTTGTCTCTGTTTCTCCTCTCTTTCTTCTCGGAGACGCAGGTGCTCTAAATTGATTTTTTGTTCGGCCAACTTAAGTTCAACGTCCATTTTGAGTCGGGCCATTTCTAGTTCGTGTAGTCGGGTTCTTTCTCTTTCCTGGATCTCGTCTTGCGAGAGACCCGTTCTTTGCCCTTCAGGGGCCGTGGTCGTTTTTTCTACGGTGCTTTGATCAGGGGTTCCGGCAGCCCCGGTCTCTGCCCAAGATTCTAGGGCATGCTTAAAATCGTCCTTGGTACTCAGTCCGGTGGTAGCGATACCCAGTTCGATGCAGAATTGTTTTAGTTCACGATGGTTGTACTCCTCCAATTTCTCCATTTGGAATTTCTCGGTTGATCCGCTCTCTTTCGTGGTCATTGTGACTTCGTCGTGGGGTGAGCTACTCTCTGTACGTTTATGCGGTGATTCGGATCGCGCCGCTGGCCACCAATGTTAGACGGACCGGGAGGGTCGGCCGAGGTTACGGGGAGAGGTCTCCAGGGAGAGCCGTCTCCAACGACTGTACAGATAAGTAACTTCCCCCCCACAGACGGACACCACACAAGGTTGAAGGTTAACGAGACTTTATATGCAATTCTTAGGTTACGATGATGGATACAAGGAGGTCTGGACTCAGGGGTCCCCTCGGTTCTAGTCTCTGGTTTAGGAAAGGGGTAGCGGGACAGTCTTTGTTACCAACGAGTGAAAAATAGCTCTCAATCCTCGAGCTCGGCGTTCTAGATGATCGGGCCGCGGCGGAGCCAGGCAGGTCCCGAGATGGACGAAGGAAAACGACGGTCCGCGGCGGAGCCTGCAGGTCCCGGTGAAGATGACGGTTACAACGGTCCGCGGCCACGCCAGCAGGTCCCGACGACGATGAAGGTGATGAGGATTACGACGGCTGTGGCAGCGCCAACAGGCAGGACGATGGTGCACAAGACAGAGCTACGGCAGCGCCAGTAGTCCGTCCAGGATGAGTTCCTCTTTACGTCTCTCGACTCCAAGATACAACTGCCTTCCTGCTCTGGAGCTGCCCCAGTTATAGGGCTGGCGTGCTTTGATGTCCGGACCCTCGCACTTGGAGGTCGGGAGGTCCGGGATGAGGGAGTCCAGACACCCAGCAGGGGGGTGGAGCCAGCGCCCGGGGAGGCGATGGGCGAGCGGCACTTGGCGGGGGAGAGCCATCGGCACCTCTTTCTCCCATTGACTTGCCAAGTAGCCCGCTCACCTCCTGGGTGGAGGGTGGTGCCGGAATGTCTGAGGCCGGGCCAGGCCCAGGGTTGAGGTCGATCGGGGGCCAGGCGGCCTCGTGGTGGAGTGTCCAAGATGGCGCCCCAGGCTGGGCGCGTGGGCCGGCAGTGGATGGGGCCCACGAGGTCGACATGCTCGAGGGCAGGGGTCCCTGAGGGGACGGAGGACGTGCAATGGTGGTGTGTGGTACTTGCGGGACTGGACTCAGGCCTGGTTGGGCCGGGGGAGAGCGGCCCTTCATGTGGCCTGTCCAACAAAATGTATTTATTATGAATGCTTCTTTTGTTAAAACTGGTATAGTCAGGTTTTTAGAATGAGTCAGGGTGGTGAGAACTCATGCTATTGTGGCTGACCAATCACGTACAGGTTTTCCTGAAGATGCAACATTTTTGTGTGGACTGCCAAAAATTAGAGTATAAATAATGACCTTTCTGGAGGGGCTTTGGCTTTTAGGCTCATTAGGGGGGTGTGTGAGCTCTTGAGAGAAGGAACAGATTAGACCAGACATTCTATCGGTCAGGTACGAGAAACGTCCCGGGAGATTGCTGAAGGGCGGGGTTTGCGCCCGAGGAGAGTCAGGGGGAGGTTTCTTTCTTTCACGTGATATATTGGCACTGCAGGCCACATTCCTTTGAGGTCTGGTGAAGGAGGGGCTGTCTCACTCCCTGCTTGCTCTTTGGACACAGACAGATGCAGAAGAACAGCAACAGATAGAAAGGCTTTTTAGATTTAGATGCTAAACTATAAGTTTATGCTTTGACTAATTAATTAGGTCTGAAAAGATTTATTTGACTTATGCATTTATTTCTCTTAATGGGAGATTTTTGCAAACTATTTGATTTTTGATTAGCCTTGCAAGACTATTTTTCTTAGAAACTCTTTAAGAGTTTTGACTGAAATGTTGCGCCACATTTTCTTTCCTATATGTAATGCTTATATGCAGACTGTAATATGTTCTGTATCAAATGTATCAAATAATTCTATATGTGTACACAAAAATGTTTTTATGCCTTTTATGATTTTTATAAATCGAATAAAGTGTATTTGACTGACTGACTGTTCTGTATTAATGCTATTTTTCCTGTTTTCCAAATTCTGTAACCTGATTGATATTTTACTAATGAATAAAGGGTCAGAGAAATATTAACTTTTGACTAGAAAATAAAACCCTTTAAATACTTAACAACTCTCTTTATTGGCTTAAAATAATAATTGCATTTTTGACTGTTCATCTTTATTTAAAGTCTCCTGAAGGTAATACATGGTGGGAAGGGCCCAACACCTTTTTCAGCGGTAAATTAGAGGTAGCATGAGGGTTTTGCATTGAGAAATTACCAGAAGAAATTACCGCTCCATCAAGAGTGTCTGTGAGAGAGTGTCTGTGAGAGTGTGAGAGTTTCTGTGAGAGTGTCGTGAGAATTTCTGTGAGTGTCTGAGTCTGAGTGAGTGTCTGTGAGAGTCTGTGAGAGAGTGTCTGTAAGAGTCTGTGAGAGAGTGTCTTAGAGTCTGTGAGAGTGTCTGTGAGAGTGTGCTTGTGAGAGAGTGTGTCTGTGAGAGTGTGCTTGTGAGAGAGTGTCTGTGAGAGTATCTGTGGGAGAATGTCCGTGAGAGAGTGTCTGTGAGAGAGTGTCTGTGAGAGTGTCTGTGAGAGTCTGGTAGAGAGTCTGTGAGGGAGTGTCTGTGAGTGTCTGTGATAGAGTGTCTGTGAGAGTGTCTGTGGGAGAATTTGTGAGAGTGTCTGTGAGAGTGTGAGAGTGTCTGAGAGTCTGTGAGAGTATCGAGAGAATGTCTGTGAGTGTCTGTGACAGTGTCTGTGAGTCTGAGAGAGTGTCTGTGAGAGTGTCTGTGTCTGAGAGTGTGCTTGTCTGTGAGAGCATGTCTGTGAGAGAGTATCTGTGAGAGTGTCTGTGAGACGGTGTCTGTGAGAGAGTGTATGTGAGAGTTTGTGAGGGAGTGTCTGTGAGAGTGTGAGGGAGTGTCTGTGATTACGTTTGAGAGAGTGTCTGTGAAAGTTTGTGAGAGAGTCTATGAGAGAGTGTGAGAGTCTGAGAGTGAGAGAGTGTCTGTGAGTGTCAAGAGAATGTCTGTGAGAGTCTGTGAGAGTGTCTGTGAGAGTTTCTGTGAGAGAGTGTCTGTGGGAGTGTTTGTGAGAGAGTGTCTATGAGAGTTTCTGTGAGTCTGTGAGAGTGTCTGTGAGAGAGTGTCTGTGAGAGTCTGTCAGTCAGAGAGTGTCTGTGAGAGAGTGTCTGTGAGAGTGTTAGAAAGGCGACCTTAGGGGGGCGGGCAGAGGCTCTCTGCCTGACCACTCCAAGTTCCACCTCTCCCTCTAGAACTGGCCGAGCGCAGTCGAGAGGCCTCCGGGTGAGGTTCCTCTTTTAGGATCGTACAGGTCGAGCAAGAGGCCACCACAGACGGACACCACACAAGGATAGATTCTTAAAAACTTTTATCAGTAAACTAGGCAGGTTATCTTAGCATTACAGTACAAATGGATCGAGGGATCCTCAAAGTCTTTGGTAGCTGCGGGAAGGGGGTAGCGGGACAGTCTCGGTACCAGTCTGGTACGGGGATACCCTGCGCTCAGCTCTCAATCCTCGAGCCGGGGGGTTCCTTAGGGTAGGGCCGCGGCAGCGCCAGCAGGGCTCCAGAGATGATCTCGGCGAGGTCGGGCCGCGGCAGCGCCAGCAGGGCTCCGAAGATGGTTTCAGTGAGGTCGGGCCGCGGCAGCGCCAGCAGGGCTCCGAAGATGGTCTCAGCTAGGTTGGGTCGCGGCAGCGCCAGCAGGGCTCCAAGGATGGTTACAGCGAGGTTGGGCTGCGGCAGCGCCAGCAGGGCTCCAAAGATGGTTTCAGCAAGGTTGGGCCGCGGCAGCGCCAGCAGGGCTTCAAAGATGGTTTCAGCGAGGTTGGGCCGCGGCAGCGCCAGCAGGTCTCCAAAGATGGTTTCAGCGAGGTTGGGCCGCGGCAGCGCCAGCAGGCCTCCAAAGATCGTTACGGGGTTCGAAGTAGGTGAGTTCTTCTCGGTGTCTCTCGACTCCAGGATACAACTCCCGACCCATTCCAGGGCTGCCCCAGATATAGGTCTGAAGTCCTTTGATGTCCGGACCCTCACACCTGGGGGCCAGAGGGGCCGGGATGAGAGCGACCAGACACTCAGCAGGAGGGTGGAGCCGGCGCCCAGGGAGGCAGAAGGGTGATCGAAACCCGGTGTCCGGGGGCGATTGAAGGCGTGTGGGGTTCTGTGTGCGGGTTGTGTGTGGGGGGTTGGGTGTTGTGTTGGGTTGTGGGTGTGTAGGGATGTGGTAGTGGGCGTGTGTGTGGTTGTCTGTTTGTGTGTTTTGTGGGGTTGTGTTTGGTTGTGTGGGGTTATTTGTGTGGGGTTGTGTGTGTGAGGGGGTTGTGTGTGGGGTTTGTGTGTGTGGGGGGTTGTGTGTAGGGGGTTGTGTGTGGGGGTTGTGTGTGTGTGGGGTTGTGTGAGTGTGTGGGGTTGTGTGTGTTGGGTTGTGTGTGTGGGGTGGAGTGTGTGTGGGGGGTTGTGTGTGGGGTTGTGTATGTGTGGTGGGTTGTGCGTGTGTGTGTGGTGGGTTGTGTGTGTGTGGGGGGGGGTTGTGTGTTTGGGGGTGTTGTGTGTGTGGGGGTGTTGTGTGTGTGGTGTTGTGTGTGTGTTTGGGGTTGTGTGTGTTTGGGGTTGTGTGTGTGGGGGGTTGTGTGTGGGGGGGGTTGTGTGTGGGGTTGTGTGTGGGGTGGTGTGTGAGTGTGTGGGGTTGTGTGTGCGGTGTGTGTGTGTGGGAGAGGTTGTGTGTTAGGGGGTTGTGTGGGGAGGTTGTGTTTGTGTGTGGGGTTGTGTGTGTGGGGTTGTGTGTGTGGGGGGTTGTGTGTGTTGGGTTGTGTGTGTGGGGGGTTGTATGTGTGTGGGGTTGTGTGTGGGGTGTTGTGTTTGTGTATGGGGTTGTGTGTGTGTGGGGGGGGTTGTGTGTGAATGTGGTGGGTTGTGTGAGTGTGGGGTTGGGTGTTTGGGGGTTGTGTGTGTGGGGGATTGTGTGTGTGGTTATGGGGTTGTGTGTTGGGGTGTGAGTTTGTGGGGCTGTGTGTGGGGGGCTGTGTGTGTGTGGGGGTGTTTGTTTGGGGTTGTGTGTGGGGGGGTGTGTGTGTGTATGTGGGGTTGTGTGTGGGGTTTGTGTGGTTGTGTGTGGGAGGCTTGTGTGTGGGGGGGGTTGTGTGTGGGGGGGATTGTGAGTGGGGGGTTGTGTTTGTGTGGGGTTGTGTATGTGGGGGGGGTTGGGGGGTTGTGTGTGTGTGGGGTTGTCTGTGTGGGGTTGTGTGTGGGGGGATTGTGGGGTTGTGTGTGTCGTTGGCTGTGTGTGTGTGGTTGTGTGTGAGGTGTGTGTGGGGTTGTGTGTGTTGGGAGGTTTTGTTTGTTGGGTTGTGGGTGTGGGGGGTTGTATGTGTGGGGGGTTTTGTTTGTGTATGGGGTTGTGTGGGGGGTTGTGTGTGGGGGTTGTGTGTGTGGGGTTGTGTGAGTGTGTGTGGTTGTGTGTGTGGGGTGGTGTGTGTGGGGGGTTGTGTGTGGGGTTGTGTATGTGCGGGGGTTGTGTGTGTGGGGTTGTGTGTGTGGGGGTGTTGTGTGTGTGTGGTGTGTGTGTGGGGTTGGGGGTGTGTTTGGGGTTGTGTGTGTGGGGGGTTGTGTGTGTGTGGGGGGGTTGTGTGTGGGGTTGTGTCTGAGTGTGTGGGGTTGTGTGTGTGGGGGAGTTGTGTGTGGGGGTTGTGTGTGGGGTTGTGTGTGTGTGGGGATGTGTGGGAGGGGTTGTGTGGGAGGGGGTTGTGTGGGGGGTTGTGTGTGGGTGGTTGTGTGTGGGGTTGTGTGTGTGTGAGGTTGAATGTGTGTGGGGGGATTGTGTGTGTGTGGGGCTGTGTGTGAGGGGGGGTGTGTTTGTAAATGGGGTTGTGTGTGGGGGGGTTATGTGTGTGGGTTTGTGTGTGTGAGTGCATGCAGTTGTGCAAGTGTGTGTGTTTGTGTGTTGAGGTGTGTGGGGGGTTGTGTGTGGTTGTGTTTGTGGTTGTGTGTGGGTTTGTATGTGGTTGTGTGGGGGGAGTTTATGTGTGTGTGTGGGAGGTTGTGTGTGTAAGTGTGTGGGGCTGTGTGAGGGTGTGGGGTTGTGTGTGTGGGGTTGTGTGTGGGGGGTTGTGTGTGTGGGGGGATGTGTGTGTGGGGGGATGTGTGTGGGGGGTTATGTGTGCAGGGAGATTGTTTTGGGGGGGTTGTGTGTGTGGGGGTGTTGTGTGTGTGTGGTGTTGTGTGTGTGGGGGTGTGTTTGGGGTTGTGTGTGTGTGTGGGGTTGTGTGTGTGGGGGGTTGTGTGTGTGTGTGTGGGGTTGTGTGTGGGGGGGTTGTGTGTGTGGGGTTGTGTGTGGGGGGAGTTTTGTGTGGGGGTTGTGGGGTTGTGTGTGTGGGGTTATGTGTGTGTGTGGGGTTGTGTGTGTGGTGTTGTGTGTGTGGGAGGAGTTGTGTGTTAGGGGAATGTGTGGGGGGTTTGTGTGTGGGGGGTGTTGTGTGGGGTTGTGTGTGTGGGGTTGAATGTGTGTGGTGGGGTTGTGTGTGTGTGGGGTTGTGTATGAGGGGGGGTTGTGTTTGAGTATGGGGTTGTGTGTGTGGGGGGTTGTGTGTGGGGGTTGAGTGTGTGGGGTTGTGTGTGTGAGTGCATGCAGTTGTGCAAGTGTGTGGGTTTGTGTGTGGGGGGTTGTGTGTGATTGTGCTTGTGGTTGTGTGTGGTTGTGTGTGGGGGGGTTTCTGTGTGTGTGGGAGGTTGTGTGGGTAAGTGTGTGGGGCTGTGTGAGTGTGTGGGGTTGTGTGTGTGGGGGGGTTGTGTGTGTGGGAGGGGTTGTGTGTGTGGGGGGGTTATGTGTGCGGGGAGATTGTTTTGGGGGGGTTGTGTGTGTAGGGGTGTGTGTGAGTGTGTGGGGTTGTGTGTGTGGGGGGGGCTGTGTGTGTGTGGGTCTGTGTGTGTGTGTGTGTGGGGTTGTGTGTGTGGGTTGTGTGTGCGAGTGTGTAGGGTTGTGTGTGAGTGTGTGGGGGGTTGTGTGTGTGGGGTTGTGTGTGTGTGTGGGGGGGGGGGCTGTGAGTGTGGGGGTTGTGTGTGGGGGTTGTGTGTGTGTGGGGTTGTGTGTGTGGGGGGTTGTGTGTGTTGGGTTGTGTGTGTGGGGGGGTTGTATGTGTGGGGGGTTTTGTGTATGGGGATGTGTGTGGGCGGTTGTGTGTGGGGTGGTTGTGTGTGGGGGTTGTGTGTGGGGTTGTGTGAGTGTGTGGGGTTGTGTGTGGGGGTTGTTATGTGTGTGTGGTGTGTGTGTGTGTGTGGGGTTGTGTGTGTGTGTGTGGGGTTGTGTGTGCGGGGGGGTTGTGTGTGGGGGGGGTTGTGTGTGAGTGTGTGGGTGTGTGTGTGTGTGGGGAGTTGTGAGGGTTGTTGTGTGTGGTTGTGTGTGTGGTGGTGTTGTGTGTGTGGGAGGGGTTGTGTGTTAGGGGGTTGTGTGGGGGGGGGTTGTGTGTGAGGTTGTGTGTGGGGTTGTGTGTGTGGTTTTGAATGTGTGTGGGGGTGTTGTGTGTTTGTGGGGTTGTGTGTGAGGGGGGTTGTGTTTGTGTATGGGGTTGTGTGCAGGGGTTGTGTGTGTGGGGTTGTGTGTGTGAGTGCATGCGGTTGTGCAAGTGTGTAGGTTTGTGTGTTGGGGTTTGTGGGGGGTTGTGTGTGGTTGTGTTTGTGGTTGTGTGTGGGATTGTGTGTGGTTGTGTGTGGGGGATTTATGTGTGTGTGTGGGAGGTTGTGTGTGTAGGTGTGTGGGGCTGTGTGAGAGAGTGTGGGGGTTGTGTGTGTGGGGGGTTGTGTGTGTGGGTTGTGTGTAGGGGGTTATGTGTGTGGGGAGATTGTTTTGGGGGGGTTGTGTGTGTGGGGGTGTTGTGTGTGTGTGGGGGTGTGAGGGTGTTTGGGTGTTGTGTGTGTGAGTGGGGTTGTGTGTGTGGGGGGGGTTGTGTGTGTGGGGTGTGTGTGTGGAGTTTGTGTAAGGGGGTTGTGTGTGGGGTTGTGTGTGTGGGGGGTTGGGTGTTGTGTTGGGTTGTGGGTGTGTAGGGATGTGGTGGTGGGCATGTGTGTGTGTGGTTGTGTGTTTGTGTGTTTTGTGGGGTTGTGTTTGGTTGTGTGGGGTTATGTGTGTGGGGTTGTGTGTGTGAGGGGGTTGTGTGTGGGGTTTGTGTGTGTGGGGGGGTTGTGTGTAGGGGGTTGTGTGTGAGTGTGTGGGGTTGTGTGTGTGGGGTGGAGTGTGTGTGGGGGGTTGTGTGTGGGGTTGTGTATGTGTGGTGGGTTGTGTGTGTGTGTGGTGGGTTGTGTGTTTGGGGGTGCTGTGCGTGTGGGGGTGTTGTGGGGGTGGTGTTGTGTGTGTGTTTGGGGTTGTGTGTGTTTGGGGTTGTGTGTGTGGGGGGTTGTGTGTGGGGGGTTTATGTGTGGGGTTGTGTGTGAGGTGGTGTGTGAGTGTGTGGGTTTGTGTGTGTGGTGTGTGTGTGGGAGAGGTTGTGTGTTAGGGGGTTGTGTGGGGAAGTTGTGTTTGTGAGTGGGGTTGTGTGTGGGGGGTTGTGTGTGTGGGGTTGTGTGTGTGGGGGGTTGTGTGTGTTGGGTTGTGTGTCTGGGGGGTTGTATGTGTGTGGGGTTGTGTGTGGGGTGTTGTGTTTGTGTATGGGGTTGTGTGTGTGTGGGGGGTTGTGTGGGGGGGGGTTGTGTGTGAATGTGGTGGGTTGTGTGAGTGTGGGGTTGGGTGTGTGGTTATGGGGTTGTGTGTTGGGGTGTGAGTTTGTGGGGCTGTGTGTGGGGGAGGTTGTGTGTGTGTGGGGGTGTTTGTTTTGGTTTGTGTGTGGGGGGTTGTGTGTGTGTATGTGGGGTTGTGTGTGTAGGGTTTGTGTGGTTGTGTGTGTGGGAGGCTTGTGCGTGTGGGGGGTTGTGTGTGTGGGGGATTGTGAGTGGGGGGTTGTGTTTGTGTGGGGTTGTGTATGTGGGGGGGTTGTGTGTGTGTGGGGTTGTCTGTGTGGGGTTGTGTGTGGGGGGATTGTGCAGTTGTGTGTGTTGTTGGTTGTGTGTGTGTGGTTGTGTGTGGGGTGTGTGTGGGGTTGTGTGTGTTGGGAGGTTGTGTTTGTTGGGTTGTGGGTGTGGGGGGTTGTATGTGTGGGGGGTTTTGTTTGTGTATGGGGTTGTGTGTGGGGGGGTTGTGTGTGGGGGTTGTGTGTGTGTGGGGTTGTGTGAGTGTGTGGGGTTGTGTGTGTGGGGTGGTGTGTGTGGGGGGTTGTGTGTGGGGTTGTGTATGTGCGGGGGTTGTGTGTGTGTGGGGTTGTGTGTGTGGGGGTGTTGTGTGTGTGTGGTGTGTGTGTGGGGGTGTGTTTGGGGTTGTGTGTGTGGGGGGGTGTGTGTGGGGGGGGTTGTGTGTGTGTGTGGGGTGTGTGTGGGGTTGTGTCTGAGTGTGTGGGGTTGTGTGTGTGGGGAGTTGTGTGTGGGGGTTGTGTGTGGAGTTGTGTGTGTGGGGGGTTGTGTGGGAGGGGTTGTGTGTTAGGGGGTTGTGTCGGGGGTTGTGTGTGGGGAGTTGTGTGTGGGGTTGTGTGTGTGGGGTTGAATGTGTGTGGGGGGATTGTGTGTGGGGGGGTTTTGTGTGAGGGAGGTTGTGTTTGTAAATGGGGTTGTGTGTGGGGGGGGTTGTGTGTGTGGGGTTGTGTGTGTGAGTGCATGCAGTTGTGCAAGTGTGTGTGTTTGTGTGTTGAGGTGTGTGGGGGGTTGTGTGTGGTTGTGTTTGTGGTTGTGTGTGGGGTTGTGTGTGGTTGTGTGGGGGGAGTTTATGTGTGTGTGTGGGAGGTTGTGTGTGTAAGTGTGTGGGGCTGTGTGAGGGTGTGGGGTTGTGTGTGTGGGGTTGTGTGTGGGGGTTGTGTGTGGGGGTTGTGTGTGGGGGGTTATGTGTGCAGGGGAGATTGTTTTGGGGGGTTGTGTGTGTGGGGGTGTTGTGTGTGTGTGGTGTTGTGTGTTTGGGGGTGTGTTTGGGGTTGTGGGGTGTGGGGGGGGTTGTGTGTGTGTGGGGGGTTGTGTGTGTGTGGGGGGTTGTGTGTGAGTGTGTGGGGTTGTGTGTGGAAGGAGTTGTGTGTGGGGGTTGTGTGTGTGGGATTGTGTGGGTGGGGGATTGTGTGTGTGTGGGTGTTAGAACCGGGACCCTGGCCGGCCAAGACTCGCGTCGAGGTCAGTCAGGGATCGCCAGTTCTAAGTGTCAGGGCAAGGGAGTCACACACCAAGGCAACCCCTACTCGCCCTCTAGGTAACGTGGCGCGAGCAGTCAAGGCTAAACTTGGAGGCGATATGAGTTAAGTATTTGCGCATGCACCCCAGCAACAACAACCAAAGGCCCACCACAAAGGAAAACTCCACACAAGGTTATATAAAAATAGCCTTTGTATTATAATAAATATACATCAGATAAAACACACATCTTGTTACACTGTGCCAACAGGCACGGGCGGAATTTACAAGGGATATTTGTACAGGACAGGGCCACTTGGACCACTGTCAGGGGTATCAGCACTTGTAGAAGCAATACTTTCAGATATAGCACATTTTAGATCATAGAATTATCACTGTAGCACAAAATTAACATACAACCAGTCACTACTGGTACCAGGTGAGCAACACCTATGCAACCCTCACTATCTTAGGAGATTACACTAGGGAACCTGGGCTCTGCTAGCACCACCTGTACTAGCAAGAAGGAAACCACCTAAGTATTGCTATACCTGTAGGGGTTTAAGGAAGGAAACACATGATGCATCACAATACATTCAGCGGTGTGAAAGGACAAAGCACAAGAGAACACATGATGAATAATCTACCCATTCAGAGGTGTAAGGAAGGAAAACACATGATGCATCGCAATACATTCAGAGGTGCATAACAATCACAATTGCGCCAAACCCACAAGTCACCACCTGTGACTGTCCCTAGGCCAACTGGCCTCTCTGGGGCTAGGACGCCCTGTGTCCAAATGTCCAGGGGGGCCTAAACGGAGCAGTTGCCCACAAAGTGCTGGGCAACTGTGTAGCAATTGGTGGGGCCAATGTTGGAGCCTCGCAGGCTCTGTAGAAATCAAATGTCCCCCTGAGCCTCTCAGGGCTCTGTAAGCAATATGGCACTCAGGAGCCTCTCTGGGCTCTCATCACAATCTGGTGCCTCGAGCCTTCTCTCCGGGCTCTAAAACAAAGAGGAGGGGCACTTGAGCCCCTCGTGGGCTCTCAAAAATGCCCCCTTGAGCCTTTCAGGCTCAACACAAAGTGCGCCGTGTCTAGAGCCTCTCCGGGCTCAACGAACACGTGGGGCGCCTTGGGTGGACTCGAGAGTACTGGCACGTCGTTGGAGTCCCCCTCCTGGGGACTCGGGAATCACTTGAGGCCCCACGGGCCTCTCAGCACAAGTGACTCGCTTCTGGAGGGGAGGGGCGGGCACTCACCGGTCTCTGGTGCTGCAGCTCTTCTCCCCGAGGCTGCTCCTCGGCTGGGTGCGGCGGGCGAGGCTCCTTCTCGCAGGGGAACAGGACTCCTCTTCGGCCCTGCTCCTCTTCACTGGGGCCTCGCTGGAGGCAGGACAGCTGCTGCAGGCCTCTTCTCGTTCTCCCCGGGGCTCTCCCTTCCCATGGGAGCCCCGGCAGGCAGCTTCCGGCTTCCTCACTCTCCAGGCAGGTCCCGGGCCGGCAGCCAATCAGAGCGCGGCCCGGGGAACTCCGTCAGCTTCCTGGTGTCCCGCTCGTCCCGCCCCCGGCCTGCCTGACTTCCGGCCGGGCGGCGGCGGCGATCCTGACCACAAAAAATACAGCAAGGTGCGGGGCAATGCCGGGTGGGCACCGGCTGAAGCACACAGAGCGCTTCCAGGCGCTAGGGATGAGAGAGAAGCGCTCCCAGCGCTAAAACGCAAATACAGCGCTCCCCAAGCGCTATAAGCAAAAGAAAGCGCTTAAGGCAATCAAAAGCTCTCCCAAGCGCTAGAAGGAAAACGAAGCGCTCCCAGGCGCTAGGAACATCAGAAGCGCTGCCCAGCGCTAGCAGTGGATAAAGGTCCAGAACAAGTCCTTGGGCAGGCAGGGGGGGCAAGGCTGGGCCCAGAGCCAGCACACTGGGTCTCCAGGCAGGGAGACAATCCAAGTGGCGGTCCTCTGGCCCAGCAGCAGCAACAGCAGCCCCTCAGGATCCTGGAACAAGAACAACTTCAGTGGGGACACAGCCCCTTCTTATACTGTAAATCCTTTGTTTAAGGGTGCAGGGTGGGGGAGAAACCAGTCGCAGCTGGTTCTGGAGCACTCTTGATGGCCCAACCACCCATTTCATTCACTGGGGAGGCTAGGGTCGTTAGACACACCACAGGGGGGCGGAGCCAGCATTGTGTGGGGAAAACCCAGCCCATCCAGGACACAGGTACACTCCTCCCACACATCACTCATGCTAATCTCCCACTCACCACCGGGCAGACCCATCCAGACTTCCTGGAGCCTGGCATGCCAGCCAGCTCCAGCCAATCACGCTCCAGCACCCTCACTGCACACATATCTCAATGTCCAGAAGTAGCACTTCCCAACTAGACACAAACATGCCGCAGACACCATCTTGCAGCATTCACTCTCACGAGTTTATACATACTAAACTCGAGCCTGTACTCCCCACGCATCAGGAACTACCAGGGACACACACATTCCCCATGCATTCCTATGGGAGGGCAGGCCAGCCATACTACATGCGCGCACTTTCACTCTGGGGCCCAGGAAAAGTGCGCAGAGACCCAAAAATCACTGACACAGGGTCACAAATAAGGCAAAAAGTCTAGGGGTGAACCTGCCCTGCGGGCCAAGTCCAACACAACCCCCTTCCAGCCAAAACGCAGGGGAGAACAATCACCACCGTGATGGACTTCCCTGCTTGGGGCGATAGAACACGGACGCAGGCCCGCCACTGCCGGGACACCCTCCTGTTCTATGCCACGGTGAACCCCTAGGGTTCCTTCTAAAGCTACTGTAAGGACCAACTGGGCTACCCCACTGGTACTCCTCAGCTGTCCGCGGCCAGGACCAGGCCCTGGGCCACCCAGGTGCCACCGGTCCTTGCCAATTCGCAGAGCGGGGGGTAGTAACCCCTGGCACATAGTACCCATTCTCCACTCTCCCTGTCTGCAAGACAGGACTAGACTGCCACTGGTTCACCAGCCTTTGGTCTACAACCTCAGGCGGACCAGGAGTCTCAGGGAAGGCTCTCCTCCCCTTACCTCTTCTTCCAGGGTTCCTCCTCCTCCTGCGAGGGGTACCCTTACAACGCCACTCCAACCCAGGGTTTAACCCCTCAGGTTGCACCAGGGTCAGAGGTGGGCTCTCCCACCCTCTGCACCCCCTTCCAGAGGTCTGCCCTCTCCCAACTGGAGAAGTTCCTCTGGAAGAACCGGTCAGGACACTGGTTACAGTTGTCCTACCCTTCAGGTCAGGCAGAA
The DNA here is from genome assembly GCF_964263255.1 of Lissotriton vulgaris. Lineage (NCBI taxonomy): Eukaryota > Metazoa > Chordata > Amphibia > Caudata > Salamandridae > Lissotriton > Lissotriton vulgaris. The sequence continues at coordinate 520,345 of NW_028242452.1, forward strand.
CCTGAACCTGGCCTCCCAACCTCCGGTCTAAAACCTTTGGTGGAATAATTGCCTGGCACTCCAGGACTTCTGGGGACTCACACGCAATCCCCCTGAGGCTGACACATGACCCATGTGTCGTGTGACTGTCTGTCTGGCGCAGATCTCCCGCCTCCTGTCCACCTGACAGTGCGCAAAGATCCCCCAGACCAGAAGTGGCGCCACCCGGGTCCACCCAAGAAGATCTAGCCCAACTGGCTAGTCTCTGGTCCACTGGTGCATCCACTGGGAAACTCATCCCCCAATCACTCCTCACTTCGGACTTCTGTGCACTCCCTCCTGGAGTAGCACTGCCGGACACTGGAACCCCTGGAGTTCTAGTTACAGACACTCCAGGTTCCCTAGACACTAGGAGATCCTCCTCAAGTGTACTAATAGGACAGCCTAGGTCCCTAACCTGGTGTTCCCTCAAGAAACCACCCAAGTTCTGAGACAGGGCTTCGGGCCTCGGGGGGCTCTCAGCCACCCACTGACTCCTGCTCCACTGAGCCAGGTAGTCAGCCCCTCCACCTCTCTCACTATACTGGGACCTAGCTGGGCTACACTGAGCCTCTTCCACCACGCTGGGCTGGAAGATACCTATACCACTACAGTTGGACTCACTCTCCAATGACTCTACAGAACCTCTGGCACTCTCCCAGCGCTCTGCTTCTTCTGCAAGGGTGTCCGGATCAGTCAACCCACATTCCAACAGGTGTAGGCGCAACTCTGGCAAACAACTACTAAGCACCTGCTCTCTTAGAACCAGATCAAATAGTTTGTCAAACTCAGATTCCATGTGAACCTCTAACCATTCAGCCAGTGCACCTTGACATTCATCCACAAACTCCCCCCAAGACTGGTGAGACAGTTTCCTACTGCCCCTGAATCTCAACCTATACTCCTCCTCTGGGGAAACAGGTACCAGACTCTGGGAACTGGGAGTGGGATTTCCTGCACTGAGATTCAAATAGCTGCCACCACTGGACTCAACCCTCCCTGGGGGATCCAGAAAATTATGACTGCAGTCAGGGGATAACCTACACTCTACGGCTATCTTCTCCCTGGCCAAGGCCCTCTCAGCCTCTGCAGTCCGCTCATTCACACCCAGCTGCGCCATCCTCCAGGCATACTCTAACCTGAGCTTCTCCATGGCCAGCTGGTGCTCCCTCTCTTCTCTCCTATCCACCCACTCCTCTGGGGACAGGGAAAGGGATGGGGTGCTACATCTGACACTGGACCCAGCAAGGGACTCCCTATCTAGGGGGTACTCGCTCTCTGCTGGCGCCCATCCACTGGCAAACTCACTCTCCACATCAGACTCTTCAGGGCTCCCCTCAGACCCACCACCCTCATGGTGTGCGGTCCGGGCCCTCTCCCTCTCACTGTGCTCACGCTCCCAGTCACTCTTCTGCCACAGGATCATGTTATCCCTAAGCTTGGACTGGGTGTCTGACTCACTCACTGGGATGTCTCTCTCCTTACATAACCGTACCAACTCATGCACACTGTACTTAAACAGGCCACAAAGGTTAAAAGGAGATTCCATCTTGACAGGATGCCCACAGACACATGCAACACAAGGGACCTAGCAATCTGAAGTAAAAGTACACAATTCCAAAACTTCCACTCTCCTTAAAAAAAGAACTCACTCATGCGTCCAGGGAAACACACCATTCATCCACACACACCCTCCCCTCGGATCGGTAAGGCAGTTTCTACCACCCCTGACTTCTCAACCTGACCACAAGTGACACAGGTACCAAACTCTGGAAGCAGGGCGGGGGACAAATGTACTGAACACAATTATCAAATGACACTCTCCAGGAGAAGAAACAATAATGGAACTTCACCAAAACACAATAATCCCCAACAATGTGGTCATCTAAAATGCAGAGCTTTGTAGTGGCCAGTTGCCACTGTGGTACAACGCAAACACAAATTCTTATCCTCACCGCTTGCCGCCAATGTTGGAAATGGGATCCCTGGCTGGCCAGGGCTTTCGCCAAAGTCAGTCAGAGACCACCACACCCAAGTCAACCCCTACTCGCCCTCTAGGTAACGTGGCGCGAGCAGTCAAGGCTAAACTTGGAGGCGATATGAGTTAAGTATTTGCGCATGCACCCCAGCAACAACAACCAAAGGCCCACCACAAAGGAAAACTCCACACAAGGTTATATAAAAATAGCCTTTGTATTATAATAAATATACATCAGATAAAACACACATCTTGTTACACTGTGCCAACAGGCACGGGCGGAATTTACAAGGGATATTTGTACAGGACAGGGCCACTTGGACCACTGTCAGGGGTATCAGCACTTGTAGAAGCAATACTTTCAGATATAGCACATTTTAGATCATAGAATTATCACTGTAGCACAAAATTAACATACAACCAGTCACTACTGGTACCAGGTGAGCAACACCTATGCAACCCTCACTATCTTAGGAGATTACACTAGGGAACCTGGGCTCTGCTAGCACCACCTGTACTAGCAAGAAGGAAACCACCTAAGTATTGCTATACCTGTAGGGGTTTAAGGAAGGAAACACATGATGCATCACAATACATTCAGCGGTGTGAAAGGACAAAGCACAAGAGAACACATGATGAATAATCTACCCATTCAGAGGTGTAAGGAAGGAAAACACATGATGCATCGCAATACATTCAGAGGTGCATAACAATCACAATTGCGCCAAACCCACAAGTCACCACCTGTGACTGTCCCTAGGCCAACTGGCCTCTCTGGGGCTAGGACGCCCTGTGTCCAAATGTCCAGGGGGGCCTAAACGGAGCAGTTGCCCACAAAGTGCTGGGCAACTGTGTAGCAATTGGTGGGGCCAATGTTGGAGCCTCGCAGGCTCTGTAGAAATCAAATGTCCCCCTGAGCCTCTCAGGGCTCTGTAAGCAATATGGCACTCAGGAGCCTCTCTGGGCTCTCATCACAATCTGGTGCCTCGAGCCTTCTCTCCGGGCTCTAAAACAAAGAGGAGGGGCACTTGAGCCCCTCGTGGGCTCTCAAAAATGCCCCCTTGAGCCTTTCAGGCTCAACACAAAGTGCGCCGTGTCTAGAGCCTCTCCGGGCTCAACGAACACGTGGGGCGCCTTGGGTGGACTCGAGAGTACTGGCACGTCGTTGGAGTCCCCCTCCTGGGGACTCGGGAATCACTTGAGGCCCCACGGGCCTCTCAGCACAAGTGACTCGCTTCTGGAGGGGAGGGGCGGGCACTCACCGGTCTCTGGTGCTGCAGCTCTTCTCCCCGAGGCTGCTCCTCGGCTGGGTGCGGCGGGCGAGGCTCCTTCTCGCAGGGGAACAGGACTCCTCTTCGGCCCTGCTCCTCTTCACTGGGGCCTCGCTGGAGGCAGGACAGCTGCTGCAGGCCTCTTCTCGTTCTCCCCGGGGCTCTCCCTTCCCATGGGAGCCCCGGCAGGCAGCTTCCGGCTTCCTCACTCTCCAGGCAGGTCCCGGGCCGGCAGCCAATCAGAGCGCGGCCCGGGGAACTCCGTCAGCTTCCTGGTGTCCCGCTCGTCCCGCCCCCGGCCTGCCTGACTTCCGGCCGGGCGGCGGCGGCGATCCTGACCACAAAAAATACAGCAAGGTGCGGGGCAATGCCGGGTGGGCACCGGCTGAAGCACACAGAGCGCTTCCAGGCGCTAGGGATGAGAGAGAAGCGCTCCCAGCGCTAAAACGCAAATACAGCGCTCCCCAAGCGCTATAAGCAAAAGAAAGCGCTTAAGGCAATCAAAAGCTCTCCCAAGCGCTAGAAGGAAAACGAAGCGCTCCCAGGCGCTAGGAACATCAGAAGCGCTGCCCAGCGCTAGCAGTGGATAAAGGTCCAGAACAAGTCCTTGGGCAGGCAGGGGGGGCAAGGCTGGGCCCAGAGCCAGCACACTGGGTCTCCAGGCAGGGAGACAATCCAAGTGGCGGTCCTCTGGCCCAGCAGCAGCAACAGCAGCCCCTCAGGATCCTGGAACAAGAACAACTTCAGTGGGGACACAGCCCCTTCTTATACTGTAAATCCTTTGTTTAAGGGTGCAGGGTGGGGGAGAAACCAGTCGCAGCTGGTTCTGGAGCACTCTTGATGGCCCAACCACCCATTTCATTCACTGGGGAGGCTAGGGTCGTTAGACACACCACAGGGGGGCGGAGCCAGCATTGTGTGGGGAAAACCCAGCCCATCCAGGACACAGGTACACTCCTCCCACACATCACTCATGCTAATCTCCCACTCACCACCGGGCAGACCCATCCAGACTTCCTGGAGCCTGGCATGCCAGCCAGCTCCAGCCAATCACGCTCCAGCACCCTCACTGCACACATATCTCAATGTCCAGAAGTAGCACTTCCCAACTAGACACAAACATGCCGCAGACACCATCTTGCAGCATTCACTCTCACGAGTTTATACATACTAAACTCGAGCCTGTACTCCCCACGCATCAGGAACTACCAGGGACACACACATTCCCCATGCATTCCTATGGGAGGGCAGGCCAGCCATACTACATGCGCGCACTTTCACTCTGGGGCCCAGGGAAAAGTGCGCAGAGACCCAAAAATCACTGACACAGGGTCACAAATAAGGCAAAAAGTCTAGGGGTGAACCTGCCCTGCGGGCCAAGTCCAACAGTGGGGTTGTGTGTGTGATGTTGTGTGTGTGGGAGGAGTTGTGTGTTAGGGGGTTGTGTGAGGGGGTTGTGTGTGGGGGGTGTTGTGTGGGGTTGTGTGTGTGGGGGGTTGAATGTGTGTGGTGGGGTTGTGTGTGTGGGGGGTTGTGTATGAGGGGGGTTGTGTTTGTGTATGGGGTTGTGTGTGTGGGGGGTTGTGTGTGGGGGGTTGAGTGTGTGGGGTTGTGTGTGTGAGTGCATGCGGTTGTGCAAGTGTGTGGGTTTGTGTGTTGGGGTGTGTTGGGGGTTGTGCGTGGTTGTGTTTGTGGTTGTGTGTGGGGTTGTGTGTGGTTGTGTGTGTGGTGGTTTCTGTGTGTGTGCGTGGGAGGTTGTGTGGGTAAGTGTGTGGGGCTGTGTGAGTGTGTGGGGCTGTGTGAGTGTGTGGGGTTGTGTGTGTGGGGGGGCTGTGTGTGTGGGGCTGTGTGTGTGGGGTTGTGTGTGTGGGTTGTGTTTGTGAGTGTGTAGGGTTGTGTGTGAGTGTGTGGGGGGTTGTGTGTGTGGGGTAGTGTGTGTGTGTGTGGGGGGGGGCTGTGAGTGTGGGGGTTGTGGGGGGGGGGTTGTGTGTGTGAGGGGTTGTGTGTGTATGGGGTTGTGTGTGTGGGGTTGTGTGTGGGGGGCTTTGAGTGAGTATTTGGGCTTGTGTGTGTGTGTGGGGTTGTGTGTGGGGGTGTTCTTTGTGTGGGGGGGTTGTGTGTGGGGGGTTGTGCATGTGGGGTTATGTGTGGGGGTTGTGTGTCTGGGGGGATTGTGTGTGGGGGGTTGTGTACTGTGGGTTGAGTGTGTGGGTGGTTGTGTGTGTAGGGGGTTGTGTGTGTGGGGGGTTGTGTGTGGGGTTGTGTGTGCGGGTTGTGTGTGGGGGGGGGTTGGGTGTTGTGTTGGGTTGTGGGTGTGTAGGGATGTGTGTGTGGGAATGTGTCTGTGTGTGGTTGTGTGTTTGTGTGTGGTTGTGGGGTTGTGTGGGCATGTGTGGTTGTGTGTTTGGTTGTGTGGGGTTATGTGTGTGGGGGTTGTGTGTGTGGGGGTTGTGTGTGGGGGGTTGTGTGTGGGGGTTGTGTGTGAGTGTGTGGGGTTGTGTGAGTGTGTGGGGTTGTGTGTGTGGGGTGGAGTGTGTGTGGTGGGTTGTGTGTGGGGTTGTGTATGTGTGGTGGGTTGTGTGTGTGTGGTGGGTTGTGTGTGTGTGTGTGTGTGTGTGGGATTGTGTGTGTGGAGGGGTTGTGTGTGTGGGGGTTTGTGTGTGGGGTTGTGTGTGCGGGTTGTGTGTGTGGGGGGGTTGGGTGTTGTGTTGGGTTGTGGGTGTGTCGGGATGCGTGTGTGTGAATGTGTCTGTGTGTGGTTGTGTGTTTGTGTGTGGTTGTGGGGTTGTGTGGGCATGTGTGGTTGTGTGTTTGTGTTTGGTTGTGTGGGGTTATGTGTGTGGGGTTGTGTGTGTGTGGGGGTTGTGTGTGTGGGGGTTGTGTGTGGGGGGTTGTGTGTGGGGGTTGTGTGTGAGTGTGTGGGGTTGTGTGAGTGTGTGGGGTTGTGTGTGTGGGGTGGAGTGTGTGTGGGGGTTGTGTGTGGGGTTGTGTGTGTGGTGGTTTCTGTGTGTGTGCGTGGGAGGTTGTGTGGGTAAGTGTGTGGGGCTGTGTGAGTGTGTGGGGCTGTGTGAGTGTGTGGGGTTGTGTGTGTGGGGGGGCTGTGTGTGTGGGGCTGTGTGTGTGGGGTTGTGTGTGTGGGTTGTGTTTGTGAGTGTGTAGGGTTGTGTGTGAGTGTGTGGGGGGTTGTGTGTGTGGGGTAGTGTGTGTGTGTGTGGGGGGGGCTGTGAGTGTGGGGGTTGTGGGGGGGGGGTTGTGTGTGTGAGGGGTTGTGTGTGTATGGGGTTGTGTGTGTGGGGTTGTGTGTGGGGGGCTTTGAGTGAGTATTTGGGCTTGTGTGTGTGTGTGGGGTTGTGTGTGGGGGTGTTCTTTGTGTGGGGGGGTTGTGTGTGGGGGGTTGTGCATGTGGGGTTGTGTGTGTGGGGTTATGTGTGGGGGTTGTGTGTCTGGGGGGATTGTGTGTGGGGGGTTGTGTACTGTGGGTTGAGTGTGTGGGTGGTTGTGTGTGTAGGGGGTTGTGTGTGTGGGGGGTTGTGTGTGGGGTTGTGTGTGCGGGTTGTGTGTGTGGGGGGGTTGGGTGTTGTGTTGGGTTGTGGGTGTGTAGGGATGTGTGTGTGGGAATGTGTCTGTGTGTGGTTGTGTGTTTGTGTGTGGTTGTGGGGTTGTGTGGGCATGTGTGGTTGTGTGTTTGGTTGTGTGGGGTTATGTGTGTGGGGGTTGTGTGTGTGGGGGTTGTGTGTGGGGGGTTGTGTGTGGGGGTTGTGTGTGAGTGTGTGGGGTTGTGTGAGTGTGTGGGGTTGTGTGTGTGGGGTGGAGTGTGTGTGGGGGGTTGTGTGTGGGGTTGTGTATGTGTGGTGGGTTGTGTGTGTGTGGTGGGTTGTGTGTGTGTGTGTGTGTGTGTGGGATTGTGTGTGTGGAGGGGTTGTGTGTGTGGGGGTTTGTGTGTGGGGTTGTGTGTGCGGGTTGTGTGTGTGGGGGGGTTGGGTGTTGTGTTGGGTTGTGGGTGTGTCGGGATGTGTGTGTGTGAATGTGTCTGTGTGTGGTTGTGTGTTTGTGTGTGGTTGTGGGGTTGTGTGGGCATGTGTGGTTGTGTGTTTGTGTTTGGTTGTGTGGGGTTATGTGTGTGGGGTTGTGTGTGTGTGGGGGTTGTGTGTGTGGGGGTTGTGTGTGGGGGGTTGTGTTGGGGGGTTGTGTGTGAGTGTGTGGGGTTGTGTGAGTGTGTGGGGTTGTGTGTGTGGGGTGGAGTGTGTGTGGGGGTTGTGTGTGGGGTTGTGTATGTGTGGTGGGTTGTGTGTGTGTGGTGGGTTGTGTGTGTGTGGGGTTGTGTGTGTGTGTTTGGGGTTGTGTGTGTGTGGGGGGGTTGTGTGTGTGGGGTTGTGTGTGTGGGGGGTTGTGTGTGTGGGGGGGTTGTGTTTGGGGTTGTGTGTGAGTGTGGGGTTGTGTGTGAGTGTGTGGGGTTGTGTGTGGGGGAGTTGTGTGTGTGGGACCGGTTGTGTGTGTGGGACCGGTTGTGTGTTAGGGGGTTGTGTGGGGAGGTTGTGTTTGTGTGTGGGGTTGTGTGTGTGGGGGTTTCTGTGTGTGGGGTTGTGTGTGTGGGGGGGTTGTGTGTGTTGGGTTGTGTGTGGGGGGTTGTGTTTGTGTATGGGATTGTTTGTGTGGAGGGTTGTGTGTGGGGGGTTGTGTGTGTGAGTGTGTGGGGTTGTGTGAGTGTGTGGAGTCATGTGAGTGTGTGAAGTTGTGTGTGTGGGGTGGTGTGTGTGTGGGGGGGTTGTGTGTGGGGTTTTATATGTGTGGGGGTTGTGTGTGTGAGTGTGTGGGGTTGTGTTTGTGGGGGGTTGTGTGTGTATGTGGGGTTGTGTGTGTATGTGGGGGGTTGTGTGTGTGGGGCGTTGTGTGTGGGGGTTGTGTGTGAGAGTGTGTGGGGATGTGTGTGTGTGGGGGGTTGTGTGTGGTGGGGTTGTGTGTGTGGGGTTGTGTGTGTGTGGGGTTGTGTGTGTGGTGTGGTGTGTGTGGGAGGGCTTTTGTGTTAGGGGGTTGTGTGTGGGGGTTTGTGTGTGGGGTTGTATGTGTGTGGGGGTTGTGTGTGTGGGGGGTGTTTGTGTGGGGTTCTGTGTGTGGAGTTGTGTGTGTGGGGGTTGTGTGTGTGGGGTAACAGAATGGGATGGGAGGTGAGGCGGTGAATGGGATGGAACGGAAGAGGGAGTGACAGAAGGGGAAAGGATTAAAGAGGTAAAGAAGAAAGTAATGGAAATAAAGGGGGGAGGGTGAGGGGAACAAGGAGGAAGCGGGGTAGTGGGAGGGTGGGGTAAAGGGAAAGAAGGGATGGGTTAGGGAAGGGTGGGGGGATGGAATGGAATGGAAAAGAAAGGAAAGGAAAGGAAAGGAAAGGAAGAATGAGGGGAAGAAGGCGGAGGAGAAGAGAAAGGAGGAGAAAGGCAGGGAAAGGAAGGGAGAAGGGAGGGGAGAGGGCAAATGAGAGAGAGGGATGTGAGGGGAAGGGTAGTGAGGGGAAGGGTAGGGTATGGATGAAGGGATGGGTGAGGGGAAAGGGGAGGGAATGGTGAAGAGAAAGGGAGGTGAAGGAAGAATAAGGAAGAAAGGATGGGTAAGTGGAAGGGGAGCAGAAAAGGAGCAGAGGCGATGGGAAAAGATTGGAAGGGAAAGAGGTTGTGAATGGAAGGGAATGGAGGGGAAGAGAAGGGAAGGGGCGGAGATGGAAAAGGAGATAAGAGAGTGCCGTATGGGAGGGGAATGGATTGAATGGGAAGGGGAGGGGGTGACAGAAGGGTAGAGGATTAAAGAGTGATGAGTAAAAGGGAACTTAAAAGAAAGGGGGAGAAGGGGATAGGAGAGCAGAGATAGGAATGTAAGGCAGAGAAGGAAAAACGGGAAAGAGAAAGGAAAAGGGAAGGGAAGTATCAAGTCAGTATCAAGTCAGTATCAAGCCAGTATCAAGTCAGTATCAAGCCAGTATCAAGTCAGTATCAAGTCATTATCAAGCCAGTATCAATTCAGTTTAAAGTTCGGTTTCAAGTTCGTTTTTCATTTGGTTTCTATACTCACCTTGTCCCTTTCACCCAGCCCCGCCCAGTTCTTTTGGAGCCTGTGAGGCCCCGGCCCCCTCCGCCTCTCGGGGGCCTCGGCTCCGGCCGCCAGCAGTGGTCCTCTCCGTCCGGTGCTCATGAGTGCAATGCCGCGGCTGCCTGGTTACCAGCCTTGTATACCACGGACACGTCACAATAGAGACCTTCAACCTGTCATCATGCATCACCGGTTTATGGGCGATGACAGGTTAGGCAGTGTAAGGGGGGAGGGGGAGCAGCCGAGACACGGCTTTAATTCAATTACCTAAAAAAAGAAAATCAAAAATCTATTTAGTCACAAATGGATCCTGCGATGAGCCTCAAAGACGATCTAATCCTGCCCGACCTTTTCCCCCTCAGTGGCCTCTCCTTGTCTCTGCTCCGGCGGAGGCCTCCCCTTTGCACTTAGCCTCGGCCTCGTGACATCACAGTGCAGGACCTGGCACATAACAGGTGTTCCATCCACAGGATTCCCCTGCTGGTGCTGGCCTCGACCTCGTGACATCACTGTGGAGAGCCTGGCACGTCACAGGTGTTTCATCCACAGGATTCTTCTGCTGGGAAGGCGGGGCCCTAAGGCTGTCACAACTTGCACACACACACATCCATACAAGCACGTGCGAAGACACTCACACGGGGGTCATACGCTACAATTTATTATGAACTTTACCAAGAGAGCCCAATGAGGGCCACTCTTCATTGGTCACAGTGAGATAACTTCGAACCAATCACACCCGGGAGCAGTTGTTGCGTCCCTGCTGATAGATAGGTCTCCCCTCGTGGACGGTATACCATTCACAGCAGGAGCTCTCATTCTTCACCAGGGCCACCCTCCCACCAGTACTGCCTCCAATGAGTCCCTGTGCTCCCTCAGCCTACCGGGCTAATACTACCGAGGCGCTGCTGAACACCTCAGATTCAGACTCTTGCTCTACTGCTCTAGCGTGGAGTACAAAACACGGAGCATATCTCCCCCTCCGGAAACGTACATGGGCGGCATTTCACTCGAGCCTCATGTGCGAAGAAAGCGCCTCAGTCAGGCCAAGAGATAAAATGACCAGCCCGAATGACAGTGGAGGCCTGAGAGGGGCACACTCCGTGTTACTGTCAGCTACACTTACTTCATCACATTAGCATATGCGCGGTGTCATTTAACCTTACTTCACATGTTCACCATATAAAGCGCTACACATCACGAGAAGTTCACAGCAATAACTATTGTGCAGTGTGTGAGTCAGTGTGTGTGCCGTGGCCCTGGGGTCGACAATGGGGAAACATCATTTACTACGAAGGAATTACCCCGCATAACGTTTACCACGCGTCACTCACCACGAAAAGGTCTTTTCCACGCGTATGCCTTCAACGTCCGTCTTTACCACGCGAGTGGTATTCCTTCGTGTCGTTCTGCCTGTACGATCTGCGTGGGCTTTGGTGGGGGGGGGGGGGGTTAGGGGCTGGGGGGGGCTAGGGGGGAGTTGGGGGGGGCTAGGGGGGGTTGGGGGGGTCTCCCCCCCCCAAAAAAACAAGCGGATAACAATAAATAAATAAGGAAATAGCCTCACCAACAAGGAGACGTGTACGTCATAATTGAAGTCCTTTCACAGTTTTGATAGACGTGTTTTGACGCTTGTTTCCGTGGTCGGTGGAAGAAAGGGCTGATGGGGAAAGACGTACAGGGGTCAGATAAGAATCTAAACTTTATTAATTAAGGTATTATTTAAGCGCATTATGAAAAAAATAAAAATAAAATGTAAGGGAATCTGTTGTTTGTAATTGTTTAAAACATCGATCTTTTCCTTCGTACTGCATGTAGCCTATCAGCATCGTTATGTAAATTTAAATGAGACGTGAGATGTTTCGTAACGTTAATTTTGCGGAGTAAAAACATGCGTTGTCAAATGCTGCGTGGTGAAGACACATGCGAACTAAAGTTCGCGTGGTAATGCCATGCGTGGAACTTGTCTTCGTGGAAAAATCATATATTCTCGACAATGCAGGTAGGCGGCGGCCTCGCAGTTCAAAGGACACGACGGGGCTCCTGTGTACGGCCCTTTCAAGTCCTTGTCAGTTAACTGCCTTGCCTGGGAGGGAGGACAGGTTTGATACTCTGCTGTTTTTTTAAGGAGGAGGGGGCTTTAAATGTGACCCTTTCTTCCATGGCTGACACACAGACTGAGAGGACAGTGAAGGGCAAATGAAGGTGTCAGCAGGCTGAGCACTGCGAATATATGATTATACCACGATTTCAATTACCACGCATGGCTTTACCACGCGAATTTTACATCGCAAGTGGCTTTACCACGCTGGTATTTACAACATAGGATTTTACTACGCTTAGAAACGTCTTACCTGCACGTCTTTCTCTACGAGCCCTTACTTCTATCCTCCATGGAAACAAGCGTCAAAACACGTATACCAAAATAAAAAAAGGACTGCTTTTTTGACGTACACGGCACGTCTTTGGGGGAGGCTCTTTCCTTTTTCTTCTAAAATTATGTTCGTTTTTTCTTAAATTAACCTGCTTGTTATTTTTTTGGGGGGAAACCCCCCCAGCCCCCCAACCTGTCACCCCCACCCCCCAACCCCACGCAGAACGACTGGAAGGAATACCACGTCTTCCCCCAACCCACGCAGAACGTGGTAAAGACGGTCGTGGAAGGCACCCGAGTAGAAAAAACGTTTGCGTGGTAAGTGTACCGTGGTAAACGTAATTAGTGGTAATGCCTTCGTGGTAAATGATGTTTCCCGAGCACTGCAGGGTCCAGTCACCATTATACTGCGTGCATTGACATTGTAACTCAGCTCTGTTTCAATCTTTCATACTGTGCGGGGGCCGGTGGGATCTGAGGGTGGAGCGAGTGCGGGGGGTTGTGGTCCTTCGGCAGGCCCCCCACCCCCTTCCTGCGAGACAAAGCAGGGGCGGCTCTAGGCTCATGGTGGCCCTGGGCAGGGAGTGTAGGTAGGGGGCCCCGGAAGAGGGGGTCCGGGCGGGGCAGAGCGCCGAGGCCAGTGAAGAGGGGGGGTCAAGGTATTTGGAAGTGGAACAGAGCCGGAGGCCGCCACGCAAATATGTATCCATCCTAAGAGGATTATTATATTAAGGATATATATTGGTGTGGCGGCCCCTGGGGTTTGGTGGCCCTGTGCAGGTGCACAGCTTGCACATGCCTAAGGCCGCCCCTGGACAAAGCCTGGGCAATTCAAGGATGTGAAGATAATGGCCATAAGTGCTGGCGCATTGACACTGCCTCGGTGGCCCCAGTGAGTGTGGGGGGCCGTGAGAATCTGCAAATGCACATTTTTGAAGACCCGGAAAGGCTGAACATGCTAAAGAGTAGCCTACGATGTTAACCTGGCTACCTATTGATTGATCTTGCACGCACCAGCGGCCTATGTAAACTGCCTAGCGGTGACCCTGCGGAATTTAGCTGCTGCATGAGGAGACTTATTTGGGTAGCTTGGAAATGATCTTTGCCTACGGCTCTGGGACATAAAAGTGGCGGGTTTTGTTCTGCTGGACTGAAGACGTTGTGTGTGGGGCGGGGGCCCCTGTGTGTCATGGCATCTGTTGAATTAGTTACTCAGTGAACTCTTACTGAGGAGAATTCTCTAGTAGTTTCATGTAACACTATGGGGGCGTCAGTTTGCTGGTACATTCTTGTTTTAAAAGCACCTGCTGCCATGCTGCTGAGTGCCTTCCTGGCCTCAGTAATATTCAGGCATAAATTAAAATGTCAAGATAACTCTGGTGATTAATCATCTTCCGAGAGAGAGACATGAGTTTTGTCCAGGGGAAGTTATGACTGCTTGTAAGGTAGTACAGATGGTTAATATCCCTGCTGCATTTAACGTTTACCATGCAGATCAAAACGTGCATATTAATGTAAAGTAGGTCAGTGTGTTACTGCTTCTGTCGGAGAGATCCTTTTGTTACTTGCAGTTTGTAAGTTAAAATCCTACCATAGAACAGCAAGCTATTAACTAGAGTGAGTGTCATCAAAGACCTGCATGCAAACTGCAAGTTATATATTACAGCTATATATTTTTTGCCCAATCTTTCATTATCCTAATCTTGCAAAAAGGGTTCATTTGGGTAGAAATCAATTCTTATTGGAGAGAACCCCTAACAATGCTGTTATGTTTTAAATTCTGAATTTGCGCTTTTCCAGACTTAGAACTCTTAAACTATATTGCACAATGACAATCATGGATGACACATGACTCCTATACCTTGTAGTCCTGTCTGATGTAACATTCCCTATATACTGATTTACACACATAGGATTTGTATCTATGCAATGTGTGTATGATGCAGAGTGCTCTGACACCTTACACTGGTATGAGAGACGCTATAAAACTAAATTAATCTAAGAGACAGTAGTTATGTTATGGAGACTTGAAGGGCAGTGTTAAAGGGTTGTACTGAGGGAATGCATGTGAGGGGTGGTCATTGGGGGCGCCAACAATGTCGCACAGGGCCCCACGCCGCCATCAGTTCTAAAGCTGGTGTGGACGAAGTAACCTTTTGCGAAGGGCAGGAATATTGCATATTGTGAAGTGTGGTGGTGGCGTGACGCCTGTCGCAGCAGGTCGCATCACCTCGTGGTAGTAGTAGTATGATGTAATATGTATTAAAGAGATGATGTGCCAAAAACTGACCGGAGTAGGTCAGCCATGACCCTCTCAGTGTCCTCCATGAATTTAATTCGAACTTCAAAGCAATCTGTAACGCGCCACAGCCACCACCTGAGCATTTGATGACACAGGCCACCCCGTTGATTTTTCATGCCACTGCCTACGGAATACTCTACTATACTGAATAACCCAACCCCATATCCCTTCGGCCACTGGAAGTGACTGTGACTGACTCATTCAAGTGTATTGCATAATGTTATTTACTTTATCTGTTTGAAGTGTTTTCACAACATTTTGGTTTATTTCCCCACATAAGCTATGTAAAAGTTGTACCTTTGAACTCATAGACTCTGTTAAAAATGCCATACCCTACCCCAGTATTGCCCTTTTAGCAAATTAGCACATACAGCTCTGAAATTGTCCCTTTTCAATGCATTAGTGATTTTAGATACACTTTTGATTTAATCTTTTTCAAAATGTTCACAGGACAGGGGAACCTCCTATCAAAACCTTACTATGAGAAGGCTCCCTTGCAGAAATTCAGATCAGGTATATGTTACATCTGACTTTTAGCAGTGCCAGTTGACGATGTGGGTGGAGCTAATGTAGTAAGTGGGCGGAGCCATTGGAGGGAGTGGGTGGAGCCATAGAAAAGTAGGTGTGGCCTCCGAAAAACATTTGAGCACCTGCACTTCATATTTTACAAATTAAGCACTGCCGGTTGCACAGGACCACAACCGCCCGAAGGACTACTGGGGCGCAGACACGGGTTCCTAGACCTTCCATGAGGTTCTAGGTTAGGCTCTGGCACCCCTATGTGCCCGCTGAAGTACAGTGTTGCACCTCTCTGCTTCCGGATCGCCCAGTAACTCCGCCTGCAACGAAAAAGGACACATTAAACTCCCTTAGGATCCCCCCCACCCCCTCGAAGACACTCTGGGTTAGAGGTAGGGAGGGAAAAGAGTGTCCCCGAAGTAATACGCGCGACGTCCGGAGCGGCAAAGAGGCCGAAGCAATGGCGAGGGGGAGAGATATACCCCTTTTCCCAGCCTGCCGCCCCGGACGCACATCACTGACCCGCCCCTCCCACCGGGCAACGCCTGCCTGCGGGAGGAGTGGCTGACCACGTAAGGGACTGGGGGGCAGCCCTCCGTGACTAAGGGCCCGCCCTCCTGATGGCCACCGGGTGGCCTCGGGCAGGCACAAAGCCATCTTTATAGCCAATATGAGGGAATGAAGTGACACATTTTGTAGTTTTGGCACATTGAACAAACCCAATCTGATTATGATTGAAAGATTCCATGGTTACCCTTATATTCCTCACTAGAGTTATGTGGGGTGTTAGACGGACCGGGAGGGTCGGCCGAGTACCCAGGGAGAGGTCTCCAGGGAGAGCCGTCTCCGACGATCGTACAGACAAGTAACTTTCCCCCCCCCACAGACGGACACCACACAGGAGTAAGGTCAAACGATACTTTATCAGCAATTCTTTAAGTACGGTAGAATGGTACAAGGAGGTCTGGACTCAGGGGTCCCCTCGGTTCTGGTCTCTGGTTGGGAAAGGGGGTAGCGGGACAGTCTTGTTACCACTCGGGTGGATGAATAGCTCTCAATCCTCGAGCTCGGCGTTCTAGATGATCGGGCCGCGGCGGAGCCAGCAGGTCCCGAGATGATCGAAGATGATGAACGGGCCGCGGCGGAGCCAGCAGGTCCCGGTGAGGATGGAAGCACAAACGGTCCGCGGCCACGCCAGCAGGTCCCGGGGAGGATGAAGGATGTTGCAAGTTGCGGCAGCGCCAGCAGGTAGGACGATGGTTCACGAGGCAGGGCTACGGCAGCGCCAGTAGTCCGTCACGGATGAGTTCTTCTCGGTGTCTCTCGACTCCAGGATACAACTGCCTTCCTGCTCTGGAGCTGCCCCAGTTATAGGGCTGGTGCCCTTTGATGTCCGGACCCTCGCACTTGGAGGTCGGGAGGTCCGGGATGAGGGAGTCCAGACACCCAGCAGGGGGGTGGAGCCAGCGCTCGGGGGAGCTGGGGCGATCGGCACCTGGCGGTGGGAGAGCCATCGACACCTCCTTCTCCCATTGACCTGGCAAGTAGTCCGCTCACCTCCTGGGTGGATGGTGGTGCCGGAATGTCTGAGGCCCGGCCAGGCCCAGGGTTAGGGTCGATCGGAGGCCACGAGGCCTCGTGGGGCAGTGTCCAAGATGGCGCCCAGATCGGGCGCGAGGGCCGGAAGGGAATCTGGTCCGGGAGGTCACGATGTTCGGAGGCAGGGGTCCCGGAGGGGACGGAAAGCGGGGAGTGGTGGCTGGTAATGTTCGAGGAGCCGGGCTCGGGCTCGGTTGTGCAGAGGGGGAGCGGGCCCTTCATGTGGCCTGTCCAACATGCGTCCCCCCCAGCTGAAGGCGGGGAGAGTCACCCATCCTCTTGGGGACTCTCCTCGTCGAGGCGGAAAAAGCGTGACAGGCCATCCGCGTTGGCGTGGTCTTGCCCAGGTCGATGCTCCACAGTGAAGTCCATCCCCTGGAGGGAGATAGACCAGCGTAGGAGTTTTGGGTTCTCCCCCCGCATCTGCATCAGCCACTGCAGGGGTCGATGGTCGGTTTGCACCCGGAAGTGGGTGCCGAAGAGGTAGGGTCGGAGCTTTTTGAGGGCCCATACTACAGCGAAGGCTTCCCTCTCGATGGTGCTCCAGCGTTGCTCTCGGAGCAGGAGTCGCCGGCTGATGAAGACCACTGGCTGATCACGGCCTTCGGGGTTCAGCTGAGACAGGACCGCCCCAATACCGTGGTCGGAGGCATCCGTCTGGACGATGAATTCCCGGCTGTAGTCGGGAGCCTGAAGTACAGGGGCGGAACACATGGCGGCCTTCAGTTGCTCGAAGGCTGTTTGACATTCAGGGGTCCAGTTGACCTTCTTTGGGTGATTCTTGGATGTGAGTTCCGTGAGGGGCCCCACTATGCTTCCGTAGTCCTTTATGAACCGCCGGTAATAGCCCGTGAGCCCCAGGAAGGCGCGTACCTCTGTCTGGGTGATGGGGGGCTGCCAGGACTGGATGGCGGCGATCTTGAGTGGCAAAGGGGCCACCAGGCCGCTTCCCACCTGGTGTCCGAGGTAGGTTACGGACCCCTGACCAATTTGGCATTTGCTGGCCTTGATCGTGAGGCCAGCTCGCTGAAGGGCCTGTAGCACCTCTCGGAGGTGGTGGAGGTGGTCGGGCCAATGGTGGCTGTACACAGCGATGTCGTCTAGGTAGGCGGCACTGAAGCCTTCGAGTCCGGCCAACACTTGATTGACTAGTCGCTGAAACGTTGCTGGGGCATTCTTCATGCCGAAGGGCATGACCTTGAAATGATAATGGCCGTCAGGAGTGGAGAACGCCGATCGTTCCCGGGCCCGGGATGTGAGGCCGATCTGCCAGTAGCCCGCCGTCAGATCGAAAATGCTGAGGTAGCGGGCAGCTCCCATGCGGTCGATCAGCTCATCCGCCCGGGGAATGGGATGGGCGTCCGCTCTGGTGACCGCATTCAGGCCCCGGTAGTCGACGCAGAACCGAAGTTCCGGTGTTGTGCCGGGGGCAGCCGCTTTGGGGACCAGTACGACTGGGCTGGCCCAGGGGCTGTCTGAGGGCTCAATGACCCCGAGCGTGAGCATCTTGGTCACTTCTTCCTGGATGCAGGCCCGTACCCGATCTGGTACGCGGTAGGCCCGGTGGCGGATAGGGGGACTGTCCCCCGTGTCCACGTCGTGCACACACCAGGAGGTGACCCCTGGGGTGAGGGAGAACAGGCTGGCGAACTGCAGCAGAAGGTCTCGACATTCCTGTCGTTGTTCCAGGGTGAGGGCCTCCGAGAGCTGGACCCCGTCCACGGAGCCGTCTTTCTCCCGGAATCGGCGGGTCTGGTTGCGGAGGGTTAAGAGGTACTTGAAGACATCCGGAGGGTTCTTTAGCGGGGGCATTTCCCAGCCTTCCTTGACTAGGCTGAGCGGCCCCCGGACTGGGTGTCCATACAACAGTTCAAATGGGCTGAAGCCGAGGGACTTCTGGGGGGCTTCTCGATATGCGAAGAGGAGGCATGGCAGTAGCACGTCCCACTGGCGACGGAGGGGCTCTTCCAACCCCCCAATCATCCCTTTTAGCGTGCGGTTGAACCGCTCAACGAGTCCGTTTCCTTGAGGGTGATAGGGGGTCGTGAATCGGTAGGTGACCCCACACTGTTGCCAGAGGGACTTCATATATTTTGAAATAAAGTTCGTTCCCCTGTCGCTGACGACTTCCCGAGGGAAGCCCACACGGGAGAAGATCCCCATCAGGGCCCGGCCGACTACCGGGGCGGTCACGGTTCGCAGGGGCACAGCCTCAGGGTAGCGGGTGGCGTGGTCCACCAGTACCAGGATGAACCGATGTCCTTGTGCGGTACGGGGGTCGAGGGGCCCCACAATGTCAATCCCCACTCTCTCAAACGGGGTGGTGACCACTGGAAATGGTTGCAAGGGGGCTTTCAGTTTGCGGCCGCTCTTCCCACTGGCTTGGCACGTGGGGCAAGATCGGCAATGCTGGAGGACATCATTCCTCATCTTAGGCCAGAAGAAGTGGGTCACCAAGCGGTTGTAGGTTTTATCTTGGCCCAGGTGGCCAGCCAGGGGGACATCATGGGCCAGGTTTAATAAGAAGTCTCTAAAACGGAGGGGCACTACTAGCACTCGACTGGCTCCCAACTCTGCGATTCTTTGTTCACTGTATAGTAGATCATTGTCCCAATAGACCCAATGTGTTCCGGACGTATCCCCTGCGCTCTGAGCGAGGGCTTGTTGGCGGAGTCCCTCGAGGGAGGGACAGGTCTTCTGCTCTTGGCGAAACTGCTCCTGGGTGGGCCCTCCCTCGTGATGCCACTGTTCCAGGCCGGAGAGGTCCGGAGGTTGGTCGAGTCCCTCGGGGGCTTGTTCCAGGGGGACGGTACAGTCGGTGTCTTCCACTGGAGCGACCGGGGGAGGAGGTGCCGGCCATTCAGGTTCCTCTGGTCGGAGATTGGCACGGGCGGCCATGGACCGGGTGGTGACACACGCCCAGTCCGGGACGCCTAACATCCCCAGGTGTTCCCTTCGTTCTACAGCTGCCCACGGGGAGCTTTCAAGGTCGTTTCCGAGGAGGCAGTCTACGGGGGCGTCATCTCGGACCGTCACCTTCAACATGCCGGAGACCCCTCCCCACTCGAAAGGGACACAGGCCATCCGACATAGACTTTCCGAGTTATCGGCTGAACGGACAGGACAGAGAATATTTGGTAGGATCTGTTCCGGGGTCACCAGGTGACAGCGGACGGCTGTTACACTGGCCCCGGTGTCACGGAGGGCCTCGGCCCGGCGTCCATTGATGCTCACCCATTGACTGTACTTCCGGGTGTTAGTGGGTAGGGGGACCCGCGGGACCATGTCTCTCCCCCCTAAACAGGCTAGGGCCATAGCGGCTGGCTCCCATTCTTGATGCTCTTGCTCATATTCCTCCTGTTCCTCGGAGATCTGTTCTTCCCCCAGGGCAGCCGCGGCCACCTGGCGGGGTCTCGGGCTCTGGGCCTGTGGGCAATTTGGGTCGTTTGCGTAGTGGCCGACTCGCTGGCATCGGTGACACGTGACATTGGCTCTATATCCCGGTCGTGCCGGGGTGCTGCCCCGGTTGGCCGGGGGGTTGGTGCTGGCAGCGGGGGCGGTCGGAGCGCTGTCTTTTCCTCGTCCTTGGCCCCATCCTCCTCCTCCTCGGGGACGGTGCTGACCGGGGTAGTTCCGTTTCTGTTCATAGGTCCCCGGTCGGCCCACTCTGGTGATCTCCCACCGGTCAGCCTCGGCTGCGAGCTGCCGTGGATCAGTTAGTTTGCTGTCGAGGAGGTGCTGTCGGAGCTCGATGAAGCAATTGTTTGACAGATGCTCCCACACCATAAGATTAAAGAGCTGTTCGTAGGTTGTGACATTGCTGCCTTTAATCCACCCTTCGAAGGCTCGGCTGAAATAGTTCACGTATTCTACCCAAGTTGTACCCGGGATGCGGGTGCAGTCTCTGAACTTTTGGCGGTACATCTCGGGTGTGAGCCCATAGCGGGTGAGGAGGGCCGCTTTCATGTGGTCGTAGGAGGTCATTAGATGGTCCGGAAGCTGTAGCAGGGCGTCGCGGCCCTCATTGACGAATCTCCCCCATAGACCGGCCCCCCAGTCGCTTCGATCGATCCGGTGGGAGGTCATAGCTATTTCGTAGGCCTTGAACCATTGTTGGATGTCGTCGTCTCGGAAGTATTCTCGAACGACATCCTTGGGGATGTGCACTTTCTTATTTGTTGCCCCTGGGGTGCGAGGTTGCTCAGTCACCCCTGATTCCTTGTTCTGCTTGCGTAGGTCTATCTCAGCTAATTTGCGCTCGTGTTCATATGCCAGTCTCTTTTCCTCGAGTTCTATTTGCCTCTGTTTCTCCTCTCGTTCTTCTCGGAGCCTCAGATGTTCTAAGTTCAGTTTCTGTTCGGCCAACTTGAGTTCCCCATCCATTTTGAGCCGGGCCATTTCTAGTTCATGCAGTCTTGTTCTTTCTCGTTCCTGGATCTCGTCTTGCGAGAGACCCGTTCTTCGCTCCTCGGGAGCCGTGGTGTCTTTCTCTGTTACTGCGGCATTTTGGTCCGGGGGTCTGACGGTACCGGTTTCTGCCCAGGACTCCAGGGCATGCTTGAAGTCGTCCTTGGTACTCAGACCGGTGGTAGCGATACCCAGTTCGATGCAGAATTGTTTCAATTCACGATGGCTGTATTCCTCTAATTTCTCCATCTGGAATTTCTCTGCGGACATTGTGGTTTTGTTGTGGGGTGGGCTACTCTCTGTACGATTATGCGTGGATTCGGATCGCGCCGCTGGCCACCAATGTTAGACGGACCGGGAGGGTCGGCCGAGTACCCAGGGAGAGGTCTCCAGGGAGAGCCGTCTCCGACGATCGTACAGACAAGTAACTTTCCCCCCCCCACAGACGGACACCACACAGGAGTAAGGTCAAACGATACTTTATCAGCAATTCTTTAAGTACGGTAGAATGGTACAAGGAGGTCTGGACTCAGGGGTCCCCTCGGTTCTGGTCTCTGGTTGGGAAAGGGGGTAGCGGGACAGTCTTGTTACCACTCGGGTGGATGAATAGCTCTCAATCCTCGAGCTCGGCGTTCTAGATGATCGGGCCGCGGCGGAGCCAGCAGGTCCCGAGATGATCGAAGATGATGAACGGGCCGCGGCGGAGCCAGCAGGTCCCGGTGAGGATGGAAGCACAAACGGTCCGCGGCCACGCCAGCAGGTCCCGGGGAGGATGAAGGATGTTGCAAGTTGCGGCAGCGCCAGCAGGTAGGACGATGGTTCACGAGGCAGGGCTACGGCAGCGCCAGTAGTCCGTCACGGATGAGTTCTTCTCGGTGTCTCTCGACTCCAGGATACAACTGCCTTCCTGCTCTGGAGCTGCCCCAGTTATAGGGCTGGTGCCCTTTGATGTCCGGACCCTCGCACTTGGAGGTCGGGAGGTCCGGGATGAGGGAGTCCAGACACCCAGCAGGGGGGTGGAGCCAGCGCTCGGGGGAGCTGGGGCGATCGGCACCTGGCGGTGGGAGAGCCATCGACACCTCCTTCTCCCATTGACCTGGCAAGTAGTCCGCTCACCTCCTGGGTGGATGGTGGTGCCGGAATGTCTGAGGCCCGGCCAGGCCCAGGGTTAGGGTCGATCGGAGGCCACGAGGCCTCGTGGGGCAGTGTCCAAGATGGCGCCCAGATCGGGCGCGAGGGCCGGAAGGGAATCTGGTCCGGGAGGTCACGATGTTCGGAGGCAGGGGTCCCGGAGGGGACGGAAAGCGGGGAGTGGTGGCTGGTAATGTTCGAGGAGCCGGGCTCGGGCTCGGTTGTGCAGAGGGGGAGCGGGCCCTTCATGTGGCCTGTCCAACATGGGGGCTAGCTACTAAGGCCAAATTGTTCATAGCAGTGTTTGATCCTTTTGCCGCACATGAATATTTTGATTTATGACATGTTAATTTATTGTTAGAAATGGGTTCTCTACTTAGCAGAGGTAGGTACCTTTGTCCAAATTGGGACCGTTGCTTCTAGTCAGGGTAAGGGGGATACACCCTCTAGATAACCCCTGCTCACCTCCTGGGTAGCTTCGCCCGAGCAGACAGACTTATCCCGAAGGCAAGAGTTTTGAGCATTGATGAATTCTTCCATGGTTAGGAAGGGTAAAGGTGATTAATTGTAGTTGCTTTCATGTTTTGTTTTCTGGTGGACTGAGCTGTGCTGAAAGAATTGTGGTTGAGCAGTGGGAAGGCAAGGAGGAAGACTGACATGGGTGAGTGGGAATTATTACAGGTGTGTCCTGCAGACCGCCAGGGTCAGTGGTGTGAAGGCCTTTTTAGTGTATTGCCAAGGAACCAAGCTGTCCTTAGGTACTACCACTTCAGGTATTGCGGTTAGCTGATCCTTTCTGTTCTGAACTCGTCTAGAGGGGCTGTTGCTTGTGACTTACAGGCCCCTCGTCAGGTTTACAGGCCACTCAGAAGCTCTCCACATTGTTTACCGTTTACAGGCTGCAGAGCGGCTATTACCGCATGTGTGCATAGAAATAATGTTTGTTTAGACCAGTGACTATACATTAAGACACATATGTGCACTTGTTTAGAATCCACAAAACATCAGATTTACACCTACAGAGTGGAAAGACCATATAGGAAGCCATATTAATTTAGGAAAACATAATATTGCCTGAACATGCTATTGTGACTGGAATATCCCCTGTGAGGTGCAAGGCATGTTGCCCTATCCTGAAAACTCGACTGTGAGAAGCTGGTAATCCAGAGATTATTTAATTTTGGCCCTAGCCTTGTGGTAATCTAGTGCATAGAGGCCTATGCTGTACATTGACGTGATGGAGGTCATAAACCTATCCTGTCACCTTGAGGGGCATGTCAAGTATGCCCTAATTTTCCTGATATTGGACTACCAGCCTGGCACAGGTTTA
This sequence comes from Lissotriton vulgaris, assembly GCF_964263255.1. Taxonomy (NCBI): domain Eukaryota; kingdom Metazoa; phylum Chordata; class Amphibia; order Caudata; family Salamandridae; genus Lissotriton; species Lissotriton vulgaris. The sequence continues at coordinate 543,349 of NW_028242452.1, forward strand.
GCATGTAGATCGATGGCGCAGCATACCATGTTTTGTGAATACATAGTGACTCTCCCCCCTTTTCTACGGGCACTAGAAAGGGAAAAGGAATTCCGAAAGGGACTAAAAACCTGGATCTTTAAGTTACAGGACACCAGCGCTAGAGCACTAGTGTAATAGTTGGATGAGCTATCACCAGCAGCCAACCTATCTCCCACATCTCTGGATCATTCAATGGCGCCTAGATGCTCCTTGGAGCGTTAGTCGCGCGATATAAAAGACTAATTACATTACATTACATGATCAGGCCTTTTTATATGTCACTGGTGTGTAGGCCTCACCGATGTGAAGTTCTGCCTCAGTGCGCTACTCCTAACCCTTGTGCTAACATTCAAAATATATGCTGTGTGTGTTTATGTTGTGTCTTGTATGGTACATGCAATATGTACACAAGTGTGCCCGTGTAATGGATGCCTCTGGGTTCCTTTCTGGAAGCCCCAAATCTACTCCTGTGCACAAGATAGAGGTGAGATTGTTTTCCCAGACAGTGGAAGTGTTTTGCTGACATTCCTTAAGCTGGAGGGGGGAGACGTAGACAACAAAGTGGGGACAGAGGAGGCAAGACACCTTCAGAAAGTCACAGAAGCCCGTTTGCTGAGAGGAGCTGCTGATTAGTCTTCCTGTAGTGCTGCCACTTGGAAGGTGGTGGCAGTGAAGGGTTGGGCTGCTGTCTCCTTTTCAGGGTGGAAAGGATCTTTTAGGTGAGCCAGCCTTTTGTATTTCCCCTGATCACTGCATAGTGTGGTTGTTGATACGCCAGGTATAGAAAGCTCACCTCTCTTTGTGCCTCTGTTGTGGTTACTCCTGGATGGAGACTACCGTACTACAGGGAGCATCACTCTGCTCTGCAGCATACCGTGAGGACTGCTGTACACCCAGAGCTGGTGTCTGTCTTACAGCCAACTTCCCAGATGACAGGGGTTATTCCTTGAAGTCTTGTCTTGCTGGGAGAGCTTATCTCTGACCTTAAGTGTCTGGAAGCCAGCCGGCCTACTGAGAGAAGGAAATATCCTGCCAACCCTGCAGGAGGTTTTGGAGTAACAGCCAGACGCTAGTGCTGAGGGTCAAACCAGGGGAATGGAGACGGCAAAGACTGATTGGTGAGTCCGATAGCATGAGCACAGTCTCTCCAGAAGTGAGGTGGCAAATGTAAATTGCGGATTGGCCGTTAACCTCGCGGCAGTGCAATAAGAACGAATGCGAGTGTCCTCGCTGGTAAAGTGAAACAACTGTGACCATGGAGATCTTTGCCATCAAAGCTAAGACTTGTGCCTGTGACCGCCACCACTGCTGCGTTTACAAAGTGCTCACTGTGACTGCTTGCATGCCGCTGTGTCCCGGTCTAAATGGCTACCCATCTGCTGCTCAAGTGACCCAGAAGTGGGTCCAATGCCAGCAGTGTGCTCCCACCACCAGTTTCAGCAGTTGTCGAAGAACTCCAGCCTACCAATCGAACTACCCATCCTGTTAACAGCTTACCAAGATCAATGGCCTCTTCTGCAACCACCACTTCACACCCCAGAAGAGAGAGGGATTGGAGACACTTGCTGTCAAAAGGACATGTAGACAGTGTTGTGGTGAGACTGTGTCAAAGGAGACTGGATTTTTTTACAGAGATTTATATACCACAAACTTGACCCGAATCGGGTATCAGATCACTTTACATAGCACCAGTTGTGTTACATGAGGACACATTAATTTTTTGTTAGGCATGGGGAGATTAAGTGATTTTCCCAGAATCACAGGATGTTCAGCGTCATTGCTGAGACTCAAACCCAGTTCCCCAGATTCGAGGTTGACCGCCCTAGCAGTTAGGCTAACTCCTCTTTCCTGATTGAGCTGAGCTCAAACATTACTGAACTAGGGTGTCTCCGTCTGAGGCTTCAATCGTGTTACACAAAACTCTCTAACCTAAGGGGGACAATTCTAGAGTCGCAAGAGGAGGGAGTATTGCTCTTCCCCTTGGGACCATTTGCACTTGTTGGGGGTGGTGCAGAGACTTTCCTGAAGCCCTGCTAAGTGGGGGCCTCATTTATTTTTTTGTAAACATTTGTTATTGATTTTTCATTGCAGCAATCAGATATTCACCATCACAATAATCAAATATCCCTCTCCCCCATCAAATTGGTATCTGCCGACTCAGGTATATGTCCATGCTACTGTCAAATAATGTTCATATCTTATGTCCCCCTTGTTTCAATTAGGAATCGTGCCATAACCTTTATTAACGTACATGGCAAACAACCGACATTGATAGCCCGTTACATCTTATTAAACAAACCCCTAAGAATCCCCCCAACCCCCTAGACCCCCTCCCTCCCACCGGTGTGTTCCAACTATTCGCAACAATTCAGTATATAGAGCTTGTGTTGACAGACAGTCAGGATGCCCATTATTGTAATGGGCGTTCCAGCACCCCACCTCGCCACAACTCACTAGTCCCTGTTGTCCTCAGTTGATTGGTTTATCAGCGTCTGAACCAGTTCTTCCCATGCCCTTGCCGTGTCTAGCGCCTTTTCATTATTCAGGCGTCGCGCTTGTTGGAAACGAATGGCCCCCTCCCCACTAGTCCACTTAAGCAACTCAGCTCTCCACCTTATACTTCTGGGACCTTCCTTCGCCTTTCAGCGCATTGTAATTTCCCTTTTCGCCAGTACTAGGCCCATATCTATAAACTTACTTGTTACCTTCATCCTGGAGGTGTGAGGGAACCAGTGTAATATGCATGTAGCCATATCAAAGGTCAACTGGTGCTCCGTAACTAGGTTTAGTAGGTCCCCCACTTCCCCCCAATAGCTCCCTAAATTCGGCCACCCCCACAACATATGTTCTAAATCTGCTCCCACTGTACTGCACCTAGGACACATCACATCTCCAACATTATAATATTCCATGATTTTACCCAGAGTCAAATATGCCCTATGTATTATACAGAAATGCACTGGTTGGAGGCGTGCATTCCTGGTGCCCTTCCACGCCCTACGTAGGATGTGTCCCAATGTGGTCTCCGGTATGGGCTTCCCTGTGCTCACCTCCCATTTCAGACGAAGCGTATCTAACGGGGCCAAACCCTCATTCAACATTTGTGAGTGTAGGCATGTAACTGCTTTGAATGTACCTGTTGCCATCACCACATACTGGCACGCTTGCGTTATTTCCGGTTCTAGCAGTCCCCCCTCCCAATGATTTTGGATGGCTCGCACCAGGGCCGCAGGTATCAGAAATTCTCCCTTAGGGAGATCAGACCTCTCCTGCAGTATCTGATAAGATAACAGCACTCCATCTTCGTACAAGTCCCCCAGCATGTGGACCCCTGCTTGCTCCCACTCCCATAATGACGACCAATCTCCTCCATGGGGAAATGCTGTCAGCATCCCTAGTGGAATCTCGGGTGCGTAAGGGCGTTGTACACCCCCTCTTCGCTGGCTCCTGTTCCAACACAACCTCAGAGTCTTTTCCTCTAAAGTGAGATCCCTAAGGTTCAGTCTTTGTTGCAACACTATGAAAGACAGGATATTTCTCGGAATTCCGCCTCCTCTCGCATTTTCCGGGCCCCTGAATTCCTTGGCTACCACCTGTGTAAGAACCTGTAATTGTGTTGCTATATAATACAACTCCAGATCAGGAACCGCCAGGCCGCCCTCCACCTTAGGCCTCATTAATGTCTTAAGCGCCACTCTGTGCCTCCCTGATCCCCAGATAAATCCCACAATCATAGATTTCAGGTTGGCGAACACTGAGCACGACACCCATATTGGCAGCGTCCTAAAAAAGTACAGAAGTCTAAGCAGCGCCACCATCTTCAGTAAAGCTATCCTACCCATAACCGAGAGTGGAAGGGTACTCCAAAAGGCCATGCTCCCCTTAAGGGTGCGTATGCATCTCCCTATACTTCCTTCTAAAAGATTGCCGGCTCCATGATAAATATGTACTCCGAGGTATGCTAAGCAAGGAGGTTCCCACCTCACAGTCTTCGGCATCCTGGAAGCTACCCTCCCCGGTTGCACTGGGAACAAGCAAGTTTTGGTCCAATTGACCTTTAGTCCTGAAACCGTTCCAAAATCCAACAACAATCGCGCTGCCCCTGCCAATGCACCATCTGTATCCGCCAAAAATAACAGCAAATCATCCGCGTATAATGATATGTATTGTTGTTCTCCTCTAAAAGCCAGACCCTCATACCACTGTCCCAGCCAAGCTCGCACTGCCAACGGTTCTATTGCTAGAGCAAATAGCAGAGGGGAGAGCGGGCACCCTTGTCGTGTCCCACGGGCCACTACACAATGGGCAGAGATCATCTGCCCCACTTTAACTCTTGCCACCGCTGAAGTATACAGCACCTTCGTCCACCTCACAAACTCCTCGCCCAGTCCAAAGTGTTCCATGTTTTGTACAAATACGGCCATTCTAGGCTATCAAAGGCCTTTTTATATCTAAAGATAAGATTGCAGCCATAGGAGAATCTATGCCAGATTCCCCCAGGACCTTCACCAACCTCCGCACATTGGTGGCAGTATTTCTGGTAGGGATAAACCCCGCTTGATCTTCATGTACCAAGTCAGTCATATGCTGCAGCAAACGCGACGCCAGGATCCGACTAAGTATCTTATAGTCAGTAGTGAGCATTGACAATGGGCGGTACGCTGCCGTTCCGTACTATCACGTCCCGGTTTTAACAGTGGGACAATGAGGGCCTCGCGCATCGATTCCGGCAGCTGCCCCAATTCCCGCGCTTCGCTATAGACCTCCAGCAACCATGGTGCTAATAAGTCTATATATTGCATATAAAATTCCACAGTTAATCTGTCCACCCCCGGTATTTTATTCTGTGCCATCTGCTTAATGGTGCTCCTAATTTCATCAAGCGAAATGGGCCGACCAAGATGTCGCGTCTGCTCTTCCTCCAACTGTGGAAGCATCACATTTCCCAAGAAGGACCCAATAGCAGTTTCGTTTACCGTTAGTGTACTCTTTTAAAGCCTCTCATAATATTCCCTGAACCCATGCATGATCCCACTCTGGGTATAGACTGTTGTTCCCACAGCCGGCCTTAGTGCCAGGATCGGGGAGCTACGTGGTGCAGGGTTAGCTAGCCAAGCTAGCAGCGTTCCTGCCTTGTCGCCCTCTGCGTGTGCCTTCTCGACATACTTCCGATAATTGAAGCAGCGCAGCCTCTCTACCTCCGTGGCCAGCATCTCCTTAACCTCTAACAGTTACTTCTTATGCTCCGGATGCTCAAGCCGTGCCTGTTCCGCCAACCTCAACCGTTCGTCCGCTTTCTCAACATCCTGCAGCACGGATTTCCTTACCCCAGCATATTTACTTATGCATATCCCCCGTACTACTACAGTAAAGGCGTCCCATTCCATTGCCCTAGTAGGAGTAGACCCAGCATTCTCAATAAAGTAGTGTGCTATCCCTTCTTCCACCTCCCTACGAAACACCGGATCCTCTAAAGTTTCAGGGTGCAATCGGCATGTGGTAATTTCTGCTCTTTCCTTCGACCAATTCAAGGTGAGCAGCAGTGGGTTATGGTCGGACAAGGTCCTAGTGAGATATTCAGAGCTGGTCACAGCAGATGCCACCATTGGAGAGCACAACATAGCATCCAGTCGAACATGCAGTTCGTGTAACGCTGAGTAGTAAGAGTAATCCCTAATTTGCGGGTGATGTGATCTCCATACATCAATCAGATGTCACCTAGCCTGCCAATCCTGCCTATGCTTGGACAGTCAATGAACAGGGGAATCTAGTAATGGGTGATGAGATCTGTCCATGATCGTGTCCGTTATTGAATTAAAATCCCCTCCCATTATGATCGGGCCCGCCAGGAATTGTGCCAAAGTGCCAGACATTCGATCCAGGAATCGTGCCTGCTCTACATTAGGGGCATAAATACTACAGATGGTCACCTCCTTGCCATATATTTATTTATTTATTTACTGGCATTTGTAGAGCGCAACCAAATACCCGTGGGTGTCTCGGCGCCCTTCAACCGCTACAAATCTGCCCTCCCCATCTATTGTCTGTTTAAGCATCTGAAAAGGGACCCCAGCCCTAATCCAAATCAATGTCCCCCTCGCAAACGCCGAGTATGACGTGCTAAATACCTGCCCTCTCCATCTACACTGCAGCGCTAGGCCCTCCGACTTTATTAAGGTATGTTTCCTGAAGTAACGCTATGTGCACTCCCCTCCTGACCAGATATGCATGAACCCTGTGGCGCCTCGTCATCGTGTGTAGCCCCCTTACATTCCAAGTAATACATCGTAAATCAGGTACAGTCCCCATCACAACAATATAACCATTTCCTCCCTCCACTTACAGCATTGAACACACCAGTGTACCCCAAAACCCAACCCAACCCCCAATTCCCCCATCCCCTCACTCCACCAAGAACAGGTCCTAAAACAAAATTGTTAGTTCCCATCCAAACTAGACCAACACTCCACTCATACCTAAGCCCAGCAGTAGCCACTGCAGGCATGCCTTAAGGGCAACTGGGGGGGCTTAGTGCCAACCGCGACCGCTGTTGCCCATACAATCACCCCGCTGCGATCCCCAAGAAAACACAGCTACCTTCTCCACCCGTACATCAGTCAGCAATAGAACAAATCTTTGCACATTAAGGCGTTTCCCTGCTCCGGAGTCACTTCCCAGAATAAATTCTCTGTCCGCCACATTGTGCGATTGTACTACTACAGCACTATACACGGCCCACACACAGCCTCTCAGCCGACCACCATCCCCAGCATTCAACAATACGAATCATCACTCATCAAGGAGTCTATCTGCTGTGGCCGGGGTGACCTGCGGCATCTGAACACTTCCGTCCTCCGATATCTCCGATTCCGATTGTGTCTAGTCCTTTTCCGCGTTCATGCTCCCTGGAGACTGCAGAATCTGACTGCTAGCTAGCGCTGATACTGCCTCCAGCGCGTTCTGTCTCTCCAACTCGGTTTGGGACTGCGATTGCTTCCGCACTTTTTGCCTCCTGCCTCGAAGGCGTTGCGATTGGCACTGGGGGAGTCCTTCAGATATCTCCTGCAATCGTCGTTTTTTCCGATCCGTGCCAGATCTGTAAGTTTCCAGCCATGCCCATGTGTCGTCCGGGGTGTCATGGAAATGAGTGGCACCATCCAGCATTATTTTCAGTTTTGCAGGTAACAGTAGCGAGTACTGGATGTCTTCCGATCTCAGCTCTCGTTTCACAGCCAGGAATGAAGTACGTCGGCGCAGAATTTCCAGTGTATAATCCGCGAATATGGTCACCCTTCCGTTATCAACCTGGTATGGCCCATCCGTTTGCGCCCTCTGTAGTAATAAGTCTCTGCCCTTATAATGCAAGAGCCTAGCCACCACTGGTCGTGGGGGGCGGCCCGGCTGTGGTGGCTTGGCAGGTACCCTGTGTGCCCATTCCAATGTAAAGAAGGTAGACAGGCACTCAGTCGCAACCACAGTCCTCAGCCACTGTTCAAGGCATTGCACCATATCTGGCCCCGGCACTTTTTCAGATAGGCCCGCCACGGGAATGTTGTTGCGTCTATTTCGGCTTTCAGCATCCTCAGCCCGCTTCTCCAATGCTTGTATGCGATCTAGTGCATCCGCCATTTTTGTCTCCAACACCCTTTGGGCCGGCGCCATTTCCTGGATAGTCGTTTCTGCCTGCTTCACTCTATCCAGCAGCTTAGAGTGGTCCGCCTGCGCGATGTCCTGCTGCAGAGCTGTCCGTGAATCCGCAATAGCTGTTAGTATACGGTCGAACTGTCTTTGTAATTGAGGATCCTGGGCTTCCTCCATTCCATCCGATTCTGCTTGCGATTGCGGCTCGCCCTCTGGTTGCTGGGCCGTCCCCCGGCTTTCCTCTTGGCTTCCCCATGCTTGGAGATTAGTATTAACAGCAAGGTTCAAGTGCCCTCTCCTCTAGCCCTCAGGTTCCGGGTCCACTCCTACGGCCTCCACTGCTTGTCAAGAGTTCCGGGGTTTTGTTATCTAGGGAGGTCTCCTTTCCGCCGCCTCCGATTGTCAGTGTGCTAACCGGTCATCCCCGTTGACTTCACGATAGTCAGTGGCATACATGGAACCACATCTCCCCAGTTCACAGTTCGCGCCAGCAGGCCTCAGCACACAGCAGTTGCAGTGTCAAAAGGATGAACCCCAGCCCCGCCTGTCCGGGAGCCAAAGTGGTTTTGCTGTCCTATGCGCCACACCATTCAGCACTTGCTCGCCACCCAGCGTCAGGGCCAAGTCAATTCCTGGGAGCCTGTGTACCGCTTCTCATATAGCACCGGTCTGATTTAGGCCTTCTATTGCCAGCATTGCCACTTCATGCCTCAGCCCGTAGCTCGCCTTCAATATTGTGCCTTGTAGCATCACCAGCCTTTTCTTTGGGCGTACTGCGCACATCCTCCTCTCATGCCCCGGTCTGCTGGGCATCCCCCTCCATGTAGTGGGCCTGTGGAGCTCCAAGGCTCCCCCCGCATTGATTTTCAAATGGCCCCCTCGCCGCCTCCTGCAGCAGGGCCTCCGCTTCTCGCCCGTGCCCCCCTCACCCCCGCCCCAGTTCGCAAGGCGCAGCTGCGCCCTGGCCCCGTGACCGCCTCCGGAGCCCCAGGCCGCCGAGCAGCCCGCACCTCACTCACCAGGACAGGCAGGAAGGTGCCAGGTTCCGCCGTACAGTACTTCACAGCTCTTCACCACTGCTCAGGGCCCGCTGTTCAGGGAGTCGCAGCGGGAGCCTCAGTCCGCCGATCGTTCTCTTTCCCGAAGGGGCCTCCCCATTAGGCCCGAGTGGCCCACGCCAGGTCTCCCGCCACGCAGCACTCCACCGGCTGAGTTCCGCTGCGACTCAGCCAGATTCCTTCAGCTGTCTGGCACGCCCATGTTGCACCATAGCTCCGGCGGTTGTTTTCGGCACACCAGTCAGTGCCGCTGCACCTCAGCCGGGGGTTCAGGCGCCTCACACCAGCATCGCCGCCATTTTGTGCAACTATCTTGCGGCCAGCTCTCTGTCCGGAAAACGTCCCGGAGCCCCTGCACTGCAAATCGAGTGTCGCTGGGCAGACACCAAGACAGGGTCACCTCACGCTCACGACTCCTGACACCATCGGAGGTTAGAAGGTCCTTAATATTTCAGGATCACTGCGGGATCTTCACGGAGCTCGGCGCTCAAGCAGCCAGCTCCATCGGCCTCCAAGTCACGACCCCTCCTAAGTGGGGGCTTCATAACAGAACCCAAGCTGTCATCTGCCTAGCGGAAGAGCCGCCGCAGCTGATTGCCGCCACCTATAGGGACTCCAAGTCCCACAACCTTGGGACCCTCACCTGGGATTCATCAACAGCGCTATTTCACAAAGCCTGGGCCCAAAAAAAAAGTAAGAGAGAGAGCGAAAGAAATAAAGAAGGTAATAAAGTAACAAAAAGTAAAACAAAAACACAAAATATATATGTAGGAAATTGTAGAGATAGATAAAAAGCAAAAAAAGCAAAAAAAAGTTCAGAAAAACATAGGATTACAAAGATGTAAGATGGATAGAAAGGTAGCATGCCCAAAAACCATAGCAATAAATGAAAAGCAAGATGGCCGCGCCCATAGAGTACCGCGTGGGTAAGTTTGCGCGATATTTTCCCCGCGAGCACGTAAAAGCACAGTCGAACTCGTAATAGAGCGCAGCACACAATGCGAGATTGCCAATAGCGCCCGGAACCGGAAATACGCAACGCTCACAAGATGGCCGCGCCCATGTACGACCGCATGGGTAACTTCGCGGTCGGTGCGCTGCAAGCGGCTTGCGAAGACGCAAAAAAAAACCCCGCGAACACGCAAAAAAAAACCAATCTGCTAATTTGCACGAATTCGCGGATTGCAAGTTCGATTTAGCACGAATTCGCGCCCCGCGAATGTCGCGAAATTGCACAAAAACGAATTTTGCAAAACTGAAAGCACTTAGCAGGTGCAAAAGTTCAAGGTCATTTGTAACCATTCCCTGTAGTGCTTCCTGAGGGGCCCCTCCAGAGTTCAGTTGCCTACTTGCAACTATTCTCTGACCCTGATCTGACCCTCAAAGCAGGGTCAGAGAATAGTTACAAGTATGGCACAATGCTCCTGTAAAAAAAATTAAACTGCAACAGGAAGCACTTACAACTAAGGAAGCAGGTGCCAGACTTGAAGCTCAAATTCAGTGACACATTAAACAGCCCCAAATTAATTCATCTCAGTTGAGGCTGGGCAGCTGTGCTTTCCCCCCATAATCTACAGTGGTGAACCAGAGGGTGCTGTGATGAACCAGAGGGTGGCAGTGATAAACCAGAGGGTGGCAGGGATGAACCAGAGGGTGGCAGTGATGAACCAGAGGGTGGCAGTGATGAACCAGAGGGTGGCAGGGATGAACCAGATGGTGGCAGGGATGAACATGAGGATGGCAGTGATCAACCAGAGGGTGGCAGCCTTGAACTAGAGGGTGGCAGTCATGAACCAGAGGGTGGCAGGGATGAACCAGAGGGTGGCAGTGATGATCGAGAGGGTGGCAGTGGTGAACCAGAGGGTGCTGTGATGAACCAGAGGATGGCAGTGATCAACCAGAGGGTGGCAGTCTTGAACCAGAGGGTGGCAGTGATCAACCAGAGGGTGGCAGTGATGAACCGGAGGATGGCACTGGTTAACCAGAGGGTGGCAGTGCGGACCCAGAGGGTGGCAGTGATGAACCAGAGGGTGGCAGGGACAAACCAGAGGATGGCAGTGATCAACCAGAGGGTGGCAGCCTTGAACCAGAGGGTGGCAGTGATGAACCAGAGGGTGGCAGGGATGAACCAGAGGGTGGCAGGGATGAACCAGAGGGTGGCAGGGATGAACCAGAGGGTGGCAGGGATGAACCAGAGGGTGGCAGTGATGATCCAGAGGGTGGCAGTGGTGAACCAAAGGGTGCTGTGATGAACCAGAGAATGGCAGTGATCAACCAGAGGGTGTCAGTCTTGAACCAGAGGGTGGCAGTGATGAACCAGAGGGTGGCAGTGATGAACCAGAGGGTGGCAGTGCGGAACCAGAGGGTGGCAGTGATGAACCAGAGGGTGGCAGGGATGAACCAGACGATGGCAGTGATCAACCAGAGGGTGGCAGCCTTGAACCAGAGGGTGGCAGTGATGATCCAGAGGGTGGCAGTGGTGAACCAGAGGGTGGCAGTAATGAACCAGAGGGTGGCAGTAATGAACCAGAGGGTGGCAGTGATCAACCAGAGGGTGGCAGTGATGAACCGGAGGGTGGCACTGGTGAACCAGAGGGTGGCAGTGCGGAACCAGAGGGTGGCAGTGATGAACCAGAGGGTGATAGGGATGAACCAGAGGATGGCAGTGATCAACCAGAGGGTGGCAGCCTTGAACCAGAGGGTGGCAGTGAACAACCAGAGGGCGGCAGTGATGAACCAGAGGGTGGCACTGGTGATCCAGAGGGTAGCAGTGATGATCCAGAGGGTGGCAGTGGCAAACCAGAGGGTGGCAGTAATGAACCAGAGGGTGGCAGTGATGATCCAGAGGGTGGCAGTGGCGAACCAGAGGGTGGCAGTAATGAACCGGAGGGTGGCAGTGATGAACCAGAGGGTGGCAGTGATGAACCAGAGGGTGGCACTGGTGACCCAGAGGGTGGCAGTGGTGAACCAGAGGGTGGCAGTGATGATCCAGAGGGTGGCAGTGGCGAACCGGAGGTTGCTGTGATGAACCAGAGGGTGGCAGTGATTATCCAGAGGGTGGCAGTGATGATCCAGAGGGTGGCAGTGGCGAACCAGAGGGTGGCAGTAATGAACCAGAGGGTGGCAGTGATGATCCAGAGGGTGGCAGTGGCGAACCAGAGGGTGGCAGTAATGAACCAGAGGGTGGCAGTAATGAACCAGAGGGTGGCAGTGATCAACCAGAGGGTGGCAGTGATGAACCGGAGGGTGGCACTGGTGAACCAGAGGGTGGCAGTGCGGAACCAGAGGGTGGCAGTTATGAACCAGAGGGTGGCAGGGATGAACCAGAGGATGGCAGTGATGAACCAGAGGGTGGCAGCATTGAACCAGAGGGTGGCAGTGATCAACCAGAGGGTGCCAGTGATGAACCAGAGGGTGGCACTGGTGAACCAGAGGGTGGTAGTGATGATCCAGAGGGTGGCAGTGGCAAACCAGAGGATGGCAGTGATGAACCAGAGGGTGGCAGTGATGAACCAGAGGGTGGCACTGGTGAACCAGAGTGTGGTAGTGATGATCCAGAGGGTGGCAGTGGCAAACCAGAGGGTGGCAGTGATGAACCAGAGGGCGGCAGTGATGATCCAGAGGGTGGCATTGGCGAACCAGAGGGTGCTGTGATGAACCAGTGGATGGCAGTGATCAACCAGAGGGTGGCAGTCTTGAACCAGAGGGTGGCAGTGGTGAACCAGAGTGTGCTGTGATGAACCAGAGGGTGGCAGTGGTGAACCAGAGGGTGTTAGTGGTGAACCAGAGGGTGACAGTGGTGAACCAGAGAGTGACAGTGGTGAACCAGAGAGTGGCAGTGGTGAACAAGAGGGTGCTGTGATGAACAAGAGGGTGGCATTGGTGAACCAGAGGGTGGCAGTGATGAACCGGAGGGTGGCCGCAATGAACCACAGGGTCGCAAACAGGCTGGACACGTAGAAACAACATGGTCGCGACCGTTGCGACCACACAAGTAAGTTCGCGTTCCCGAACTTGTAAGAAACCCTTGCGAACTGGCAAAAACCCTTGCGAATGCGCCAAAAAAGCAAATTTGCACGAATTCGCGGATTTTGCAAATTGCGAGTTTGCTTTCGCACAAATTCGCGGACCGCGAATTTGCAAATTTCGCCCATGCTTACTGCAAATAAGCCACAGCAGGCACCCCGGTATTACTCTGGCCAAACTACTGAAATAAAGAACCACATGGGCGTAGACAACACGCTGGGCCTTGAAAGTGCCATGTTCTAAGCCTGATTAGTAGACACCGCAGGACCAACACGAGCAGGTAACCCCATCAGCACTGCGACGCTATATGTGGAAGGCCTAAATAGGTGAGAAGCACATGAATCTAAACACAAGACGAACGCACCAGAGACACGACCGGGAGTAGACAGCCAACCACAAGGGCGAGGGAGCAACGTAGATATCTGGCACTGCCGACATAGGGATAGCAGGCAACCACATCACCGCCCTTGTGAGGCAAGAGACCTCGAGAAGAGAAACGGCCCAAGAACATATAGACGTCGCAGTCCGCACGAGTGGGAAGGGCAGCGATCTCAAGTGACCTGCATAGTAGATGTAGCCAGAAGTTCGCCTGCGACTAATCATAAACGGGAGATCACTGAAGAACTAGTTTAACGGCTTCAGGAAGTGCGAAGAATACCTGGCTTCGCGGAGTCAAAGAATAGACGGATTGCAGTCAAACGCAGACATGGGAAAACCAGATAGAAACCAACCCAAAATAAACTTTGATTCTACCAAAAAAATCTCAGAACAAGTCGCAATAGACCAGCAGGTGGTCTCACAGGCGGAATCACTCACGGGTGGGGCGCCGGTGGACAATATCCAATCAATGTTCCTCACAATACAAACCGCACTAACAAATATCGATGGTAAAATTGACTCTCACTCATAGAGTGGACCGCAAGTCTGAAAGATTAGACCGCCACACTGAACGTATTGATATGGCAGAACGCAGAATCTCAGATGTAGAGGACACTCAAAATCAGATGACAACTAAACAATCTGGAGTGGATAAACAATTAGCTGCGCTGGTAGCAAAAACGGAGGTTTTGGAAGCCAGGTCTCGTAGGAGCAACATCCGCCTTATGGGAATTGCGGAAACCACAAACACAGGCCCAATGGAAAAATACGTGGAACAACTCCTGATCACTCTGTTGGGGAGAGACACTTTTTCAGACGTTTTTCTCATCGAGAGGGCCCACAGATCCCTGGCCCCCAAACCGTCTGTGGGTACTAGACCGAGACCCATTATTGCTAAAATATTAAACTACCATGATAGAGACGCAGCATTGAGAAAAGCGAGAGAATTGGGGACACTGCACCATGAAGGCTTGGACATAGCTCTATACCCTGATTTCACCCAATCGGTCCAGGAAGCAAGGAAAAAATACAGCTTGGCGAAACAGAAGATTCGTAATCTGCAAATACCGTATGCAATGCTATACCCCGCGCAACTGAAAATAACGGATGATGGCGCAACAAAAATCTTCAATGAATCCAAGGACGTTTTGAAATACCTGCAGCTGAGGAAGCCGAAAGGAGAGCGTAGGAGATCGCCGCGAGACAGACCGCAAGAGAGGGAAGCTCTATCAGATGTGGAATAAAAACTGTTGATCACTAATGGAAGCCTCCGAATGCAAAGATTATGACAAGAAAAAGGGGACAAAAATGATAGTGGGAAACGAGGTGGTGGATAACCTACCACCGGACAGGCTGCCGAAAACCCGGACACTAATGGATGTCATAGCCCAGTGCTAAGCAGGAGCCGGTTTGTAGAAAAGAGGACGTAAAAGGGTCCAGATGCTCAGATAAGTAAATACTGGAGTGTCAGTGACATGCAGCCGATAGACAGCGCTGATGTTGGTGACATATATATTACAATAAGAAATAAGTTTAGGTTTTGAAATATGCCACCTAGAAGTTTGGGAAAGTTATGTGGTTCACATGTTTGGTGCTAATGTATGTTTTCTATATGGCCCACCCCTCGATTTCGTAATACTGAGGGGTAAAGTCCTGGCAGCTCCTGCCCTCTAGTGTACTTCACACCTGATATTGTTTGGTAAAGGTTGGGTAGTATATGCGGGTGGAGGGGGGCTGTTGTAAGGTAATGCACAGGGGATTGTCTTCGTTGGAGGGAACACGACGAAGTGGGAGGGGGGAGGACAGGGGGGGCAAACATGAAAATCACCAGGTGGGTATCATGGATTGCAGCGTCATTTTACATTGCTATATGAGAGCTGACATTATGCAGGAATACAGTATTGAGGATCAGTTGAGTGATAACTATGTTAACTACATTGCGACAGGTTAGGACACTAACATTCTTAACGTGGAATGTGAGGGGACTTCAGGATCCTATAAAAATCAGGAAAGTTCGCATATCTGGATAGACACAAAGTAGACGTGGCCTGTCTACAAGAAACTCATATTACACCACAACGGGAGAATACGACGGGCTATAGATGGGCACAGGCCCGAGCGGCGTCATCATATTCAAACTACGCCATAGGGGTACTAATACTGATTCCCTTTTACTCTCATAGGCACACTGGTTGATGACCAGGGCAAGTATGCTATTTTGCGTGGGAATTTTGGGGGTACGGATATCACAATAGTCTCCGTATATGGGCCAAACAATGATGATCCGCAATTTTATGAGAACATATGTGCCAAGTTGAGAGACATACGACCGACAGCTATAGTGTGGGGGGGAGACTTTAATATATGCATTGACCCCAGACTGGATAGATTGGCTGGTACCGAGAGACAAGGTAAAAAGGCAACCAGGACATTACTAAATGGCATGGAGGAGTGGTTTCTGGTGGACATTTGGCGGCTGCGCCACCCGGGTTGGAGAGAATGTACATGCACTTCATTGACACACAATACCTGGTCGAGACTAGACTACTGGCTGATCACACAGGAGGTCAGCACCTCGGTGACTGCAGTGGAGATTCTGCCCAGGACACTCTCGGACCACTCCCCAGTATAAATGGAAGTAGCAATACCAACACACACCCCGAAACAATTCGCCTGGCGACTCCAGCAGTCGGCATTGAAAGATCAAATATTCACTAGTGAATTGCGCCAAGCCATTATTGACTTCTTCCAGACCAATGAGGGCTCGGTGGATAGTGCTAGGTCGCTGTGGGAGGCGTTTAAGGTTACCATAAGGGGACACTGCATAGGTAAACACGCGGGAATAATCAGAGATATTAGACAACAGCTTACAATGATAGAGAGGGATATTCAAGAGCTGGAAACTGACTATGCAGCCACATTGCAGGATTCTAGATTAGCAGACCTATGCCGTAAAATAGACCTATATTACGAATTCGCTGACACAGAAATAAAATATCTATCAAAGAATTCCAAGGCTAGAGCATACAGAGAAGGGGGTAGACCAGGAAGAGTGCTGTCACACAAGATAAAATCCATGCGCCAGAGTACATTAATAACGCACATATTGAATGAGCATGAGGAACTAGTTAATGATACCCCTTCCATATTAGACAGCTTCCAGACGTTCTATTCGAATCTATACACCACACAGATGACAAAAACGAGCCACGATGTCCATGAATATTTGGATGATGTAGGGCTAGCATGGTTCTCTGATACACACAGAGAATTCCTAGGGCACCATCTGACGGAAGATGAATTCAGGGATGCCATTAATTCACTGCCTAACAACATGGCGCCGGGGCTGGATGGCCTGCCGGGCGAATTCTATAAGGAATTCAAAGTCCTTCTCCTACCACACTTAGCCCAAATGTTCGAAGAGGCATATGAGGAGGGTGCTCTACCAGAATCACTGCGAGAAGCGTTATTGATAGCTCTACCGAAGCGTGGCAAGGATCTCAGGAGATGTGAGTCCTACAGACCACTTTCACTCATAAACATAGATGTCAAAATCCTTGCAAAAATATTAGCCACTAGAATACAGGTACTGCTGAGGTCTCTGGTACTACCAGACCAGGCGGGCTTCATCCCCACAAGATCCACTACACAAAACCTACGCACCATATTCACAATGTTCCAAAGTCTGAATCCCGAACTGCCGGCGGCAGCGGCGCTCGTGGACGCAGCAAAAGCATTCGATTCGGTGGAGTGGGAGTTCATGTTCACTGTACTGGTGAGAATGGGATTTCCGCCACCTTTCATAAAGTGGATAGCATTACTGTATAAGGAACCTAGAGCTAGAGTTCGGATAAATGGCATCATATCGAGTCACATGGACATCAGCCGGGGAACAAGACAGGGATGTCCATTTTCCCCCATATTATTCGCGCTAACGCTAGAACCACTAGCCTGCAAAATTAGACAGAAGCACCCGGAAACGGTGTTACAATTTAGCCTTCGCCCTATAGGAATATCACTCTATGCGGATGATATGGTGTTGTATGCATGTTACCCAGATGTCAATTTGAACCCGTTGATAAGAGAATACATTAGATATGAACAATACTCAGGCCTAAGTATAAATTGGGATAAATCGGTGGTGATACCCCTGACGGTAGAGACGCCAAGGCCCATGCTAGATTATCCACTGAAATGGGACACGGGTCCAGTGAAATATTTAGGGATCTGGGTGCACAGGATCCAGAAGTGGTAATCAGAGAGAACTATGGGGTAGCACTGACCAAACTAGAGGAAACAGTAGAAAAATGGATTAAATTGCCATTATCGTTAGCAGATAGAATTGCCTTACAGAAAATGGTAGTGTTACCTCGTTTCTTATACCTATTCTGGAATATACCGATCTGGCTCACAAACGCTTTTTTCACACGGCTGCGATCCGTACTACAAAGGCTTACATGGACAGGTAAGCAACCACGGATAACCTGGAGGACACTCACAAAACCCTATCACATGGGAGGGTTTGCAGCTCCGGATCTACAGTTATACTACTACTGTGCACAAGCACAGCAAAGTAAAGTAGTAAAGTATGAAGTCTTATATAGCGCGCGATTACCCTGGGGCATCTCGGCGCTTGCATAGGGAACCCGTCCTGGTATTCCCCTGTGAGATAGCCCTGGAAGGGTATCCACAAGGTGAAAGCCAGGCATCCCGCCGCGAGGGGCCGTTGTGGAGATTAAGCAAGCTATTGCCCAGAGTCGCAGAGTGTGAACCCGTGAGCTGAGAAGGCACCGGAGCGAGAATTAACGAGTCCGCGGAATTTTTGAGCCCAAGACCCGCCGAGGCGGGGAATTGAACCCTGGTCCCGGACCGAACTCAAGCTCCAGGTCTGCCGCCTCTAACCCCTGAGCCACACTTCTCCACAACATGCTCATTATTGGTTACAACCCCACGCACATATACCTCACATAGCCGTGGAAACGGACAGTGTTGATCCAAACTGTCTAACGCAATGCATTGCAGATCCTGCTAGTTATTATGCAAATGACAAGATACAGCCGGTAAAATGCACATCCAGGGCCTGGCACACTTTGGC
This sequence comes from Lissotriton vulgaris, assembly GCF_964263255.1. Lineage (NCBI taxonomy): Eukaryota > Metazoa > Chordata > Amphibia > Caudata > Salamandridae > Lissotriton > Lissotriton vulgaris. The sequence continues at coordinate 561,568 of NW_028242452.1, forward strand.
AACACGAGCAGACAAAATACCGTTATATGCGCTGGCGCTTCCACTGGCGAATCACCCTAAACTGTCAGTCACAAATGAACAGAAAATGAGAACTGTACTGGGAGACATGGGAATGTTGACGATGGGTTCAGTGTTTCCACACAATGAATTTATCTCACTTCAAAGCCCGTCACTCTGTACCCACAAAACACCGTTAAAAATGTTCGCATATTACAGGCTGCGAGCAGCGATAAAAGACCTATATGACACTTTTCTGGCTGAACCTCTGAACCTGCAAGCCTTACAAGTCTTGTTAATGACGCCGTCACGATCACAGTTGGTCACCCGATTATACACGGCATCCCAAAATGAAAAAAGGGAGGAATTAAATAAATCACACAAGAGGTGGGAGGAACAGACGGGAATGACAATATCAGAAGAGGATTGGAGATATAGCTGTGAGCAGTTGAAGTTACTCATCCCAAATTGTAATTTGCGCATTATCCATTTTAAATTTCTACATCAGACGTACTACACTCAGGTCAAACTGCCCAAATACGGCCTCAGAGCAGATGACAAATATCAGCGCTGCTCCACTCCACACTCAGATTTCTTACACATGGCGTGGGCGTGCACTGATCTACACAAGTATTGGACAGAAGTGACGAATACACTCACACACATATTAGCTGAGCACGTCCCACACTCTCCACTGGTATGTCTCTTGGGTAGTTACAAACTCAAACAGTTTGGGAGAAGGAAGCTGCTGGCGGTTGCACTGTTACTTGCAAAGAGGCGGATAGCTATCAAGTGGGGGAGCAGACGACCACCCAGATTTAAGGATTGGTTGAATGACATGATATACTGTAAAGAAACGATGGGCACATATGAGGAGGAACTACCTCAGGCCTCTAGACCAAAGGATTTTTGGCAACCCCTTGTAGAGTACTTACAGCAACAACAAGGTGACCAATAAATTGTAACTAGAATGTGAGCCAAGGATGGCGAGGTGTATTATAAACACGGGCTGGACTTGATACATAACCCCGCATTTGACTGTCGAACTATAATTCTGTAAGAGATATAAGCACAGCAGATAGGAATCCCCTATTTCCACTATATAAATAGTGCTAGTGTGATGCTGAGCAATGTTGTTTAACGATAACTGATTCATATTTGTGATTGATCCTAGAGGTATTGGGAAATATGACTGGAAAACCTGCCACACAATTGTATAGTTGCTGCAAATCAAATGTAACTTGATGCTGCTTTGGTGAAAGGACATTAAAAAAATATATATATTTAGTTTACTATGATTTAAATCTTCTAATATATTTCCAAAATGTTATATTATAAATGTTATGCTCTCTTAATATGCTATCCTTTAAAGGGTAGATTTTATATGCCTTCATATTCCTTACCAGCTGAGTTCATATTTTCTGTTTTTAATTTCTTTTATTCTTTCAGGTTTTTCTTCTCTAGTTTCTCATATCAATGTTATTGGCCACTTTAAATTGGCTTTTTTTCCCTTTTTTCTCTCTTTAAATGTTCTAGCCCTGGATTTTTCTTATTAATGGAGTCCCGGCACAGAGCGGTGCTCTAGTGCACCCAGACCTGCAGTTAAAAGCCTATTGTTATTCTATTATACTCTTTCTATTATTCTTTTGTAGTCTCTAAATCTTTCTTTATTTGCTTTCTATACTTTATCTTTATTTATCTTTCTTATTGTTGTGTTTTTTCCTTTCCTCTTCTATACCCATTTCCATCACATCTTTTTGCAAGTCTCTAATTTTTATTTTTTATTTTGTTAGTTCATTTTTTTTCTACCATGGTCCTTGCTCATGATTTATGTGCTATATCCTGGAATGTCAATGGATTAACACACTATATTAAATGGAAGAAGGTTCTTTCCTATTTACAATCTAAAAAGGTGGATGTGGCTCTTCTTCAAGAGACTCACCTTAATACACTCGAGTCTGAAAAACTTTGTAGAGATGGGGTGGGTAAAGTTATCCACAGTAGTATCAGTAATGGGACTTCTTCAGAAGCAGGTCCTACTCGAAAATGTGGGGTAGCAATCCTTATCAGAAAAACATTACCAGTTCGTGTACTTAAAACATGGGAAGACTCACAAGGCAGATATGTTTTTGCAAAAATGTGCATTGGTAATATTCATATATGTGTGGGTTCAGTTTACGCTCCTACTGGTGCTAAAAAAGATTTCTTTCTACGTTTGAATCGTTTGCTGTCGGAGATTGATGCCTCAGAATACATCATCGGAGGCGATTGGAACCTGGTGAGAGATCCAGTTTTGGACAAAAAGGGACCTCTTGATAAGAATAATACAGCGGACAGAGCCCTTATGAATGATATCATTGCAGACAACGGCCTTATAGATCATTGGCGCTTGTCACACCCAACTGATGTTGAATATACGTTCACATCTCCCTCCCATGGCACCTTATCGAGATTGCATTACTGTTGGACTTGGCCCTTCTGGCAGGTTCACCCCTAAACTTTTTGCTTTTTAAATGTGAATTGGAGGTAGTGATTTTTGGTTTCTGCGCACTTTCACTGTGTCCCAGTGGAAAGTGCGTGCGCACTCTGAGTGCGTGGAGTTATGTTGGCCTGCCCTCCCATAGGAATGCATGGGGAATGTCTGTGTCCCTGGTAGTTCCTGATGCATGAGGTGTGCATGCTCGAGCTTGGTATGGGTGAACTCGTGTGATTGAATGCTTCGCAATGATGTATGTGGCATGAGTGTGTCTTGTGCGGAAGTGCCACTTCTAGGAGTGGGGCACAGGGTCAGAGCTGATTTGCATATCGCCATTGTCTAACCCAGGGTGGTGTGGAGTGCAAAAAAACGATGGATTTGGGCCCAGATCGTTGGACTGGGGTGAATGTGTGACATTGATCCACATTCGGTCCATCACCTGTTTTGTTTGCAATTTCGCCATAAGTGCGCTGGGGATGCTCAGACGTGGGTCCCAGGCACTCCACACCACTGGAGTCAAGCTAGCCGGGCTGATGAGAGGTGTTACCTCGAAACCGGTCCGGTCCTCGGATGCTTGATTCCGTTCTGGGAAGGACATGGCTTTTGTAGTTCGGACTGGACTGTTCCCATGGGGCACAGGGTCAGAGCTGATTTGCATATCGCCATTGTCTAACCCAGGGTGGTGTGGAGTGCAAAAAAACGATGGATTTGGGCCCAGATCTTTGGACTGGGGTGAATGTGTGACATTGATCCACATTCGGTCCATCACCTGTTTTGTTTGCAACTTCTAGGAGTTGGCATATTAGTGTAAAATGTGTCTGGCGTGTGATTGGCTGGAGCTGGCTGGGATGCCAGGCTCCATGAGTCATGATGGGTCTGCCCGGTGGTGAGTGTGAGATTAGCATGCTGATGGCTGGGGAGGAGTGCACCTGTGTCCTGAATGAGGCTGGGTTTTTCCCACACAATGCTGGCTCCGCCCCCTGTGGTGCGACTGATAACCCTAGCCCTGCTAGTGAATGAAATGGGTGGTTGAGCATCAAGGGTGCTCCCAAAACCAGCTGTGACTGGTTTCTCCCCCACCCTGCACCTACAGACAAAGGAATGTGGTGTATAAAAATGGGGCTGTGTCCCGACAGAAGTTGTTCTCTTCCAGGATCTTGCCAGAGGGGGCTGCTGCTGCTGGGGCCAGGAGGACCGCCACTTGGATTGTCTCCCTGCCTGGAGACCCAGTGAGCTGGCCCTGGGCCCAGCCTTGCCCCTCTGCCTGCTTAAAGGAACTTCTGTGCTGGTCCCTGGACTTTTGGGACCAGGTAGCGCTTTTATTTCCCTTATAGCGCTTGAGAGCGCTTGATCCTGCCCTTCAGCGCTTGGGAGCGCTGTGATTCTGTTCCTAGCGCTGGGAACGCTGTATTTGTCCTTGGCGCTTGAGGGCGCTTTTTCTGGACCTACAGCGCTGGGGAGCGCTGTGAATTGCCAAGCCGGTGCCCACCCGGCATTTGCCCCAGATTGCCACTGTTGTCCTTCAATATCGAGTGCCCACCTCGATTTATTGCCTATTCTAAAGGAGCCGGTGCCCACCCGGCATTGCCCCTTTTTGTTTGATTATTTGAAACCGGAGCCCACCCGGCATTGCCCCGTGTATCACCGCAGCAGCACCGGGCCGGGAGGAAGCAGCCGCTGACGTCACGAAAAGGCCGCGCTGGGATTGGCCCAGCCGGCGGAGATTCCCTTGCGTCATTGGGCAGGAGCTCCGTGATTGGCTCCCCCAGGGGGGATTCCCCAGGCGATCACCCGGAAGCCCCGACCAAGGAGTAGCTGCCCGAAGCCCCGGGGAGAGAGAGTGGTCCGGCGCGAGGGCAGCGAGGCTCGCAGAATGGAGGGAGAGCCCCGCAGCCGGTGAGAGCCCCGCCGCCCAGGAAGAGAAATCCGCCGCGGAGTAGAGGAGCCGCGCTGCTCGTCAGCAGGAGTCCCGGTGAGTGCCACTCTGGTTCGCCAGGCTCCAGGGGCCTTAGTATTTCGAGCTGAGAGGCTCCCCCCCCCCCCCCCAACGCGAGGCATTGTTGGTAGAGCCCTGAGAGGGCTACGGGGGACATTGTCATTTTGAGTCCCCAGGAGGGGGACTCTGCTGGTTGCCCCGCATCTTGTGCCAAGGGCCCCGAGGCCCCACCGACCAGCCCGCATTACATGACTTGGTGTTTTGAGCCCTGAGAGGCTCCACGAGGCCCATTTTGTTACGAGCCCAGAGAGGCTCACAGGGCATTGGTTGGGTTGCGAGTCCCGAAAGGGCTCAGGGGGCATTTCTTCAGTGTTAGAGCCGCGAAGGCTCCACGGGGGCATTGTTAATTAGGAGCCCCGAGGCTCCGGGGCCCCATTGTTGCTTCAGAGCCCAGCGAGGCTCCAAAAAGGGGACAGTCATTTCTACAGAGCCTGTGAGGCTCCCACATCGTGTTTGCCCCCTCATCTCCAGCTGCCCAGCACTTTGTGGGCAACTGCTACGTTTAGGCCCTGACACTGGGACACAGGGCGTCCTAGCCCCAACAAGGCCAGAGGGCCTAGGGACAGTCACAGGTGGTGACTTATGTGAGTTTGGAGCAATTGTTCTTTTGCTGCACCTCTGAATGTGTTTTTATACGTCATGTGCCTTGTTCTTACACCTCTGAATGTGTTGTTGATGCATCATGTGTTTTCCTTCTCTGATACACCTCTGAATGTTTGTAGGCATCATGTGTTTCTCTTCCCCGCACCTCTGAATGTGTTGTTTATGAATCATGTGCCTTGTTCCTTACACCTCTGAATGTATGTTATGCATCATGTGGTATGTGCTTATACCCCTACAGGTATTGTGATACTTAGGTGGTTGTTCTTACTAGTACAGGTGGTGCTAGTGAGGTCCTAGTTCCCTGCGTGACCTGTTCCTAAGGTGGTTAGGATTGCGTAGGTGGTACTTAACCTTTACCAGTAGTTACTGGTTGTGTGCTTTATGTTCTATTTTGTGCTACAGTGATTTATATTCTATGTTCTAAGTGCTAATTCTACCTAGTGCTATATTCTAAAAGTGCCTATTCCTGACAGTGGTCCATGTGGCCCTGTCTTGTACATATCCCCTGTAAATTCTGCCTGTGCCTGTTGGCACATTGTAAAGTGTGTGTTTTATCTAATGTGTTTTGGTATAATACAAAGGCTATTTTTATATATAACCTTGTGTGGAGTTTCCTTTGTGGTGGGCCTTGGGTGTTGTTGCTGGGGTGCGTGCGCAAATACTTAACTCACATCGCCTCCAAGTTTAGCCTTGCTGCTCGTGCCACGGTACCTAGAGGGTGAGCAGGGGTTATCTTGGCGTGTAACTCCCTTGCCCTGACTTAGGAGTGGTGGTCTCTGACTGACTTTGGCGCGAGCCCTGGCCAGCCAGGGATCCCATTTCAAACATTGGCTGGCAGCGTTGGGATAAGGATTTGTGTTTGCGTTGTACCACAGTGGCAACTGGCCGCACTACAAAACTCTACATTTTAGATGACCACATTTTGGGGATTATTGTTTTCAAAGTTCTGTTATTTCTTTTCATAAGAGTATCATTTGCAAAGGGTGTCCAGTACATTTGTTCCCCCGCCCTGCGCCCAGAGTTTGGTACCTGTGTCACTTGTGGTCAGGTTGAGAAATCAGGGGTGGTAGAAACTGCCTTACCGGTCCGAGGGGAGGGTTGTGTGTGGATGAATGGTGTGTTGCCTTGGACAAATGAATGTGAGTTCTCTTTGATAAGGAGCTGCCTAAGACTTTGAATTGTGTACTCTTGCTTCAGCTCTGACTGTTAGGTCCCCTGTGTTGCACGTGTCTGTGAGCATCCTGCCAAGATGGAATTTTCTTTTAATCTCTGTGGACTGTTTAGGTACAGTACGTATGAGTTGGTGCAGTTTTGTGAGGAGAGAGACATCGCAGTGAATGAGTCAGACACCCAGTCCAAGCTTAGGGATACCCTGATCCTATGGCAGAAGGATGACTGGGAACGTGAGCACAGTGAGAAAGAGAGGGCCCGGGCCGCACGCCATAAGGGTGGTGGATCTGTGGGGAGCCCTGAAGAGTCTGAAGAGGAGGATGAGGATGACAGTGGATGGGCGCCAGCAGATAGTGAGGACCCCATAAATAGGGAGTCCCTTGCTGGGTCCAATGTAGAAGGCAGCGCCTCATCCCTTTCCCGGTCCCTGTCCCCAGAGGAGTGGGTAGATAGGAGGGAAGAGATGGAGCACCAGCTGGCTATGGAGAAGCTCAGGTTAGAGCATGCCAGGGAGATAGCGCAGCTGGGTGTTCAGGAGAGGATAGAGGAGGCTGAGAGGGCCTTTGCCAGAGAGAGATTAGCTCAGGAGGGTAGATTGTCACCTGAGCGCAGTTTTAATTTTCTGGATTCCCCAGGGAGGGTTGAGTCCAGTGGTGGCAGCTATTTGAATCTCAGTGCAGGAAATCCCACTCCCAGTTCCCAGAGTCTTGTACCTGTTTCCCCAGAGGAGGAGTATAGGTTGAGATTCAGGGGCAGTAGGAAACTGTCTCACCAGTCTTGGGGGGAGTTTGTGGATGAATGTCAAGGTGCACTGGCTGATTGGTTAGAGGTTCACATGGAATTTGAGTTTAACAAGCTATTTGATCTGGTTCTAAGAGAGCAGGTGCTCAGTAGTTGTTTGCCTGGGTTGCGCCAACACCTGTTGGAATGTGGGTTGACTGATCCAGACACCCTTGCAGAAGAAGCAGAGCGCTGGGAGAGTGCCAGAGGTCCTGTAGAGTCATTGGAGAGTGAGTCCAACAGTAGTGGTACAGGTATCTTCCAGCCCAGCGAGGTGGAAGAGGCTCAGTGTAGCCCAGCTAGGTCCCAGTATAGTGAGAGGGGTGGAGAGGCTGACTACCTGGCTCAGTGGAGCAGGAGTCAGTGGGAGGCTGAGAGTCCTCAGATGCCCGAAGCCCTATCTCAGAGCCTGGGTGGTTTCTTGAGGGAACACCAGGTTGGGGACCTAGGCTGTCCTGTTAGTACACTTGAGGAGGATCTCCTAGTGTCTAGGGAACCTGGAGCATCTGTAACTAGAGCTCCAGGGGTTCCGGTGTCCGGCAGTGCTACTCCAGGAGGGAGGGCACAGAAGTCCGAAGTGAGGAGTGATTGGGGGATGAGTTTCCCAGTGGATGCACCAGTGGACCAGGGACTAGCCAGTTGGGCTAGATCTTCTTGGGGGGACCCGGGTGGCGCCACTTCTGTTCTGGGGGATCTTCATGCACTGTCAGGTGGACAGGGGACGGGAGATCTGCACCAGACAGACAGTCACATGACACATGGGTCATGTGTCAGCCTCAGGGGGATGGAGTGTGAGTCCCCAGAAGTCCTGGAGTGTCAGGCAATTATTCCCCCAAAGGTTTTAGACCGGAGGTTTGGAGGCCAGGTTCAGGTTCAGCCTGACCTGAAGGGTAGGACGTCTGTAACCAGTGTCCTGACCCGATCTTCTTCCAGATTAACCCCTCCAGTTGGGAGGGTGCGGACCTCTGGAAGGGGGTGCAGAGGGTGGGAAAGCCCACCTCTGACCCCGGTGCAACCTGAGGGGTTAAACCCTGGGTTGGAATGGCGTGCTAGGTGTACCCCTCGCCGGAGGAGGAGGAACCCTTGGAGAAGAGGTAGGGGGAGGAGAGCCTTCCCTGAGACTCCTGGTCCGCCTGAGGTTGTAGACCCTAGGCTGGAGAACCAGTGGCAGTCTAGCCCTGTCTTGCAGTCAGGAAGGGTGGAGAGTGGCTACTATGTGCCAGGGGTTACTACCCCCCACTCTGCGAGTAGGCAGGAACTAGTGGCACCTGGGTGGCCTAGGGCCTGGTCCTGGCCGAGGACAGCTGGAGAGTACCAGTGGGGTAGCCCAGTTAGTCCCTACAGTAGTTTTAGAAGGAACCCCAGGGGTTCGTCGTGGCGTAGAACAGGAGGGTGTCCCTGCAGTTGTGGGCCCGCGTCCGTGTTCTATCGCCCCAAGCAGGGAAGTCCATTACAGTGGTGATTGTTCTCCCCTGCGTTTTGGCTGGAAGGGGGTTGTGTTGGACTTGGCCCTTCTATCAGGTTCACCCCTAAACTTTTTGCTTTTTAAATGTGAATTGGAGGTAGTGATTTTTGGTTTCTGCGCACTTTCACTGTGTCCCAGTGGAAAGTGCGTGCGCACTCTGAGTGCGTGGAGTTAGGTTGGCCTGCCCTCCCATAGGAATGCATGGGGAATGTCTGTGTCCCTGGTAGTTCCTGATGCGTGAGGTGCGCATGCTCGAGTTTGGTATGGGTGAACTCGTGTGATTGAATGCTTCGCAATGATGTATGTGGCATGAGTGTGTCTTGTGCGGAAGTGCCACTTCTAGGAGTTGGCATATTAGTGTAAAATGTGTCTGGCGTGTGATTGGCTGGAGCTGGCTGGGATGCCAGGCTCCATGAGTCATGATGGGTCTGCCCGGTGGTGAGTGTGAGATTAGCATGCTGATGGCTGGGGAGGAATGCACCTGTGTCCTGAATGAGGCTGGGTTTTCCCCACACAATGCTGGCTCTGCCCCTGTGGTGCGACTGATGACCCTAGCCCTGCTAGTGAATGAAATGGGTGGTTGAGCCATCAAGGGTGCTCCCAAAACCAGCTGCGACTGGTTTCTCCCCCACCCTGCACCTACAGACAAAGGAATGTGGTGTATAAAAATGGGGCTGTGTCCCCACAGAAGTTGTTCTCTTCCAGGATCTTGCCAGAGGGGGCTGCTGGTGCTGGGGCCAGGAGGACCGCCACTTGGATTGTCTCCCTGCCTGGAGACCCAGTGAGCTGGCTCTGGGCCCAGCCTTGCCCCCCTGCCTGCTTAAAGGAACTTCTGTGCTGGTCCCTGGACTTTTGGGACCTGGTAGCGCTTTTATTTCCCTTATAGCGCTTGAGAGCGCTTGATCCTGCCCTCCAGCGCTTGGGAGTACTGTGATCCTGTTCCTAGCGCTGGGAACGCTGTATTTGTCCTTGGCCCTTGAGGGCGCTTTTTCTGGACCTACAGCGCTGGGGAGCGCTGTGAATTGCCAAGCCGGTGCCCACCGGCATTTGCCCCAGATTGCCGCTGTTGTCCTTCAATATCGAGTGCCCACCTCAATTTATTGTTCATTCTAAAGGAGCCGGTGCCCACCCGGCATTGCCCCGTTTTGTTTGATTATTTGAAACCGGAGCCCACCCGGCATTGCCCCGTGTATCACCGCCGCAGCACCGGGCCGAGAGGAAGCAGCCGCCGACGTCACAAAAAGGCCGCGCTGGGATTGACCCAGCCGGCGGAGATTCCCTCGTGTCATTGGGCTGGAGCTCTGTGATTCGCTCCCCCAGGAGGGCTTCCCCAGGAGATCACCCGGAAGCCCCGACTGAGGAGAAGCTGCCCGAAACCCCGGGGAGAGAGAGAGGTCCGGCGCGAGGGCAGCGAGGCTCGCAGAATGGAGGGAGAGCCCCGCAGCCGGTGAGAGCCCCGCCGCCCAGGAAGAGAAATCCGCCGCGGAGTAGAGGAGCCGCGCGGCTCGTCAGCAGGAGTCCCGGTGAGTGCCGCTCTGGTTCGCCAGGCTCCAGGGGCCTTAGTATTTCAAGCTGAGAGGCTCCCCCCCCCTCCAACGCGAGGCATTGTTGGTAGAGCCCTGAGAGGGCTACGGGGGACATTGCCATTTTGAGTCCCCAGGAGGGGGACTCCGCCGGTTGCCCCGCATCTTGTGCCAAGGGCCCCGAGGCCCCACCGACCAGCCCGCATTACATGACTTGGTGTTTTGAGCCCTGAGAGGCTCCACGAGGCCCATTTTGTTACGAGCCCAGAGAGGCTCACAGGGCATTGGTTGGGGTGCGAGTCCCGAGAGGGCTCAGGGGGCATTTCTTCAGTGTTAGAGCCGCAAAGGCTCCACAGGGGCATTGTTAATTAGGAGCCCCGAGGCTCCAGGGCCCCATTGTTGCTTCAGAGCGCAGCGAGGCTCCAAAAAGGGGACAGTCATTTCTACAGAGCCTGTGAGGCTCGCACATCGCGTTTGCCCCCTCATCTCCAGCTGCCCAGCACTTTGTGGGCAACTGCTACGTTTAGGCCCTGACACTGGGACACATTGAGTCCTAGCCCCAACAAGGCCAGAGGGCCTAGGGACAGTCACAGGTGGTGACTTATGTGAGTTTGGCGCAATTGTTCTTTTGCTGCACCTCTGAATGTGTTTTTATACGTCAAGTGCCTTGTTCTTACACCTCTGAATGTGTTGTTGATGCATCATGTGTTTTCCTTCTCTGATACACCTCTGAATGTTTGTAGGCATCATGTGTTTATCTTCCCTGCACCTCTGAATGTGTTGTTTATGCATCATGTGAGGTGTTCCTTACACCTCTGAATGTATGTTATGCATCATGTGTTATATGCTTATACCCCTACAGGTATTGTGATACTTAGGTGGTTGTTCTTACTAGTACAGGTGGTGCTAGTGAGGTCCTAGTTCCCTGCGTGACCTGTTCCTAAGGTGGTTAGGATTGCGTAGGTGGTACTTAACCTTTAGCAGTAGTTACTGGTTGTGTGCTTTGTGTTCTATTTTGTGCTACAGTGATTTATATTCTATGTTCTAAGTGCTAATTCTACCTAGTGCTAAGTTCTAAAAGTGCCTATTCCTGACAGTGGTCCATGTGGCCCTGTCTTGTACATATCCCCTGTAAATTCTGCCCGTGCCTGTTGGCACATTGTAAAGTGTGTGTTTTTTTCTAATGTGTTTTGGTATAATACAAAGGCTATTTTTATATATAACCTTGTGTGGAGTTTCCTTTGTGGTGGGCCTTGGGGGTTGTTGCTGGGGTGCGTGCGCAAATACTTAACTCACATCGCCTCCAAGTTTAGCCTTGCTGCTCGCGCCACGTTACCTAGAGGGTGAGCAGGGGTTATCTTGGCGTGTAACTCCCTTGCCCTGACTTAGGAGTGGTGGTCTCTGACTGACTTTGGCGCGAGCCCTGGCCAGCCAGGGATCCCATTTCTAACAATTACTTTTTAATTTCTCAGAGAACGGTCCAATCGATCCAAGATTCTTGTATTTTGGAGGCATCCATCTCTGATCATTCTCTGGTCCTCTTGTGTCTACAGACTGGGACACCCAAACCAGGTCGTAAACCCTGGAGAATGAACATCCAACGTCATAAACACCCCTTGGTAAAAAACAATTGCAAGAACATCTTCATGATTATCTCTCATTTAATCAAAATTCTATGGATTCTCACAGGGTCATATGGGCTGCTGCTAAAGCTGATATTCGTGGTAGACTTCTACGAGATGCAGCCCAGTTCAACAAACAAAATATTGCAAAACAAAATCAATTGGAACAGGACATTACCAATTTCACACGTTTATATACTAAATGCCCTACTTTACAAAATCGAAACTTACTGGAACAATCACGCATGGCATTAAATTCTCTTTTCACCTCTAAGGCGGAATATGCCTTACAAAAAATGAAAGGGAGGCATTATGAACAGGGTGAAAAAGCGGGTAGACTCCTAGCAGCACAATTGAAGGTTGCTATGGCTATCCCTGCTTTACAATCCTCTAAGGGTTCCATGTTAACATGTCCTCAGGATATTGCTAATGAATTTGCCACATACTATAATTCTTTATACACTCCAGACACCCATATAGATCAGGGTAAAATGTTGTCTCTTTAAATGGATTAGAATTACCATCTCTTTCTGATGAAGATAGATCCATACTGGATGAGGACATTAGTAAAGAAGAGATTTCTCACGCTATCCTTAAACTTCTTTATCACAAATCACCAGGAGAGGATCATTTTCCAGCAGAATTTTATCGCTGGTCCGGAGATAAAATTATAGACTGTTTGCATGCGGCATTTCAAGAAGCCGAACGTACTTCCACATTAGGTTATATATCTAATACAGCAGTAATAGCAGTTTTACCAAAACCAGGAAAAGATCCACTTCTTTGTAGCAGTTATCGTCCCATTTCACTTCTTAATTGTGATATTAAAATTTTAGCTAGTATTCTTGCTTCTCGTCTGCTCAGTCATTCCCTCTCTCATTCATAATACTCAGGTGGGCTTTGTACCTGGTCGATCTTCCGGAAATCATTTACGCTCCCTAGCTCACACTCTGCATACTGCTAAATCTTTACAGGATGATGCTTTGGCATTATCATTAGACGCCGAAAAGGCATTTGATAGAGTGGAGTGGGATTATTTATTTATTTATTTATTTTATCGTGCCATTCTTCGGTCCAATACAGTCTCGACCGACTATTCTTTTTAATTTCGTGGGATAAGCTTAATTGGACAGGGAAAAGCTTTCGTCGTTTCAGAACGCCTGAGAAGATTTTATGAAAGTCCCAACATTAAATCGACAGGTGGGATTCAGGATACCTCTCCCATCATGAAATATGAGAGTTTTCCTGTACAGCTGAAGATTTGTAAATAGCATTATATGAAATGCATTTATAACACCCTACAGACATCGATACTGGGACTTTTATTAGAAGAATTAGATTTATATAGTGGACCCCGAAGACCCCATAAGGGAGTTGTTTTAATTTGGAAACAAGACAATTTAACATTTCAGTCTTGAGAAAGGTGGAGGATACCAAGCCATAACACCGAAACGCGTCGACGTAAATAGATAAAAATTTAATTCGAGGAACTATTAGGGTGTCATTGTTGATATGAGCCTGACACAATGTATAGATTCCAATCTGATTAATTATTTAGGATGTTTCTGAATTGATGCCCTTCATATTTTTGTCTCTCTTCTTTTAAATGTTTTTATTTTTTGTATTGATCTTTCAGTATTTGATGTATGTCTAGGTAATAATTTTGATCACTTTGTGTTTTTATTGCTGATTTGACTGATTAATAAACTGTATTTGTACTTTCAAAGATTCTTTTTTTTTTTTTGAAAAACTTTATTGTGCAAAACAAAGAAAATTACAAGTATGGGCCTACAACCCAGAGGCCGGCCACTAGTGGTCGTCAAGTAAATAGGCAGTCAGTAAAACGGCAGCTGACCCCGGGTAGGTCCAGCAGAAGTACAGGATACACATTCGGCATCACAGGATGTATGCAGGATACACAATTTTTATTTTTTATAAAGGAACAAATAAAAACGAGAGAACAAACAACTCAAGGCGAGAAGCATGATAAATGGAGTCGAGCTCAGACACTGGGGACCTACCATAACGGATAGGGAATCAGGAGGACGTTGGAGAACCAATGGGGGGGGAAGGCAGTGGGGAATCCAGGACATTCAAACAAGGAATATGATAATCAAGGAACCTCAGAGGTCAGGGGGACAGAGAAGCGTCTGGGATATCCACGAATGGGGGAGTGCAGATGTCTCCACGGTACGCGTTCCATTTGCCCCAAATTTTACTCCACGCCCTGGGCTTGCCCCTAGCCAAATATACCGTCTTCTCCCTGAACATGCACCAGTCCATGTTCTCCTTCCACTTCGACACGGTGGGAGGCCGCCGGGAACCCCAGAGCAGTGCGATGTCCCTTTTGGCAATCATGTTCCCAAGAGCCGCCCACCGAGTCTGGGCAACGTTGTAATCATTCGGCTCCCACACATTCAACAAACATCTTCGAGTCAAAGATTCTTTTTGATAACAATTTTGATATGTATACTTATGTGAATTTCTGACATTTGATGCTGGTGTGTATGAAGTCCGGATGAGTTTAGGGCATCCAGGAGTAGTATTTGTCCAAGGGGTCTTCTTTATTTTTATAATTTTAGAAATATTTGGTTTGGGTGGAACAATTTATAAGAAAGATTAAATTGTTATATGAACAACCCACTGCACTGGTCAATTGTGGAGGATTTACTTCTGATACTTTTACTATACAGCGAGGCACCCGCCAGGGATGCCCCCTCGCCCCGCTTTTATTTTTATTAGCCATTGACCCTTTAGCGGCCGCTATTCGGTAATCTTCCAATGTGGTTGGTATTTCCTTACCGGTGGGTGAATCTAAACTTTATCTATATGCGGATGATATACTGCTCACTATTATTGATTTAAACAGATCTTTACCATCATTACTTCAAATTATAGAGGAATTTTCTTCTGTTTCTGGGTATAAAATAAATTGGGATAAGAGTGAAGCACTTCCCATCTCAGATGGCACCTCAAGGGATGTGACACAGGGATATCCATTTCATTGGCAACCTTCTCGGTTAAAATATTTAGGTATCTTGGTAAATATGGGATTAGACGCTGTGAGAAGTTGGCCTGATAGGTAGTGTTTCCAATTCTGGAACCACTGGTTATCAGTCCAAGCAAACCCCAAAGATGTCAGGTTGTAAGTCAACCTTGTAGACAAGCTATCCTAGTGGTAGCATGGACTAAGCAGCCTTAAAGGCTTAACTTAAGAGGTCGTGTTAAGCGAGCTTGTTTTACCACATACAATCCTGTAATCAAATGAAAGGACACCACACAAGTATATATTATAAAAATATATGTATTTATTACTAAATTACTCCCCAGTACTCTTTATGAGGAAAGGGGCACAAGCGTTAAATCAAAAGCACTGTTACACATATAAAGTTGCACGTTTATGGATGAGGGCGGGTGGCCACTCAGACCATATATCAAAAAAGTGGTATAAGTAACACTTTACGAACAATGGTTAGGCCTAGGGCCTAGAGATTCGCTGGGAGCAGTCAGGACAAGCAATGAAGAAGTCGGGAGTAGCCCACAGGAGACGGATGCAGCACGGAAAGTGCAGCGCGCACCAATGCACTGTCAATGGTGCGTAAAAGTCAATTAAAGTGAATAAAAAGATACTTCCGCTGAACCTAGGAACACAAAACTTTAGACACAGACCCTAGAGGTGTGTACCAGTGTAAAGACACCGGCGTTGCAAAGTTACCTCACCCACAGGCCGTGGGTGCACAGGGTCGAAGTGGCGTCGGGTTCTGTCACGCAGGTTCTGGGTGCTTGGAGCTGTTGCAGCTGCAGGCGCTGTGAAGCAGAAGTGTCCGGTGCGATCCAAGGGTGGATCGATGTAGAAAAGTACCTGAAAGCAGAGGGGACAGAGTCTGGGTCACTCAGCAGTGACCAGGGTGGAACCAGGACGGAACCAGGCAATGTCGGGCGCAATCAGGCGGTTGTCGATAGGCTTCTCTCCGCTGTCACGTGGGCTCTGGGGCATCTGCGACGTCCAGGAGCAGGTCACGATCTGTCCCACGTAGGCTCTCGCCGTCAGCACCGTCGGCTTGAAGATTGTAGCAAACAGCACTTGGCAAAAGCAATCCACGCGGAACCGGGAGATTGCTTATCACTCGAACCAGGAGGGTCAGAGTGGGTGCTCCTTTTCACAGGAGCTGGTGCAGATCTGGAGCAACCAGAAAAGCAAGTCGTATTTCGAAGTTCGTCGGCACAGGGGCCACAAGCCAGCTGGCAAGTGACCGGGCCAACGCGTCGAGCGCACACAAGCAGAAGGGCCCCACGCAGCACTCGTCGAGTGTGGAGGGGTGAGCTTTGGTGCAAGTGGAGCTCGGGGCTGGGGCTTCTCAAACCCCGGTGTACAGCTTCGAGGGTCACTCGTGGGCTGCACGGTCAGCGTCTCGTGGCCTTTTCAAGATGGCGTGCCCCACGCTTCCGGTCGCCTCCACGGGTCTCAGCTCTGCAGGGACTGTGGATCGGGCAGGTAGAAGGCAGGCAAGCTTGATCTCGTCGATCTCTGTCGCTCGAGTTCCGGCGGGAACTGCAACAAAGCAAGGGTCGAGGGCTGGATGGTGCCTGTTTGCACAGGGTGGTCACTCCTTGACCACAAGGGAGATTCTTCAGTCTTCTCACGTCGTGTAGAAAGTCGAAGGGTCCAGATTTCGTTTCTTATGTTTCTTCAGGATGATCTGAGGTCCGTTGGGACTGCTCCCCCTCTTATTCGAATCTAGGGGGTTGGACATCCTGCTAGGTCCCCTCCTATGGGTGGGACCCAGGAAGGGGGTGGTTACACCCCTCTCCTTTGATCCTGGCCGCGCTGGGACAGGGGCTGGGAGGCCCCAGAACCGGTTTGGCCGGATCCTGCAAGGGGCAGCCTTGTGCTCCCCAGGCAGTGTCTGGTTTCATTGAAACCTCCCTACTCCAATCCACTATCTCCTGTCTGGGGTGGTTTGACACCGCCCTGTGACAGGAAACTCTTTGTCCAGGCCTCCTCTGCCGGGTTTCGGTCAGCAGCAGGAGGTCAGACCCGTGTCTGTGGCAGGGGCATCCATTTTGTGGATCTGAGGCTCATTTTAAATCAACCGCGTTTCAGTAAAGTAACATGTCTTCTCCCTCTAGAAGGGTGGAATGCTATCCCCGTCGCCAGAACTGGCGAGGGGATAGTATTCCAATTCGTATGACACCTTACACGACATGTTTTGATAAAGCCAAACCAAAGTTGCTATATAACCGCGAGGATTATAATGCGCTTAAGAGTATATGGTATGGCATTATCCCGGATCAGCTTAGGGAGTTGTTCCCGACAGCTGCAGACAGGCCCAGCTCATGCCAGAGCACCATCTCACATAAAACCACGCACTCTGCCTCCAGGATTGATGAGGCCTTCCATAGGAGTGGCTTACAGGCTATATATGTGTCCAGATATAGGTTTAGATATAGGTATACTATATCTAAGCAAGGGGTGATTACACCCACTTGCCCCAGCTGAGTGATCAGCCAGTTGTGTCAATTTAAGAACCAGCCAGGGGTGGCAAAAGCTATGCTTCAGCCCCTGGTAGGCCTTGGTGGCACCTATGCCCTGGGCACCTATAGTGCATGGTACAGGGGCTGACAAGGAGTCCATTTCCAATTGTGGTATGTACCTATAGCACATGTATTATAAATTTAGAGAGAGAACAGCAGGCTGGGGGTCTGATTAGCAGGCCCACAGCCTCAGTAAGTCGAAAACCAGTGAAGCAAAAAGCAAAAATTGGGGTGACCATAGGATAGCAGACCCTACTCTCCTACATAACCCCCCCCCAAACGCAGGGACATTAAACTTAACCTTGACCAGATAAGTCTTCATGTTCTAAGTGGAAGTACCGGGAGAGACCATCTGCATTACCATGGTCAGTCCCTGGGCGGTGCTCCACTGTAAAGTCCATCCCCTGTAGGGAAATGGACCACCTGAGCCGTTTGGGATTTTCACCCTTCATCTGATTTAGCCACAAGAGGGGCTTATGGTCTGTCTGAATTAGGAAGTGAGTACCAAACAAGTATGGCCTCAACTTCTTCAGGGCCCAAACCACAGCAAAGGCCTCCCTCTCAATAGCTGACCAACGTTTCTCCCTGGGGGTCAGCCTTCTGCTAATAAAAGCAATGGGCTGGTCTTGACCATCTTGATTAAGTTGTGAAAGCACAGCTCCCACCCCCAACTCAGAAGCATCTGTCTGTACAATGAACTGTTTGGAGTAGTCAGGACTCTTCAGGATAGGTGCAGAGCACATGGCCTTCTTCAGGTCATCAAATGCCTTTTGACAGCTAACTGTCCACTGAACCTTTTTGGGCATCTTCTTGGATGTCAAGTCATTCAATGGTGTCACAATGGACCCATAGTTCTTTACAAATTTTCTGTAATACCCAGTC
Organism: Lissotriton vulgaris; assembly: GCF_964263255.1. Taxonomy (NCBI): domain Eukaryota; kingdom Metazoa; phylum Chordata; class Amphibia; order Caudata; family Salamandridae; genus Lissotriton; species Lissotriton vulgaris. Next base: position 579,617 of record NW_028242452.1, read on the forward strand.
AGGCCCAAGAAGGCTCTGACTTGTGTCTGGGTAGTTGGAGGAGTCCAGTCCTGTATGGTCTGGATCTTGCTCTCCAGTGGTTGAACTTGACCCCCACCTACTAGGTGGCCCAAGTACACAACCTTGCTCTGCCCTATCTGGCACTTAGTAGCCTTGATAGTCAGGCCTGCCTTTTGCAGGGCCTCCAGAACCTTCTTCAGGTGGATCAGGTGATCCTCCCAGGTGGAGCTAAAGACAGCAATATCATCTAGATATGCTGCACAAAAGTCATCCAGCCCAGCAAGGACTTGGTTCACCAACCTTTGGAAAGTGGCAGGTGCATTCTTCAAACCAAAGGGCATTACCACAAACTGATAATGCCCACTAGGGGTAGAGAATGCTGTTTTGGCTTTTGACTCCTCAGCTAGTCTGATTTGCCAGTAGCCAGCTGTCAAATCAAATGTGCTCAGAAACTTGGCAGAAGCCAATTTATCAATGAGCTCATCTGCTCTTGGAATGGGATGAGCATCTGTTCTAGTGACAGCATTGAGACCTCTGTAGTCCACACAAAACCTCATTTCTCTCTTTCCATCTTTGGTATGAGGTTTTGGCACAAGGACCACTGGGCTAGCCCATGGGCTCTCTGATGGCTCAATCACTCCAAGCTCCAACATCTTTTGCACCTCAGCCTTTATACAATCCCTGACATGGTCAGGTTGCCTGTAGATTTTATTCTTCACAGGCAGATTGTCACCAGTATCCACCTCATGGGTGCACCAGCTAGTCTGACTGGGTGTGAGTGAAAACAAGTGTCTGTGGGCCTGCAACACCTGTCTGCAGTCCACCTGTTGCTGTTCAGTGAGGCTGCCTGCCAAGGCTACTCCATCAACTGAACCATCATCAGGGTTCTGGGAAAGCAGGTCTGGGAGAGGGTCACTCTCTTCCTCCTGTTCCCCATCTGTGGCCATGAGGAGACTCATGTCCTCCCTGTCAACAAATGCTTTCAAACGATTGACATGGAGCACCCTGTGGGGGCTCCTAGGGGTGCCAAAGTCAACCAAGTAGGTGACTTCTCCCTTCTTTTCAATGATAGGGTAGGGTCCAGTCCATTGGTCCTGGAGAGCTGCTGGCCCCACTGGGTCCAACACCCACACCTTCTGCCCTGGCTGGTACTCAACCAGAACAGCCTTTTGGTCATGCCAGGCTTTCTGTAATTCCTGACTTGCCTCAAGGTTTTTGGATGCTCTCTCCATGTATTCAGCCATCCTGGAGCGGAGACCAAGTACATAGTCCACAATGTCTAGTTTAGGCTTTTTGAGAGGTAACTCCCATCCTTCCTTCACCAAACTCAATGGACCTCTTACAGGGTGGCCAAACAAAAGTTCAAAAGGGCTGTAGCCAACCCCCTTCTGTGGGACCTCTCTGTAAGCAAAGAGCAAGCAGGGTAAAAGGATGTCCCATTTCCGCCTAAGCTTCTCTGGTAAACCTTTTATCATTCCCTTTAGGGTCTTGTTGAACCTTTCCACAAGCCCATTGCACTGTGGATGGTAGGGTGTGGTAAACTTATAGTTTACTCCACACTCTTTCCACATTGCTTTTAAGTATCCAGACATGAAGTTGGTACCTCTGTCTGAAAGAACCTCCTTTGGAAAGCCCACTCTTGAGAAAACTGCAATGAGGGCCTTTGCCACCACAGGAGCTGTGGTGGTCCTCAGGGGAATTGCTTCTGGGTACCTGGTGGCATGATCCACTACCACCAGTATAAATCTGTGCCCAGATGCTGTTTGAGGATCCATGGGACCCACAATGTCTATTCCAACTCTTTCAAAGGGTACCCCCACCACAGGTAGTGGTATCAGGGGGGCCTTTGTTGTGCCACCTGACTTACCACTGGCTTGGCAAGTGACACAGGAGCGACAAAACTCCTTGACATTTTCTGACATGTGAGGCCAGTGAAAGTGTGGAACAAGCCTGTCCCAAGTCTTGTTCTGGCCTAAGTGTCCTGCAAGGGGAATATCATGGGCCAAGGTAAGAAGGAAGCCCCTAAACTTCAAAGGTATAACCAACCTCCTGGTGGTGCCAGGCTTGGGGTCTCTAGCCTCTGAATAAAGGAGTCCTTCATCCCAATACACTTTATGGGTACCTTGAGCATTCCCTGCAGCCTCAGCAGCAGCTTGCTGTCTGAGGGGTTCAAGTGAAGGGCAATCTAATTGGGCCTGCCCCAGGTCTGCCCTTGAGGGTCCCCCTGTCCCCAGAAACTCAACCTGATCAGGTTCAAGCTCCTCAGAGACAGTCTCCTCTTGGACTGCAGAATCAGTTTCCTGTGAAACCTGATCCTCAACCTGGGGCAAGTGGGAAGGCACAGCCTTTACCCTCTTGCTCCTTCTCTTGGGTTGTGGTTGGTCTATTGTTTCAAGATCCACCACTGGTTCAGGAAGGCACTTCTTAGCCTGAGACCTTGTCACTGCAAGGACATGAGCTGAAATCCCTAGCATTTCTGCATGAGTCCTGTACTCCACTTCTGACCAAACTGAGCTTTCAAGATCATTGCCTAACAGACAGTCTACTGGGAGGTCTGCACTCACAACAACTTTCTTTAGGCCATCTACCCCTCCCCAGGAGAAGTTCACAACAGCCACACTATGGGAAGTAGTGGAGTTGCTTGCATTGGTCACTAGGTAACTTTCACCTAGTACAATTTGTCCAGGGTCCACAAAGCCAGGTGCCACCATTGTGACACTGGCACAAGTGTCCCTGTAGGCCTGAGCCAGTTTCTCATTAATTAAGGGAGTCTGCCTATATTTGCCCAGGTTACTGGGGCTTACTGCAGTGGGCAAAGATATGTCCACATCATATAGGAGAACTGCCTGTGTGGGGATTCTGACTAGGCCAGATTCCACCTCAGTACCCAGGGTCAACCCTACTAAACCCTTTGGCTGTGTACCACCACTGCTGACTGTACTAGGGGGTGCAGTTGCTTTAGGAGCTGCAGTGGTGGGGACTGGATTTTTCTTAGTGCATTCACTGCCCCAGTGTGAAACTGATTTGCAGGTATTACACCAAGGTTTCTTTGGGCCATCGTTCTTCTTTTTCTTGTTTCCATTTTGGGAACCCCCCTCCTTATTGCTAGTTTGGGGGCCTGAAGACTTCTGGTCCTTTTCTTTATCTTTCTGATTCCCACCCTTCTGGTCTGTTTTCTTCTGGTCACCTTGGTTCTGGTTTTTCTGCTTAATCCTTGTTCTGACCCATTTGTCTGCCTTCTTTCCCAATTCTTGGGGAGAGGTCAAATCAGAGTCAACAAGGTATTGATGCAACAGCTGGTTCTGACAGTTATTAAGGATCTGTTCTCTCATCATAAGATTGTACAATCCTGTATAGTCTGAAACTTTACTTCCCTGCAGCCAACCCTCCAGAGCCTTAGTGGCACAATCTACAAAATCAGTCCAGTCCTGAGTCTGTGCTTTTTGGGTGTCTCTGAACAACAACCTGTATTGCTCAGTGGTTAGGCCAAACCCTTCAATAAGAGCACTCTTCAGAACAGAGTAGTTTTTGGCATCCTCAGGTCTAACAGTGAGGAGCCTGTCCCTCCCTTTCTCAGAAAAGGAGTACCATAAAATTGCTGCCCACTGATCCTCAGGGACCTGCTGTACCATGCAGGCCCTCTCAAGAGCAGTCATCCATTTGTGGATATCATCCCCTTCCTTGTAGGGGGGCACAATTTTTGTCAGGTTTCTATTGTCATAGGCCCTGTCTTTTTCTTTAGGAACTTTGCTGCCACCAGTGGCATCTAAGCCACACAATTTTTTCTCTCTTGCTAAAGCAAGTTTAGCTTGAGCCAAGGCTACCTCTTCCCTTTCTATTTGGAGTTGGACAGCCCTCATTCTGGCCCTATGCTCTATTCTCTGGGAGGAAGTCATTCCTCTTTGAGATTCTCTTGAGGCACTAGAAAGGTGAGAGTCCCTTGACAGAGATCTCTCCCTTCTATTACCTGGGAGAATTTGGTTATGAGATCTGGAGTGGTGCTGGCCCCCTCCATTCCCATGTAGGTCCAAGTTGGCCTGGTTAAGCCTGGCAACCTGTACCTGGTTTCCCACCTGATCCTGATCTTCAGGCTCTTCTACATCAGAGCCTTCCTCTGGGTCTTCCTCTTCCTCCTCTACTCCTTCTTGAAGATCCTCATTCTCAGGGGAGTTTATCCCTTCCTCTGTTTCTAAGGGAGTCTGAATCGCCTTATCTAGGTCATCCTTTTCTAGGAGAGCTATTAGGGAAGGAATGGTAGGGCCTCTGCCCTTTTTTAGCCCCCTGGCTGTGCACAAGGCACTCAGGTCTTTGTGGCTAAGGTTGTCATATCTGGATGTTGTCCCTATAGGATCAACTATTACAGGAGCAGAGCCTGAAGCTCTACCTGTATCAGACATGACTGCTAGTGAGGTGTAAGTGGTGCACTTACCTACACTAAGTGGTTTCCTACTGTACCTTGCTAGTGAGTTGTAGTCAGGGTGTGCTAATCCCTTTAATCTACAACTACTAAGTTCAGTAGAACTTAATATGCTAAGCTTTTGATTTATATGTACCTAGAGGTACTTGATGTGATCTTTCAATTTGATAAAGATTGCAATGGTAAAACAAACAGCAAGCTCAAATCCGCACCGCTGCACACCAATGTGAGAAGTTGGCCTGATAGGTAGTGTTTCCAATTCTGGAACCACTGGTTATCAGTCCAAGCAAACCCCAAAGATGTCAGGTTGTAAGTCAACCTTGTAGACAAGCTATCCTAGTGGTAGCATGGACTAAGCAGCCTTAAAGGCTTAACTTAAGAGGTCGTGTTAAGCGAGCTTGTTTTACCACATACATTCCTGTAATCAAATGAAAGGACACCACACAAGTATATATTATAAAAATATATGTATTTATTACTAAATTACTCCCCAGTACTCTTTATGAGGAAAGGGGCACAAGCGTTAAATCAAAAGCACTGTTACACATATAAAGTTGCACGTTTATGGATGAGGGCGGGTGGCCACTCAGACCATATATCAAAAAAGTGGTATAAGTAACACTTTACGAACAATGGTTAGGCCTAGGGCCTAGAGATTCGCTGGGAGCAGTCAGGACAAGCAATGAAGAAGTCGGGAGTAGCCCACAGGAGACGGATGCAGCACGGAAAGTGCAGCGCGCACCAATGCACTGTCAATGGTGCGTAAAAGTCAATTAAAGTGAATAAAAAGATACTTCCGCTGAACCTAGGAACACAAAACTTTAGACACAGACCCTAGAGGTGTGTACCAGTGTAAAGACACCGGCGTTGCAAAGTTACCTCACCCACAGGCCGTGGGTGCACAGGGTCGAAGTGGCGTCGGGTTCTGTCACGCAGGTTCTGGGTGCTTGGAGCTGTTGCAGCTGCAGGCGCTGTGAAGCAGAAGTGTCCGGTGCGATCCAAGGGTGGATCGATGTAGAAAAGTACCTGAAAGCAGAGGGGACAGAGTCTGGGTCACTCAGCAGTGACCAGGGTGGAACCAGGACGGAACCAGGCAATGTCGGGCGCAATCAGGCGGTTGTCGATAGGCTTCTCTCCGCTGTCACGTGGGCTCTGGGGCATCTGCGACGTCCAGGAGCAGGTCACGATCTGTCCCACGTAGGCTCTCGCCGTCAGCACCGTCGGCTTGAAGATTGTAGCAAACAGCACTTGGCAAAAGCAATCCACGCGGAACCGGGAGATTGCTTATCACTCGAACCAGGAGGGTCAGAGTGGGTGCTCCTTTTCACAGGAGCTGGTGCAGATCTGGAGCAACCAGAAAAGCAAGTCGTATTTCGAAGTTCATCGGCACAGGGGCCACAAGCCAGCTGGCAAGTGACCGGGCCAACGCGTCGAGCGCACACAAGCAGAAGGGCCCCACGCAGCACTCGTCGAGTGTGGAGGGGTGAGCTTTGGTGCAAGTGGAGCTCGGGGCTGGGGCTTCTCAAACCCCGGTGTACAGCTTCGAGGGTCACTCGTGGGCTGCACGGTCAGCGTCTCGTGGCCTTTTCAAGATGGCGTGCCCCACGCTTCCGGTCGCCTCCACGGGTCTCAGCTCTGCAGGGACTGTGGATCGGGCAGGTAGAAGGCAGGCAAGCTTGATCTCGTCGATCTCTGTCGCTCGAGTTCCGGCGGGAACTGCAACAAAGCAAGGGTCGAGGGCTGGATGGTGCCTGTTTGCACAGGGGGGTCACTCCTTGACCACAAGGGAGATTCTTCAGTCTTCTCACGTCGTGTAGAAAGTCGAAGGGTCCAGATTTCGTTTCTTATGTTTCTTCAGGATGATCTGAGGTCCGTTGGGACTGCTCCCCCTCTTATTCGAATCTAGGGGGTTGGACATCCTGCTAGGTCCCCTCCTATGGGTGGGACCCAGGAAGGGGGTGGTTACACCCCTCTCCTTTGATCCTGGCCGCGCTGGGACAGGGGCTGGGAGGCCCCAGAACCGGTTTGGCCGGATCCTGCAAGGGGCAGCCTTGTGCTCCCCAGGCAGTGTCTGGTTTCATTGAAACCTCCCTACTCCAATCCACTATCTCCTGTCTGGGGTGGTTTGACACCGCCCTGTGACAGGAAACTCTTTGTCCAGGCCTCCTCTGCCGGGTTTCGGTCAGCAGCAGGAGGTCAGACCCGTGTCTGTGGCAGGGGCATCCATTTTGTGGATCTGAGGCTCATTTTAAATCAACCGCGTTTCAGTAAAGTAACATGTCTTCTCCCTCTAGAAGGGTGGAATGCTATCCCCGTCGCCAGAACTGGCGAGGGGATAGTATTCCAATTCGTATGACACCTTACACGACATGTTTTGATAAAGCCAAACCAAAGTTGCTATATAACCGCGAGGATTATAATGCGCTTAAGAGTATATGGTATGGCATTATCCCGGATCAGCTTAGGGAGTTGTTCCCGACAGCTGCAGACAGGCCCAGCTCATGCCAGAGCACCATCTCACATAAAACCACGCACTCTGCCTCCAGGATTGATGAGGCCTTCCATAGGAGTGGCTTACAGGCTATATATGTGTCCAGATATAGGTTTAGATATAGGTATACTATATCTAAGCAAGGGGTGATTACACCCACTTGCCCCAGCTGAGTGATCAGCCAGTTGTGTCAATTTAAGAACCAGCCAGGGGTGGCAAAAGCTATGCTTCAGCCCCTGGTAGGCCTTGGTGGCACCTATGCCCTGGGCACCTATAGTGCATGGTACAGGGGCTGACAAGGAGTCCATTTCCAATTGTGGTATGTACCTATAGCACATGTATTATAAATTTAGAGAGAGAACAGCAGGCTGGGGGTCTGATTAGCAGGCCCACAGCCTCAGTAAGTCGAAAACCAGTGAAGCAAAAAGCAAAAATTGGGGTGACCATAGGATAGCAGACCCTACTCTCCTACAGACGCCATGGTGTCAGATAATTTAGGGCCTTTAATCATTCATATGCAACGAGATTTTGATAAATGGAAAGCGCTGGGTCTGTCTTTACGGGGTACAGTTCAAACGGTGAAGATGGTTATGTTACCGCGCTTTCTTTATATTCTTGGTATGCTTTCTCTTCATGTTCCCTTATCCACATTGCGCCTTGTAGATTCCAAAATTAAATCTTTCATATGGGGTTCTATTAAACCTCGTCTGGCTATACATAAATTAAATGCTCATCATTCTTATGGTGGCCTCAGTCTTCCCTCCATTGAACATTATACCATTGCCTTGCATTTATCTCAGCTCTCATACATGCTCCAAGATAATTTAAATACACCACATTGGGTCCATGTTGACCGTCATCTTCTCTCTGCAACAAATGGTCTTGCAGTTTTATTTGGATCTGGTTCAAGCCGCATAGATTCAAGCAACCCCCTATTGTCTGCAATGCGTAAGATATGACAAAGAGAGCATCGTATCTTGGGCATTAATTCTCGATTACATGTAAAGGCTCCTATATGGAACAACTCCAGAATACGCATTAAAGGTAGAAGCTTTCTATGGTCTCAATGGAAATCGGCAGGCATTCTCACACTAGACCAAATTCTCCATGACGGGGATCTTAAACCTCTATCACAGTTAATGGATGAATTCAACTTACCTCCTCTGCAGCATGCCAAATACGATCAACTTAGAAAATCTCTTCTCAAAGCTCTTGGTTCCCCACCTTGGTCATTATCTATATCACCAATAGTGTTTTATTTACAAATTTGAGGTAAACAGAAAGGTGTCATTTCAGATCTCTACAAAACAATTACATCTCAATTATTTTCACATCCATTATCCTGCAATCTCCGACATAAATGGCAAATAAGTTTACAGACTTCTTTTTCAGATATGGAATGGATGAATATACTAGATGGTTTGGATAAGGGAGCTCGAAAAGCTCGTTTAAAGTTTTACTTATTTAAAATTCTACATGACTGGCATGGGTCTCCGGTTAGATTACATAAGGCAGGCTTGTTACGGCATTCCAATTGTTGGAGATGTAATGCTTCTGGATGTGATATTGTTCATATTCTTTGCACGTGTCCATTGGTTAAAGATTATTGGTCTTACATAGGTCAGTCCTTACACAAGTCTATCTCACTGCATTTACCCCTTTGCACAGCTAATATTATATTACATGATTTCAGAAATGTTCCCACTCTTTCTAAATCACAATCTCGTTTCCTACATACCGCCCTTGCAACTGCTAAAATCTGTATATTAAGACAATGGAAATCTTTCACTCCACTATCTCAAGAGTCCTGGTTATCTGCTATGATTCAAAATGCTTCGCATGAAAGGATTATATATAATATTCAAGATCAACTAGAGTTATTTTCACAAATATGGAATCCTTTGCTACTTTCTTAACATGTTTGTATTTGTTATCATTTAGTTTTTAACACTTGATTATATATACTTTTTCAATCTTTCCTTTATATATTGTTATATATATTTATTGTTCTAGATAGCATAATATTAAATATTGTTCTATATATGGATTTACTTTTTAATTTATATCATATGATCCTTACCCTTATTACTTGTATTTGAGTTTTCTTATTTTTGTTTAATGATTCTGAAATGCTAATAAAAAAATTTCAACACTAATTCCCCTACTCCTCAGTTTCGTCCATGTTTCTCTTCTCGCAATCATGTTGCTTCAACCCTTCCTGGCCCAGCACTCCCTGTGCACACACACTGCATCATCTTACTCCCGTCGCTGCTGGAGAGGCCATACATTTCAACATAACCCCTGGGGAGCCCCTGATTCTGTTCTGCAGATTTGAGAAGGGCAAAGGGAGTTTGCTTCTGAGATAATACGTTATTAAGGAGAGTGCGGTGGTCTTGTGCACTGCCTGCACCCCTGTCCCCTCTGTTAGTCACTTCAGCTGCTCCCTCATCCGCCTTCAAAAGAGAAGCAACAGCAAGTAGGGCTGCATCTCATTATAAATTAACGCGCAGCTTAGCGGGTTCAAGCCCCTTCTGCAGAGCTCTATGTACAGCGTGATAGCTTCATCGTTATGCTTGACTCCAGCCTGTTATCCTTCCAAAATAAAAAAAACAGGCATTTGCAATACAATAGGTCTTGCATTTGCAAACCATTCAGCTTCTTGCATTGTAAATGACAACGTTTTTATCTGTGTTGATTTTAAAAACAGATAAATAAAAGGCATTGTCATTTACAATGCCAATAGCTTAACATTTCACAAATGCGAGACCTATTGCATTTCAAATGCTTGTTTTCCTTGGAGTCACGCCTCTTGTGTCAGTCAGCCACTCAGATCACTTCATTTCGGCCATCATGGCCATAAAAGTACAAACAAGTTATAGTAACAATAAATAGCTACAGACCAGAGCTACATTAAAAAAAATCTAAATTCAATCTTAATCACAGATTTGAAAAAAGGAGTGCACATAGATACGACAACAGGATTTCCCCAGGATAAATAGTCCAAGTGATATCAGGCAAATACAGGGGTACCTTCCTTCTAAGGCCCCACATAGCAGCCAAGGATTTGGCAACTGTTATGCCAACAATTGGGCGGCTATCCACCCTGAAAATGTCACGGGCGACAGAATAATTACGTACGTCTAGCAGCCTACATATAGTATCTAGCCAGGAGCGGCGTGGGAAGCGTAAGCTAGACAATAGGTGTCAGCGGAGAGCAACGCTCTGCCCGTGGAGTGTGCAGAGATTTGCCTACTCAGCTGAGAAGGCAAATCTATGCACACTCCTCAGCGGAGCAGAGTTGACCAGCCCCCACCTCCACCCCACCTATTAAGAAATTAATTAAAAATACATTAAAGGTGAAAGAAAAAAAACTTACCTTGACTGCGGCATCCCCGGGCGTCCTTTCGAAAAATGAGCATGCGGGTGTACGCGCGCATGCGCAGATCACCCTGAGACGGCGAGGAAGAGGACGGCAGCCCGGGGACGCCGTAGTCAAGGTAAGACTTTTTTCTTTTACCTTTAATATATTTTTAATTAATTCTTATTAGAGGGGTGGAGGCGGGTGGCAAAGCGGAGCGGAGTTCCACAGAGTTTGTTCCCAACTCCGTGGACCTCCGCGTAGTCCCGCTTGGCCAGCTCCGCCCAGGGTTACTGGACACACAAAGAAAACATGTGGAATGCTCTTGACTGGAGAGATACAGGCGGGGCATGGAGAAGCTCCCCCACCTGCCCAATTGGAAGTGAACACTCTCAGTAGGAGGGTACCCACTCAGGAACTGGACGGTAAAGCTTCCTGTCGAGCACAACAGACACCTGATCCCAGAAGGTCTCAAACCCACAAGTGGGCTTGAAATCGATATAATCATTAGTAAGTTTAGAGCAGGCAGCCTTTTTGGATTCATTGGCCATTAGTGTTGCCCAGTAATGTTTTTTCAGAAAATATTTGCACAGGAAATTAGTGTAATCTGGCTGCTCCCACAACTCAGGCATCCCAAGTCAGTGTAATGCCTCCTTGATTGTCATGAGCCAGGGGACCTTGCTGAAGGTGTCAGCCTTCATGACATCCTTAAGACAAATCACATAGTTTAGGGGTGGTCCATAGGCATCTCCAATAAAATAGGGGGCATAAACAGAGTTTACCCACAACCCTATTTACTCCCAGGCCTATAAAAAGTTAACAGAGTAGAGTGCTAGGAGGAAGATAGTCAAGATCATTTATTTCCAGTTATGGTTACTTCTTCATGGTTGGAAATGCTCCACAGTTCCACCCTGTATAGGGTGTTACCCAGTGTGTTGTCCTTGTAAAGACGGAGTGATGGGTTTGGTGTACGAAGCAGAATACTCCTTAAGTAACACACCAGTGGTCTGCTTAAGTTTCAAGGCTGCCTTATTGATGTGGGGGTGCCAGGTCATACCCCCAGAAAATGTTACCCCAAGATAGGTAAAATAATCAACCCTTTCCAGGGGGACCCCCCCCCCCCGGACTATACTCCCCTTCTACGATTTATGTGTATTAAACAACATCACTTTTGGTTTTATAGGTGTTGATCTCCAAGGCAAGCTAGGTGAAGCGAGTCAAAAGTGTCTGAAGCCCAACAAAGTGTTGTCTGCCAAGAGGAGAATCAGAGATTTGATTTGTGCCAATGAGGGAGCATGTGTATCAAAGTGGGACAGGAAGTGAACAATATCAATTATAAATAACAAGAATCATGTGGGGTCCAGAACACAACTCTGGTGAACACCTTTGCGAACTGCTAACCTATCAGTCAATTGTCTTTGCGCCCCCCCCCCCCCTCCCACCTAATATTCGTGTAATGGTCCTCTGGTAAACTGATTAGTAATGATAGAATGTGAGGAGGCATTGCCAGATCAGTGAGTGATTTCCAAAGGCCAGCCGGGGAATCAAGTCAAAAGCCAATTTTAGATCGAAAAAGGCAATGTAAAGGTTGCACTGGCCAATCACAATGGTTCTCCCAATAGATTAACACAAAACAGAAGGCCTGGTTGATGGTTGAGACCTTCCTGCGAACTGGGACTGAGGACATCTTGTTCCATAATCCAATCCTAGATTGTAGGCAGCAGAAAGAGGCAAAACACTTTTTGGAGGCAGTCTATTAAGATTAATGGTCTGCAATTGCTTGGTTGAGATAGGTTGCCTTTTTTATGGATGGGTAAAACTACTACGCCCTTCCAAGAATCAGGAATGGGTGCCCCATCAGTGATGGCATTAGCAATGGCTAAAATGTAGCTGGCCAATCCTCCAAATCAGATAAGAATATGTCAGCTGGAACACCATCGGGTTCTGCGCTCGGCACCGTGAGACAGCGTTTAGGTACTCGATGATATGAGTGATAGCAAACGTGGGCATGACACAGGAGGGAGGAGGAAGGACTTCGATGGTAGCCTGTGTTGGAGTGGTAGAGTCATCAAGTCAGATGGAGCAGCGTTATTTGATGGCTCCAATGTGGCGGAAGCGCACCACATGAGACTAATTGCCAGAATTTGGTCGAATTTGTGGCTGAACATACGTCCATAAGGGCCCTCCACCTCTGTTCATCCTAGTCCCATTTAGCATTAGAAATGGTCATCTTGTAGGTCTTCCTCTACAGGGGAATGTGGACCAGATCCTTAGATTTGATGGCTGTTACTAGGGAATGATTGAGTTTGAGACATTCTTTATTGAACCAGGATCGATTCTTATCAGTACTTTTCCTGTTGCATGAAACGGATGGTGAATTTACCTAAAATGCGCTCAAAGGGGGTCTTATGAATATGCATTCAATTGGTCTGGTGTGTCAAACTGGTCGACCTCTATTTGAGCGAGGACTGTTTTAAGGTCCATATCTACGACAGATAATATATCAGGAAGAGCAGCTACCTGATGTCATTTCAGGTGATGTTTGTCAGCAGTGAAGGTAATATCCATGGTGTAAGAGGGCAGATCAAGATCTGAAGGGATGCTTGTGAGAAGTTGGCCTGATATGCAGTGCTCACTATTCTAGTGATCACTATGTATCATTCCAAACGACCCTTATTGATGATTGGTTGTAAGTCAACCTTATAGACCAGCTATCCTAGTAGCATGGACAAGAGCAGTCTTTAGGCTAAACTCTAGAGGGCGTGTTAAGCCAGCTGTTATACCATCACATATACCCCTTGAACACCAAGTGAAAGGACACCACACAAGTTGTTATGAAAATAAAATGATATTTATTTATAACAAGTCCACCCTGAACTCTTTATGAGTCAGGGAGCTAAGCACATAACAAAACTCTTACGAAAATACTTTAAGTTGCACAATTTACACAAATGCCCGAGGGGCACGAAAAACCATATACTACAAAAGTGGAATGCGAAATACTAGCAGGTAAGTAACAAGATCCAGAGGCTTCAGGATCGCTAGGACTACACTACAGAACCCTAAGGTTAGGAGCAGGAGGCTTAGGGAGATCGGGTGCAGAGTGTGCACTCTCACGCGGGATGCGGGACAAAGTCTATGGATGCTAGATTTCGTAAAGTTACAGTTATCGGACGAATCCGACTAGTTAGGCTGAAAACGAAAAAGGATCTGGACACTTAGATAGTGGACCTATGTTGGAGCACCGAAATACTCAGGTTACCTAGCCCAGGGGCTGCGGCTGCATAGGGTTCAAAAGACGTCGGGAATCCTCGTTACAGTCTATGGAGCCTGAAAGAAGAAGTTGCTGGCAGGCGACCAGTGATGAAGTTCGATGTGATCCAAGCCTGGATCAGTGATGGAGACGACCTGAAAGCAGAGGGGACTCAGTTCTTAATCACTAGCCAGTGATTAGGTGGGCACCAGGATGGCACCGGATGAAGTCACCTCGACCAGGTGAGTGGGCGACGCTGGGCTCTGCAGTCTCTCGGACCAGGAGGCGTTGTCGGCTACCAGGATGGAGGTGCGAGCTGTCCCACGAAGGTGTCTGCTGTCGGCGATGCTGGACCCAGGATTGGGGCAACAAACCTTGGCAAAGGCAAGCCCACGCGGTGGACTCAAGATGGCGTCTGGAGTGGACCAGGAGGGTCCGGGGTGCTCCTCTTTGGAGGGGAGCAAGGGCCAGTCTGGAGCAACCAGACCAGCGATGGAAGTGTCGTGGTTCGTCGTCAGAAGGGCTACAAGCCAGCAGGCAAGTGGCCGGACAACGCGGTGAGCAGCAAAGAGCACAAGGGCCCCACGCAGATCTCGTGGATGCTGGGGGGCTGGACTTCGGTGCTGGAACTGCTCAGGGTTAGGGCTTCTCAAACCCCAAAGCACTCACTCGAGGATCCCTCGGCGGTCGTGCTGGATAAGCGTCGTGCAGGTCCTGAAGATGGCCGGTCCCTCGGGTCTCGTCACACCCACGAATCTCAGCTGGGCTGATGATGCAGGTAGAGGTCAGAGATGGCAGGGAATCCGGGTCTCGTCGAGCTGGGCAGTCTTGATCCGGAGGAGGGACTTACAGCAAACCGCATGCGCTTAGATGGTGCCCGCTGGTGCAGGGTGGCTACTCCTTAGCCACAAGGGAGAGTCTTCAGAAAGGTTCAAGAGGTCTTTCGTGGAAAGTCGTCAAGATTCAGAATTATCTAATTTGGGAAGGGGGCCCGCTCCTACCTTTATACTAAAGAAAGGGGCTGGCACGCGACTAGGTCCTGCCCATGGGTGGGACCAGGAGGGGGGTGGTTACACCCCTCTCCCTTGTCCGGACTTTCCCCAGCTCAGGGGCTGGTGTGCCCCTGGAACTGGTTCAAGCCGGCATATGCACAGTGAGCACCGGGGTGCCACTTGCAGTCACCTTCCTCTCAGCCCTGCCTACCTGGGATACACAAAACCCTGTCTGGGATGGTGCTAGCACCGCCCCTGACAGGAAACCCTTTGTCCAAGCTCTCCTCGCTGGAAGGACTCCCAGCAGCAGGAGGTCAGACTTGTGTCTGTGGTGGCAGCATCCATTTTGTGATGCTGAGGCTCGAGTTAACTTTAACCGGGGTTCACAGTTACATACATGTCGTGTCCCTCTAAAAGGGTGGAATGCTAACCCCGTCACCAGAATTGGCGAGGGGTTAGTATTCCAATTCGTATGACACCTTACTCGACATGTTTTGATAAAGCGATACCAAAGTTGGCAAATAACTGCGAGGATTATAAGGCACTTAAGAGTATATAGTACGTGTTATCATGGAACAGCTATTAGGACTTGGTTCTGCAAGCTGCAAACGGGCTCAGCTCATGCCAGAGCACCATCTCACATAATTCCAAGCACTCTGCCTTCAGGATTGTTAAGGCCTGCCATAGGAGTGACTGATAGGAATACATGTGTCTATTTTAAGGTTAGATATAGGAATACTATATCTAAAGCAAAGGGTGTTTACACCACCTTGCCCCAGCTGTCGTGCAGCCAGTTGTGTCAGATTTAGATGGCCAACCAGGGGTGGCATAATACATGCTGCAGCCCCTGGTAGGCCCTGGGTACACCTATGCCCTGGGTACCTAAGGTACACTGTACAGGGGCTGATAAGGTGACTCAGTATCCAATTAGATATGTACCTAAGGTACATGGAATCCATTTTACAGAGAGAGCAGTAGGCCTGGGGTCCTGAATAGCAGGGCCCCAGGTCAACTAAGTCGGAAAACCAGCAAAACACCAGGCAAAAAGTTGGGGGTAACCATAGTCAGATATCCACCTTCCTACAATGCTCTCACAAAAGGCCTTGGTGGTCAAAGAGAGGGGGTTGTCATTGCTTTCTGATCTTTATAAAACAGTCATATCGATTACAGGTGGCCACAGCCTTGAGTCGACTAATATGTAATCCATTCGGCTCGCATGATGTGGCTTGTCATAAGTGTGGACACCTTTTAAATCAGATTTAGTTCTACCATTAAGGGCCCTGAGCCCGTGCTCCACTGTAAGTGCCTTTAATAGGAGAGCGGCTTTTGTCCATCTGATTATTGGTGGAATATCTAACAAAGGAATAGCCCAAGCATAATCTTCATCCCTGGTTAAATAAACGTCATCATTGTCGAGTGTCTCGAATGTTATGTTCAAGTCACTCGCTACAATAAGACAGTATTAGTGAAAGCACTGTCCAAGAAAGTTTTCAAGCACCTGTTGCGTTTGTAAAACCATACTGTCCCTGACCCCTCCTACATAGACATTAAAGATGGTTATTCCGTGGTTACTTCCAGTGTTTAACGGGATACCCAAGATGTCAAGAGAAATAATGTTAAGTTGACGTATTCAACAATTTAGTGAGGCTCCAACCTGTATGACTAGACCCCAGAGGCTCTACCCCTCTGGCTAGGAATTGCAAGAATGAAAAAACTAAGATAACCTGGCCTGTGGATTGAATTCAGAGGCCAGGCTTCTTGTACTAGATATATATCATAGTTTCCATAGATTGGTTCCAATCTGGAAGGGTCCAGATTGGAACCAAAGTCCTGTCACATTCCAGGAGACAAAGAGCAGCTAGCTGGACTTAGAAAATGGAGGTCCCTTGTGTATAGCACCATCACGGCTGGACTGGGAACCGAAACTGGCCCTGACAAACACCTCGGCCGGCCCCTAGGCATGCTAGCTTGGAAGCACTACTCCCATCTCACCGCTGCAGCTTTTCTTACAGTGGGCCGATATTGCAGCTATGTTACAAAACCACCCACAGAAAAAAAAACGGCCTCCCAGGGTCCAAAACCGGTCCCCACCCCAGCATTCCACTGGGTAAATGCCTGGTGCCCACTTCAGCCATTCTGGCCCTGAGCCCCATTCCCAGACATCTCAACTGCGATGACACTATTGGACACAGAAGGGACGTAATTGTTAGGACCACTAGAGGAATATTAACTAGCAAGCAATGGATTAAAGTTAGTATTAGACATGATCAACACCTCGGAGGAACAGGAATGAGTTGGATGGTCAGACCCCCTAGCATCCATTGGACAGCCAGGCAGAGCAGAATTGAATGTAAGCAAGATTGATGGGTCAGAAGGTGGAACAGCCGTCCCCCTGAGTCAGTCATTATCACTAAGATGTGAGGTGGAATTTGCAGACACTATAGGAGATCTCTCATCAGAGAACTGTACTGTCTTGGATATTTAAATTAAATACTGGATTGATTAGGGGGCTTGTCCTGACATCAACCATTGCTTTGGACGTGAGAATTAGTTCTATCATGTCAAAGTTGGAATCAGGGATGACTATCGTTTTGTCGTTTTGTCACTGATAAGGTCATCTCGGATAAGTGATTGACAACCCCTCACGTAACGTATCCAGTATGTCGCTGTTCTTTATATATTTTTCCTTTTCATGGCTAATTTAATGGTAGAGAAAAAGGAGGGGTTTGGCCCTGTAGGGAAGAGGGTAGGTAGGGCCTATTAATGCCAAAAAAGGGGGGGATTTACCTATGCCTCTGTGTGCATAATTACAACATTTAATGTTCAACAAAGAGAAAACCACACTGTTAGTTAACTCAGACACTTGATTTATGTCAATTATTTTTGAAATTCATAAATTGTCCGTTATTTGCGACAAGAAAGAATACATAGTCAACTTCACATTGAACACAACAAAAAGGTTTTTTGCAAGGGAAAAAGCATGAAAAACAGACATGTGAACAGTTATTGTGTAAATTGAAGTGAACATATCAACATAATGTGCATATACATTGTACACAGTGATGAGCAATTATCTCAAAAACAGTAAAAAGCAAAACTTTCATAAAGTCCAATCAAAATATAGCAGTTTGGGAGGTACGTCTTATTCATTACCAGCCCAACTTCCTGTAACACTATTTGTTATGATATTGTAGTTGTGTGAATACAGGAAAAAGAGAAACCCAACATCAATTAGGACATGCCAATAATTTTGGGCAAGACATTGATGCTAAATGCCAACGCGTTTCGAATAACGCGTTTCGAATGCCAATGTACAAATCATCGGATTCTCATCAGGGCGTGGAGTTTATCCGCAGATACTGTTTGGGGAGAGAGTAATTTAATGGGTCAGCTTAGTACAGGGGCCTCCAAACTGTTCAGTAATAATAGCTACTTATGTTCAATGAAGTTCATCCTGAGCTAATAATAGTACGAGTGTTATAGTGACCATATCAGACAAGATTAAATTAGATGCAAGATGACTAACAGTGATCTCACCAGTGCATCAGTCAGGGTTGCCGGCAATAATGTTAATACGCCTCTATCAATTTGGAATGTCTCTACATCAGAGGTCTTCAAACTGGGGGCGTGCCCCCCTGGAGCGGCATGGATGGGTTCCCTGAGAAGGCGTAAATGCCCCTGCAAGTACATGTAAAGGTAGATGGCCTGAAAGTGCAGCGATGTTTATTTGCTGCATTTCCAGGCTGTCTTCATTTACTCTGAAACCCTTGAAGTGAGATCAGAGTGCTGTGGGGCCGGATGTCAGTGAGTGTGCTGCTGAGGGCTTGGCTGGTCAGTGTCTGGAGTCTTATCTCTGGCACACACAAGTATTTCACAGGTCTTTAAAGACCATTTGTATATTTACATACCGTTGTATGCCTCTGTTATTTTTCTGTGTCCAGAACCCCCTATTCCTTACATTTGTATTTTACATTTACTAGCGTGAGAAGGCATTTCATTAAAAGGAATATAAAGTAGAGTTGCCAAAAGAAAAATGCCAGCCCTGTGTTGTTTAAAGAACCTGCAAAGACCTCGTCTTGACATTAAATAGGGTTATAAATAAAAAGTATCTATTCATTTGTAATGTGACTTTTCTGTCTTTGTTCCCTTTAATTATCAGTCAGGAATCATTCAGGCAGCCGTAGGACACAATTAAAAGTGCTTTGTATTGATATTTGCTGTTCGAAGTGCGTACCTGTTTATTTTTGTACTGTCTGCGTCATCAAAATAATGAGCTGGCAAACCTAATCATAAGACTGGAAGTTTTTTGCAGGATCAGCACATTATTTATTTCCTCCACCCTCGATCCCTATATAATGCCATAATAGCAATATATTAACTTATATCTGGAACCCTACGCCGCCATCGATAACATGATGAGTTACTTCAAGTGTCTGGGAATGCACCCTGCATTCAGACAACTCACTCCTCATTCTCCCCCTTCTCTTTCACGCTCACCCTGCACTCACAGCGATCACAATGCTCTCACAATGCACGTTGTTCACTCTGTACCTCATCCAACAGTCAGACGAGTACACTACTCACCCCGCACTCATGTGAAACTTCACTCACCTGTCCCCCTCACTGCTCAATCTGCAATCTCACTCAAACAAGTCCATCACAAACCATGCATTCATTCGTCCCACTCTGCATTTACATCCGCACCCAAAATCATATGGTCACCTCAATCACCCTGCAGTCACTCCTTTTACCCTACTCTCACACTGTCGCATCGCTCACCGTGCACTCACATGGGCACTCCTACCACCCACACAGCGCAAAGGGTTAATGTGCCTGCTACAAGGAACGGGTGCCATGTGGATCACAGAACTGAGTGAGAGTAAACTATGAGTAGAGCTATTGAAAAATGAAATGTTTGTCTGAAAGGGGCTATATAGAGATAAGGTGCATTGCTGGTGAGTAGTAGTGAGGGAATTCATGGAGGAGAAAATGGGGGAGGGGCGCCAAAAAAGACTGTTACACCGTGTGCAGCCAGTGCTAGGGCCAGCCCTGGCTGGAATTGTTAGCCCCCCGAAGTTCTGGTCTAGTTGCACCCCTGGTGTGCTGGCAGGGTCAAAGAGGTTGCTAAAAATAAAATAAAAAGCCTACATGTTTTATGTTTTCACAGTCTTGCAGGTGTGTATAAAATAATTTTTTTTGCAGCTTAATTGGATAATAAATGCAAGTTAAACTAACCGGTGATAACTGCACTCTTTTAGGTTATAAAACCTAAGTTAGTGACTACCATCACTGCAGATGTCTGTGTGTGTTAAAGCTAAGCAACACATAATTGAACCCTAGTTGTGGCAGAGGAATAGTGACCTTTGTATTTATAGTCAGGGCCACTGGAAATATGCAATTGTGCGGTTTTGGCATTTTGCGCATAGTTATGGATTTCCCGCATTTGCCACAAAATCCATTGTCTGCTACATAATTTGCAGATTTAAAACTTGTTTCTAGCTCAAATGGTTCAAAAGTTACTAAAAATGCAGCAACACATTACCTCACAGTGGAAGGTGCTTTCTAAAGGTTGACTGGTCTCCTTTCTTTTGCTTATTGCTATATGTGGGTATTAATGTGATATTACCTTATGAGGGGCAAAAACACCCAGGGCAGTGTTAACAAGTGTACAAATTTCAAAATAATGCAGTAATGCTATGACGAAATATGCAGCATTATGCAGCATAATTCGCCTTTACTTGCTGCAGAATTTAGTCAACCCTGCTGCATAATTTGGCCTTCTCCTGCGGAATAATTCCAGTGGCCCTGTTTATAGTGCTATGAGGTCCCAGCCTGTGGCAGAAAGCACTGTGAATATGTAAGTCAATATTTTA